>NC_065875.1:14540054-15742554 GCF_933775445.1 Argentina anserina | reverse complement strand
GTGTTCTTGATGAATTTCTTAGGAACTAGTGGCTTATTGTTTATACAATTTTGTGTTTGATTGAAAATTGAAAGCTAGTCTCTTGATTTATGTTGGTACGAAGTGATTTTGATATCAATTAGGTAGATAGCTGCTATGGGTCATTTTGGTTGATATAAGGGTTTATATGCGAATGATTACATGAGGGTTTTGATTTGAGTTTCTTTGGAAGGATATGCTACTCTTGTAATTGATTTTGATTTTGATTACTTTGGTTCTACAACTGCCATTGTGGCTTTAAGACAAAAGAACTGAAGTAAGTTCAATTCAGTTCAATGGTTTAAGAAATAGGTTATTACTTACTAGCTTGTTTAACTGTTCAAATTTTTATTTTGAGGGTAATTTGTTCCATACTGTAAAACTTCAAATTTTGATGGGGAGGCATTTCCTTTTTTCTCGCAATTAAGCCTATATCTATCGGCTATGCTTACACTCTGTCTGAAGTTGTATGACCACAAACTTTACTCATAATTTTGATAGTAGTATGTGCTTTTGAAACCATATTTGATAGGGGTATGTGTTTACAAATAATGATAGTTGATTGTCATACCAGCAATCTAGAGTAAGAATCTTTCACAGAATTTGGAGGCAAGCCTGTACTCATTGAGAAAGGAAGTTATTGTATTGCCGGTTTTATATTGACACCACACTGTAGAAAATGTTGCAATCAGTTAATGATTATTGATGTCTTTTAGCATGTTTCAAATGCTACAAGGATCTTGAGATAAATCAAGCTTCTTTTCAATAATACGTAAAGCTACAATCAATATAAATAGCTTCTTTGGTTATTGATTGTAGCCTTGTTTATATTGAAGGTCAACAGACTTAGCAGAGCCACAATCAGATCAGCTCAGGGCCAAGAAAAATTCTCAGGGGACTGGGGCCAAATGGAATCGATCGATTCTCAAAAGTCAAAATTTATGCAGACAATGTTGCCTTTCTATTGGTCTAATGCCAGTCCTTTTATTCTTGAAATGAACTCAAGCTGAATTAATATACATTTGTTTCAAATCCAATTTGCTTTGAGAAAGTGTTGCTTTATTATTATTTTTTGGCTATCTCATGGTCGCCAAATATGCTGGTTTGACACAGAGCTATAGTTTCATATTATTGATAACCAGGCATTGCTAGTTGATAATACCATAAATCATATTTGCTGGTTTTAACCAGGTCACAATGTTAACCTGACATGTGTCTTGTTGAGTGAATGTTATTCCCTCGTGATGATGCAAAGGTCTTCGAGTCTAATCAGAATGTTGATGATTGATATTTGTTATAGGGACTGTTATATGTGCAATCTTGTTCTATATGGTGTACTGCATATCAGAGACATGCAAAATGCAGCAATGCTACTGGTCCTCCAACTAATGTCTTATGACGGTTCTCAACATCAATTTTTATATGATCAATTCAGTTGGTACTGATAATAGAACATAAAGAAAAATGAAAAGTTAATAAAAGTTTAATAAAATCCAATCAAATCTTTCTAATTCAATGTAACAGAATCTGGTAAACTCAACATGGAGTTTAAACAATCTCCGGATTCTGCAAATCAATAAGACTCTACGGATTATAAGGAGTCAAACAAAATCAATTAAAATCTAGATTGAATAGACCCCTATTTGACGGACGCAGCTCCTTGCATCTTAAATTCTTAATGATCTTTCCAGGCAATGCCTTGGATTATTTTCGGAGATTTTAATGAATTAGTGAGCAATGATGAGAAACAGGGAGGTCGTGTACGACCAGTATCTCAAATGGAACTCTTTACTCAAGTTATTGCAGATTGCTCCTTGCAAAATATAGACTTTACTGGTCCCCCATTTACCTGGTCTAATGGTACGGTGATTGAGATACTAGATCGAGGTATAATGAATGCACAAGCTGCAACTCTATTTCCCAAGCTCTTGGAACATCACGTAGACGTTGATGTTTGTGACCATCTACCTCTTCTGTTTGATTTCATGGGTACAAATTTTCCAAGGCAATCTAAGTTACCGAAAGATTCATGTTCTTTGCTTTTGGACCAAAGAAAAGCAATGTGAGTCAATTGTATCTCAGTGTTGGTCTCTATTCCATCCAAATTCATCTCTCAGCAGTACTATTGCTCAATGTGCTTCCCAACTTCGACATTGGAATAAGACTACGATTGACCATATTCTGATAACCAAAAGCTGGGGCACGCCATAAAAGATGAGATTTACAAGCTATCTGAGTATGCAGACTTGCTCTGACTAAAATTGCAGGGGTGTTTGATGAGGATGGGCATTGGTGTGAGAATCTTGCAAAGATCCAACAAGCTTTTCTCAACTACTTTACTACTCTCTATTCAGCAGAAGGAACATCCAACTTGGACGCCATTCTCCAATCGATCACTCCACGAGTTTCGGACCAAGTAAATTATCCATTATCACAAAAATTTGAGCGTTGGGAAATTGAAGCTTCTATGTGTTCGGAATATGAAAGGTTCATTAATTAAGAAGGTTCACAATGTAGTCCATAATTCTCTCGGCGTTTGTTTCGTTCTTCTTCTTTGTTTTTCAATTTCAATAAATACATGAATGTTACCATGGTATCAGAACCCATGGTATCCGATCCAGTACCTTGTGGCTTCTGTGTTTAGCTTTGCTTCCGCATATCGAATTCTATAGGTATCAAATTTCAAAGCCCTCACCCCCAATTTTCTATTTCTCCTGTCCTGTTTCCTCCATTCCCCGGCCATCTTGGTCGGTGTCCATGAAGCCGAGTTGGCGCGACCTCATCGCGATCTCATCGCTTACTCCTTCAAGCTTGGGTCTATGAATCCAGTGGGTCGGATCCATGGATGTTCTCTATTGGCGTCCTTTTCCGTCATCCATAGCTTTTGTACTTCGTTTACAGTCACGGTGCTTGGCGCGTGTCGTCAAGAGGGGATGGAGTAGTCTATACTCCTACTTCTCTTCTCTGTTTGCATCAGATTTGTCTGATAGCTTGTCTCTGTATTGGTGGCTGACCTATATGCCTCTATGGAGCCATCGCTGGTTAGGACCTTGTTCGCTTCTCGGGTCACTTTGCCACAGACGTTGTGGATGTCGCAGTCATGTGGTAATATCTCTGGTGGTAATCTTGTTGCCGACGAACTCTAGAATGCAATCCTTCTCTCTACTCATCCTTCAGATCTGTCACTTCTGTTTTGCATCTGCAATTGGGTTTGGGCTTCATTGTTTCCATCAGTGTGCTAGGTGTGTGACGTCTTCTCTAATGTGGTAATATATTCTCAGTTTTATGTTTCTAGTATTTGAATCGTGTTATTAGAGCTGTGATAATGTCGATTTTAGTTTGATGATGTGATTTCCTTTGCTAGTTGCGTATTCATATTTGGGAGATATTTCAAGTCTCATCTCTCTGTATTCTCGCCACATTAATTGCTAAGTGATGAATTTTTGTGGGTAATGGCATAAGGTTGATTGCTATTGTTTGTGTTTTCCTACTACTAAATTGTTGTTTACTCGCTTCTGTATGACAAAAATATACGTAGATGTCGATGGAGGTAGAACAACCTCTAAGTAGATGTGGATGGAGGTAGTATAGCCTCTCTGTAGATGTGGATGGATGTAGTATCCTCTTTAGATGTGGATGAGGTAGTATGGCCTCTCAGTAGATGTGGAATTGTGGATGAAGGTAGTGATCTCTTTATAAAAAAAATATCACAGTAAGTCAAAAATCAAAATGCGATGCGGATGGAGACATTAACTGCAGCAGCTATGTTGTACATGCAATGTGGTGATATACAAGGGTTGAAGACAAGAGTTGAAGGTCACGTTATGTCACGGCTCCAAAATTTTGAGTATAAAACTCAAATTTTGAAGTCATGAAAAACTCTAAAACAATCTCAATAATTCGAAATCATTTTTAATGTCACAGCGGATCACACTGATTTCAAAGTACAACTTAGTCAAATCAATTATTACAAACCAAATTTATAATTCAACATTATGAAACAAATGGAAATGTAAAAATCCTCTCAAATTCTCACCACAAGATAAAATGAAAACAATTTCAAGTCTTCAGAGTTATCCGTCGATTTTCGCTAAACCACATCTGCGGAATTATCCCCTACACCATTGAATAGGTACACCGGGATTGTAAACACAAACCCGGTAAGCTTTGCAGCTCGTATGAGTAAAACAACAGTATAACTCGCATAAAAATATATATACGAAAATCCAAAAAACATCAATTATAAATGCACTCATGACTCATTAGACGGACCATCAGGTTGTCTAATAATGTGAAAATATATGTACTCATGAGAAATTGGGCAACCCCTCTGTTTACCCAAATGCATTTATAATACAGGTACTCATGAGCGTTAGTACACCTCTGTTACCCCTCATGTAATACGCCGCCGACATTGGACGACCACTTGCTACCCAATGTCAAAAATATGGGTACTCATAAGCCGATAACCCATCTGTTACCTCTTATGCAGTACCCCGGCAGACAGACTATAGCTCTAATTGTATCGTAACTTTCGCCCGGCCAAGGCTAGGTTCCGACATGCCAACACGTCCGAAAACTGGTCCGAAGACATAACACACGTCCGAAGACAAAAAACACGTCCGAAGACATAACACATGTCCGAAGACATAAAACATTTTAACAAAATCAATGTTAAAAACCACGTACCAACAATCATCACATGATATTCTACAAATCGAATCAACATGCTCATTAAATAAATCTCAACACCAAAATGAACTTATTCGCAACGGAAATTACGACAGTATATAATATAGCAAACCATATATATGTACCGATTTTACCATTTATACACATACACAATCCACTATATCATATACATATCATATTTCATTCTTTAAAATTTAGCATATTCCTGAATCTCCGCAAGGGTAGATTTATCACTGTGAGATTTTACTCACCTTAAATCACTCCATTTCAAACACAAACTCACAAACAACAATCACCACAACCAATTTAATCAAATCCTCACCTAATTCACGCCTTGGAAGCACCGAAGCTCGTCGGAGAGCTTGAACTGGCCGGGCTCGATTTGCGGTGAGGAGCGGCACGATCTCGAGTTCCCCCTCCGATCGCAGGTGGCACAGAGGATGAATAGCGGTGGAGAAGCGCATGCGTTGAGCCGTGGCTTCGTCGGAGGTGTGCTCAAACGGCGGAGGTAGTCTCCGAGCTTCGAAATGTCGCGCAGGAGCTCACGGCGGCAATGCGAGGTGCGTCGAGCTCGGGGTCGGATGCAGAGGGCCGTGCGACTCTTCTGGGCTAGGCGGTGAGGGCCACGGCGGGCTGGTCGGCGAGATCGCCGGTGAAGGGTTTTCTGAGGGAGAGAGAGAGAGCAATCGGGGAGAGAGAGAAGGGGGGAGGTGGGTGAGGAGAGAGAGAGGGTTTCCAAAAATGGAAACCCTAATATCCAAAATTCCCTTTTTATACCCTTTTCCAAATCGGAAACTAACTTCCGTCGTTAATAACTTTCACGTATGATGTCCGATTAGAACGCGTGACGTGTCCACGAACTCGTATCGACGAGCTCTACAACTTTCGTGAAGGAAGTTTTCACAAACGAGCGACGGAGTAAAAGTCGATTCTCACGTCGCGGAAACGTAACGTTTTTCTAAATAAAAGTTCTGATAACGTTTCCGTTTTCGATTTACAACGTCACGAAGCAAACAAATATCGTTTAAATAAATTTTATAAACTCTATTAATTTCTAAAAAATTCAATTTATTTGACTCCGAAAAATCGGGTCATTACAATCTATCCCCTTAAAGGAATTTCGACCCGAAATTCGAGTACACTACTCAACAAACAATTGAGGGTATCTTGTTTTCATATCCGACTCTAGTTTCTAAGAGGCTTCGCCCTCATCGTGGTGACTCCACAACACTTTGACTAACTCCACTTCTTTCTTCCGAAGCTTCTTGGTGGATCTATCCAGAATATGAACCGGCTCAATCACAAATGTGTCATTTTCTTTCACCTCTATGGTGCTATGATCGATCACATGCGACTCATCTGGTACATACCTCCTCAACATGAAAATATGGAAAACATTGTGAACTCCCGACATGCTAGTAGGCAAGGCTAGTCGATATGCTAGTTCTCCTACCTTCTCGAGAATCTCAAAGGGTCCAACATACCTCGGAGCCAACTTTCATTTCTTGCCAAATCTCACTACACCCCTCATAGGTGAGACTTTTAAGAACACATGATCACCGATCTCAAATTCCACTTGTCTCCTCTTTAGGTATGCATAGCTCTTTTGTCTACTCTGTGCGGTCCGGATCCTATCTCGAATGATTGAGATCTTCTCTGTGGTTTCTTGAACCATCTATAGGCTCATCAATGCTTCATCACCAACTTCGGCCCAACAGATAGCTGAGCGACACGGTCTACCATAAAGAGCCTCATAAGGTGTCATGCCGATGCTAGAATGGTAACTGTTGTTGTAGGCAAACTCAATCAACCTCAAATGATCCTCCCAGCTACCTTTGAAATCTAGCATACAAGTTTTCAACATATCCTATATCCCCTGATTCACCATTTATGTCTGTCCATCAGTCTGAGGATGAAAAGCAGTACTCATATCCAAGGTAGTACCCATAGCCTTCTGCAAACCACCCCAGAATTTCGACGTGAAACGTGCATCTCGATCAGAAACAATAGAAACTGGAGCTCCATGAAGTCTCACTATCTCATCCACATATAGTTTCCCTTGCACGTCCACTGAGTACTTCATCGACACTGGAAGAAAATGTGCTGACTTTGTCAATCGATCGACAATCAACCATATTGCATCGTGACCCTTCTTGGACTTAGGTAGTCCAGTCACAAAATCCATAGATATATGTTCCCACTTCCAAAGAGGAATGGTCAATGGCTTCAACATACCAGCTGGTCGTTGATGTTCTGCTTTCACTTGCTGACAAGTAAGACACTTCGATACAAATTCAACGACATCTTTCTTCATCTCGTTCCACCAGAATTGCTTGCATAGGTCCTTGTACATCTTGGTGTTCCCTGGATGAACGGTATAACGAGATCGATGTGCCGTGTGAAGGACCTCTTCCTTGAGATCATTATAATCTAGGACACACAATCTTGCACCAAACCTCAACCCTCCATCGGGTCCAACTCTCCACTCTGAAGGACATTCATCAAGCGTATCTACTACAAGGTCTACCAACTTAGCTTGTGAGAATTTATCTTGTGCCTGGTCTTGTATGATCCTTGAGATTAATGTAGGTTGCACAGTGACACTACCAAGAAAGACCCTTGGTTCTCCTCCCGATGGTACCAAGTCAAACTCTGATGCAGTTTCGAGCATAAACCATTCTTGAACCATAAGAGACGCTATCACACCTCTCGGTTTTCTGCTCAAGGCATCGGCCACCACATTTGCTTTCCCAGGGTGATACTCCAATGTGAAGTCATAATCCTTGAGGAGTTTCATCCATCTCCTTTGCCTCATATTCAATTCTTTATGTGAGAATAGATACTTCAAACTCTTATGATCAGAAAAGAGTTGAAATTTCTCACCATACAAGTAATGTCTCCAAATCTTCAGGGCAAAAACAACTGCCGCTAGCTCTAGATCGTGAGTGGGGTAGTTCTTCTCATGGATCTTTAACTGTCTAGAGCCATATGCAACAACTCCTCCGTGTTGCATCAACACACATCCCAAGCCTTGGAGCGAAGCATCACTGCAAATGACATAACCGCCCCCACTAGAGGGAATCGTCAACACAGGAGCTGTGGTCAAACTGGTCTTTAGTTTGTTGAATGCCTCACATGCTTCTGTCCACACAAACGAAACATCTTTGTTGGTCAACTTGGTCAATGACGATGCAATACTAGAAAACCCTTTGATAAACCTCTTATAGTAACCTGCCAAACCAAGGAAACTACGAATCTCTATAGGGTTCTTTGGACAACTACAACTCTTTACTACTTCCACGTTTGACGGGTCTACTAGTACTCCATCTTTTGAGACGACATGACCGAGGAACTTGACCTCTTCTTTCCAGAACTCACACTTCTCGAGTTTGACGTACAATCTTGCTTCCTTCAAGGTCTGTAACACCGTCCACAGATGCACCACATGCTCTTCTTGAGACTTGGAGTATATCATAATGTCATCCACAAACACTACAACAAACGCATCCAAGTACGGGCTAAAGACTTGGTTCATCAAACTCATAAAGACAGCTGGTGCATTTGTTAGACCAAAGGGCATGACCACAAACTCATAGTGTCCATACCGGGTCCTGAAGGCTGTCTTCGATATATCTTCTTCCTTCACCCTGAGTTGATGGTAACCGGATCTCAAATCAATCTTAGAGAACACCGTAGCTCCTTTAAGCTGATCGAACAAATCATCAATCCTAGGCAAGGGATACCTATTCTTGATGGTCACCTTATTCAGTTCCCTGTAGTCCACACATAACCGCAGAGAACCATCTTTCTTTTTCACGAACAGAACCGGTGCTCCCCAAGGTGAAACGCTGGGTCTAATGAACCCTTGGTCCAATAGTTCATCGATCTGCACCTTCAACTCTTTAAGTTCGTTTTGTCCCATTCTATAAGGCGCCTTTGACACAAGTGTCGTACCAGGTACCACATCAATACAGAAATTTACAACTCTTCAAGGAGGTAACCCTGGTATCTCTTGTAACACCTCACTATACTCAGATACTACCACAATATCTACAATAGTTACTTTCTGATCTATTGATTCCACATGTGCCAAAACTCATGTTCTCATGGAATTATCTGACTTGAGGCAACGATAACGAAAACTGGTTCCCCGGGTCTATGAAAGAACACCACCATGTCAAAACAATCAATCAAAGCGTGCTGCAGCCTCAACCAATCAATTCCTAGAATCACATCATAGGTGTGGTCCGGAATCACTATCAAAGAAGCAGAGAACTCTCTACTTCCAATCACAATAGGACAAGCCTTGCAGATTGTCTCCAATTCGAGGGACACTCCAAGGGGTGAAGTGACACATAAAGAGTTTCCAAGAGGTGTAGGAATCAATCCTAACATCTCCACTACCGAACTAGCAATAAATGAATGTGATGCTCCAGTATCAAACAGTACTCTAGCAAGGTAGTCAAAAATAGATAAGGTACATTCCACTTCTGTGTCTTGCTGACCCACTGCAAACACCCTAGCTTGGCTCGCTGGTAACTGTCTATGCTGATGTTCTTGTCTACCCTGACGGGCTCGGGTACAGTCTCTAGCCATATATCCCACTTGCCCACACCTATAGCAGCCTGTTGTCTTTAGTTTCGGACATGTCGTGGCGTAGTACCCCATTTCATTGCAAACGAAGCACCTCACTGATGTCAATGCTCTAACAGGTGTAGTTCTAACAAATGGAGATGTTGCCTTAGCCGGAATCTGATAATAGGATCTTGGCCTCTTCCAAGATTCACCCTTCGGCCCTAAGGGCCCGCTTCCAGAACTGATTGCCTTGTCTTTTCCTCTAGTATCTCTATATTTCACGTCTCATTCGCGAGTCTTATCAGCCTGTTCCAAATTCATGGCACTCTCATACATCAACTCCTTGCTAGACAGACAAAACGCTGATATGATGGTCTTGTATTCTTGTTTAAGCCCCCGTAGAAACTTTTTGGCTAAGGAAGTTACACCCATTGGCCTGATATACCGGTACAACTGTGCAAAACGAGCCTCATACTCCCTGACAGTCATATCCCCCTGTGCTAGCTCAAGGAACTCAAGCTCTAAATTCTCCTGCACTATAGCTGGAAAGTACTTCTCTCGGAATAGCGCTGTGAAACCATCACAGGTCAAGGTAGACACATCTACCGTCCGTCTCGTGCTCTTCCACCAATCTAGTGCATCATCTTTTAGAAACAAATGTGACTATCATCCTCTTCTCTATCTCAGAGCACTCCATCATCTCAAAGTAGGTTTCCATGCTCTCGATCCAGTGGTCCGCTACCATATGGTTCAGGCCTCCATGAAATGACGGCGTTGACAAGCCACTAATGTCCTTGATCAGCTTCAGCACACGACCATCGTCCCTAACGACAGCGCAAGATCAACATGTTCTTCTTGTGGTGCCGCCTCCTCATAAAGGTCCTCCACATTGCGGACTCAGCCTGCAGCCCTACCTCGGCCTCGACCTCTCGCCCGTCCTCGGCCCTGTCCACGGCCCTTCTCCAAATTCATCACCTTGAAACATTTAAACACTTAGTCAATACATGTGAAGTCTTAAATCTGAACAACATATATTAACATGAAATTTCAGAATAAGGTGAATCATTGAAGTATCGTCACAATACTCACTAGAGGACCAAACCTTAAGGTGTGGCTCCTAACACTCTTGCGTACCTGGCGACATATCAATATCGAAGAGCATGTGATGGGGGCCCGCTGCAGTCGGGTCATCGCTCTTGGATGATATTGATAATCGCCAAATACACAACTAGGCTCTCATACCAACTGTCACGGCCCCAAAATTTCGAGTATAAAACTCAAATTTCTAAGTCATGAAAAACTCTAAAACAATCTCAATAATTCGAAATCATTTTAATGTCACAGCGGATCATTACTAAGTTTAAACTACAACTTAGTCAAATCAATTATTACAAACCAAATTTAAAATTCAACATTATGTCAAATGGAAATATAAAAATCCACTCAAATCCTCACCACAAGATAAAATGAAAACAATTTCAAGTCTTCAGAGTTGTCCGTCGATTTTTGCTAATCCACACGTGCGGAATTATCCCCTACACCATCGAATAGGTGCACCTAGATTGTAAACACAAAACCGGTAAGCTTTGCAGCTCGTATGAGTAAAACAACAGTATAACTCGCATAAAAATATATATACGAAAATCCAAAAAACATCAATTATAAATGCACTCATGACTCATTAGATAGCCCATCTGGTTGTCTAATAATGTGAAAATATATGTACTAATGAGAAATTGGGCAACCCCTCTGTTTACCCAAATGCATTTATAATACGAGTACTCATGAGCGCTAGTACACCTCTGTTACCCCTCATGTAGTACGCCGCCGACATTGGACAACCACTTGCTACCCAATGTCAAAAATATGGGTACACATAAGCCGATAACCCATCTGTTACCTCTTATGCAGTACCCCGGCAGACAGACTAGAGCTCCAATTGTATCGTAACTTTCGCCCGGCCAAGGCTAGGTTCCGACATGCCAACACGTCCGAAGACTGGTCCGAAGACAGAAAACACGTCCGAATACATAACACACGTCCGAAGACATAAAACATTTTAACAAAATCAATGTTAAAAACCACATACCAACAATCATCACATGATATTGTACAAATCAAATCAACATGCTCATTAAATAAATTTCAACACCAAAATGAATTTATTCGCAACGGAAATTACGACAGTATATAATATAGCAAACCATATATATGTACCGATTTTACCATTTATACACATACACAATCCACTATATCATATACATATCATATTTCATTCTTTAAAATTTAGCATATTCCTGAATCTCCACAAGGGTAGATTCGTCACTATGAGATTTTACTCACCTTATAATCTTGAGCGTAATTTCCACGATTCTGAAAGTGAATCCTTTACTCGATGTATCGATCACCTAGAATAGATAAGAAATGAATTTAGAATCTTTACGTAAAACCTTAAATGCCGAAACAGTAATAATGTTTTACTGTTCAGCAAATTATGGTTTTTACAAAATTACTGTTCACGTAGTTACTATTCATGTATTACTGTACAAATACATATTAATTACGTATTCATGTATGACTATATATTGTTTACGTATTTCTGTACGTATACTTATTATTTACGTATTTTTGTACCTCTATGTACTATTCAATTGTAAATACTGTCTCAGTAAATAATAATTACTTATTTACCATTCCGAAGTTACTTTTATAATTACTGTACGTAATTTACATTTATATTTACCGTATGTAAAATAAATTTACATTTACTGTGCGTAAATTACTTTTTACATTCACTGTACGTAAAAATAAATTTTATAAAATTACTGTTTTGAAAACACTATTCACGCGCCGACTCTAAAACCGGCGCGTAGCTCGCCATCGCCACCCCCAAACCTCTCCATTTTTCCTCCTCTTTTCCTCCACAGCCTCATATCCCCCCTCACGCACCCACATGCGGCAGTATCTCCTCCATCTCCTCCTCCTCCGAATCTTCCCCAAAATTACTCCATTTCAAACACAAATTCACAAACAACAATCACCACAACCAATTTAATCAAATCTTCACCTAATTCACGCCTTGGAAGCACTGAAGCTCGTCGGAGAGCTTGAACCGGCCGGGCTCGATTCGCGGTGAGGAGTGGCACGATCTCGAGTTCCCCCTCCGATTGCAGGTGGCACCGAGGATGAATAGCGGTGGAGAAGCGCTTGCGTTGAGCCGTGGCTTCGTCGGAGGTGTGCTCAAACAGCGGAGGTAGTCTCCGAGCTTCAGAATGTCGTGCGGGAGCTCACGGCGGCGAGGCGAGGTGCGTTGAGCTCGGGGTCGGATGCGGAGGGCCGTGCGACTCTTCTGAGCTAGGCGGTGAGGGCCACGGCGGGCTGGTCGGCGAGATCGCCGGTGAAGGGTTTTCTGAGGGAGAGATAGAGAGAGAGCAATCGGGGAGAGAGAGAGAAGGGGGGAGGCGGGGTGAGGAGAGAGAAAGGGTTTCCGAAAATGGAAACCCTAATATTCAAAATTCCCTTTTTATAGCCTTTTTCCAAATCGGAAACTATCTTCCGTCGTTAATAACTTTCACGTACGACGTCCGATTAGAATGTGTGACGTGTCCACGAACTCGTATGGACGAGCTCTACAACTTTCGTGAAGGAAGTTTTCACAAACGAGCGACGGAGTAAAAGTCGATTCTCATGTCACGGAAACGTAACGTTTTTCTAAATAAAAGTTCCGATAACGTTTCCGTTTTCGATTTACAACGTCGCAAAGCAAAAAAATGTCGTTTAAATAAATTTTACAAACTCTAATAATTCTATAAAAAATTCAATGTATTTGACTCCGAAAAATCGGGTCATTACACATTATATGATGTTGGTAGAGTTTTGTTGAAAGATTGTGAAATTATTGCAGCCTTGACAATAGTGTGGAATATTTTGGATTTTCATTGATTCTTGATGACCTTAATATCTACCTTGTTTGTTTATAGTATTTGTCTATATCATGCAAGAGGTGGATAGTCATCAGTGTTTCGGATTATATATCTTGGTTATTTGATGTGCAGCAAATGCTAGTGTCTTACATCCTCTGTTAGATGTATTGGGCTATGTTGCATTTTGTTGCTTATCAATTTCAGCTTCATTAAGAATTGGTACTGTCGGGAGATCATTGCCTGTACTCCTGGTATGTTTTGGCTGCTAGTGAATATGTTGAGCCTCAAAGAAGAATCAGTTCTGGTGCATGTGGGTTTTATATATACTGGTCATACTCTACTATTTGTTATTGCATTTCTCTATTGCTAATGTTGACAAGGGTTGAAGATGTACTCGTATTGTCACGGAGATGTTGGGTTTTGATTTTGGAATTCTATCTGTGTTTTTTTTATGGTTATTAGCTTCAGTTGTTCATTGCTGCAACCATTATGCTTGATACCCCAAGCATATGGTTAAGGGGGAGTGTTAGGAATATGAAAGGGTTGTATTGTAATTTGCTAGTCATATATATCCTATATACGGCTGTGATGTAACACTGTTCATTACTTAAGAATGTTCACAATGTAGTCCATAATTCTCTCTGCGTTTCTTTCGTTCTTGGCGGCGCAAAAATCCAACATTTATCAAATTTGAAAAAGAGTCAGAGGAGAGGAAATTTTCACGTCCGATTTTGAAAGGGGGAGAAATAAAGAATTCCTAAGCGTCCGGTTAAGATCGATCTAAACCAAAATTAAGGAACTTTTCGTACGTTGTTGAATAGAACTAACAGGGTCAGCTACTCAATTTTTGTCTCTTCTTCTCCCTCTGAATCATTCTAGACGATTAATAATAAGAAGGATACTATGAATCTCCTGGAATTGATGGTATGCCGGCTCTCTTCTGTAAGACTTATTGGCATATAGTTGGTGACTCAGTTTTTGAATTTTGCCTTGGAGTTCTTAACGAGGGTAAAGATCTAGACGGCTTCAATCACACTCTGATTGCCTTAATTCCTAAATGTCGATTGCCTCAACATGTTAATGATTTTCGTCCCATTAGTCTTTGTTCAACTGTTTACGAATTGATTTCCAAGACCATTGCTAATAGGATGAAACAGTTCCTACCACATATCTTCTCCCAGACAAGTGCTTTTGTGCCTAATCGCAACATTGAGGATAACATTATTGTTACATTTGAGACTGTCTATTCCAACAGAATTGATAAGGAAACTCTTAGTCTCTCTCAAGATGGACATCTCTAAAGCCTATGATAGAGTTGACTGGTCTTTCCTTGAATGTGTGATGAGTAAACTGGGTTTTGCTCGACCTTGGGTGAATCTCATTATGCAATGTGTTGGATCTACTATTTGTTATTGTGTTTCTCTATTGTTAATGTTGCCAAGGGTTGAAGATGTGCTCTTATTGTCACGGAGATGTTGGGTTTTGATTTTGGAATTATATCTGTGTTTTCTTCTTCGTTATTAGCTTCAGTTGTTCATTGCTGCAACCATTATGCTTGATACCCCAAGCATATGGTTAAGGGGGTGTGTTAAGAATATGAAAGGGTTGTATTGTAATTTGCTAGTCATATATATCCTATATACAGTCCATAATTCTCTTTGCGTTTCTTTCGTTCTTCTTCTTTGCTTTTCAATTTCAATAAATACATGAATGTTATCACTATGAAATACGTGAATAGTATTTATGTGAACAATAATTTCGTAAAAACCTAAATTTGCTGAACAGTAAAACATTAGTACTGTTCCGGCATTTGAGGTTTGACATAATGTTTCTAATCACATCTTATCCAATCTAGGTGATCGACAAAACAAGTAAAGTATTTGTTTTCGGAATTGTGGAAATTACGCTTAGGAAAATAAGGTGAGTAAATCTCCCTATGATGAGTCTACCCTTGGTGGTGATTCATAATTACGCTTTATTTTAAAAGATCAAAATATGATATGTATATGATATAGTGGGTTGTATATGTGTATAAATGGTAAAATCGTTACATATATATGGGTTGCTATATTATATATTGTCATATTCCCATTCAAATGAGTTTATTTATAACCCTAATATTTGTTTTATTTAAGCATGAATCGCTTGGCTTTTTGTGCAATAACATGTGACAAATGTATTGTACGTGGTTTTAACTTGAGTTATGTTAAAACGTTTTTCTGCCTTCGGACCTGTTCGCATGTCGGAACCTAGCCTTGGCTGGGCGACAGTTACGATTCAGTTAGAGCTGTAGTTTGTCTGCCGGTGTACTGCATGAGGGGTAACAGTTGGGTTACCAGCTTATGAGTACCCATATTTTTGGGATATTGGGTAACATATGGGTTGCCCAATGCCCGGCAGTGTACTGCATGAGGGGTAACGAATGAGTACCTGGGTCTCATGAGTACCCGTATTATAAATGTAATTGGGTAAACAAATGGGTTGCCCAATTTCTCATGAGCACTTATATTTTCAGATATTATTGGACAACCATATGGGTCGTCCTGTGACTCATGAGTACATTTATAAGTGAATGTTTCCAGTATTTACTCTTGTATTACTATGCATGTTATATTGTTGTTTTACTCATACGAGCTGCAAAACTTACCGGGTTTGTGTTTGCAATCCTGGTGCACCTATTCGATGGTGTAGGACATAGTTTCGCATGTGTGGATTAGCAGAATTGACGAACTACTCTGAAGACTTCGAAGTTCTTTATTTTATTTTGTGGTGAGGATTGAGAGGATTTTACATTTCTATTTGATATAATGCTTGAATTATAAATTGGTTTTGTAATAATCGATTCGATTGAGGTGTTTTATGAACTCAGTAATGATATGCTGGGACGATAAGATGATTTCGATTTATTGAGATTGTTTTAGAGTTTTTCACGACTTCGATTTTGAGTTTAACACTTGAAATTCGGGGTCGTGACAGTTGGTATCAGAGTCAAGTTGTGTATTTGGCGATCTATCAGTATCATCCAGGAGCGATGGCCCGACTGCAGCGGACCCCCATCATATGCTCTTCGGTATTGATATGTCGCTTGGTACGCAAGAGTGTTAGGAGCCACACCTTAAGGTTTGGTCCTCTAAGTAAAAGTATTGTGACAATACTTTGATGATTCACCTTCTTTCTGAATATACTAAGTTAATATGTGTTGGATCTATTTTTATTTGGACTCAAGACTTCACATGTATTGACTAAGTGTTTAAATGTTTCAAGGTGATGAATTTGGAGAAGGGCCGCGCACAAGGCCGAGGACGGGCTGGAGGCCGAGTCCGTAATGTGGAGAACCTCTATGAGGAGGTGGCACCACAGGATGAACAGGTTGACCCCGCGGTAGTCGTTAGAGATGAGGGTGTGCTAAAGCTGATCAAGGACATCAGTAGTCTGTTAGCGCCATCATTTCATGGGGGCCTGGATCATATGGTAGTGGATCACTTTATGGATAGTATGGAAACCTACTTTGAGATGATGGTGTGCTCTGAGATCAAGAAGAGGATGATAGCCACATTCTTCTTAAAAGATGACGCTATGGATTGGTGGAAGAGTACAAGATGGACTGTGGATGTGTCCACTATGACATGGGATGGTTTTGTGACACTCTTTCGAGAAAAGTACTTTCCAGCTACAGTGCAAGAGGAATTATAACTTGAGTTCCTTGATCTGGTATAGGGAGATATGACCGTCAGGGAGTATGAGGCTCGTTTTGCACAGTTGTATCGGTTTGTCAGGACAATGGGTGCGACCTCCTTAGCTCAGAAATTTCTATGGGGACTCAAGCAAGAGTACAAGACCATCATATCAGCACTTTGTCTGTCTACCAAGGAGTTGATGTATGAGAGTGCCCTGAATTTGGAACAGGCGAATAAGACTCGCGGAGGAGATGTGGAAAATAGGGATACTAGAGGAAAAGGCAAGGCAATCAGTTTAGGCAGCGGGTCCTCAGGACCAAAAGGTGGATCTTGGAAGAGGCCGAGACCCCATTACCAGACTCCGGCTAAGGCAGCATCGCCATCTACTAGGATTGCACCCGTTAGACAGTTAGCATCAGTAAGGTGTTTCTTTTGCAATGAAATGGGGCACTACGCCACAACTTGTCCGAAATCAAAGAGAACATGCTGCTTTAAGTGTGGGCAAGTGGGACATATGACTAGAGACTGCACCCGACCTCCGCAGGGTAGACATGAACACCAGCAGAGATAGTTACCAGCAGGCCAAGCTAGAGTGTTTGCAGTGGGTCAGCGAGACACAAGAGTATAAGGTACTTTATCTATTTTTGACTACCTTGCTAGAGTACTGTTTGATACAGGAG
Source organism: Argentina anserina (assembly GCF_933775445.1). Lineage (NCBI taxonomy): Eukaryota > Viridiplantae > Streptophyta > Magnoliopsida > Rosales > Rosaceae > Argentina > Argentina anserina. The sequence goes on along the minus strand of NC_065875.1, from coordinate 15,724,989 downwards.
CATCGCATTCTTTTATTGCTAGTTCGGTAGTATAGAAGTTAGGATTGATTCCTACACCTCTTGGAAACTCTCTATGTGTCACTTCACCTCTTAGAGTGTCCCTCGAACTGGAGACTATCTGCAAGGCTTGTCCTATTATGATTGGAGGTAGAGAATTCTCTGCCTCTTTGATAGTGATTCCGAACCACACCTATGATGTGATCTTATGAATGGATTGGTTGAGGCCGCAACACGCATTGATCGATTGCTTTGACATGGTAGTGTTCTTCCATAGGCCCGGAGAACCAGTGTTTCGTTATCGTTGCCTCAAGTCAATTAATGCCATGAGAACAGGAGTTTTGGCTCACGTGGAATCTGTGGATCAGAAAGTAACTATTGCAGACATTGTGGGGGTATCTGAGTATAGTGAGGTGTTCCAAGAGATACCAGGGTTACCTCCTCGGAGAGTTGTGGATTTCTGCATTAATGTGGTACCCGGTACGGCACCAGTGTTTTTTGCCTTAAAGATTTGGAGACATTACTTGTATGGTGAAAAATTTCAACTCTTTTCTGATCATAAGAGTTTGAAGTATCTGTTCTCACATAAAAAATTGGACCTGAGGCAGAGGAGATTGATGGAACTCCTTAAGGATTATGACTTCACCTTGGAGTATCATCCGGAGAAAACAAACGTGGTGGCCAATGCCTTGAGCATGAAACCAAGGAAACCATAAAGTTTTTACTCAATTAGTCAATTTAGTTATCTTAACCTAATTTATTGTAGGGAAAAAATAAACAGTATCATCCGCATGTCTAAGCACAGTAAGCACTTAATGTGATACAAGAAAGCCAATATTATGTCTTAGCACTGAGTGCGTTGTACAAGCAAACTAAAACATATTCAATATCCATACAAATCGTAAACAAATCGTGTCCAAAGTCTTAAAAAATGTGAATCTTTCTCTTTCTTAATTTGGTTAGACTGACGAATCGTAAACAAAACATATCAGAATCTATAATATTATATCGGTAAATGAATACATCTGTTTTTATATATATTGCCGTATCAAAATATATATGTATATATATTGTTGAAGAGCTCTGTATATATTCCTGGAATTAATAGGAATTAGCAGTGTTGTGTGAGTTGAATTAGCAGTATATGTGATATAAATTGCAATTTTTGGTTGACAAATGTGCAGAACTTGGGATGTTACTAGAATATGAAGAATGTTACAGAGAACTCCTCGCATGCTTAAAATGATAGATTGGTAAAAAGAAAAAAAGGATGTAAACTCTCTAGCTACAAATCTTTCACAGTCGAGAATAGCTTCAGCTACTTCATTAATTTCAACTCAATTATTTAGTGTAATGGGTTTTGACATTAACATTGTGATCGTATATGTTAGGTGGTCAACTGCATTTGTTCTTTATAATTATAACTGGACATTAGCACATGCTTTGGTGTGTCCTTTGCTTTAAGTCTCCAGCCTCCTCCAGGGTCTCACAGTCCGATCACAACCATAGGTAGTGCCTTAGTGGCACAATAAGATTCAGCTTTTAGGCATAGCTAGTTATGGGTGCATTTACACATTATGGGTGGGTAATCATCATCCAAGCTCAACACTAAAGCATCCAAAGAATTCAAAGCCAAAAGGGGTTTGTACTCGAGCAATCATATTCCACGAGTATGCCCACCAATCTGGGTTCTGTGAAAATTTTCCCAAAATGAGAAATTGAATCTCTTCTGTTCTCCCAAGTACTCTCAAGTCTGAACTGGAAATGTCTCACAGCATCAGTTGCAGTAACAGTGAACTGTAGCATCACAGTGACCAACATTGGATCAAACACCATGACGTCACCTCCTCTCCAATCTAACGGCTCACACCCAAATCTTCCTCCAAATAAATCAAACCCCGCCACAGCAATCCCCTCCCCACGTACCTTCTTCTTCCTCACAAACATTTTCAACCATAGCCTAATTAACATAAGCTGTTTCAATTAGACATGTGCTAGTAATGTGTGGAAGCAGATCACCTTGGAGAAGACGGGCCCCACTCTTCTTCCCGACCGCGATGATCATTATTATTTAGTCCCTCGTAATCCAAAGTACACCCAAAGGGGTAAAAGGTAGAAAGTTAAAAGTTAAAAAAGAAAAGTAAAGGCTCTATCTTTGGTTAGTGGCATCAGGCATCTTCTTCTTCTTATTCTCAATAGAGATCTCTAGATGACATAGTCCAGTATTGAGGTCTTAAATGGATAAAGTTTTAATCTTTATTTACAAATGCGTCTCCTTTATTTTAGTTTTTTACTTGCCGAATTGAATTTGTGTGATGTGGGGGGCCCTGTGTTGTTTTTTCCTCTTTACCTTCTCTTACACAACATCAGTTTCTTCGATTTGTTGATCTGCTCCTCACACATGTTGGCCTCGATCGTTCTCTTAAATGGCCACAGAAGAAGGAGACAGGCAGCTTGGGTTTGAGTTCTGATTGCGGTTCTGAGATGGGTTTTGTGTGAGAGGAGCAAAGTTTGAACCTTTTTTTTTTGTATGTAAGTGTTTGTGGGGTTTCTTTTTTGTTGCTTGGGTTGGTTTGAATTTTGGGTTTGGAGGTTTGATATGGGTGGGTGCTTTCCTTGCTTTGGATCATCCAACAAGGAGGCTAGTGGTGGTGTGAAGGAAGCGAGTAAGAAGGAGTTGGGGAAAGAAGGCTCAGCTACTCGGTCTCATCATGTTACCAGAGTTAGCGCAGGTGAATTGAAATTCTTGTCTTCTTTAATTTTCGAGTGTTTCTTGTTTCTGGTTTTCTTGGTTGAATTCGTCTGGTTACTGGGTGTGTTGTGATTTTGTTGAATTGAGTGATTCAATTGTGTTGTTTTGGTGTGTTTTGTGCGTGGGTTGCTGGTGGAATTATGTTTTACTTTGATCTGATGCATCTGTGGTTGTTTTGATTGGTCTGGAAATTCGAGTCTTTCCTGCTTTCTGTGTTGAAGTGTTTCCTTGTTTGTGGATGGTCTTGTTGTTTTGTTTTTGTTTGAATTGTGAATTGATGGAGTTGCAATGGATAACTCTGGAGATCTGCAATCAGTTCCTGATGTTTCAAGAGTCTTGCTTTCTTTTGATGGCCTGTTCTATTCATTGTTTAATCGCCTAATGTGATAGATGGAGAATCTAACAAGTGAATATCAAGTGAAAGCTTGACTAAATTTCTTTTCAGCTCTTAGGATCTACTGTGCATTAGTTCAAAATTGAAAATTCAAATGCCTTAATTCAAGGTTGGCGCTTTTTAATTGGCATGTTCACTGTATTGGTAATGTTGCTGGTTTTCATTGTAGCACAATCTTGCTTGAATTTTAATTCTAATTCTTTGATTCGGCAGCAGTATGTTGTTTATTTGCACCAATGGAACATACATGATACTTGTTCGTTGAAATACTAAATATATTCTGTAACTCTGCTAGGATGTGTACCCTGGGTCTTAGGTATTTACAATTTCATTTTTAACTAAAATACCTGTATAACTCCTTTGTGCCGCCCAAGTTTTGCATTTAATTTGATCAGTTTTGCAGATAAATCAAAATCTCGGACCGGTTCTCATCCTAAGAAGGAACCACCTATTCCAAAAGATGGTCCCACAGCACACATTGCTGCACAAACATTTACTTTCCGGGAGCTTGCAGCTGCAACAAATAATTTTAGGCCCGAGTGTTTATTGGGTGAAGGTGGTTTTGGACGTGTCTACAAAGGTCTCTTGGAGAGCACAGGGCAGGTAGGTTGATTAGGCTGAGATAAGTTGGAGAAGCATATATAGCACATCAATGGCCCAGTCTCATCTTGTCCATGATGGTGTCTTTGCTTTGGCATTATTTGTTCCAGGTAGTGGCAGTGAAACAACTTGACAGGAATGGACTGCAAGGAAATCGAGAATTTTTAGTGGAGGTTCTTATGCTTAGCCTTCTGCACCACCCAAACCTTGTCAATTTGATCGGCTACTGTGCTGATGGGGATCAGCGCCTGCTTGTTTATGAGTTTATGCCTTTGGGATCCTTGGAGGACCATTTGCACGGTTAGCTTAACTTTCTTTCTTATCCATAATATGATATACTCTTATGTTATTAGTATAGATGCTACCGTATGCAATGTACAATAGAATCACAGTCTAGATAATGAGTTATTTTCCTGTGAAAGAGCCTAGAATATTAGGTTCCTTCTAGTGCAGTTAGGATTAGCAATAAGGTTTTAGGGTGTTGAGAGTATGAATTCCATATGCTAAAATTGAAGTACACTTGTGGTACACTGGAAGATTAGTTTGTTTAAAGGTATAATGAGGTAGTTCGTGTTGGAAGGTCTGTGCAACCTAAGAAAAATTGCATCCTCCCTGTGACAATGTTGAAAGTATTAAGATGGGTGGGATTACGCTTATTGACAGATCAATATCATCAAACACTGTGCCAGCAACAGATTGCACCTGATCCATCCTAACTCTGCAGTTCCAACATATCACAGAAGGTGCACGTGTTCGCACGTGTTCTTGAGTTGTACAGACCTTCTTCCAGTGTAGCACGTGTTGGATTCATACACTCAACATAGGGGACTTGTTATAGCACCATTTCCTAGGAGAAGCATGTATCACCCAGGGTTTTATCTAACGAGACATGCATAGCATTGCAGAGTTTAGTCTTCTTGTTACTGTGTGGGTAAGATTACATAGGAATATGAGAAGTTATTCTAAATTGTGAATTCGAGTTTTTAAAGGAAGTTTGCAGTGTAAAATCTATTAAGTTTGCATAACTGATGTATGCTGTGTTAGTTTTAGAAAGTTAGAGAGCACTATTATTTAAGGAGTTCATAACATGGTTATCTACTTATCTGGACCTGAAAGCTTGAAGATAAATAGTGTCATGTAGTTCTATATACCAAGTTAGTCTGTATATTATTGAAGTAGATGGGAATGCTGATGTTGGTTCATACGCTGACTACATAGGATTTATGGTATGTAGCTTCTATTAATAGTTGCAAAATACACTTGACTTGACAGTGTGTTTGTCAACCATTCATGTATCCGATATACTGATAGGTTTGGTTTTAGTGCAATCAATTGTTATTCGTAGCCCTGGTCAACATGCTTTGGGTTTTGGTGCTGTGTTAGGTTTAGTGTTAACACCCGGTGTCTCTTCCCTACATATATTTTGTTTCTCATATCCTTCCAGGACCATACAATACCTTTAATATTGTTATGTTGAAAAAATATTCACTTTACATCTATTTGGCCCATGACTTTTGATATGGTTCGCTTTAGTAGTGGGACATTGTGTGAGTCTTTTGTAGTTCGAAATATGGTTTTTTTTGTCGGATAAATGTGGTTTTTAGCAGTCAAATTTTCATATTCATTTTGTATTTTCAATTGTATGTACTCAAGTTGAGGATACTAGTAGGGTAAGGAAGACAACTCTCTGATGTACATCAGCTTGATGGTTGGGGCTGACATGGCTGTAATGATGGTTATTTAGAATGAACTGTTACCAAATAGATTGAACTTTTACCCTGTATTCTCTGGCTTATACCAGATATGTTTTATTTGCAAATTTGGTTTAAAATTGATGATTTGGACAAAATAAGCAAAGACAGAATGAGGACATAGGTGAGTAAAAGAAAGATGGAGGACTAGAGCTCAAAATTAGTAGAAATGCTACCTGTCAAAGTTGCATTTGAGCTATATTGATCTTAATTAGTCTCCAAGTGGCATAAAGGGTCCAGTCAACCTCAAGCTGTTTATATTGAGGCTCTAACATCAAATTTTTCATATCCAAACATGTTGACTAGTTTCCCGGGGTAAAGTCCACATCCCAACCTGGTTTCAGTTGTGCCCAAGGATCTCTGGAGTACCTTCTAGGCAGTAAACCCTAAACAACCAAGCCCTGTGCAAAAGAATAAAATGCTAAAGTAAAAGTTGTAAATAATAAAATATTATTTACTAGTTTGATACCTTTTCTACAGTATCATAATTCTTCAAGTTGATGATCACATTGAAAATGCAATACATATACATGCATTTCATATTATTAAAGTGCATTGTTAATGAATTTGTCAAGCCTTGGTTGCATTGCAAGCTCAACTATTGGGTCACTCATGTCTCACTGTCATAGACTCAATACTGCAGATTTAAGTCGTAATAACTTCTTAATATGGAGAAACTATAGTAGATCTTTCATCAATATATATTCAATGATGTTCATTTCTAGATCTATTCATTAGCTTGTCATTAAATTTACTTGGGTTTTAAAACTCTAAAGATGCCAATTTTCTAGATTTATGAGGTTTGTGTATATTTTTCTGCTTTTATAGATATAGGAGATGTTATGATAGGTGTGTCAAGGCGGTCTTGTACTGGATGTCATATGTAAGAGATCTAAATCACAAGTACTTAATTCTTGGTACTGAGAAGTATAAATAATATCGTTGAAGGGATGAATGATGCATCGTTCTCTTAGTCATTAAGTTTGTATACCTGTTACTTCACTATTTTAGTTCTGACAGTTCTTAAGATGCCTATCAACTGTCTTCTTTTTCTTCTGCATTTCCTACTCAACTACAAGTCAAGAATAGTTATGGACGTTTAAACTTGTTTAAGCTTTTCTTATTCAATGTTTTCAGATCTTCCAACAGAAAAGGAACCCCTTGACTGGAATACAAGAATGAAGATTGCAGCTGGTGCTGCTAAGGGGTTAGAATATTTGCATGATAAAGCAAACCCGCCCGTAATATACAGAGACTTGAAATCCTCTAACATCCTTCTTGATGAAGGCTTTCATCCAAAGTTGTCTGATTTTGGGCTCGCAAAGCTAGGTCCTGTTGGTGACAAAACACATGTCTCCACCCGTGTGATGGGAACATATGGCTACTGTGCTCCAGAATATGCCATGACAGGCCAGCTCACTCTGAAATCCGATGTCTACAGTTTTGGAGTTGTCTTTCTCGAACTTATAACAGGACGAAAAGCCATTGATAACACCCGAGGTCCTGGAGAGCATAATCTTGTTGCATGGGTAAGCATTTGTTCTTGCCAACTTTACAATTCTCAGTTGTAAAACATGTCTCTAGTTAAGAAAGGCTTTCCTTCACAATTTGTTATGTTCTTTTTTCAATATTTGAGATATTTGGTCTGCAGGCACGGCCACTTTTTAAAGATCGCAGGAAGTTCCCAAAAATGGCTGATCCACTACTGCAGGGCCGTTATCCAATGCGGGGGCTTTACCAAGCTCTTGCTGTTGCAGCCATGTGTTTGCAGGAGCAAGCAGCTACAAGGCCTTTAATAGGCGATGTTGTGACTGCTCTTACATACTTGGCTTCCCAAACTTTTGATCCAAATGCAGCTAGTGGTCACAGTAACAGAGTTGGTTCATCCACTCCGAGGCACATGGACGATCGAAGGAACATGGGAGATGGGCTGGATAGCCCTGATGAGTCTGGAAGAGGTGGACGGCACGGTGGCCACTCATACAGAAACTCACCTGATTTCAGAAGGAAGGATCCGAATAGGGATTTGGGTTCTGGTGTTGAATTAGGGAGGATAGAGAGCGGCAATGGCTCTGGGAGGAAATGCGGTCTAGATGGGTTAGAGCGACAAGAGTCTCAGAGAGACAGCCCTATGAGTGCTGGGAGAGCAAGGGAAAATCTGCGAAATCGTGATCTAGATAGAGAACGTGCAGTGGCTGAGGCCAAGGTTTGGGGTGAAAACTGGAGAGAAAAGAAAAGAGCAAATGTGATGGGTGGTAGCTTTGATGGTACAAATGAGTAATTGCAGCAAACATGCCAAGCAAAATTTTCTTATCCTCTGGGGAAAAGCAGTGTTGTAAAGTTCTGAAGGTCATTGTGATGAAAGAGAAGAAGTTGCAAGGGTGCACATAATCTTCGACAGTCTTGGTTTGCATCTACCAAGGAATAAGTGATTTTTCCTTTCCTCCAACATTGGTGTTGTTTGCTTTTAGTATGTCATTCTTGTAGTCGACTATGGAAAGCAGCAAATGCTTGGGAATTGTGGTAAAAATGGAAACACAGGAAGAGAAAAGCATTGGAGGAAGGGAATGAATAGCGTCATGATTTGGGGGCATTTACAGGTCGCCCCCCAGCAAAATGGTTATGCAACATTGTTCAGTCTTTGTATTTAGGTTCTGATGCTCATATTACAATGGGGAGTCAGAATTATGTATAATTTTTGGCCCCACATGTTATAGTCTGTAAGTGGGGAAATTAGTTGGGTTTGGTTTTGGATGTTGTTTCATCTTGTATTCATACAATCTCTTGTATGGATTCCTGAGTCATGTTTCGGCCTATACAGAAATGTTTCATCCATTTGTTATCTGTGTACATTTCTGCTAATCCTTAAGTTTACATTACTAGTGCTCGTGTCTTCATTAGTTTAAGTTACATTCCTTGTTTATGGGATGAATGGTCATTAGCAACCAAAGCTTCTGCAATGGATATCCAAAGCTTAAAAAAAAACCTCGATGCGGTTGCCTTGAAGGGAAAGCCAAACCTCTTAGAAATGACTGCTTCATGAGCTTCTTTGGCACCTGCAAGTACTTGCATTCTTGAAGTATTGGGGACTGTATAGTCCGACCAGTTTCTGAACTATGAACTTCAATATACGCCAGATCTGACATCTAAAGTATAGCATCCGAAAACAGACATGTTTCCTTGATGCAAGTTCAATGCCTTTGTCCTGATTTTATGAAGTCCAAGGTGAAACAAAAGTCATGGATTGCGACAACTACATAATTATCCGTATCAAAGACGAGCTGATGATATAACCTCATGCTCATAACAATCGTACTGCTTCTTCAGCACAAATTTGTTTCTTCTCCATCCTTTTGTTACAAGGTGGGGTGAAAATCAAGGGAGTCATTGAGATCCAAAATTAGTAGATTAAAGGGGAAAAAAAAACTAAGTTGTAGTTACTTGGTAATTGGTACAAGTATGAATGACTGAATGGGCATACAAGTGGTTTTTGATTTTCCATGCATTGCTCCTACATTTTTTTTTCCTTTTTCCATAGTTTATCTTCATTCGTTAGACTGAATTGTCAGTCTTATTACGTTGCTTCCTATTTATCAATTATATATGTTTTTGTTCTTTTTATATACGTATATATGTTTTTGTTGAATAGTATTGGATTTTGGCATTTTGGTGGAGGTGCATATTTTGAGAATCTTGAGGATGCAATTCTTTGTCAAGAATTCCGGGATGAAGATCCCACCGGGATGTTGGGGATCATCCCGGCGGCACCCAACATCCCCCACCGGCAGTGTACAAGCTCAGTCTGAGCTTCCACATGTGATATGATCCAGCACTCCAGCCCTCGTACTAAACTGAAAAAGTGGAGCTCCACTGTATAAATCTAAGCAATACCAAAAGTCAAACATTCTCCTGGTCTCGACTTCCATCACCTATCCGATATTATAACTGAATCCTTCCTAGCTGCTCGAAGTGAAAATGAGAATTTCATGAAGGAATTCTATCTGGTCTAGGGTCACTTATCAATAGTCTTGGCAATGGGATTGTTGATGTATACTACCGTGAAATATTGGTCAGGTTCTTAACTATTTCTGTTGGTTTTGGACCTATGGTATTCAGGTCCTAGTCTTGGTTGGTTTTAGTAGCTCTTATTTTGGGGATTTCATCTTCCTTCCTTCAACATTGTTACTTCAATGATTAAAAGAAAATATTCTTGTTTTTTATGGTATTAAAAGCCTTGAAATCTGGTCATGCTATGTGTCTATTATGATTGTGATTGTGTTAATCTCACATTCCCAAGAGCCATGATTAGAGAGCAACCATTATTCTTAGAAGCTCAGGTGAAAGGTAACTAGAACTAGAAAGCAGAGCTAATTTGGCTAAACGGTGATCAACCATATTAGCCGCTCTAAAATATTTACTCATGCGAGCAATAACTAAAGATGAACGTTTTACATCCTCAGCTCTGACCAAAATCAGAGCCATCCTCTGCATCTGATTTCGGAACTCTCCACCAGCTTCGAGCAATGTAACTATTGACACTCCGCTGCCAAGCAGCTCCACTCGCCCGAGTCGTCGCTGCCTCGACAACATCAGGTGAGGGGGCACTGGAGTTAGACAGTATGCAACACGAGCCTCGCCACTCTAGCTAGTAATGAATTCTTAAGCATTGCATTAATAAAACCATCAATCACATTCACACAGTTAGTAGCTCAGTTAATAGCTAACTAAAGAATTCATGCACAGCTATCATTAAATGTAAATCCAAAAGTGAAGAGATAGATCAAATTGTAGTTAAACATGAATTTCATAATCAGCTATTGACCGTGTAAACAGTACTGATAAAACCATACTAAAACTCCAGTTATTCACTTTTTTAAGCATTTAATTACTACAATGACATCTCTGATCAAGTCTTTCTTGTTATCACCACATTGCTTTTCCTTGTGCAAAGCAAGGATTTCGAATCACCAATTATCCATATTTCCCAAATATTTAACCTAATAAGCAGTTAACTTACAGATCCCAATATACAGCTGTGAATTCAGTTGAGCATTTCACTGATACATGATGGGAAAATGTTGCCTAATAACATTTGGAAGGAACCCCGACTACAAAATAACTCTAGCATCACTTCCAAACACAGACACGACTCACATGAGGTTTCCAAACCCCACTACAAGATTTTCTCCAATTCAATTTCAAGATTCACCTCCTCCTCTTTCCCTACACAGAAAGGACAAGACTTGGTTATTAGCTGCCACCACAATCCACTGGGATTAAATATCGACACAAATTGCAACTAGACAAAAGAAACATACCGTGCTGACATAATCATCCATAGTTAATTGTTTCCTCTTCTTCATTGAAGAGGGACTATCAGTTGACTGCCTACCCGTGCCACGCTTTGATGGCGTCATGTTCTGAAACACAACATGCGACAAGACGGTTACCAATTTGGAAGGAAGTACTTATATGTACCATATTAATTTGAACTTCACTTGGCACTAAACAGTTGAAGACAAGAATTGATGCATGAAGCACAAATCAAACCTTAGCAAGCTTCTTCTCTTTGCGAGCCTGTCTCTCCCTCTCATCAACTTCTTGGTTCTCTTTCTCCACAAGTCGAATTAATGTATCACACCTCCTAGCAAGTTCTTGAGTCGTGCGTGACTTCACGAACCAATCAAACCGAAACAAGGGTGACGTGCGAAATGCTGCTTTCAACTCATCCCAGTTGCCATACCCAAGCTTGTGAACCATGCATATCTGTATCAAGTAACACATGAATACTAGAACAGTAGTATGCATGAATTGTAAGCTAGAAAGCTATTTTCAACTGTACCATGAAACGGTCACATTCTTCATTGTACAACTTTCCCTTGTTCTGACCATACAGGATCTTCAGTTCTAGCCATGGATTCTTGTAACGATCCAACTTTTTCCCAATCGCTTTCATTATCTCATCCTTACGTGAGATTCTAGCCTCTCCTCTTTCAATGTTCTTGATTATCCTATCATAATCTGAAAGCATCAAGGGAGTCAAAAAGTAAGACAATTTCTTGTCAAAAAGCTAAAATATTAAGAAACAATTTGTTTAACAGTCATCTGTAGAAGCAAACCAGAAATATGTTGCATATGCATGCATTGACATACAGGTGAGATTCATTACCAACCCGGTGCCTTCTCAATTCAGTTGCATCTCACAAGTTTATAAACAAAAATTGAAAACCATCTCAACTTCCTCAACCATAAAGCTTTTGTTTCACTCAAACTCTAATCATAAAGGACTCTAACCTAGATTGCTCAGATAACTCAGGATGGGGAAGAAGAGGCTTTAAAGAGGGTGTTCAAATAACAGGAGTTTTGCAACGCATACAAATTCAAGGAACAAATTAACAGAAACATAGGCCCAAATAACACCAGTAAATGTGAGACAAGGTCAGAGGCTCCAAAAGTCAAGCCAGACGACCAAACTCAGACTCTACTGAATTAAACTACGAAAGAAACAGCATTCGCACATTTACTTTAAACTTGAACATTTGTGTCGTAACAACTTACCGTTTAATTCCTTGTATCTCTCTTTGAAAACCTTTGCATATCTTTCAACTTCCTCCTCTGTTTTCCCCTCCATCTCAGCAACAATGCTTTGTATGTCACTTCGCCCATACTTCTCACAGGCCCTGATGAAGGTATTGAAATCTCTTCTGCTCCAAGAAGAGAATCCCTAAAATCCACCAATGATCAAACTCAGTACAGAAACCCGAGATGAGTCTTACATTTTCTAGACACCAGCATCTATATTTTACTTACCTCTTCTAATAGGCGTTCCTTTTCTTCCAGCTCTTCAGCAGTCAATGGATCTCCAACTTCTAAACATTCAAGACACAGTTAGCAGAAATAACAGATAAAAACACAGCAACACATCTGTAGGGAAAACAATAAATACCTTCTGGTTCATCTACTTCTACAGTTGTGTCCTTCAACTGATTCTTCTGATGATTTTGCTGAGAAATTTAAGGACAAATCAGATAAATGATTTGCAGATGTATAAGCTCTCAGATCATTATATCCGCCAACCAGAAAGGAAAGGAGTATAGTTCAATTTATACATACCATGAGATAGCGTACTTCCTTTTCATACAACTCACTCAGCCTTTGGGTGTTGAAAAATTGAAAATCATGTCTGATGACAAATAGACATAACATCTTGTAAACATTCAAGATAAAGATAAAAGAGCACAGAGAACAATCAACAAGAAACCAGCATCAGAGGTGCTTACAACTGAGGCATGCGTGGAATTCGAGGCTCTTTGGGTTTTGCAGGAGCACCTTGACGCATTGTTTGCTTAAAGTATTCTGATTCTGAGTAACTAATAGTGAAAGAAGATAATTAAAAATTGATACAAAACTCATGCACAACAACAGACCAACAGATAAAACACTCACTTGCGCTTTCGCTCTCTCCTCGGTGGTTCAACCCAGTTTTCACTAACAATCTTCTTGAAGTCAAACTTGTCATCCTTCACCAGGTAGAAGGGTAAAATTAGAACAAATAAATACACATAATGTACAGTGAATCACAAATTTAAGTCATACACCCATAGTAAGTTAGTAATGCATAAGAAGTACTTGAACAATAAAAAGACCAGGTAAAGAGTCTGTACCTTCTCATCATCAAAGTCATACAATTCAGCAGCTGCAAAATAAAATTTCTGGTTAACACAATGTCTGACACAACATATAAAATATGGAAAGTTGAATTAACCAAAACACAAGAGCGCTTCATTGTTGAGATACATACTATCATCCATCTTAAATTTAATTGCATCCTCAGTAAACTTCTTCATCTTTGCATCAAGCTCAGCAGTTGCCTCTTCTCCTTTCGCAATGATTCTATCAATGTCCTCGTCAGTAATTGTGCTATCCTTAGAACTAAAAACCATTTCAGCCCCAAACCTCACCATTTGAAGTAGCTCATCTTTATTAACAGCTGCATCAAAGAAGAAAAATACAAAAGAATTAAATTTCAAATCATGGGCTATTGAAGAGGATAGGTCTCTCAGAAGCTTAATAGCTTACTTTTTTGCTCAGCTAATCGTCCTTGTTGAATCACCAAAGCATCAAGGGCAAGCTTCTTATACGCTCTCTCAATCACTTTTTCCTCAATGGTATACTGTTTGAAAATTAACAAAATGAGATATTAGAGGACACCAACACTAAATAGCTTGAGATGTATAATTCTGAACATATTCTTACCTCAGTGCAGAACCGGAACACTTGAACTTCTTTCTTCTGACCAATCCTGTGAGCACGATCCTGTGCTTGTAGATCAACTTGAGGGTTCCTACAACATGTGAAACATTATCAGGGCAATCATTATTAACACTATAAAGAAACCAAGATATAGACAGACAGAGCAAGAGTCACTATCACTGAACAAAAATAACTTGTCAGAATGCTCACCAATCACTATCATAAAGAATGACAACATCTGCAGTAGCAAGATTGATACCAAGTCCTCCAGCCCTGGTTGATAGCAAGAATACAAATTTCTCACTACCAGGCTTATTGAAGGCATCGATAGAAGCATCACGGTCTTCACCACCAGTATTTCCATCAATCCGACAATAGAGGTATCCTTTAAACATTAAATAATCTTCGAGAATATCTAGCAGCCTTGTCATCTGATATGAACCAATAACCCTATCAATGATACAATATTCCGACACATGCATGTATTTACCAGCATTTACAAAGCTTCATAACAAATAATCAACAGACTGGTACTAACCTGTGAAAATATTAAGACCCTAGAATCACGCTCTTTTAACTTTGGAAGTAACTTGTCCAACAGAACCATTTTACCTAAAAAGAAAAATAATCAAAGATGAGTTCATTGATCAGAATAAAAAAGTATCAACAAAGTCAATGGCCTGCAACATGTTGATTACCAGCATTTGTGATAAGATGGTCTCCAGTTGTATAAGGAGGTCCAGGCTCAGCACCTTGGAAAAGATATGGATGATTACAGCACTTACGAAGCTGCATAGCTATGTTTAGAAGACGCTTACGTTCTCCACCAGCATTAACAACTTCAAGATCTTTCTGCAGTAAAGCTTTATAGTACTGTTTCTGCATCTGTGACATGCCTACTTTAAGTATTGTTTCTTTTTTTGGAGGCAAGCCTTTCTCAACATCAGACTTCAACCTTCGCAGAAGGAATGGCCGGAGGACCTTAAAGATAACATAATTGCAGGTAAGATATTGCAATGTTGAAAATGGAAACACTGATACTCAACAGCTGATATAAATATAGTTCCTACCTTGTGAAGCTGTTGAACAACCTCCTGCTGGTCATTTTCACCAGATATTTGAAACCATTCATCAAACGTTTCAGCCGAACTAAATATCTCAGGCAGAAGAAAGTTGAGCAGAGACCACAATTCATGAAGATTATTCTGCAAGTTACAATGCAGGGAGAAAACATCAGACATCTTGTGATATATCAATCATCGGAGCTGAAATAATGCTGTTGTTCCAGCACCACAGAACACAGCTAACCCTCCAAATAAGTAAACACAAATAAATAAATAAACTTTGTAAATTATATACAGGAAAATAAACACATTTAAAACGGGGTTTCAATACAAGAAGAATTTAAACACACCATAAGATAATACAGATTGTATGTTAACTTCAAAATCAACTGATATCCCAATCATACCTGAAGCGGTGTACCCGTGATCAGAAGACGGTAGTTGGTATTATAGAGCCTCATTGTTTTCGAAAGCAGTGAATTCTCATTCTTAATTCGATGGGCTTCATCAATAATTATATATCGCCAGCTGAAACGGCGCAAGCAAGACTTCTCTTTGATGGCCATTTCAAAACTTGTCACACAAACATCAAATTTCCCGGCAACCAGCAAGTCTTCACGAATATGTTTCTGCAAGATAGAAAATAGTGGTGAATAACATAGCAGAGTATAATCCAAATATCAAATTTACTAATGGCAACTGATTAGCATAACTTACCCTTTCATCAGGATTACCGAGAAACTTCACAGCACGCAAAGTAGGACAAAAACGCCGAATCTCGTTCATCCAGTTTCCAAGGGTTGACTTTGGGGCCACGACCATATGAGGGCCAGTTATTCCTCTGAATTCATGCAAGTAGCCCAACAAGGATATGGTTTGCAAAGTTTTACCCAGACCCTGGTGACATAGAACAAAATTTGTTCATCTCACTACTGCTTAATAGAAGTATTCAGAATCATCAAAGCAAAAATGAATGATAAAGGAAACAGTAGAGAGACATCACAACTGAAAACAAAAGTTCAGTTCATAGTTCATCACAAACAGAAGAAAATAGTCAATCCTGGCCACCACTGGGTGGGGTGCTTACCATCTCATCTGCAAGGATTCCATTTATGCCATTTTCATAGAGGCGTATGAGCCAATTTAATCCAGCAAGTTGATAATCCCTCATCTTCCCTTGAATACCTGCACACACAAAGAGACAACAATTGTCAAATTTCAACCCACAAAGTGCATCATCTACCAAAGAGGGGAAAAAAAACATTGCCGAAACTTTAAAACTTTAAAATTCCAAGTGAAGCAAATAAGTTTGAGAAAAACTCTCACATGAAGGTTGTGTCAAGAGCCGTGTGGTTCCGGCCCCAGCTAATTCATCTTCTTCCTCTTTGAGGCATTCTTCATCTTCTTCTTCTTCAGTCTTTTTTGAAGCATGGCGCCCCCTGAGTGTGTAAATGGAAAAGTTAGTGAGATTCAATCTAATGCACTCATGCAGTTAGTTGCAACCGATTAAAATTTCAATCCGATCTTACCCAATACACTACCAATTTGACATAGAAATGACTTCAACTAATCAAACATACCTTCCCTTCACCTTTTTCTGGGATGCAGATGGATCATTTTTGGCAAAATGGGCAAACAGCTCTGTTTGCTGCAGAAGATACTGTAACCGTCCCTTCCCCTTATTGTTCTGCCATCATACCACCAAAACCAATTACCATACATTATACAATTGCATATAGTGAGTAACGAGAAAATACAGCCACCAAATCAAACCATTAAACATACTCACCATGTCAGCATCCACAGCTGCATTTTGTGCTTCCAATATTTCCTGAACTTTTTGCTTCTTCAATTGTTCCATGCGTTTAAGCCTGGCCTTCTCGCGTTTGCTCACTTCAGCATGGCTTTCATCAACTCCATCCTGCAAGTCAATGGTGAGCATGAGGGATGAAAAAAATATACCGAAATTTATTCG
The DNA here is from genome assembly GCF_933775445.1 of Argentina anserina. Classification (NCBI taxonomy): domain Eukaryota; kingdom Viridiplantae; phylum Streptophyta; class Magnoliopsida; order Rosales; family Rosaceae; genus Argentina; species Argentina anserina. Next base: position 15,708,203 of record NC_065875.1, on the reverse strand, counting down.
ATCACTTACAACAGCAAATTTCAAACAATCAAACTCAACACACATGAATAGAACAGGAACAAACATTCAAATGGATTCCTGGAAACAAACCCAAAATACGACTAGCCACACACAAAAGTGGGTTGTCCCCAATTTCACATAGCTTCACAAAACACTTTCGTCCAAGTGCCGAAGCAATTAAACAGCATAAGACATTCATCCCTCATTTCAGTGACAATAACCCTAACTAACAGTCGGAAGCTTATGAGGCACTTTCTTGAAGCTTAGGAGGCACTTTGGACCTCAAAATGGCATTAAGACAGACTAAATTTATAAACTTTATGGGAGAAAAAAGTCCCTAAAGACTCGGCAATCACTGAACCACAAAATTAGGCATCTCTCACTATAGTTTAGCATTACAAATCAACAAGCTTATCTTCTCCTTTGCTCAATTCTAGCTTCCGAAAACGAAACATGCATAAAGAATCAATTAAAAAGCCCAAAGTCCCAGCATTCATCTCTCTCCGTCGCAATTCGAACACGAAAACCTAACCAAACCCTAAACCACAACTCCCCAACGCAAACAGACTCCACAAACTACAAGTCACCAAAACAACTCTAGGGCACGCAAATGCTCAGATCCAACCAAACCAAGGCGAGAGATTCAACAATATACCTCTTCTCCTTCTTCCACGTCCTCATCGTTCTCGGCGGGGGCCGCCTCTTCGTCGGAGCCGCGGGAGTTTTCGTCCTCGGAGCCAGCGGAGCGAGCGACGGCCTCGAGCTCCTCCTCGTCCTCTTCGTCGTTGATCGGCTGCTCCTCCTCGGAATTGGATGGGTCTTCGTCGGAGGAGAGCTGGGGCTTCGGGGGGCGCGCCATGGATTCCGAGATCGAGGGTTTTGCGAAGGGAATTTATGGGAGTGTGAGGGGAAAAATGTAGGAGACTGCTTTTGGCGAAGGGAATTTATAGGAATGGTGAGGGCCGTGTGATTAGAAAAGCTGTGATGTGCGGCTGAGAAGTGTCTGGAGGAAATATGAGGATTTTTCCCGCCAATAATAGGGGAAATTCAGGGAAATGTGAATTTCCCGCCCTCAGGAAAATTTTGCTTTGGTTACTTTCTTTTTTTTACACTTTGATGAGTTTGATCAGTTAATGGGAAGAACACTTGATTTTAGTCGGAAATGTGAAGAGACGTTTTATTGTTTTGTTTGTCCGGAATATGAATGATCAAAGTAGTTGCATTGTTTATTTATTGCTTTGATCTTGGTATGTGCATAATTAACCACGTTTTAAATAACTCGTGGCATTTAGAATTACAACTTTGCAAAATAAGAAATTGTGCCTTAAAAGTACAAAGAAAGCACGTCCTCCTAGAGTTTGTGAAGGCAGCGACGCTCTCCTTTTGGGGGAGCGATGCTCGCGGGTCCTAAGGAGGCAAGCTCGTCCTTGACAAGTGAAACTCGGGGTTAAGAGACTACGTAGTGATGAAGGACTTCATGTGGTGGTGTTGGTCAATGAAGGCGTCGATTCTAGGTGCAGGAAAAGGGCAATTGGGTTTGGTTGGACAACATATGTGGCTATCTGAAGGCCTGAGATTGAAGCTTCAAATCATTCCCCTAAATTGTAGGTTATTGCTTTCTTTATTTCTTTATTGGATTTAGTTTTGTTCGAACTTTGATTTTTTTTATCTTTCGTAGTTGTATGGATAATGAGCTTGTTCCATTTCATTATAGGAGCTTGCTCCAACCTGACTTAGAAATATATAGTCGTGATTGGTTTGATGCTTAATGAAATTATTCATTATTCTAAAATATAAAAAACCAACCTAGATATCACTTTTTTTTTCACTCACCTAACTTTTCACTATGAATTTGCCACTGCTTATATACCACAATGTATAACCATTAATATACTTATGACTAAAAAGAACTAAATTTTATGGAAGTAAAATTGTCGCCTACCTTTGATTTTGTTCACTATCTAAATACATGTCACATTACTTTTTAAAGATTTAAGTGGTGGATTGATGTGGAAGGCTCTATGGGTTCAAGTTCATATGAGATTTTTGGCTAAAATTCACGATGTGTGTGTATATGCGGGTTATTACGTATGAGGTGATTTCACTAAATCGTACCTAATTATTTTTCATTCTAACTTTTAGTACCTCACAATTTTTGAAACTATTGCATTGGTACCTCAAGTATCTATTTTAGTCCAATTTTAGTTCATTTCATCAATTAACACCGTTAATGGATTCATCTCCCACCAATTTTAAGGGACATTTTCATCACTTATTTTCATTCCGATTTCATCTTTCATTTCTCTCCAATTTAAACTTCTATTAAAAAATTGAATAATATATATCATTTTTAAAAAAGAACAAGTTGAAGTGATATATATATATATATACACAACCCACTTCCAATGAGGAATCATTTTTTTGTTAAAAAAATAATAATAGCTCATTCACCAACTTTTCGATTACATTTTCACATCTCCATCATATAACTTTTAGAGTCTAATGTGTAGATCACCTTTGTAAAATTTCAGTTAAAATAGTGATCGCTAGAAAAAAGATCTCTCACTATAAATAGTAAATATTGAGTCACCATCACCACAAAAAGTCTCCTTAGTACAAAATGAAAACCCTAAGTCATCAGCATCTCTTATTCTTGTTCCTCATGCAGGTCATACTCTCCTGCCAGTCACAAACAGATACAGTCCACTAGGAACTACTCTCAGTCAACCTATGCCCAATTATTAGTCAGCCTTAGTCAATGAATATGATCATTTCAAACTCCAAACAACTCCACCTCCCCCAGCGTTTGTCTATCATCCAAAATCATAACCTTACCAGTTTAGGGCTATAGAATTTTGTTTCTTTGCTGAGCCATCCCTAATACAGTTAAAATCACCATTTGCTTTGGCTAAACTTTTCTATGGCTCAATCAACCATTATCCTCCTAGTAAACCATTATCTTTCTACCACAATTATCTCACCGCTTATGAGTCAATCTCAATTAAAGTCATCTATGAAAATCAAGATCCAACAAAAAAACTTTTGTATCATTCCCTTTACATTAAAAAAGTTATCTCATTATCTCATTGGGGTTTTGATGCTTTTTCCAAACACTCAATCTTTATTACATTGATGCTTGGAATAAAAATTTCCTTCATAAAAAACAAGATTTCAGTCATTCCTGGTTTATCGATTTTGACAGTAAATTCATCAGCCAATTCCCTTTATGGTTCAGAGAATGGTAGGAGTACCATGATGCTTCTTATGATATTCTTCATCTTGCCCTTCAATCAGCAATCAAGAAATTTGAAGTTTCAGTTCCCCATAATACTTACGAAGACAATTTTGAGCCAACACTCATGTTCATATCCAAATACAAAATTCCTTGGATCTTAAAATGGAATTACGACTTTCACAATGAAATTTGTATTTCTATCAACTATCTAGTTAAATAGTGGGACAAGTTCAACACCGACAAAATTCTCACCCAATTTGAAAAATAATTCATAGACAATCCTCTCATTCAAGTTACAGTTAAGACAACTTTAGTCAATCTCCAGTCAACACATGGTCATGTCACAATCAAGTCATCCCCTGAAGAAGTCATTTTGGCCCACCAGCCGTTTGCAATAAGCCCAGTCCAGCCTAGCACAGCCCAAGCACCGTCCTCCTCCAGTTAGAAAAATAAGTCAAAAAGGTCTACATCTTCAAAGTCAACCTCTACCACAGCATCAGAACTACAAAAAATGGCTGACAAACTTATTTAACAAGCAGTCACCTTATCATAACAGGCTAGTAATTTTTCAGAAATAATGAAGCTAAAGATAATGAAGATAATTGCTCTTCATCATCAGAAGCTCACAGTGAAGCAGCTCCAAGTCAACCAACCAGATAGGCTGACTACCAAGACAGTCAAGATCCATACGAATTATAGACAGTACAGTACGTCTTAATCCCAATAAAGACTCAAGCCCAATCAAAGTCAAGACCAGTTGAAATTAATTTTCCACATAAGCTACAGTCACCCGTGCGAACCACTATTCATGAACAGTAAAAGCAAATTTATTTTCTTATATAACGAGGCACTCTCCTTCATTATAACCATCCCGAAATTTTTCAATTCATCTCTTCTCTCCCTCTCTCGACAATCGGAGAGCTTCTTCATTGTAATAATTCATTTTTTGTAATTCATGCATAAGTTCATAGTCAAATAAAGGTATATCGGACCTAAGCATGAGCTGTCCATGGGCGGCGTTCCCCCATTGCACAATCAATTCCTTTGTTGTAGTACCTTTAAATTTAATTTAGCTTTCGTGTATTAATTTAACTGTCATCTAGTAAAGGTTAAATTATCAATAAAGGTTCTTAATTTGTTATACATGCTTTCGTGGTCTCTGATATCAGAGCCGTAAGAGTTGTAAGTAATTAATCTTTGCTTTTTAAACCTCTTAGTCCCCAGGTGGAGGCTCTGCCTCCTAAGTGTGTATATATATATATATATTAATCAACTTGTTCTTTTTTTAATAGAAATTAAATTGGATAGAAATGAAAGATGAAATCTGAGGGAAACAAAGTGACAAAAATGCCCATGATATCGGTGGGAAATGAAATCATTAACGGTGTTAATTGATGAAATGAACCAAAATTGGGCTGATTGGTTGAGATAGAGACTTGAAGTACCAATACGATAGTTTCAAAATGTAAGGTACAAAAAGTTAGAAAGACCAATAATTGAGATATGGTTGAGTGAAATCCCCCTTGCATAAGAGAAAAAATTATATTAGTAAGTTAGTAACATCTATGTTGCAAAAGACACAAAACTCCACTGCAAACAATTTTTTCTCTGCAGCCTCTAAGCCTCCTGCCTTAATTTCACTCTTTTCAGCTTTAATACAATCTAGAGCCTAGGTATTAGAGGTAATTTTGAGATCCTTCAACACCTAATTAAATTTAAGAGTCCAAAATTCAAATCCCAAATTCTCAATCTATGTTCTAATTCCAAAAGTTATTATTTACATTGAATTTGTGTTTTTTTTGGGTGTTCCATAGTTGCCGACTTGCTTATCACTATAGATTGGAATGATATATTTGCAGCTTAATGATCTAGAATCCAAAGGAAGAGATGATTGACGTCGTTGAACACTTGAAGGGTGTGTTTACTTGCACCCAATGGGAATGATTCATGGTGATTTCATTCCCATTTCTTGTATTTTTGTTGTTTACTTGTACCCTTGAGGAAAGAAAAATAATATGGGTCCACTTAAAATCAGGTTTCATTCACCTCTTTCCATTCCTAGGTGGGGGAAGGCAGGGGTTAGGTCATGAATCTAATTACGGAGTGAATGAAAATGTGCAATTCCAAAAATATCTATGTCTTTTAATAAAACCCATAATTCACCCACAAAATCGTACATATCTTTTCAACGCCTTTTTCTTCACTCTCGCGCCTCTCTCCTTTCTCTTTACTCAAAGACTTCATACTCACTTATGAGCTGCAATTCCGCGTTCTTCTCCTTGTTCAAGTAAGAATTCCACCAGAATCACTCTCAATTTTCAATTTAGTTGTTGATTCATTTCCTTCGTTAGTTTTCTATCCTCATATGTTTTTGGATTCATCCTCTACCTCTTTAATGAATTATGAATTTCATCCTTGTTTTGATTCGTTCTCTCCTTTTTTTTCTTTTAGATTGGGGAAAACTTAATAATAAGATCTGATCGTTTTAATTTTTTACAAATGTGAAAGTGATTACGTTCATTACGTACATTCTTCTTCTTCTTTTTCCTAATAGAGTAGAAAGTATTAAAATTTGGTGAAACTGTGGTAGTAAATTAGTGCCATATGAGATTTGAGGCATAACTAAAGTAATGCTTGCATAGTCAAAATTTTGTGGATGATGGGAATTCAAAAGCATAAGGATTTTGGCTCTATATATTGTGGATGTCTGAACCACTCGGTTGATCATCGTAATCATCTCAACTCTTCTAAATTAGCATGCCCCATGCCACCCTTGATCATCTTGTTTCCCACATTAGCATCTATCTACTTGTCATTTTGTCAAAACAATGAATAATAGTAGTTTTATTAGTAGAAGACTAATTTTATTGTACTTCTAATATACATGTGCTTCATTGTATTAGACTTCTACTAATTGTTCTTGTTATTTGTCCCCCCCCCCATATTTCGTAGACAAATGACTCATTTAGGTTTGACCACAAAACATAAGCTACTAGTGATTGTTAAAGAATTAATTATTTACCTTCGGGTTATTTTGTTGTTTGTGTTGTTGGTTTCACTCATGCATTTTTAGGGACTTGAAAACGAATCACAAGTCCATATTTATCAATTATAGCTAATGTTTAGGCAATTGTCATATTTATATGAACTTGTTTATGTGAGTGATGTCATAAGTGTAATATCCGGTAATTTTTTTTAATACGAAATTATTTGTATAAGACAAAATTATACACAACTAGTGTACTTAATTATGAAAGAAAAACATAATAATTGAAAACATCACATTATAAGACTCTATTTGAACTTTTAGATTTTTCGTCATTATTTTATACTAATCTGAGTATATATTTATAAGATAATAAGGATAAGGAGGTAGGGGACGCAAAGTTGCACCACTTGCCTCATATCTCTGGTGTTTTCTAGAGAGATTTTCCAGACGGATTAGAAAAACAAAAAGGGGGAAAAAGAAAAAAGAGGAGGGGGGGGGGAGGAATTCGAAGCCGATCTAAGGAAGGGGGGAAGAGACCGATTGATCATTGTCACTCTCCTTTCCATAAACCTCTATCATTGTTTGTCACCTCCTACATTCACAACACTCATACATTGCTTGTTTCAGAGAAATTGAGACAGTTGCACTACCTCAGTATTCTCTGCATCTCTTACCTCTACACAACCTCGGAAATTCTGAAAGGTAATAATTCAAATCATTGAGAATGCCGTGATATTATGTGTCGGGTCCTTTCTTCATGTACCATCTTTGTGACACCCTAAACCTGGATCAGTTCAGGCGGGATAAAATTAAGTAAGAATTGTGTCTTCCTAAGGGAAAAAACCAAAACCTGATTGGGATACCGCGTAGTTCGGGGTGTGCTCGGTAGCTTTAGTTCGAGCAAAAAGTCATAACCGGAGAAAAGAGGAAACAAAAGGTGAGTACTGTTGATGACTTTTGAAAAGGTCATGATGCTATTGTATTAATTTGGTGAGCTAAAGTCATTGAAGCTCATGAGTAAGTTCAAGTATGACTATATATGTATATATATTGATGGATATGTTGTGTGATGAATATTGGATGTAACATGTCTCCAAGAGGAATAGTCCATGTCCAACGTTATAACTCTAAAACTTGGAATTATAATTGAGGGACTCTTCCACATAATCAAGCAACCAAAAATATTTGTAACAATGCATATAAGTAATCTATAGTAAGTTTGTTAAGCTTGTTCGTAATTGCTTGACAATATTTGAATGAGAATAAGACTAGTCATATTTTGACACGGTCAGTAGCTGACCATGAAATTTATGTTCAACCACTATTTGATGTAAATATAAAAGTAAGGATAATCTTTTTAAAATTAAGTTATTTTGTTTTCAACCCTTGGATTTACATCCAATGATGGTTAAACATGAATTTCATGGTTAGCTACTGACTGTGTGAATGAGACTGTATGAGTATAAAACTATGTTTCTATTGAATCAAGTGTCCCAAAAATATGTATATAGGTTTTATTTATCTATAATACCATGTATGACAGTGATTGTTTTGATAAATTTGAGTAAAATATAGGATTAGTTATCAATATTTTATAGTATATATGGTCATACTTGGTTGCCTTATGGTACTGCAAGATAAGTTTTGAGTTTTGTATTAATTTTTTGAATAAGTTCATAATCTTTTCAATATATCTTGGGATGGATTGCCTTTCATGGATGTTAGATCTATAATTTGGTTTCTTACATAAATGTATGTCTACTACTTAAAATTGGAACACCATATATGATCAAATGTGGGTGCAGTTTCAAATATTTTGGTCATATGTATGTGATTTTATGTGGGTTGTAGTTTTTTGTTATTAAAAACCAAAATAATATTAATGCTAATGTGAAGCAAATCATATTTAGGCTCACGAGTCAAAGAGAAAAATATGTGTATTGAGCAACCATGTATTGTTGATTGCTTTTTGATCTATATGTAATTATGAAAACAAGAGCATGTGCGCAGGAAATCTCAGGTCATAAGGTTTTAAATTTGGGACATAATAGTCTCTTTGAACGATATTAAGCGAACAATAATAAGCGATGAAATTTATCGGAAAAAGGAAATACTTGCCATGTTTCTTACACAATCTCTTTTTAAAGTTGCAGAAGTCAGTAAGGAAGATGTTAGCGTTATGAATCAATTTGGCTTGTATCTGCTTTAAACTTCGGGGGAGAGTGTAATACCTGGTAAAAACTTTTAATACGAATTTATCTATGTAAGACAAAATTATACACAACTAGTATGTACTAAGTGTGAATTATGTTTTAGCTGAGATGTTAAATCATAGCAGATTCAGCTGGAATGAGCCAAAGATGATGTTAGTACGTGAAAAAAGTGTTTACATTGAGTGAGTAGAGATAAGTATATACTAAGTGTGTATATTACTGAATTCTTTGCTAATACTTTTATTTTAGCCATTGTGATATGTCCAGTATTTTGCTTTATATGTTGGTATGCTTTGACACGTTAGTAAATTTGAAGTTCTGAATTCTATATATTTACATATTAATTTGATATACAATTCTTTGATGTATATGCTTTATATGAAGATCTGTACAACTTTTACCTTTCATGAATAGCATTGAAACACATCTGGTATTTTTGCATTGCACCTTATGGTCAAATTACTATACCAAATTGTGTGTCCATGCAACTTTTGTAACGTGTACTTACCACTTTGGTAATGTGTGTGTATAATTGAACAGAGCCAAACTCCAAAATACGTATGAGCATATATATATATATACACATTAGTATGTATTATATACATAAGTGGCTGTTTGAAGCTGCTTTTATCTTGTCAATTGATATTTTTTTGTGTAATTATAGAAAAGAAACAAAGATGCGGTTGGATTATATGATAAGTTGTTTCGACATTATTATACTCTTGGGGAGATCTATGGAAAAGACTGTGCCAATGGGTTGAATGTGGAAAATGCTGATGATGATGAAAAAGAAATTAGGCGGGAGAAGGTTGTTGTTGATGATGTCACTTTAGATGATGACATTCTCTTTGACAATGTGAATCTAGTTGCTACAAATATGGGATCACAATATGAAGGAGGTGAGGATGTTGGTGTTTCATTTAGACAACCAAGTCTTCAAACCCTAATTCCGCTACAACAACAGCCTACATAAACCAGCACTTCTAATAATAGTCGCTGGAAAGGAGAAGCACTTGATGAAATGAGTAAGAACTTTGGTCTAATGACAAAAGCTATGGTTGGAATGATGTCTAAGCTTGATGGTTTGACCAATGTTTTATCCACTGACAAGGACCTTATGGGCTTGCAATCCAAACTTAATGGTGAGTTAAGCAAAATTGATTTTCTTACTCCAATTCAAGTGTACCATGCCACCAATATCGCACATAAACATGATCTCCTCATGGTGTTATTTACTATGAGTGATGCAAGGCAAGCAAAATATGTGAACAACCCACTTCAATTTGGCTTACCATGATCAAAGATGAATGACGATTTCAGAATTTAGTCTTTCGTAGAACCTAATATTGTTTTATTTAAATATGTCAGATGTTGGTAACCTTGTGCTATTTTATTGGATTTGTGGTTTCTAATATGCAAAGACTGTGTTGTTTGACATTCTCTATATTATGCAGAGACTGTGGATTTCTGATATGCAGAGACTGTGTTGTTTATTATGCATGTAATATATAATTATTAAGTATGTTGTTTGAATTTTTACTTTAGCACATCAAGTTTTCTTTTTAATTTTTAATTGGCTGATTAAGTTCCTAGATCAAATTCATATCAAACATGATACTCAAGTTTTACATGCGTTTACGCACCACAAGAATCCCACTTTTACCAAATTTTCATGACAATATCAAAATAGTAGCATGATATAAGTCATATGTGTGAGTATACAAATAACATGAGCATTTTAGTAATTAAATTAACACTGATTCCCATTCCTAAATTTTAATAAACACATGAAAGTCATTTATGTTTCTTTTTCCGATTTCTATATAAGTAAACACATGAATAAGAATCACTCATTCCGTGTCTCATTCCTCCTTCATTCCGTCTTAATATCATTCACGATCCCATACAGGAAAGGGAATAAATGGACACATCTGACCGCGACCCGGAAACCCAATCCAAATAAAAATAAACATTCACATCAGCACGTCAACCGGACACGTGACATACACTCAACTTACTATAACACCCCCGACTACGTCTCCCATCTACCCGCCACCTCACACGCAACGAGACAATTCAACGCTGCAATAGCGGCGGGAAGGAGGGTACTTTCGTCAATCCAATAAAATAAGCACCTTCTTCCCATTCCGGACCCAACTAACTTTTTATTTGAAACGTCTTATTTCTGTTTCTCTTCCTCATTACGTCGCCTGACCGCTGCGATAGCCTTGAAAACGGTGCGTTTCAGGCCACACCCGTCTCTGCAGTTGTCGGACCCCGAAGCCTCCGGGCGACCGGGTCGTTCTGGGTCCGCGTCGCTTCGTTGATTAGTGGCAAATTGTGCCCTAAAGCTGTGATCTTTGCAAGACTTTTGGATTGTGAAATTGGGGTTGATCATGGAGAGAAGGAGATGGTTGTTGTTGCTGGCAGTACTTGCTTGCCTGGTTGGTTGCTCAGCTGGGAGAGGTAAATACTTCAATTTCCGCAGTAACAGTTTGTTACTTTACTATTCAATGAAGTTGGGTGGAGTCAACTTTAGGGTCAATTGGGATTATAATTGTAAGAGATACTGTAATTGAGTGAATGGGAGATTAGATATGGTAGTAACTATGATTTGCTTGAAGGGTGTAAATTGATTATAGTTTGGTAGATACTTCAAAGGTCATGGCATTTTGGTGTCAGGGTTGAGAGTTATAGGGATGTGAATTGCTTAGGGTAATTGCTGCTGATGTGCTTTTGAGTTAGTAGCTTTGTGAATGTATAGATTTCAAGCGTGTCGGGACGCGGATTTGTTGTTTTTGTTGAAATTTCGGACCAATGTTTGATAGGGAAGTTTTTGTTTTGTTAATGCAGAGCTGAGATTGAAGCACAAGGTTCATGGCCATGGCCCTGTATACAATCATACGCTTGCTACAATACTGGTTCGGTATGCTTCTACGGTAAGTTTCATGGATTTCTGTTTTTGGGACCATTCACGGGGATCTTGGTTTTGTAGCAGATTGGCATGTTCGTTGTAAATGCACATGATAATCTTGTTATTTGTCATTTCACATTATCTTGAACTTCCTTGAACGTGACATTTAGAATGGCTAGTTTAGGGAGTATATAATCTGTCTCAAATTAAAGACATTTGGTGGATTGGATGTTAAGTTCAGTAACAATTGTAATTATTCCTGTATCTTGTAGGTGTACGTGTCAGATTTGACAGATCTGTTTTCTTGGACATGCGACCAATGTAATGGCTTGATTAAGGTACTCAAATTTAGATTATTATATGAAGTTCTTTTATCTAAAAGTTGTGATCCTCATATTTTTTTTAATGGAAACAGGATTTTGAAATGGTAGAGCTGATTGTTGACATCCAGCATTGCTTACAGGTGAAATTTCATACTTCCCTGCTGTTAAAATTGTTTTTGTTCATCTCTTAGCTGCCACATTTTGACATTTCTTTACTTGTGTTCAGGCATTTGTTGGAGTAGCAACAGATCCTAATGCTATTATAATTGCCTTTAGAGGGACTCAGGAACACAGGTAGATTACTCTTATGTTTTTCCTGCTTAATTTTTATAAATAATATCTTTATTTTTCTAATTTTATTATTGTAAATTATTGTCTGGCCAGTAGAAGTGGCCATCCTGATTAGTTCTGTGCTGGTCAATTGTGCCGTTGAACTACCTTTTATGTTTCTTCTGTATAACTTAGTGGAAAATTTACATTTGTATTCCATTGTGGGCTTTCCTCTAATCATATCCATATACAAACTTTCTAAATTGTGCTTTTACTAGACTTATTTGTTGATTAACATTTAATTTTATGCTTGCAGCATACAGAATTGGATTGAAGACTTATTTTGGAAACAACTTGATATAGATTATCCCGGCATGCCTGATTCAATGGTACTTAATTCAGTGAAGTTTCTCCTCTTGTTTGCCTGCTGGATGTGAGGGTTCAGTTCTCATTCTTTTTGCACTGTTTCAGGTGCATCATGGGTTTTATAGCGCTTATCACAACACCACCATACGCTCTGGAATTCTGAATGCTGTTGCAAGAGCCAAAGAGTTTTATGGAGATATTGGCATCATAGTGACGGGCCATTCAATGGGAGGGGCAATGGCTTCATTTTGTGCTCTTGATTTAAGGGTAATTTTATTTATATCAGTCTTCGTGATGTTTCCTCTTGTGTAAACTTTTTAGTTTTAGTCCATTTTCTTTCATTCTTTTATGCATCATGACATGAGGTTTTGCATAACTACGGATTGTGAAATGGGGTTTAGTTAGTGTTGGTTTTCTGGGAAGGGAGGGGAGGGGAGTAGGTCTCTTTCTTTGCTGGAGTAGTTTGTGGGCATTACATAAAGTTATTTACTTATATTCCACAACATGATGGTATACACTTAAAATAACTTGTGGCAATTTGTCAGGACAAAAGTTAAGTTATAGTGTTTTAGTTGGCAGGTAAACTGAAGACTTAATATGCAATAGCCATATAGCACTTGAATACTTATTTTATCCTGCCTAATTACTTATTAATATAGACCTTAATGAAAATCTACTGGGCACCTTCTCTTTTACTAATCAAACAGAATTCTTGAATGGTTACAAGAGTGAATTTCTAACGGAAGCCTACCTGACTTGAATTTTGAATGTGTAATTTGTATTTTAGTGCTTGGCGGTTTGTTGTTCTTGATGCTCTCATGTTGGTCTATTGAATATTAATTGTAGTTTGGAATGGAAGCATGTCTTCAAGCTAGTGACATAGTATTGACCATTTTCTTTTTTCTATTCGTTAAATTCTCAGGTCAATCAGAAAGAGAAAAATGTTCAAGTTATGACATTTGGACAACCTCGTATTGGTAATGCAGTCTTTGCAACTTACTATAGCAAACTTGTGCCAAACACTATACGAATAACAAATGGAAATGACGCTGTCCCTCATTTGCCTCCATACTATACTTACTTTCCTCAGAAGACATACCACCACTTCCCAAGGGAGGTAAGTTTTTGCCCACACTGGTAGCTTACTTCTGTATTTACTTTTAAACCTGTGATATTTCTGTGTTCGAGCTGTTAATGTTTTGTGTTCCTTAATAATATCCTATCAGTTAATTCAGAATAATTTTACTTTTAAATTATAAGTAAAAGAATAATGACAACTTAAGCTTTGTTCCCCTTCTGTACATGCCTATCTTCCGCGTTGCTTTAAGTTACTTGGTGTCTGGACTGGTAGTTTCTGGGGATGCTATTTTCTCCTAAGCACTTTTCCTACTTGTTTCTGAATACTCCCCAGTCTGAACTTGTTCAAGCATACTGGTCATCCAGCCTTCATACTTTGGCTTTGGTATGTATACTCTAGAATCAACTGGGTTCACATTAACCTGTGCTGTGTTGGGTTGACACTTGACACTTTTAAGATAAGTTTAGTAGATATATCGACTGTTGTATGTGCCTGATGCACTCAATGTAGTATTTGGTGTATTGGTACTCTCCAAGCCGAGAGAATAATTGGTTCTGGTTAACAGAATAAGTTGTCTGTTTTCGTGAAGAAATTGTTGTATATAAATAAAAGGGGGGGGGGGAGTATGACTCCAAACCCAAAATACACATGCCACGAGCACTTTTAGTTGAATCCTTCTTTTACCTGTTCCGCTTGAGATCATAATGTTGGAACATCAGATATATATATATATATATATGATTATTAGGTATTATGTGGATCGTTTAATTCTTTTCAGACCGTTGAGAGAGCCTTGTTCTTATTGTAGGTATGGCTTTATAACATTGGATTGGGAAGTCTTGTTTATAAGGTTGAGAAAATCTGTGATTCCTCTGGTGAGGACCCAACCTGCAGCAGGTAATCTCTTTTGTGCCGGATATTGAGTCATTTCCATAATGCTTGAATGGTCTTAGAGTAACATATGAAATATGGAAGCTACAATGTTATTGTCAATTAAGATGTTACAATTGTTTGTGACGTTTGTGCAGGTCAGTGAAGGGGAATAGTATTTCAGACCATTTAGTTTATTTTGGTGTCGAATTAATGGCCAAGACATGGAGACCGTGCAAAATTGTGATGGGTCCTGGTTTACTGGAGCATAAAAGAACAGATCTGGAAGGAAATTTTGTACTGTCCAGGGATCTTGCAACTCCTGTTCTCAAATTGAGAACACGACCAGATGCCGGGGGAAAGCCTCTGTAGAATGTCAGCAGTAGAAATGTGTCCTGAAAAAGAAGCTGTTCCATCTTTATGCTTGAGAGCATTTCATTTAGAGAAAAGCCGTAACAATGAAGATGGGAGCTGGGGCTACAAATGATGCTAGTGTATATATGTATCTGTACCTGTACATCTTCATTCTTTGGAATATGAATGCTGCCTCTGAGGCTGTGTTTACTTGTGTAAATAACCAATAATCTGATATTTGTGAAGTTCTTTATACCACCAGTACGTGCGTATATAATCAAACGGGTCCCCTAATCAGTGGCGGATCCAGCGTTATAAACTTGTCTAGCTAATCGGAAATACTCTTTTTTCTTCATTCTTCTTTGTAGAGATTTAGAACCGTAGCATGGTCTCAATAGAAGAATATTGTATTAAAAATACTACGGAAGTATAGAAATTTAAATCTACTTATGCTAGAACTGTAACAAATAAGTGGAAAATTCATTATTTAAGAAAAAGTGTTTGTGTTTGGAGGCTAAGAGAATTCGAACCTCTGTCCTCAGAGGAATTGAAATGATCTGGAGGGTTTGCCAACTAAAACGAGAGCTCATTTCAGTACAAAATTGCAGTTGGTTAATTATATCTTTAATTTTCGTATAGGCTGCAGCCCATAGAGCCAACCACATGTATCCGCCCTTGCCCCTAATGCTACAAGGAACCTCCAAATGACACCCCACTTCAGATATGTATATGACATCATCATTTAACTAACAACTAGAAACTGCTAAAATGAGCGGTTATTATTGTAAAGATGTGATTTTCTGAAAATATTTAAATTTTGACTATAAAATCCCTATTTGTTTGTACGTCAATGTGAGAAGTGGAAGAGTATTTTTAAAAGTTCGTAATTTAATAATACTTGAGGTGCTGATTTTATAGTAGTAGAGATAAATACGTTTTTTCCCTGGGATTAAAAATTTACAATTTGATGATTCCGTGCCATAGTGTTCTCTAGTCGAACACATCTTTTAATTTATAAAATAAAATAGAAAAGCTTAATTATCAATGTTTATAAACTAATTCAGAGACACTGAAAAAAAGAGGGGGAAAAGTCTGCCTACCTGTTGAAGTCTTGCCTTTATTTCAAATTTCAAACTAGTTTGGTCTCGCCGTTTCTGAGAGAGAGAGAGAGAGTTTCAGATTACGAGTCCCACAACACAACCAAGGTAAATTCTCTCTTCCTCTTCGGTCAATTAAAAGCCGAAATTTCGGTTTCTACTCTCCTACAAAGAATCGAATCTTGATTCTCTAGGGTTCTAACTCTTTCTTTTTCTTTTGTAGATGAATTCAAAAGTGTTGGGTTTCGTTAGAATTTGATTGGGTTCATTCTGTTCGAAATGAATTGGTGCCTCTTCGTGTTGTCTTAAAATTGGGCGGTTCCCAATTCATGACTATTGGTCCCTAAAAACAGAAGGTATCTACGAGAAATTGTTGGATTAGAAAAAAAATTGTTGGAAAGAACGATTATTGTTGCCTCCTCGAAAGATTGTTGCCTTTGAGATTAGTGCTTTTCAAAGTTCATGATTCTGCACTTTGATACTTTTTAACAATTCAAGTGAGCTTGTTGCCTCGGAAAAGAACAATTTTTGTCCGAAAGGAAGGATTTTGTTGCCTTGGAAAATAGAGAGTTATGTCCCGAAATGAGAGATATTGTTGAGTAACAAATCTGACGTTGGTCAATTGGGCTCCCAAAAAGAGAGATTTTGTTGCCTTTCAAAGTTCATTATTCTGCACTTTAGAAATCATTGAGGCTATCGCCTTTGAGATTGTTTCCTTGTGAAAATAATGTGATATAATCTGCATTAGACCTTTTGATTTTCCTATCTATATCAAATTTATATGGTTGTTGCTTCCTATGCATTATCCCAATGATGAAAATTCTTTTAATATATGAGGGACATGTATGATTTGACGGTTGAAAGATGGGTTCCCCCTCCTACAAAGCTTTTGTTGGGCTGGAGGAACCATTTTGATTTTATTTGTACTGTTCAGGACGAAACCAGGCATAAGAATTTCTGAGGGACTTGTCATTCTATTTTTTCTGTAAGTTTGGAATATATGTGATATTCCTTTCTTCTGGAGTGTTGCCATTGTTGTCCATATCACTGAGTTACATTGAGCAACATTTGATCCATATAAGTTATCATACTGACCTGTCACTGAGATTGTTGCCTTACGGTCATTATTGAGAATGTCTGAAACTTGAGACGATATTGAACCAATCACTCATTTGCATTGTTGCCTTAGGATGAAACCTCATTAGTTGTTGCTTTTAAAGTTCACAGTTTGCAAATTAGAAACTTGACAGTTATTGAACTAGTTTGATCATTTCAGATGATATGAATTGCTGCCTTGGAGTTTATGAATTGCTGCCTCAAAAGTTTACGATTATGCAAGTTTCCTTGGTATTGATCCATTAAGATCAATTTTTAGCGGATATATGTTGCTACCTTGTATTAACTTGTTGCCTTGGGATAAAACCTAGATTGTTGCCTCTAAACTCATGATTCTGCCACTTTCAAACTGGAGTTAGTACTTCAACCATTCAACTGATCTTTACCAGATGGAGTTCCATCTAGGCTGGATCGCAGTGTGAAAGTTGAAACATTCAGGTGTAATGGTGTATTATCTTGTAAAACAATTATTGTCCATCTCTTCTCTTCCCTTTTTCCATCCTTCTCTTGAAATTTGGAAGGTCAGAGGTCCTCTAAAAGGAATGTACTGGTGGTAGTTTGTATTATTAGCCATCGGAGGATGAATATTGGTCATTTGGTTCAAAGGAGATGACCTTTGTAGTTTCTCTGACCTTATTGGTTTATCTTGAAATGCAGATCATGTGTTTGTCATTTTTTCCTTTCAATGACTTTATGACAGACATGAGCTTTATAGGCTGATGCTGATAGAGTGATCTAGCTTTTTGCAGAGCCTACTTGTTTGAGGAATCTAAATTAGTGAAAAGAATGGCGAGCTAGGTTTGAAGGACTACAATGTTAGACCTCTAGTGGGATAGAGTGTTAGACATCTAGTGGGACAGAGTTAGTTATTTGGCTTCCCTCTGCTATCCGTTTCTCCTAAGTTTAGTTTAGGAGTTCTTTGTCTGTTTTAAAATTGCACTGGAAAGTTGCTGTTTTAGTTTTAGGGGTGCGTCTGTTTTGATTGTTTATCCGTTGTTAGTAATTAAGCTCATATCCCCTATGTATGTTCTTACTTTTGTTGATGGTAGTTTGTTAGTTATAAGGTATACAAATAAAAATAACACGTATAGGGTAAAGATACATAGTAGAGACAGTGGGTTACCACTTGGGTAATGTTGTGACTGAATATTAGAAACTGATTTAAGCTACTACATTATGAGGTTTTTGCAGTTGACTTTTGCTTTTGGGTTTAATTCTAGTTTGCCTTTCTATATTGTAGGCTTGTAGCTTATACTGATTTTCTTGCATGATACTTATGTTGGAGCTATGCGTTTGTACTTGGTGTTGCTTTTGCATTAGATGTGATGCACTTATTTCTCTATTAGGTTTGTGCGCACACTCTTTCAAGCTCATAATATTTACAATGTGTGTTCAATGGAGCAGGATAGCAAGTTTTCCGTCAATCTTGTAGAGGGTAGATTTTCACTGTAATATATCAGAGATGCTAATAAGTAATAATGTTACTGTTGGATAATCTTAGTTAGGGGAAGGCAAAACTGCAGAGTTTTTCTAAGTTAAGAGTAGTATGGGACGATTTTCCTTAAGTTGAGAAGGGACTGGCGAGACATATGATATACAATATTAGGTTTAGTCATGGATGTCCTTTGTTTGACAATTGAGACCTCAAAATACTAGAAGCTTGCTATTTCCTTGGATATTATCTTTGCTACCGTATGTTTGTTACCTGGTTTCATAGTAGATTCACATCCAGGTAATCTTCCTTGGGAAGAGACTGGAGATAATCTCTAATTTTCCTAGTTATTGATAGACAACTATTCCAATTTACTTTTATTTATCCACCTTAGCTAGTAATTGACACATCATGCGACTGTATTTCATGTCACTTCCTTTTGCTATCTCATCAGCAATTCACCCTGATGCCTGCATCTGTAGTTTTGATATAGGTCTTGCATAATAAAAGGTATGAAACTACTTGATGAAGGCTTTCCATGATTGCCACCTTCTTGCTGTGGCAGCTTGACTGCTGTTTAGGTTTTCTTAAAAGCAGCTTCCAGGTTACCACCATATAGAGTGCCCCAGTAATTGGTGCATTGTGATAGAGTGATAGTCTGATATACCATATAGGTTCAAGCTTTTCGCAACCCTTTTAATGTTCTCGAAGGGTTCATTGGCTCCTGTTGTTTCCCACCGGCTTTGGCAGCTCCTGCCAATATTTAGTATTAGTTATTTGAGGTATCTGGTTTCCTTTCATATGGATTTGTTTGTCTACTTATGATACATGTAGTTAGGATCTGATCCTAGTTATTATATTTAGATCAATCACATCCCTGTCTTTAGTTTATGAATGAATTGAATTCAGTATTGGGAAGTCTTGTTCATGGGTTGGGAAAAGCTCTGATGTCTCAGATTCTTTTTTCATCAACAACAACCAACATCAGTTTACATATTTAGGAGTTCCGAAGATGGTTCTGGACCATTTAGCTTATTTTGAATAGCCAATATATATATGGAGACCATGCAAAATTGTGAGGGCTACTAATTTACTTGACACTAATTCCCCTCCTCATTGCAGTATGTCCCATCAATTAACCAAATACACTGGTGCGTGCTTCTACCCTACGATTACATTCTGGTTTAGTTTTCTTCCTCCATTTTTTAGTTCATATGTCGATCCTCATACACAGATATTATGAGATGCTTCATTTCTGAATGGAGACTTATCACGATATGGAAATATTATCATTTATAGGTAGATTAATATATCTCGGTTGAGTTTAAGTTTCAGCTTTTCTCACCTTTATGCAATGTTTATGGAGTGAGAACTCTTACACGGTCTTTATATTAGACACATCAACGGAGTGGTGGTTTCGCCAAATCTTACCGAAAGACTTTGATTAAGAGGCTAGGTGTTTTGTTAAATGTGACATCTGATCGAATTTCACAAATTTTGAAACTCGGAAGTGATGCTAAGCACAAGTTATGTGTAGTACTGTGTTAATACTACAATCCCCAACATGTTAGTTAGATCACTAAGATGCATAGATTGTTTTGCACTGGGTTGCCTTTCTATATTTTAGCTTATTCTGATTTTCTTGCATGACACTTATGCTGGAACCATGCTTATTTTACTTGGCGTTGCAATTCTGCATTTCTATTGCACTTGGATATCATGCACTTATTGCTCTACTGAAAGGTTTTATACTGGGTGTGCACGATAATCTAAACAACAATAACCCCAATATAATTATAAGTTTAATTATAGGTCTTGTTAGTAGGAAGCAAACAGGTGTGTTCGCTATAATCGGACATGCTATTAGTGTTAAACTACATAGTTCTTGCAAGATTACTATGGTCTATGGGGTATTAGATTTTACTCATTTTAGTCATGCGTGCATACCCTTTGTTTGACAATTGAGACTTTAGAATCCTAGATGGCTCGCTTTCCTCGGATAGATATTGTATCTGCTACTATTAACGCAGTGAAAGCTATATGTAGAAAGGGTAAGAGCGAGATGCTTGTCACCTGGTTTCATAGTCGATTCACAACCATGTCATATGATCTACATCATACCAGAATGCCAGCCTGCATTATACTGACTACTTGGTGAAGACTTTCGTGTCTGTCAGTCTGTCACCATCTTCATGTGGCAGCTTGACTGCCTTATAGATTAGCACCCCATAGAAAGCCCCAAGAATTAGTGTACGTAGTGAGATAGACTATTTTGCAACTGCTAATGTTCATGCTTAGTCACTATGTACATTTCATTCTCACTGCAATCAAGTTCTCTCAATAATGAACCAAATAATTTGGTGATTCATGTCATACATATCTTAACGAACTAGCAATCAAAATCGTAGAGAATTCATTTTGAAGCCCCGAGTTAATAGAGAACGTAGTAGTTTAAGCAACAGGACACCGACTAAACCTGGAAGACATCACAAAAAGTACTACAAGGCCAATACAACTGCTCGCTCGAGCTTCTCATATTCATGCATCCATACAGAAGTTACATATTGATGGTTTCACTTAATAACTCTTGTGCATAGTTGCATACACATAATGTTTTAATTCTCAGGGCTCCATTTTAGTTTTTAAGCAAATTAATAGATTCCGCAGAAGAGAAAGGAAAACATCAAGAAAAAAAAAAAAAAAAAAAAGGTAGAGCTGATCACACAGCACTGGGAAAGTTCACCTACAACTCGCGTCAGACATCAAACATTCCTTCCTTTGGTTTCTGAATCTACAACAACGCCAAGTTTTAACGAGCAAAAGGAAAACATCAAGAAAATAAAATAAAATAAAAAGGTAGAGCTGATCACACAGCACTGGGAAAGTTCACCTACAACTCGCGTCAGACATCAAATCATTCCTTCCTTTGGTTTCTGAATCTACAACAACGCCAAGTTTTAACGAGCATATCAAATTTGACAATACAATCTAAAAACAATCTGATGTAATTACAGACACAGAAAGAGAATGGATTCAATTCATATATGCCGACAAAGCATATAGCATCAAACTTTCAAAATGAACTAGCAAACAAAATCTTAGAGAACTTGATCTAATTCTAAGTAACTCAATGATGCTGTATGATTTACGAGGTAACGAGAACTTGATCAAAACTCACGAGGCGTCAATCATGTAGATTACTTACATTGTTACTTGCATGTTGTGAATGTGCCATTTCCTATTTCTTAGTTGTGCATGGTAGTGTGGGCACTGGTGTACGTTGGCCACCATGGGAGCGCTAATGGAAAGAAGTACGTACTACAGCTAACCTGACTCTCTCCTTGATTAACTATCTTTGACCACTCTCTTGTTCGAATGTTGCACTTGATTATGTCTAGGTCCAGAAGCCTAAAATAAAAGACGTCCCCGTCATCGGGGTCGAAAGCTACCATATCAACCTCTTGAATTTGATCATCGGGAGGCATTTCTTCACCATCGAGGGTATAACTATTTTCCGCACATACTTGGCCGGTTCCTTCATTGATCGTGGTCACCTCATCTACACTCAAATCACGAAAAATAGTGGGTGACCAACAGTCGTAATCACACAACCGCAGACACCCTCGACTAGTTACACCATGGCACGGAGGCCCGTAGTTCCCAGAAGACTTGTTAAATATTATATAACGGCATCGGTAGATATTATCATCATTCAAGTCATCGCCACCAGTAGTGCCGCTGCTATTGATGCTTGTTTTGCTCTTGTTTATCACGAATGGATCCAAGCCAATAATAAATTGATCATCAGACCAATAATTTTTACCCTTACTCCACCAGTATAACATTCCATTATAAGCAAAGCTGAGCCAGCCATCAAATCTAAACTCTGATGGGGATAACATAACTGCTGATTCGATCCATTCACCTGTGTCCGAAGAGAAGATCTGCATTTTGAATGTCCTGGATAATTTGTAATTATCGGCATGAGGATAAACTATTCTCACAACCTTGCATCTATACTCAGAGTTAACCTTCACAAAATTGTGTTGGTCTTTGTTATCACCGTAGTCATAATAGGGAGAATCGCAGATATATCCTACTACCACATACTTGTTGACAACTTGAGGCGCGGGAGGAAGACGAACCGATTGGATTGTGTATGGATTGCAGATGTAGTAATCGCGTTGATTAAGTCTACTTGCGCAGCACAAAACCAAGTCATTATAGGTGCCTACCACAAGCGGTTCTCCTTCCAAATGGTACGAACTCATGAGTTTATTAAATAAAGGAGCTAATGGCTTGGATGAGGTTGACATTCTATGTAATAACCCTAAATTTTCAAATACAATATTTGATTTGATTTGAATTCTATAAAGTTATGAAATTCAGTTAAAATGAATATGATTGTTTGCAACTTTACGGAACGGAAACGGAAACGTTCTCGGAACGTTTAATAAGAAAAACGTTACGTTTCCGAACGAAATTATCGACTTTTATTCCGTCGCCCGTTTGCGAAAACTTCCTTCACGAAAGTTGTAGAGCTCGTCGATACGAGTTTGTGAGTATGTGACGCGTTCGAATCGGACGTCGTACGTAAACGTTATTAACGACGGAAGTTAGTTTCCGATTTTAGAGGGGGGTATAAAAGGAAATTTTTCAGCTAGGGTTCCCATAATTGGAAACCCATTCTTCTCTCTCTCACCCCGCCTCCTTTTCTCATCTCTCCCGAAAACTCTCTCACCCTCTCGGCTCACCAACGAATCGCCGCCCTCCGTGCGCCGTGCTCCTCACCGCCGGCATCAGCGGCCTCACAACCACGACGCGACCTCCCTCCGAGCAAGGCACGGACTCCAGCGACGCCGTGAAGCTTCGGCGTGACACACAAGAACCGAGCACAGTCGGTCTGATCCAACCAATGAGCTCCAATGATTTCAAACCGTGTTTTGGGTAAAGATTTGGTTAATTCAATTGTTGAATTGCTTGTTGGTGAATTTGTGGATGTATTGGAGAGATTTTGAGGTAGATCGGAGTGGGAGAACAGAGGAAGAGAGGGAGGAGATTTCCGCCGCCATGGATGGCGCGTGGGGGGGCGTGGGATAGCCTAGGGATGGTCTGAGACCGTAGGAAGGAAGAGGGAGGAGAAATGAAGAGAAATGGGGCGGCGGTAGCGTGACACGCGCCGTTGGTGGTACACGCGCCGCCACGTGCGGCGGTGTGAACAGTATTCAAGAAGGGTATTTTAGTAATTTACTTACGTACGGTAAATGTAAATGTAAATTTTATTTACGTACGGTAAATGTAAATTAAATTACTTTCAGTAATTGTAAAAAAGTAATTTGTAAAAGGTAATTTAGTAAATTTTATTTACTGAGATTGTATTTACATTTTAAATAGTATGTATACGTATAGAAATACGTAAACGTTATGTATACGTACAGAAATACGTATTCTTTTGTGTATTTGTACAGTAATACATGAACAGTAACATGAACATTAACTTCGTAAAAACAAAAAATTGCTGAACAGTAACAGTTTATTACTGTTTCGGCATTTAAAGGTTTACGAAACGTTTCTAAATTCTTTTCTTATCTTTTCAAAGTGATCTATAAAGCAAGGAAAGGAATTATCTTCGGAAATTGTGGAATTACGCTCGACTCGATAAGGTGAGTAAAATCTCACATATTTGCAAGAGTTTTTAATATTGAAATACGACATGTATACAATATAATGGATTCTATATATATTGTATAAATGGTAATAAGTACATATATATATAATTTGCTATATTATATACTGTTATGAGTTCATCTGGATTAGATTAATTCGATGACAAGCATGTGAGTTTAATATGGAGATTGTTTAACGTTTTGTCTTCGGACGTGTTTATAAAGTATGACATGTATAAGATATAATGAATTATATATATATATATATCATATAAATGGTAAATAAATACATATATATATAGTTTGCTATATAATATACTGTTATGATTTTATTGTGATGATGTCATTTTGATGACAAGATATATCGAGCATGTGATTTTGATTTGTACAATATGATGTGAGATTATTGTACGTGATTTTAACATTGAGATTGTTAAAATGTTGATTTGTCTTCGGACGTGATTTAGTACAATATGATGTGAGATTATTGTACGTGTTTGGCAAGTCGGAACCTAGCCTTTGACCGGGCGAAAGTTACGATACAGTTAGAGCTCTAGTCTGTCTGCCTTAGTACTGCATGTGAGGTAACAGGTGGTTATCTGCTCATGGGTACTCAGATTGTTTTGGATGTTGGGTAGCGGGTGGCTATCCAATATCGGCGGTGTATTACGAGAGGGGTAACAGATGTGTACCAGCGTTCTTGGTACCCGTAATATAAATGCATTTGGGTAACCAGAAGGGTTACTTAATTTCTCATGAGCGTTTTATTTCATATTTCTTTGGGACGACCAGATGGGCCGTCCATTGACTCATGAGTGCATTTATATTTGATGATTTGTGATTTTTCGTATATATTGATATGCGATTATATTTTCATTTTACTCATACGAGCTATAAGCTTACCGGGTTTGTGTTTACAATCCCGGTGCACCAATCCGATGGTGTATGGGATAATTCCGCAGGTGTTGATTAGTGGAGATTGAGTGACAACTCCGGAGGCTCGAAGTCGTTCGAATCCTACTTGTGGTGAGGTTTTTAGCGTGGATTTGTGTGTGAGAATTGGTGTGGTTTTATTTATGAGATTTGTGAGTGATTGTGAGGATTATTACATTTCCATTTTATGTATGGATTATAAATTTGGTTTGTAATAATTGGTTTGACTGAGTTGTATTGAGAACTCAGAATTGATCCGCTGTGACATTTTAAATGATTTCGATTTCATTGAGATTATTTTGTGTTTAACGACTTTAAAATTTTGAGTTTTTAAGCTTGAAATTTTAGGGTCGTTACATTTTAGGAAGAAATTCTTGGCCTTGGTAGTTAATTAAAGTGCGCGTTATAGTACCTTGAGCTCGCTTATCATACAAAAAACGGCGAATAAAATGAACATCAGATATGAGAGTGCACCAACGCTTGCACACGAACTTGCACTGAGAAACAAATTTGTAGCAAGGAAGCCTAAAAAGAATCTCAACCAAAATAAGGTCAGGGAGATCATCGATACAAGCATTCTTCGATTCCGACGAGGATGGCCTTGTTGATGTTGCTGATGATGATCTTGATAATCTTTTCGAGCGGTGAACTGTTGGACATATTTCATTTTATCTTCTTTTTGTATCTTCTTTGAATGCACTCATGGCTAACTAGATTCAAAAGTTTCTGAGAGCTTTCACTTGGCAAACTAGTGCTTATATAGTCACGTACGCGTACACCAAAACCTTATAGGTGTCGGAGATACAAATTTCTGTTGGAACTATATATCTTTGTCCTTTTTAAGGACATATTTGGTAGGTTAGTTTTCTTAGTTGTAATTACCTTGTAAGTCTCCTAAGTGAAGTCTCTATATATTTCACTCATATCAATGAAAAATATTGTTCTGCCAAACAATTTAGCAAACATTTCAAATTTTTTTTTTAGAGACAATGGGTTACCACTCTGGCAAGGTTCTGCCAGAAAGTTGGAAACTGGTTTGAGTTGCTAATAACATCAAGGGCCCGTCTTAAGCTGAGTGTGTGCGCGCTCTTCTCTTAAGCCGAGAACTACCCCTAAAACCTCAATTTTATCATGCATGCGTATAATTGTAGGTCCTGGACTCCTGGTAGTAGAATATAAACAGGTTGTGTTCACTAAAGCAGGATAGTGGCAGGGTTCATATAATCCCAAAGATTTTGTGGACTTTCACTGTAATGATATATGTCATTACTTATTAGTGCTAAAATCTGAAAATCTTAGTTGGGGGAATGGAAAGCATGCAGCTACATAGTTGTTAAGATATGAGATTAAGAACGTTATTTGCAATTAGGAACGTATAATTGCGTTCTGGTTACGGTTTCTTCTTCAATTTTTTTTATATATTTACGCTGAGGCTTAGTTCATATTATCCTCATGTAAATATGGGAATATCATTAGTTATAACTAGGTAGACTAATACATCTTGGTTAAAGGTCAGCTTTCTCACCATAGTACAACGTTGCTGGAGTGAGAGCTCGATCTTAGAAGGTTTTGATTGTATCGACTATAGATATACTCGATTCAGTGTTGTCATAGTGAGCAATTGTATTGGACTCTTTTTCACCACAACTTTGGTTTCGCCAGATCTTACCTTAAGACTGTTTGATTAAGAGGCTAGCTGCTTGTTAAATGTTGCACATTTGATCGAAATTTCACAATTCAAACTTTGGAAGTGATGCTAAGCACATGTCATATATACACAGTACTACAGTACTATGTTAGTAATACAATTCCCAACATGTTAGTTAAATGCATAGCTTGTTTCTCTGATTCATGTCAAGTAAATCACCCACGTTAACTCTTCTCTTCTTTATTCTCTTTTATTTTATCTTCTTTTGTTTCTTCTATCGTCTCTTCTATCTTCTCTTCCTCAGCTGCAGGGCTAGGATCAGCAGGGCTAGAAACTTTGGATTCAACAGTAGTGGTTTTGGTTTCCAACTCTGCAGTTTCCTTTACCAATTTCTCCTCCACTAGTAATGCGGGATCTCCTGTACATAAATCCACATGTATAAGCATATGAAACCTAAGCAGATAATCACTCGTGAATCTGATTATTTAAATAGCAAACAACCGACGTCCGACGAGTCACTGGTAAGAGGTGTCATAAGCATTGCAATGTAGTTAAGAAAAATATTAGATTTTGGTCCTCGCCGGTATGTTATATATGTTGATCATCTTGCACTGCAATTTCTCCAAGGAGGAGTGTAGGAGGGTGTTTGAGGGGCATTGCCTAAGAAAAGTGACCCTGAGCTATTGGGTGAACTTACTCTAAGGCTCTAAGTGATTCATGAGCTAAGAGCAAGAGGTCCCTGGTACACCAACACCAATTGGTTGCTTTACCACATTGATATAGACCTAATTTGAATGCATGCATTATTATGCAATAGAGAAATAAATTAACATGTTTAGGACTTTAGGTCATGATCACAAACCTGTATTTTCTTTTGAGGACGTCGTGTCAACAATTAGTTTTGTTTCTTCAGCAGCAGGCAACAATTCTTTGTCCTCCTCTACAACTTTGTTTCCCTGATCATCCACTTTGAAGAACAAATCTCCCTTACTTCCATGTCCATGCCGTGGAGTGTAATAATCAGACGTTCCTGATCTTCCCTCAGAAATTAACCCATCAATCCCTTCATCATCTAATTTCCTTGACGAAAAGAATGACTCTCCAGATGTTATCAATCTCCCGGCTTCATGCTCCGAAACCACTGAAACATTGTTACCTTTGGCTATTATTTCTTTGTCACCACCTTCAATTTCCTTTTCCTTTTCATTGATGTCCTTCACATCATCGGCCACCACATCACTTACATTGTCCTTGTTAACAACTGCAGCCTGTGCCTCTTGCTCTTTTTGTTGTTGTCCCTTAGGGTTTGCTACTCTGTTGTCAGAATCCGCGGTGGTCTCCGGGATGGTTCCGATGTCTTTGCTCTTCTTAGTGGCCTCCCCGGCATTGGATTTCTTGCGGCACAGGATGGCATTGCTGGTGGCAACGGCGAGCTTTGAATCCCCACATCCCATTATTAATTTGAGGTCAGAGAGATAGAGATATAATTAGTGAGACGCAATGTATTAATCTCTTTCCTTTTAATATGTGGGAGAGCGATGTTGATTTGTTTGATTTCGTTAGTTGTTTGTGTTGGATCTGTAACTTTCATGGGTGTAATTTGGTGTCATGAAAGTTTATAAATATAGCACCGGCACCGATTTCGTCGTTCTGTTTTATGAATGGTTTTATCAACATTGTTAGCTTAACATCGATGTGGCATGGAATTCAGTTGCTTTGTTTATTCTTTAAAAATTCCTGTGAGATAAGATTCGACTCGGGATATATCTTGTTCATGCATATATTCACATTGGAGAAATATCGGTATCGGGAGATATATCGTTTTTTTGAAAAAGTGAGATATCGGGGATATTGGAAAAAAAATATCGTTCCTCTTCCGAAATTATCTATTTATTTATTATTGAATTACATACAAACAATTTTATTAATTTTATCTAGTACCAGAAAGAGACTTTAGGTGCTTGAAAAGATGCACGTTAGTCAACAAAACTATAATATTTTACCCAAGACATACGAGCCATATAGTACGAATTGTAATAGTTAACATGATAGTCATATATTTCTTTTGAGCTACTAATAGTTTTTCCGAGAATGGGATAGTAACGATGAACCCAACTCGATAATTGATCATAAACGTCTCCAAACTGTCCATAATTGTAAATAGGATGAACAAATTGATAGTTGACTTCATGTGATTCGTTTGACATTCCACTGTGCTATGTGCCTAAATTGATAGAATCAAAACTTAAGGCAACTGAACTAACATCAGATGAAATATTTTGATCATCAATGACTCATCTTGTCCTCCTTATGCACCTATTCTGCTGTTGCGCACCATGACCGCCTGCTCTAGATCCATGATTCTCATCTTTGGTAGCATGATCAAAATTACTTTCACAAGTAAACTGCTCAAATTCTCCACTTACATAAAATTGTCCATATTCAAACCTTATATCTCCACCACCTTGTCAACTTCCACCACTACCATCACCATTACCACCACCACCACCACCATCATCATCACTATCTGAACTATCTGGAGTTGCTACACCGCCCCACACACTAGCATTATCAGAATCATCTCTCGGGTCTCCAACTTCATCAGATAATACCTTGTTTACATCAATTTCAAAATTAGTTGCATTTCCTACGACATGTGGAGGAGGGTTGCCATTTTCATCATCGAGGTGTGCATGCATAATCCAATCATGAAGATGATCAATGTTATTCTGAAGTGGTTCACTAGCAACATGAAGTAGATTGATATAGTTGTTTTAATTGATCACATTATCCTTTGCTCGTTTATCACATAGTCGTAACTTCATGTTATAGTAGTAGCATACGAGTTTTTCCAAATTCTTATATTCAAGACGATTCCTGTGCTTTGTATGAATAAGAGCAAAAGTACTCCACTTCTTTCACAAGCAGAAGAGGAAGCCGTTTGTGCTAAAATACGCATGTCAAATTTCAGTATTATCATCCTTCCATGATGGGTTCACAGGTTGCTAGCAATCTACGAATGTATGAGGGAACTTCTAGGAGACAAATACTACAATGTGACTCATGTTTTCTTACTTTCCCTAATAGTGCTCAAGGAGAACACTCCTTATCTAGATATCATTTGAGAGGATGTCAAGGAGATAAAAATTACTACTCTTTCTATATTCCTCGAGGAGAACAATTGTTACTAAAATTCTGGATATTCTTTTATGATTGTCATGAGAGTGTGAGACTATGTTGTGACCCTTTATTTTGGATTCTCTCAAGGTCAAGGAGAACATTGGTCATTGATATGGCTTGACTTTTAAGAGTAAAGACTTGAACTTTCACTCCTCATCTCGATATCTTTTACGAAAAATTAAAAATTAGCCGATTAAAGGATTACTCTTCTAGTCTTATTTTTTATATCTCTCGAGCCTCGAAGTGATTAATTGATCAAAAAATCCAGGTCAAGGAGAGTCTGAGACATCCTCAAATTGAGTTAAATTTTTTTAACTGAAAATTTTCAAATATTTCTCTAAAATATTGAAGATATCTCGGATATATCGTAAATATCGGAGATATTTTATGTTATCGGAGAAATATCGCAGATACGGGAAAAAATAAGATATTTATCCTTAAAATATATCGTTTTTTTTTTTGAAAAATAGAGATATCAGAGGATATCGGGGAGATTTTGTTCCTTGCTTCCATCAAATCAACTCAATCATCTTAATTAGGTGATTCGATCAAAGCACTTCACGTACTTGATGAGTTAGAGCTAGCTAGGCTTTCAGTAATTATATCCTTATTTGGGTTGTATGCATCTCAACAAAATATCTATATATTCTCAAGTGTACGTAGTGGTCATATATAGAAGATTAATGAACTATAAGGAAGATAAACTACTTAATTGCCTATGGATAACCACGAAAAGGGTCCCTAGTATGGGGTTTAGCTGATGTGCAGTGCTGCATACCATACAAACTAAATCGGACGGTGGATGGAGGGCTGTCTTGAAATGCACGTGGGGTGTGTGTGGTGGATTAGGACCGCTGCACGCATACAACGCTGCAACATAGAATTTTCCCCTAGCATGGGACACAATGACGTGGTAATAGGAATTGTAAAACTTAAGTAAATTAACCCTCAATGATCTATCGTAAATTGTTATCATAGCATAAACATACCAAAAGCATATGCAACAACTAGCTACGTCAGTAATCCTATGTTGACTAAATTTTAAGAACGGTACATGACTCTTGTCCTATTAATAATCGAGGTTACTTTATTGCCCTATCATATAAATACATAAACTACATAATTTTATCTACTTTTGATACATATTGTTATTCACTCGGTTAGTTGATATGATTACCGATATACTTTTAGGGATAAATTGATATTCTCAATAGTGATGAAGAAAGGAAAACTACTATTACTCGTTTTACATTGTTTCTCTCTCACTTCTTTTTCTGCATAATGGAAAGCTTCCTCAAAATTATGTTGTAAGTGTAATCAATGAGATTATTGGTCTTGAGGTTATTTTGCTCTGGGTATCTAGGTCTTAGAGTTATAAATAATTTCCCCCCTCCTCTTTCTTTGAAATTTATGGATTTCTCTTCCTCCTTCATAACATGTTGATTAAACTAATAATTGAGATTATGCAAGAGGAGGAGGAGGAGGAGAAAGGAAGCAAATTGCAAGGAAAGTACCCAGATTTGACGGGAACTGTGGTTTAGAGGCAAGATGGGAGAGGGGGGGGGGAGAGAAATTATTTATAACCCTAAGACATAGATACCGAGAGATAAATTGTTAATAACCCTAAGACAAATAATCCTATTGATTACACTTACAACATAATTTTGAGGAAGCTTTCTTGTTACAACCCCGAATTTTCAAGTGATAAAACTCGAAATCGAAACCATGAAAAACTCTAAAACAATCTCAAATAATTTGAAATCATCTTATAGCCATAGTGTATCAAAACTGAGTTAAGAGTACAATTCAATCGATTTGATTATTACAAAACCAGTTTATAATTCAAATATTATAACAAATGGAAATGTAAAATCCACTTAGTCCTCACCACAAATAGAATAAAGAAATTTCGACAATCTTCAGTGAAAGCCCTCAAATTCTGCTAATCCGCACATGCAGAACTATCCCCTACACCATCGAATAGGTGCACCGGGATTGTAAACATAAACCCGGTAAGCTTTACAGCTCGTATGAGTAATCCAATAGTATAACACATGTCGCATGATAAGAAAATACCAAAGACATTTAAAAATAAATGTCGGCCAATCTGGTTATCCAATAACAATTGAAAATATAAGCACTAATGACACATTAAGCAACTCATCTGTTTACCCAATTACATTTAAAATACGGATACTCATGAGACCCATGTACTCATATGTTACCCCTCATGCAGTACGCCGCCCGATAATGGGCAATCCATATGTTACCCAATATCGTACAAAAATATGGTAATCATGAGACCCAGACAACCCATCTGTTACCTCTCATGCAGTACACTTACAAACAGACTAGAGTTCTAACTAAATCGTAACTGTCACCCGACCAAGGCTTGGTCACGATTACTGCCAACACTTCCGAAGACAGAAAAACATTTTAACAAGACTCAAAGTTAAAACCACGTACAATAACAATCTACACATGTTATTGTACAACAACCAAGCGACTCTTGCTCAAATAATATAGATATAGTTGCCACAATAAAACTCATTTGGAAATAAGAATGTGACAGTATATAATATAGAAACTCATATATATGTATCGTATTTACCATTTTATACACATACACAACCCACTATATTATATACATGTCATAGTTTGATCTCTTTAATAAAATATAAATATGAATTACCGCCGAGGGTAGACTCGTCAGAGTGAGATTTACTCACTTATTTTCCTGAGCGAAATTTCCACGACACCGAAAACAATTCATTCACTCGTTTTTTCGGTAACCTAATTGTATAATAAACTGGTTAGAAACGTTACGTAAAGCCTCAGATGCCAAAACAATACAACTGTTTAATGTTTAGCAAAATTACAGTTTTTACGTAATCACTGTTCATGTAATTAATGTGCATATATTACTGTTCACGTAATTACTATTCACCGATATACTATATAGAAATTACTTTTACAAGTTACCGTTCAGAAATTACTTTTACAAAATCATTGTTCACGCACCGCGGCACGTGGCGGCGCGTGGAGTTCACGCGCCACCCTCCGGCAGTCGCGCCACCAACAATAGCCGCGCGTGAACTCCACACGCAACCTCCAAAACCTGAAACTCCACTTCCTACGCCGTCCTAGCTGGATAACCATTACCCTACCGCCCTCAACTCCTCCCACGCGCCGCCACAGACGGCGACACGTGTCACTCCACCACCTCCGCCCAAAACTCAACAAAACCACAAACATCCAACATGAAAGATGAAGAACATGAGGAGAAGATCACAACCGTACCTTCGTTGTAACCCAGATCGCCAGAAAATGGCTGGAAAGGTTCGGTAGTTCCAAGCTCACCTCCGACGTTAAAACCTCCGATTTGAGCTCCAATTTCGTGCTAAACCCAACCCAAGGATCGATTTGCAAGGATCTTTGGATTTTTGCAGAAAACGCCGTTCGTCGGCGAGGGAGGGCGTGTCTCGTCCGGGGGTTGGAGCGGTCGAGCTTCCGGTGGTCTTGGGGCCGGCGGTGAGAGCTACGGTGGCCGGAGCTGAGGGGATCGACAGAGGAAATTTTGAGAGGGAGGGATGGGGTCGAGAGAGAGAGAGAGAGAGAGAGAGAGAGAGAGAGAGAGAGAGAGAGAGAGAGAGAGAGAGAGAGAGAGAGAGTGTGTGTGTGTGTGTGTGTTTCCGTATTTGGAAACTAGGGTTTCCCAAAAACCTTTTTTTATTACATTTTTCAAATTCGGAAACCAACTTCCGTCGACAATAACTTTCACATACGACGTCCGATTAAGGTGCGTGATGTATCCACGAACTCGTATCGACGAGCTCTACAGCTTTTGCGAATGAATTTTTCAGAGACGAGCGACGGAATAAAAGTCGACTCTCGAGTCAAAGAAAACGTAACATTTTCAATTTAAATTTCCGAAGTCGGTTTCGTTTCGTTTGACATCGACAAGGAAAACGAAAAATGCGTTTTTATTCAATTTCCAAGTTAAATGACTTACAAGAATCTATACAACGCAAACTCGAAAATTCGGGGTATTACATTTCCATTACACATACAAAGAAGTGACTGAGAAACAATGTAAAACGAGTAAGAATAACCTCTTTTCTTCATTACTACTGAGAAGACCAACTTACTCCTGAAAGTATATCAGTAACTATATCAACTAACTAAGTGAATAGAAATATGTATCAAAAGCAGATCGAATTACGTAATTCATGTACTTAAATGATAGTTTTGAAAATAAAATAACCTTGATTATTAGTGGAGCAAAAATCATGTACTGTTCTTAAAATTTAGCCTCCTACAGTAGACGTACATACATGCATGCAGCTAGAATGCTCCTATATATTCGATGTTCGATCACCAAATATAATTGGTTTGTGAGTTAAAAACTAGTCTGTACCTTCATACCTTCATCCATGTAATGAACGATAACATGGCTACATGATGAGACTACAAATGAAATGTTGGTTTAAACTTTAAAGCGTACCTTCTTTTTATCACCCAACACTATTATTTCAACATGAACTGCGCATTTATAGTTTGAAATTCCAAGATATCTGGCTTGTACATTGGGAATAACCTCATCGTATTCCCTGGAAGTACTCCAAGAAAAATGTTCAGGGAATTAGGGTACTGAATTACACACACACACACACACTCAAGTCACAAAGAGAGTGAACGTGAGAAAGTTGTCCTATGATTAGTGTTAATATTACTGGACTGATTCATCATTCATATGTACGTAACTCGCTTTAATTTTGCCGTGAGATGGAAGAATAGTGGATATTGAACATACATTCCTGGCTTCCTCACAATTTTTCTCGCTTTCATATATGTCATGCACTTGATCAACATGATGTTACCATCTTAATAGAAACTCAATATTTATAATTTTCGAGTTGTTAATGTCTGCAAAGATAATCTCTACATATTTGATAAATATTTTAACATTCGATGATAATTTCTAAATCCCGATCTATTTTTTTAGTGTTGAATATGAGTCTATTGTGTTGTCATGTATGACCAGGTTTTTTTTTTTTGGTTAAATATGACCAGGTTCAAATTGGCAATATTGTACTCAATGTTATGAACGTTTTCTTCTGGCCCATAGAATTGAAAGTCAGAGACTCTACTACTCTAGTAAGCTGGTCACATGCATGCAAATAAATGCAGTAGTTGTCACAGGTGACTACCATATATATAACCAAGCAGAGGGCCAGAAGCTGAAGTTAAGGGAGGATATGCTCCTTCCTTGAGTTTCTTCCCTTCCTATGGAGCAAGACTTGTTCCACACTATAGCCAGAACTCCCAGAAGCAAGTAGAGGTCCACACTCCACAGATGTCATAATAAAGTAATGCATGCAAGAAACCTAGAAGTCCAAGACTCTGAGATCATCACCATCCCTTTGGTTTCCTTTTCTATTTTGAGAAGTTACAAAGTGCTGAAATCAGTTGGGAAGTACCAAAGTTGGTCTGCAAATTTTTGGGACCTCAAAGAGTCAAAGATACATGGCAGATGGGGAAGGAAACAAGCACCAATGAAGATGTGCTGCGCTGCACAAGCAGAGAGGAATTGAAGATTGTATTTATCTTAGGTCCAACATGACATCCGATTGCACAGACCTCTAGGAGGTAGAGTGAGAGAGATGTAATATATGGGAAATAAGGCTGCATTTCTTTATATCTTAGAAAAGTATAAGGCTGCAGAGCCTGCAGTAGTGTATATCCATGGCAGAAGAAGTTGGAAATATGTACAAGAAAGAAAGAGTTCCCATACAACCTCTACATGCATGTGATGTCATGTTACCCAAGTAATCCACATTCAGATTTTCCAGAATGGAAGGTCTCTATTCTCTTCTAGTTCTTCCTGGCCTTTACTCGATCTAGATCTAGCAATTTCTTTATTCATCCATCTTTGTTTCTTTGGGCGGCCAATCTCGTTTGAACCTTCAAACTGCAAGGTTCATGTATATATGTTTACTCTAATCAAATGCATGTTTTTTTAATTATGTAATAGAAAATTTCTCAAAAAAAAGAGAGAGACACTCATCACATTCTACTGTTATTGTGTAACCTAACTCGCAAAAAATATATATCTAAAAGTTACTGTTATTAGATTAGCCGGTCCAAGTTAGTATTTATTTTTGCACGACTGAACCTCCATATGTTGTTTTCCACAAAATCGTCGGTGTATTCAAATAGTGAGGAGTGTGAGAAACTTTTTTCCACACCGGTATCTCTCATGGTTGTATTCTTATAATTTATTATGTAAAGTCTATCCTCTCAAAAGAAAAATGTAAACAACAATAGTATATCATGAAAGATCTGAAAAATGTACCGAGAAAATCGTTAATTAAGTCAATCTAGCTTATGGAAGTACCGGTCCTAATTTTTACACAATTGTCCTTGATTCATCAAACCATTTACATAGAGACATTTACTTCAAGCCATGT
Source organism: Argentina anserina (assembly GCF_933775445.1). Lineage (NCBI taxonomy): Eukaryota > Viridiplantae > Streptophyta > Magnoliopsida > Rosales > Rosaceae > Argentina > Argentina anserina. Next base: position 15,672,049 of record NC_065875.1, on the reverse strand, counting down.
CAAGAACAGTGGACTTGCTATGATCCAACGTTGATCAAGATGCACAGAATTCATTAAACTTTTCACAAGTTACAAACAAGTTCCAAGTTCAGCGATCCTATCCCTAGCTCAATCCCTCCACAGCCTCATAAAGTTCCCCAACACCAACAACAGAATATTAGGGAAAACGAGTGGCCACTCTACCCTTAACTTGTTTGCTGCATCAACATGTATCTTCTGGTTGGACCAACTCTACAATTTTCCAAAACTGTCAATGCTCTCATCAAGCTCAAGCTCTAATTGTAGGAAAAGATTAATGACCATACTGTTACAATGGCATTAAAATAGTGAATCATGTTGAGTTATGTAGAGCAGAACACCTACCTTTGGTCAGTGATCCGTGTCTTTGGGTTCACTCCCCCTTCTCCATGAAAAAGGGAAGAATCAAATAATAGCACCCCTCCCCACTGCAACTGTGTTTGCTTCATTTAGTTACCCTGCTCACTCATTCCTCTGCTTTCTGATTCGCCCATAAAACGGCGCCTGTCCTTTTCTTCCTCCTCACCTTATCCTCATTTTCAAGTGGGGCATTGCATCCATGGGATTGCCCAAAATAGCATCAACAAGATTTATTGTGGGCTTGTTTTATATTTTCATTAAAGAAAAAAAATGGAAAAGAGGAAAAGAGGTTAAGGGACTATTTTAATGGAGGAAGTAATGCAAAGGTGACTTCTCTCCCCATAAGGATGATGGGGCTGGCTGTCTCTTTCTAATTGAGGGGGGATTCAGACAAACAGAGAAGCCAATCCCATCCTTCCCAAATCGGGAAACTTATTCTTTGCTTTGTCTTCCAGACTTCCACCCTTCTTCTCCAACTCCCATGGAAGGCTCAGGCAATGAACGTCAAAGTTTTGGGAAGATGGGGTACGGGTGCGTGTTCTGTCTCTAACAACCCTTTAATCCTCCCCTCTTCATTTTCTCAAAGATTGTTGCTTTTTGTCATAAAATTTGGTTGATTTGATCATAGTTTTAATCTTTTTTGATGTGTTTTTGATGGGTTGTCTTGTTTTTGATGCGTTTGTAGGTGCAAGCATTACAGAAGGAGATGCCGGATTCGAGCTCCGTGCTGCAACGAGATCTACCCATGTCGTCATTGTCACAATGAAGCCACGGTGATTGATTAATATATTTACTGAATCATTGTTTCAATTCTTAGCTTTGGTTGATTTTTTATTTCTTATGTTGAGTTGTATTTGATTTCTTCAGAGCATGTTGAGAAACCCCTTTGATCGGCATGAGCTCGTTCGACACGATGTTAAGCAAGTATGTGATTCATCTTCATGACTTAAGAAAAGGCTCTCTTTATTGTAATATATGGTTGTCTGTTCCCATGTGGTGATTGTGGTGCTGTTTCAGGTTATTTGCTCAGTCTGTGACACAGAGCAGCCGGTACGTGTGGACTTGTGTTGATTTTGATCCATAAACAGATGAAAGAAGAAGCTTTTGTGGGTTATGGTTTATGTTTAATGGCTGAATTGGTTTTAGGTGGCTCGAGTTTGTACTAACTGTGGCGTTAGTATGGGGGAATATTTCTGCGATATTTGCAAGTTCTATGATGATGATGTAAGTGGGGATGTTCGAATTCTATCAAATTCAGTGAAAGTAATTGTCTTTGATTTAATTGATTTTGACAGTCTCAAATCTAGAGTCTGCTTCGGATTTGATATTGGTGTGTGATCTTATGTATGAGTGTTTGGCTCTTATTTAAAGTAAGCCTTTTCATTTACGACTTGCAGACCGATAAAGGGCAATTTCACTGTGATGATTGTGGGATTTGCAGGTTAGTCCAATTTCAGTATCTACTTTGCTACATGGCTGAATTGCCATGTAATATGTTTGAGATTACAGAAACTGCTTAGTCTAACTGACTTCTAACTTATTATAACTGACTTCTAATGTGAATACAGAATTGGTGGTCGTGAAAATTTTTATCACTGCAAGAAGTGTGGTATGTGCCTGCAATCATTATGACAAATATGATTTCTGATATTGTATATGTGTGTTTAGTGTACTTCTATCAATTCTTTGTTTCTTCCAATGTATAACATCTTTTTCTGGACCAATGAGTTTTGGAAAACACATTTTGAATATTGGAATTTCGTACGTGTCTTCTCAAGTGACTTCTCATTAAGTTTTAGAGAATTAGTTGATTAAACATATTTTCTATTGTTTTGATGAGTTCCCATTTTTGGGTAGTAAATTATGGAAGATAGATAAGCCTCTTGTGTGCAATTTCCTGTACATGGAAAGAGTGGCAACGATAAATTTTATGCCACTCGTATGTAGATTATTGAATTACTGTATGCTTTTTGATCAGCATTATTTTCTTGGAAAAATTAATAACGGGAATGCTTCTGTATTAGTTTTTTGATTGATATTTTTATCTCATACTTGATATGCCATACTGGATTGTTGAGCATACATTCACATCTGGATTCAACTTTTTTAGGATCTTGCTATTCGATTGGCTTGCTTGATAATCACCTGTGTGTAGAGAACTCCATGCGGCACCACTGCCCCATTTGTTACGAGGTTTGTATGCAGATATCCCTAGTAGTGTTGTTCAAGTAGGTAAACTTGTCATGTCCAAACTAAATTGAGTAATCTTGTGTTCTAGTTCCTTTTTGACTCGCTGAAAGACACTACTGTAATGAAATGTGGCCACACGATGCACTGTGAATGTTATAGCGAAATGATAAAGCGGGACAAGTAAGTGGCAGCTCTTTTAATCTCGTCAGTTTGCAAGTTAAAAATAATCAGCTTCTCCTTGACCTAAATTATTTTTTTGTTTGAAATATTTCAGATATTGTTGTCCAATATGCTCCAAGTCAGTGATTGACATGTCTAGGACTTGGAAGAGAATTGATGAAGAGGTAGGCATATGAAATTTAAGTGCATAATATTGTGGAAAATTGAATTTAACTCTATCTATTGGACTAACCATTTTTCCAGTTCAGTTGAATTAGCCTGGTTACATGATAGTAATGATGATTCCATACTAATATGAGCATTTGCACACTTTCCAGATAGAAGCAACCATTATGCCTGAGGATTACCGGAATAAGAAGGTACCTATGTTTCATACTTTTTCAGCTCTCAAGGTCACTGGTTCTAATCCCACGGCACTGCTTTTCACATTGCTTTAGATTTTGGACTAACAAGGAACAAATGACTTATCTATTTTATATTGTCTAGCTGTACAAGTCTAAAAAACAATGGTATTTTTGCAGGTTTGGATCCTATGCAACGACTGCAACGACTCCACTGAAGTTTTCTTCCACATTATCGGCCAGAAATGCAACCACTGCAAATCATACAACACGCGCACAATTTCCCCTCCAGTTCTTCCTCAATGATCAGAAGATGTTTCCAACGAATATGTCCAGCCCGGTAGGCGCAGTGAAAGCTTGTGCCCTCAAATGTGCTCTGGAAAGGGAGGCTTGATTGATTCAATTTTGATCCCCAATTAATTGTGTACCATTGCATTGCGGTTCTTTTAAAATGATTGTAATGTTGTATGTGTGCATCAGACTTTTTCCGGGCTATATTTTCCCCCTAAAACCCATGTAATCACCCTTGGGGTTGATGTAAACATTATATATACTGTAATTCTGTTCTGGACTAATGAAAGTTGATTCTTCAACTACATTTCCTATGTACTGCCTGTTGAGTTTATTTTTCTAGAGTACCAGTGCAAAATCTAATAATCTCGCAAGTCCTCATCAACTACTGTTCAAACTACAAACTGAAGTCCTCGGGACCTTGAAAAATTACATTAGAAGTAAAAGTAGGAGACATAGTAAGGCTAGATGACGAATCTAATTGATTAATTTGTATTCTAAATTTATAACCATAGGGTTTTCGTTTGCAAACTTTTAAAAGAAAACAATTTCATTCACTAGTAATGACGGTTATGAGTTTTGGTGTAACAAGTCGCTCACAAAGTTTTGGTAAAGAAAAGTCCATATTGACACTATTAGAGACCCTAGATAAAGAAAACAAATTAATAAAGCATCCCGATCAAGATTGAAAGATAATCATACGTATTATATTTTCAATTACAAAATGCAGACTCCAGACTCGAAAAAGTAACTTGACTAACACGAACACAATGTCTAGAAATAAAACTATAAAACACAATATAACACTCTTCAGTAGCAGATCCCTACAACTTCATTAGTATCAACAATAACTCCATGATCAATAAAATTTCATCCTCTATGTTTTTTCTTCCTTTAAAGAAATAATAAAAGGGAAAAATAACAGTGAGTGGGTAATTCATCCTCAAGTAAAGTAGATAAGAGCGCAGTAACTTTTGCTTTCTTACCCCCACACAGACTAACCCTGGACTGACGCTGCACATGAACACACCCTCCTCTTTCTCTAAACCCTGATCGTCACAGTAGACCGGGGCTTTAGCTCTCTCCCCAAAACCCACCACAACTCGCTGAGTCGACTCGGTCCTCCCTGAAGCCATGCTCTCCACCACTCGCAGGCTCTCCCGAGCTCTGAAATCTCCAATCTCCATCTTCTCCCAACGACTCGTCGCTCCCGAAGCCCCACGCGCTTTTCTCCAATGGCGGAACCTCACCGCTCTCTCCTCCCAGCCCTCCGGTAATCTCACCGTTCTAGGTTTTCGTTTCTATTTACTCTATTGTAATTTCCAAAAGTTACTGTGAGGAAATGATAGGCGGATTGTAACACTAGATTGATAAACTGAGGCTTTGTTGATCTATTATGATACTATATGATTTGAATGAACTATTTTGTGACCCAAATTATGCTGAATAATAATATAGGGATTACTCGAGGTTGTGTTTCGCCAATGGAGCAAGACTCTATGTGGACAATGCTAACATTGAGGGCACCATTTTCGTCCGAGGCGAGTTCAGTTGAAGCAATCCACACAGGTTGTCGCTTTGAATTGGTGTAAATTGCTTGGAATGGTTGGTTATTATTGTGTCGGAGGGTAATGTTATGGTTTTGTTGTAAGTGCAGAGGCTGTGAAGGAGCTGTACGATAAAATGGTGGAGTCTGTGAAAGTTAAACGGTCCATGCCGCCTAATGCTTGGCTGTGGTCCTTGATTGAGAATTGCCAAAATGAGGATGATATTAAGCTTTTATTTGACATCTTGCAGAAGCTCCGAACATTTGTGAGTTCCTAATCTTCTCGGCTTATGGTTTCAGTTTGGGCATTTTAAGTGAAGTTTAAGGTTTTGTGTTGATAGCCGTGTGCTTTGGTTTTACTTGTAGAGACTGTCGAATCTACGTATCCATTCGAATTTTAATTGCAATCTCTGCCAAGAGGTTACTAAGGCATGTGCTCGTGTGGGGGCCCTTGACTTTGGTATGCCTTGCTAATGTGCTGTTTATGACTTGAAGTTTGTTTGTTTCTTTTATGTTATTAATCAGCAAAGTATAATTTAGGAAAACCCACGCAAGTAAATGGCTAGTCGGCTAGGTGTTCAGATTTATGGACATGTTGTTTTTTATGTACTCTAACATGCTATTTAGTTTTAGCTGTATGTGGTATTATCTGATGTGATAAGTTCAATGTTCCAGGAAAGAAGGGCTTGTGGAAACACAATGTGTATGGATTGACCCCTAGTATTGGATCTGCTCACCACTTACTGGTACTAATTACAATTGGCTCTTTACTATCGAGGTTTGTTTTCTGATTTATTTATCTAATAAATTCTTGCTGTAAATTGACTGCAGACATATGCTAAAGAGCACAACGATGTTAAACTTATGATGGATGTAATGACACTTCTGAAGCAGAATGACTTACCTTTGCAAGCTGGTACAGCAGATATTGTTTTCAGGTATCCTCAAGCTAAGACTTACGCAGTGATGGTTTGTACTTTTTATTTTTCAGAACTTTTGTAAGATAAAAGTCAGAATGCAGGATCTATAGTCTCTGAAGTGGTTTGATTGGAAAAAAAAACCAAGATATTCATTAGAATAATAAAAATGTCACACTTTTTTTTGTTTTATTTTTTTTCCTGTTCATTTGCAGCATTTGTTACAATACTGATAATTGGAAGCTGATGTCTAAGTACTCAAAGAGGTTTGTTGAGGCTGGAGTAAAGCTACGGAGATCCGCATTTGATGTCTGGATGGAATTCACTTCTAAAATAGGTCTCTTCAATATTCTCTGATCTCTTGAACCTTGTGTTGCATCATATGTTTATTTTCTAGTCATCTGCTTGTATGCATACCAAGTACCACTTGCCGTTCTTGATTTCAAACTGATATGCCTATGATGATTTTGAATAAATTGTTAAAGCATTCCAGCTTTGCATTACAGGAGATGTTGAATCCTTATGGGAAATTGAAAACTTGAGATCGGAGTCTCAGAAGCAGCACACTGTCATGAGTGGATTTTCATGTGCGAAGGTAAGCAATCATCTATAGTTACATTTTCCTTCCCATCTTCCATGCCCATTGTTAAAACCAAACTTACTTATATATAGGGTCTTAAGCAATGGACTGGAGATGTCATATTATACTTTCCAAAGTATAAGATCTGGTTAAGTTGCTTAACATATCAAGTGTATGCTGTTGTGAGTGGGATTTTCATGTTTGTATTGGTAGTGAATAGTATATAGTTACAGTTACCTTTCGGTGAGATTATATGGTTCGTTGAGGTATTATTTTCAATTGATTCACCTCTTGCCTTTTTCTTTTCCTTTATTTATTTTTTTGGCAGGGTTTACTCTTAGAACATAAACCTGAGGAAGCTGCGGCCGTCATTCAATCACTACTAAATCAGGTTGAGTTATTGTTTGCATGACTATAAATAATGATGCCGTCCAGAACATGATTTGTATTATGTAGCTAATTTAGAATCTAAGTCTTAGCAGAGCTGTTTACTCATAAACAATCATGGAAAAATTGCTCTATTGAATGAATGAAGCAAACTTATATTACATCCTTTGTCTTTTATTTGGATAGACGATAACATTAAACATTGTGGTCAACCCTGTTGGTATACAGTAAAAAAAACACATAAAAATTAGTAATTGTAACGAGGCATAATAGTGATCCTGTTGTCCTTTCTTATTTATTTTGTATTTATTTCAATTGGATGTTTTCTTTTCAAAAAGTTCCTTAGGGTTTCAACTACAGTCTGTCACTTCATCTGTTCTTATTTGCTGAAAGCATTGAGGTTTTTCTACCACAGAATCTAACTGATGCAAAGGAGTCCAAGGTTGCAGTTGAACTTCAAAAGTTGGTTAGTGAGTGGCCATTAGAGGTTATCAAGCGCCAAAAAGAAGAGGATAGGATGGTATACCATTTTGTTTCATATGCAGTTACAGTTTAACAGAAAAAGAATATGCTAGTTCAATAGTATGTCTTTGAATTGAAGCTTATATGGTTATCTTCCCATTTGGAATATGTGTAGGCATTAGCTGTATCCTTAAACTCTGATATTCCGGTGATGCTATCAAAGACTGGATTAAAGGTGAGTGTAAATATGGAAGACCTAACCAGCAAAGAAGGCATTCTCTGTTGAAGTCCTTGGCGCCCGGTCTGATTCAAAAATTTGTAGCTCATATTGTTCGTATTTTGTAAAAGAAATGTCCAGACCAAGAGAAGAGAAAAATAAATGAGATATTGTTGACAAGCAATTTAATAACTGCCTTGGTCAGAAAGACACTTCTAGTTCTCTGGTTAGTCGGTTATGCATTGGACTAGAATCCTATCGTCTTTCATTTGTTTTAATTTTACTTGTGTAGTTTGTTATATCTGGAGCTTCCATGTCTACCAAACACAACCATGGTTAATTATGGTTTTGATTCTATGCTACTTAGTGTAATTCAGGAAATACGTATTGATTAGGCTAATCACACCATCATAGATGGCCTGCCAGCAAACTAGATTCTTGAAAAACCCATGCATGTAATGGCTAGATGTTCGTAGTTATGGACCTATGAAAATTGTATATACTCTAAAAAAACGTTAGTTGTATGTGGTATTATTATTTGTATGCTTCATGCTCCATGACAGAAGACTTATGGAAGCACATATATGGCCACGTTTAATTCACGGAGCAGAAAGGAAAACAATTCTTGAGATTTTCCATAAACACGAGAAATTTCATCTCCCATCAATTTTCCCTTCTAGTGTTTGGAAATATTAGGAATATAGTCTGAGAATGGAAACAATATTATACCAATATGCCAAGAATACCCTCAATTTTTAATAAATAAAACTGAGATATTAAAGTTGAACATGGACAATTTGGTAAAAAAAACTCTTTTTTAATAGGGCAAACTGACCCTAATTTATTGAAATCAAACTAATAAAGGAGGGAGACAAAATACCTTGACCTCCTATGCCTGATAAACTTTAACAAAGAGGATACACAAAAGCTCAATCCGGCATGTGTACACTCACCCATGCAAAAGAAAAAACTCCTAGTAAATAACAAACCCTCAGCCAAGAAACCCTTAATTAAAAGGTCATGATGAAGTTGGTAGCATTGGCTGACACTAGTGACAATTGCCTCTCTACTATTGACCTTTGTCTTCGAACAATTTTCCTATTTCGGTGTCTTCAACGTTTCACTTAAGTCAGTTGGAAGGAAAATTAGCAAGTGGATTTTTTATGGGTTTTGATTATAGTTGTCATCATCCTCATTCTGTTGTCGCCGTGTTTCAGAAGCAAATTTGAGCCTATGTTTGGTTCTTTATGTTTAAATGTATGAAAAATCAATCCGGGTTTTAGTGTATCATTTCGGTGAGACTCATTAAGGTTTTGTGCATTCTTAGGGAATTATTCTTCTTGCTGCTATGGTAAGAGTTTCACCTTCTCGCTGGCTTAGACTTATTGATGAGCTCTGAAATTCATGTTTACTGGGTTTCACTTGTAATTGTTTTTAGCCAAAATATGGAGATACAGTGACTCTGTTTAGATCAGTTTGTGTTGAATGTTCCCAAATTCTTTGATTGTTCCAGAACAAATAGCAATCTGAATATATAATAATTATCATGATTGGATTATGTCAATTCTTAAATGAAACCTAAGAGCTGAATAATGTCATACACCAAGCCAGGGACGTTTCCATTTGTTATATTTGACACGTAGGCCGAAGGGTCTTTATTTGACAATGAGACCGCGTCTGCAACCGAAGTGTATGTCAAATTTGACACACTGAACTATTCACGTCTTTTATTTATTTATTGTTTCTCTCTCTTATTTTCTCTTCCTCCCCTCTCGTGTCTCTCTCTTCCTAACCCAGAAGAACCATTTAATATTTGAACTATTTGACAGACCGGTTGGAGAAGAAGTTGGTCAAAAATAACATTACCATATCATATGCCAAAATTTGATTTTGATTTGAAAATTTGCCTACTCCATTGGAGATGCTCTAAGAGGCGTCGTAGTTGGTGTTTATATTTCTGGAACCCCATATTTTCAACTCAGCATACTTGATCCTCAAGTAAATAAAGAATAGGGAGATGAGTTAGAATACTTGATCCCCAGGTAATATTCGACAGCTCTATATATGTGTGTGTACATTGTCGGCGTGAATCACGGATTGATTTACGGTAGAATATGCTATATATATCTGATCTCTGTATGAATGTATATTAAGCAATAATCAATATCTTTCAAGTTGGTATCAGAGCTCTTGTTGAGCCTTTGTTTTTCTGGGTATTTTTCTGGGTTTTTTTTGGCCGCCGAGCGTTTCTTCTCTACCGTGCCACTCCCGCTCGTCGAAGCCACTGCTCGACGTCGTTTGCCCGGTCATCTCCGCTCCGTCGTCTGTCCGGTCGTCGCTTCGCTTCCCTTTGCTACGATCGGCTCCGGTGCCCGCCCTCCGGCGCTGTCCTCTTTGCTCCGGTGTCTGCCCCGCAGCGACGACGACACACGCCCACGAAGCCACCGCTCGACGTCCGATGTCCGACGTTCTCCAGTCACAAAACTGAGGGTTCTCCGCTCCCTCCCCTTCATCAACAAGGACCACCACCAAGCTTCGGGAATCAGTCCCGCCCTTTAGTTCCGGAACCCGATATCTATGGTGTGGTTGGGCATGATCATCAACCTGCTGGAGGAGCACCTACAACATCCCTCGTTGGCCGTGGTCAAATTGGTATGGCTTTTAATATTTCTCACTCTGTTAGTTTTGATACATGGATTATTGATTATGGTGCATTTGATCATATGACTTATGACAAATCTTATTTTACCGTATTGTCTCCTCCACCCGTACACTATGTTACTAATGCTAATGGTGAGGCATTCCCCGTGTTAGGGACATGGTCCGTTCGTATTACTCCCACCATAGAGCTTCATAATGTACTCTATGTACCTGCTTTATCTCATCATCTGATATCTGTTCCCCAATTGAATGTTGACGCTCAGTGCTCTGTGACATTTTTTCCTATATATGTGATATTTCAGGATCTTCTCACCGGACGGGTAATTGGTCAGGAGCATTTGAGGGGCCGGTTGTTTCATCTGGATCTGACATATGCAGGGGAAAAACCAGGAGGACATTCTCGTACCGCTTTACTCTCCATTTCTGACAAGCTAAGTGAGGTTTGGTTATGGCATCGTCGCTTAAGGCATCCATCTTTTAGTGTTATGAAAAAATCTATGCATACTTTGTTTATTAGTGTGGACGAGTCTTATTTATGTTGTGAGACATGTGTTTTGGGCAAGAGTCATCGATATACTTATTCCCCTAGTACTTCTCCTAAAAGTTTTCTTCCTTTTGAATTAATTCATTCTGATGTTTGGGGATCCTTTAAAGAGTCTACTGTGTCAGGAATGCGATATTTTATGTCATTTATTGATGATTGCACACGTCTTTCATGGATTGTTCTTCTTAAACATAAAGATGAGGTTTTTCCAGCTTTTCGTGCCTTCTATACCTCTGTCCAAACACAATATAATGCCACCATTCGAGTTCTTCGTTCTGATAATTGGGGGGGGGGGGGGTGGAATATGTGAATCATGTCTTTCAAGAGTTCTTTAACACACACAGAATTATTCATCAAACAACGTGTCCTTACACACTTGAGCAAAATGGGGTTTCTGAAAGAAAAAATCGTGATTTACTTGATATGGCTCGGTGTATTCTTTTTAGTGCCCATATGCCTAAATACCTTTGGGGTGATGCTGTCATTACTTCCGCCCACCTCATTATCGTCTTCCAACTCGTGTCATTCAAGGGAAAGTTCCCTATGAGGTACTTGCATCTCATGTCTCATTACCCTGTTTTCATAATCTTCCTGCCCGTGCTTTCGGTTGTGTTGCTTTTGTTCATCTTCCGCAACATCAGCGTTCTAAGTTGGAGGCCCGGGCAGTTAAATGTGTGTTTGTTGGGTACAAAGGACATCAGAAAGGATACCGGTGCTATCATCCCCCTACCCGGAAGTACTATGTCACTATGGATGTTACCTTTTTTGAGGACATGAGTTATTTTTCCTCCTCTAATACTGCTCTTCTGGGGGAGAATTCATATTTTGAAGATTTGTATCATGGAGAGGGGGAGACAAGTGAGCCAGTCGATATGGTAACAAGTTCCGTTGAGATTACCAATGTGTCAGCCACACAGGCACCACCGGATGTCGTCACTCCAGAGATTCAGGCACCAGAAGCTGATAACAGAACTGCCCCTCATGTCTCCCGTACAACTATTTATATCCTTGACCAATGCTCTCCTGGTACAGAAGATCACTTATCTGAGGTTAGTCATTCTATTAGGGCTAATAGTAGACAATATGTTTTGCCAAATAGGTCTATTCGGGGTCAACCAACAAAAAAATATGAACCTACCCTTCACACTAAAGCCAAGTATCATGTGGCCAATTTTATATCTACCAAAAGATTATCTAAGTCATATGAGTCATTTGTGAATCACATATCTACTGTATCAGTACCTAACAAAGTACAGGATCCATTGAGAGATCCAAAATGGAGGAAAGCAATGGAGGAAGAGATGGAAGCATTACAAAAGAACAATACTTGGGAACTTGTACCTCCACCATATGGCAAGAAGGTTGTAGGATGTCGTTGGGTGTTTACAGTGATGCATAATTCAGATGGGTCAGTAAGCCGGTATAAAGCACGCCTAGTAACGAAGGGTTTCACCCAGACATATGGCATAGACTATGATGAAACATTTGCACCTGTAGCAAAGATAAACACTATCCAGGTATTGCTCTCTGTCGCTGCTAATTTAAACTGGCCACCTAAGCAGTTTGATGTTAAGAATGCATTCCTTCATAGAGAACTAACAGACGAAGTATACATGGATCTTCCGCCTGGATATGTGGCCGCTTCTCCAAGTAACTCCGTATGCAGATTGAGAAAGTCTTTGTATGGTCTTAAACAGTCACCTCGTGCTTGGTTTGGAAGATTCTCACAATTCATGAGGAAAATTGGCTACAGACAGAGTAATTCAGACCACACGTTATTTCTCAAACATCAACAAGGGAAGGTAACAGTCCTAATTATATATGTTGATGATATGGTAATTACCGGGAATGATACTGTTGAGGTGGATAGATTACAGAAAAAGTTTGCCACAAAGTTTGAGATGAAGGACCTAGGTACACTCAAGTACTTATTAGGCATTGAAGTAGCCCGGGGAAGTGATGGTATCTATCTGTGTCAGATGAAGGACATCCTTGATCTACTAACAGAGACAAGTATGTTGGACTGCACTCCCATTGATACTCTTATTGAGCAGAACCATCGGTTAGCGGAGTATCCAGATCAAGTCCCTACTGAAAAACCTCGTTATCAGAGGCTAGTTGGATGCCTGATTCATCTATCACATACCAGACCAGATATTGCGTATGCAGTAAATGTAGTGAGTCAGTTCATGCATAATCCCAGTGAGGACCACATGGATGCTGTTGTAAGAATCTTGAGGTACTTGAAGTCAGCTTCGGGGAGAGGAGTAATGTTCTTTAATCGCAATAATATCCTTCAAATTTGTGGCTTCACAGATGCAGACTGGGCTAGAAATATTACAGATCGCAGATCCACATCAGGGTACTTTACATTTGTTGGGGGTAATCTTGTTACATGGAAGAGTAAAAAACAAAATGTGGTAGCTCGATCTAGTGCTGAAGCAGAATATAGAGGTATGGCTCAGGGAGTGTGCGAATTGTTATGGCTTAGAAAGTTGCTACAAGATTTGGGTATGAAGCCTAAATGTGCTATGCAGCTATACTGTGACAACAAGGCAGCTATTGATATTTAGCATGCTTACGATCATGTTGCACAGGATTCTGTGAGATATCAATGGCTGCCTTGTTGTCACAGTATAACTGCATGGCGCACTTGGGTTTAACCCTCAAATCTCGTAATACATTCTTCAGCCATAACAACTCGCACACTCCATGAGCCATACCCCTATATTCTGCTTCAGCACTAGACCGAGCCACCACCTTTTGCTTCTTACTCTTTCAAGTAACAAGATTACCTCCCACAAAGGTAAAATATCCTGATGTAGACCTTCTATCTGTAATATTTCCAGCCCAGTCTGCATCTGTAAAACCACAAACGTCAAGGACATTGTTGTGTTTAGAAAACATTACTCCTCTCCCAGGAGCGGACTTCAAGTATCTCAGAATCCTCACAACAGCATCCATGTGATCCACACTGGGATTATGCATGAACTGGCTCACCACACTTACCGCATATGCAACATCAGGTCTGGTGTGTGTCAAATAAATCAGACGTCCAACTAACCTCTGATAACGAGGCTTGTCGGTAGGTACCTGGTCAGGATACTCTGCTAATCGGTGATTTTGCTCAATAGGAGTGTCAATTGGAGTACAATCCAACATACATGTCTCTGCTAATAGGTCAAGTATATACTTCCTCTGACACAGATAGATGCCTTCACTCCCCCTGGCTACCTCAATGCCCAAGAAGTACTTGAGTGCACCTAGGTCCTTCATCTCAAACTCTGTGGCTAACTGGTTTTGCAAGCTATCCATCTCAACAGTATCATTACCAGTAACAACCATATCATCAACATATATGATCAGAGCTGTTACCTTCCCTTGTTGGTGTCTGAGAAACAATGTGTGGTCTGAGTTACTTTGCTTATAACCAATCTTCCTCATGAACTGAGAAAATCTTCCAAACCAAGCACGAGGTGATTGTTTGAGACCATACAAAGATTTTCTCAATCTGCACACAAAGGTACCTGAAGGAGTAGTTTTATATCCAGGGGAAGATCCATATACACTTCCTCCATAAGTTCTCCATGAAGAAAAGCATTCTTGACATTAAACTGTTTAAGAGGCCAGTTTAAGTTAGCAGCAAGAGAGAGCAATACCCGGATAGTATTCATCTTTGCAACTGGTGCAAATGTCTCATCATAATCAATGCCATATGTCTGAGTGAATCCCTTAGCCACTAAGCGTGCTTTATACCGACTCACTGACCCATCTGGGTTATGCTTCACTGTAAACACCCAACGACATCCTACTGCCTTCTTTCCATGTGGTGGGGATACAAGCTCCCAAGTATTGTTCTTCTGTAATGCTTCCATCTCCTCATCCATTGCTTTCCTCCACTTAGGATCTCCCAACGCATCCTGCACTTTGTTAGGTACTGACACAGCAGATATTTGATTCACAAATGATTCATATGACTTAGACAACCTTTGGGTAGACACAAAATTTGCCACAGGATACTTAGCTTTGGCTTGGAGGGTAGGTTCATACTTTTTTGCTGGTTTACCCCTAGTAGACCTGTTTGGTAACACATATTGCCTACTATTAACATCACTAGTATTACCCCCAATTGAATTACTAACCTTAGATGGAAGATCTTCTATACCAGGGAGACATGAGTCAGGGGTATTAGTAACAACAGGTGAAGCAGGAGGGGCAGGAACACTTTCAGCTTCTGGTTCCTGAATCTCTGAAGCAATCACACCAGAATCATCTGGTGGTGCCTGTCTGTCATCTTCCGGTCCCTGAACCTCTGGAGTGGCTGGTGCATGTGAAACTGGTGCATCAGTAACCTCAACTGAATGACCTATCTCCCCCTCTCCATGATACAGCTCTTTAAAATATGAATGCTCCCCCTGAAGAGCAGTATTAGAAGAGGTATAATAGCTCATGTCCTCAAAGAAAGTAACATCCATAGTGACATAATACTTCCCAGTAGGTGGGTGATAGCACTTGTATCCTTTCTGATGTCCCCCATAGCCAACAAACACACATTTCAGCTCTCGGGCATCCGACTTACTTGACCTTTGACTCTTTGGGATATGGAAAAATGCAACACAACCAAATACACGAGCAGGGAGATTATGAAAGGAAGACAAAGAGACATAAGAAGCTAAGACCTCAAACGGTACTTTTCCTTGGAGGACACTAGAGGGAAGACGATTAATGAGATGGGTAGATGCGATGATAGCATCACCCTATAGATCCTTAGGACAATGGGCACTAAAGAGAATACAACGGGCCATATCAAGTAAATGTCGATTTTTCCTTTCGGATACCCTATTCTGTTCAGGTGTATAAGGACACGTTTTCTGGTGGATAATCCCATGTGTTTTTAAGAAAGACTGAAAGACACGGTTGACATACTCCCCCCCATTATCAGAGCGAAGAACTTTAATTTTGGCATTGTACTGTGTTTGAACTTCGGAAAGGAAGGCTTCAAAAGCCGGAAAAACCTCATCCTTAGTTTTAAGAAGAACAACCCAAGTAAGACGTGTACAATCATCAATAAAGGACACATAATATCGCATACCAGACACTGTGGGTTCTTTTGAAGGTCCCCAAACATCAGAATGAATTAATTCAAAAGGAACGACACTTTTATTTGAAATACTAGGCGAATAAGTTGAGCGATGACTCTTGCCCAAAACACATATTTCACAATGTAAGACTGACTCATCCACACCAATAAACAAAGAAGGCATGGATTTTTTCATAACACTAAAAGATGGATGCCCTATGCGTCGGTGCCATAACCAAACATCACTTAGCCTGTTAGAAGTTGACATTAAAGAGGTCCGTGGCTGTGCTCCTGGTTTCTCCCCTGCGTATGTCTGGTCCAAACGAAACAGCCTGCCCCTCAAGTACCCCCGACCTAGTAACTCCCCAGTGAGAAGATCCTGAAAAATCACATACATGGGAAAAAAGGTCACAGAACATTTGGATTCAACATTCAACTGTGGGACAGATATCAAATGATGGGATAAAGCAGGTATATATAGCACATTTTGTAGGACAATAGTGGAAGTGACACGAACTGACCCCTTTCCTAACACAGGGAAGGCCTCACCATTAGCATTAGTAACATATGGTACTGGTGGAGAGGATAACTCAGTAAAATAAGATTTGTCATAAGTCATATGATCTGAAGCACCTGAATCCATAATCCATGTATCACCACCAACAAAGTTAGAAATATTTAAGGCCATACCTATCTTACCACGACTAGCTACTAATGCTGTGGGTGTGGCGCCTTCTGCTGTGTCATGATCATGTCCGACCACACCATAGACATCTGGTTCCTGGATCAACTGGACAGCTACCTTTGCTTTGGCACGAAAGGTTGGCCTCTTAGGCCTAAGATGCGGGTACAACTTCCAACAAGAGTCACGAGCATGGTCACCCTTGCAATAAGAGCAAGGACGAGACTGGTCTCCAAAGCCTGGTGGTGGTCCTTGCTTGTGGAGTGGAACTAAACTGGATTGCTGAAGGAGTGGAGCTGGTGCTTTTGCCTGAACAGTGAGACTGGAGACTTCAAGTTGTGCTTGAGTAAGGCTTTCATGCTGAGACTCATCCTTACGAACATATGTAAAAGCTTTAGTCAAGCTAGGAGGCTACGTCATCCTGAGTAGCTCTTATTTGGCACTGTTATGTTTTGCATCAAGACCCCTCAAAAAATGATGAACTCGCTCAAGCTCCTTTTCCTTCAAGTACCAAACAAGATCCTCATGGTTCTTGATCTTGCAGGGACGTTTCGCATCAATTTCAGCCCAAATATTCTTCAGCTTAGTGAAATATTGCGCCACTGGCTGCCCATCCTGCTGCATTGCTGAAGCAGCGCACATCAACTCATGAACCTGTATGAAATTAGACTCATTGTTATACAAGTCTTCCAATGTGTTCCAGATTGCCTGAGCTGTGTCACATTGCTCCACCAGATCACTTATGTCTTCATTCATGGCCTTGTATAAAACTGACATCACAAGACCATCATCATCTTCCCACTTAGTGTAGGCAACAACATCACTTTCACTAGGAGCCGTAATAACCCCAGTTACATGCCCCATCTTGTGCATCCCTCGGAGATGAGCCGTCATGATTTTCTTCCATTTCCGAAAATTGGTTCCATTGAGTTTGGGCCCCCCAAAGGAACCAATTTCAGAATTCTTGACAGATACTTTAAATGTCTGAACATCATTCACCTTAGAACTTTCTGTTCCAGAACCCATTGCAACACAAATACCAAAAAACAGTAGTTATGTAGCAATATAATAAAATAATAAAACCTGCGTCAGGTGTACTTGCACTGTCGGTGCACCAGAACTCTGGATTTCAATTTTTTTTTTACTGAAAAACCGGGTCGGGTCTTAAATGAACCGGGTCGGATCACATGAGTCGGGTTGAGAAAGCGGGTCGGATCGCAAGAAACGGGTTGGCTGGGAAAACTCTTCCAAACAGATCGGATCGAGCCGATTCCGATGCAGATCCTGGACTCCACCCACGGCGGCACCTGGACTGGGACACAGCGGCGTCGGAACTTGAGCACGGCGGCGTCTTCTGGGCACGACGACGATTGCTGGGCTGGGCACGGCTGGATTTCGGTTTGGGCACGGCTGGAAACAAACCAACTCCATGAACAGTAACCCGTGAGCGAGAAACAACGATCGGAAAAACTTCGATCGGAGAATAGAATAGAATCGTTGGGAAAACTTCAACGAAAAAGTGCAGCGGAAAAACAAAGAGACAAAGTCCTTTCGGATCTTTGCTCTGATACCAAGTCAAATATAACGAGGTTTTAGAGAATGAATTTTCTGATATCTTATTCATCTCACAGTGGAGGCTATATATAGAGATACAATACGTACAAACCCTACATGTACTACACATCTAGACTAGGAAAGTAATAACAATTTAATTTACATTCCTGAACTATATACACCACTCACGCTAACACAGATGACCCCAACTGATTTTTGCTTTGTGGTGAAATGGGTGGGGCAGAAGAGCTGGTAGCGCGCTTTGGAGGTGTATGAGTGGCTGAATTTACGCCATTGGTATGCCCCGAATGCACGAATGCTTGCAACTATATTGGCTGTTCTTGGCAAGGCTAACCAGGAAGCTTTGGCTGTGGAGATATACACCAGGGCTGAGCCTGAGATTGGTAATACAGTGCAAGTGTTCAATGCAATGATGGGTGTCTATGCACGGAGTGGTCGGTTTAAGAAGGTGCAAGAGCTGCTTAACTTAATGCGTGAGAGGGGTTGTGAGCCGGACCTTGTGAGTCTCAACACTTTGATCAATGCACGTCTTAGGTCAGGTGCCATGGTGCCAAATTTGGCTATTGAACTTTTGAATGAGGTGAGGAGGTCTGGTCTGAGGCCGGATATAATCACTTACAATACTCTTATAAGTGGCTGTGCGCGTGAATCTAATTTAGAGGAGGCGGTGAAGGTCTATGCTGACATGGACGCACATAACTGTCAACCTGATCTTTGGACTTATAATGCCATGATTTCGGTATATGGCAGATGTGGGCAGTCAAGCAAAGCCGAGCAGCTCTTTAAGGAATTGGAATCAAGAGGGTTTTTCCCAGATGCAGTGACGTATAATTCTTTGTTGTATGCTTTTGCCAGAGAGCTTAATATAGAAAAAGTCAGGAGGTATATTTGTGAAGATATGGTGAAAATGGGGTTTGCTAAAGATGAGATGACATACAATACTATTATCCACATGTATGGCAAGCAGGGCCAGCATGATCAAGCACAGAAGATTTACCAGGACATGAAAATGTTAGGCCGAGTTCCTGACACTATTACTTACACTGTTTTGATTGATTCACTTAGGAAAGAAAATAAGATTACAGAGGCCGAAAAGATGATGTCAGAAATGTTGGACAGTGGAGTAAAACCAACTCTTCGGACTTATAGCGCTTTAATGTGTGGGTATGCCAAGGCTGACAAACAGGTGGAGGCTAAAGAGACATTTGATTGCATGATTAAGTCTGGGATTAGACCAGATCATCTAGCATACTCAGTTATGTTGGATATCTTTCTGAGGTCCAATGAAACAAGAAAGGCAATGACATTGTACCAGGAAATGCTGCATGATGTTTTCATGCCAGATACTGCCCTTTATGAGGTACTGTTGCGGGTGCTTGGAACTGAAAACAAGTTGGAGACCATTGAGAAAATTATTAGAGACATGGAAAAGGTCGGTGGTATGAATGCACAGATTATCTCTTCCATTCTTGTTAAGGGAGAATTCTATGATCATGCTGCTAGGATGTTAAGATTAGCCATCAGCAGTGGTTATGAACTAGACAGGGAAAGTCTTTTTTTCTATTCTCAGTTCCTATAGTTCTTGTGGCAGACACTCGGAAGCATGTGAGTTGCTTGCATTTTTGAAAGATCATGCTCCCGGTTCCAACCAACTTATAAATGAGGCAATGGTAGTCATACAATGTAAGGCTGGTGATTTTGATGCTGCCTTGGAAGAATATAGTATTTCCAAGGGTTACCAGTCTTTTTGCAGAAGTTGTACTATGTATGAAACCTTGATTCAAGGCTGTGAGAAAAATGAACTCTTTGGTGAAGCATCACAGGTTTATTCTGACATGAGATTCTATGGTATTGAACCAACAGAGCATCTGTACCAAATCATGGTGCTGATATATTGTAAAATGGGTTTCCCGGAGACAGCCCACTGTTTGATCGAACAGGCAGCCATGAAAGGCATTCGTTTTGACAATATCTCCATGTATGTTGATATAATTGAAGTCTATGGGAAATTGAAGTTGTGGCAGAAAGCTGAAAGTTTGGTGGGAAGTCTTAAACAAAGATGTAAAACAGTGGATAGGAAGGTCTGGAATGCATTGATACAAGCTTATGCCGCAAGTGGTTGCTATGAGCGGGCTAGAGTGATCTTTAACACAGTGACAAGGGATGGTCCTTCCCCCACGGTAGAGTCAGTTAATGGTCTTTTGCAGGCTTTAATTATTGATGAAAGATTGGATGAAATTTATGTTCTTATCCAGGAGTTGCAAGATATGGGTTTTAAAATAAGCAAGAGTTCAATTCTGTTGATGCTTGAAGCATTTCCTCGAGCTGGTAACATATTTGAGGTGAAGAAAATATATCATGGAATGAAGGCTGCTGGTTATTTTCCTACGATGGATAGTTTCAGAATTATGATCAAGTTATTGTCCAGGGGGGAACGAGTACGGGATGTTGAAGCAATGGTTTCTGAGATGGAAGAGGCGGGATTCAAGCCTGATCTTTCAATATGGAATTGCATGCTCAAATTATATGCAGGAATTGAGGATTTATGTATACCAGCGTATTAAAGAAGCTGGACTTCAACCAAATGAAGATACTTACAATACTTTAATTATATTGTACTGCAGAGATCGTAGACCAGAAGAAGGTTTGTCGTTGATGCATGAAATGAGAAGGCAGGGACTGGAACCGAAGCTGAATACGTACAAAAGCTTAATTTCAGCATTTGGTAAGCAGAAGTTGTTGGGTCAAGCTGAGGAACTGTTTGAAGAGTAAAGGTCTAACGGGTGTAAGTTGGATCGCTCATTTTATCATATAATGATGAAAATATATAGAAATTCTAAAAATCATGCCAAAGCTGAAACACTGTTGTCTGTGATGAAGGATGCTGGAATAGAACCCAACTTTGCCTCAATGCACTTGCTTATGGTTTCTTATGGCAGCTCGGGACAGCCTCGGGATGCATCCTTGGAGGGTTATCCAGAGTCACCCAAGTCAGTTGTTCTGATAACAGGGACATCCGAATACAACATGGTTTCGCTTAATAGTACATTGAAGGCATGCCTTTGGGAAATAGGTTCGCCTTTTCTGCCATGTAAGACACGAAGTGGCCTACTTGTAGCAAAGGCACACCCTCAGAATGTGGTTAAAGGACTCCCCTTTTTGTTTGGACCTTGAGTTGAAAGACACCCCAGCGCTCCCTGAGTCAAACTCAATGCAGCTAATTGATGGATGCTTCTTAAGACGTGGTCTAGTTCCTGCATATAAAGAAATAAACGAGAGTTTTGGATTTGTGAGGCCCAAGAAATTTGCAAGACTGGCTTTGCTATCTGATGAAAAGAGAGAGGTTTTTCAAGCTGATATTGAGGGGAGGAAGGAGAAGTTGGAGAAAATGTGAAAGAGGGGAATTGTTGACCCAAGGAGGGTGAGCAGGATCAAGAAGCTTAGAAAGAGGACAAATATAAGACCGGCCATGTTACCACACCAAACACATTGTATCAAAAAAAGAAGAAGAGATTCCAATTAGCAGATGAATATATGGTGAGTTCCTAAACTAGAACTTATACATGACACAATATACGGTGCTCCCGTGTAATTGTCGAAAACGGCTTTGGCACGTTTTCATCATTTTCAGAAAACAGAAGAAGACCATCATTAAGGCAAGTCGACATCGCCAATGTAATTGAGAAAGGTAAAAAAAAAATCAAATCACTAGCCATGAACGAATTGATATGCCCATGAACTATCGTTCTTTCTCAACTCATTCTTTCATGTTTATACCCAAATCTCTTTTCTCCAAATATCAATGTTTATCCGCTTGATCGATATACATCATATATGTTCATGAACTTCAATCTCTACTACTATAAAGCCAGCACTCTAAGTACCACTAAATTACGAATTTTCAAATATGTCACTATGTAATTTTACTCTCACATATAGTCATAAAGACAATTTAAAAGTACTGATTTTTTTTTTCCAAAACTATTATTCATGGTAAATAAAATTACATAACAACATAACATTTTAAACTAATTTAAAATTAAACGCTACAAATGACAAACTTGTGTTATAAAGTACTAAGTTGTAGGTAGAGGATCAAAGCAAACTAAGCTAAATAGTGGTTACCCCATGTCAAAGAGTAACATCAGCACTCATCGCCGATGGGTGTAATCCCCAGGAACGTTTATTAAACCAAGCAGAGAAGAAGAGAAAGAACCATCGGCAAGACTCCTTCATTGAGCTATTGCTCTTCCAATCTTATACGGGTGTTCATCGAATTGATCATCTGAGAGAGACAGTTATAAAAGGATTAAGGTTTAACTGTTAGAGAGAGAGAGATAGATACGGGTGTTCATCGAATTGATCATCTGAGAGAGACAGTTATAAAAGGATTAAGGTTTAACTGTTATAGAGAGAGAGAGAGAAGCATTTGCAAACCTAGAATATCAAAATTTGGTTTCAGATCTTATGCGCAAATGAAGTGGTGGCTTTGATATATGAATGCACCTGGAGGTGTTTTAGAGTTGGGAGGGAGACGTGGGAGATAGATATAACAGACGAGTGTTTTCATGCATTGAAAAAATAAACTTTTATGTAATTAGTTTTAATTTTAATTACCAATTGGTGTGGGGACTCTTGTAAAACAGTTTTCTGGGAAATTATACCGAATGCGTATCAAAAAGTCGGATCTGTAAAAAGTGAACTGTGTTGGAGAAGAATCATCTCCTATTCAGACTTGGTGTATTTTGTCCTAATTAGTATAGTCTAGTTAGATAAAGAATGTTATATATTCCCTGATTCATCATGATTTTTGTTGTAATGACTATGTATAAAACTCTATGCTATCAATAAAATCACAGTTATTTCTCTCGAAATCATTCTATTGTTTCACGTTATCAGCACGTAGCTCTAGTCCTGAAAACCCTAGGTCTAGAACCCGAATAAAAAAACCTAAACCCTAGTTTTTTTTTCTCTCTAACCGGCTGCACCTTTTCCTAGCGCCACCGGCCTCCTCCCTACCCCCTGTCCGGCCACTACCTCTCGGTGGCCTAAACCCTTTGCCGCATGTATACTTGATCTCGTCACTTTACGGATATTGCAAAAGTGACGAGATCAAGTATACTTGCTGCAAACTGTCCTACGAGGTTAGAAGTCCCGAACTTCAGGCAAGATGCCGCCATACCAGAACAAGGCTCGGCCGAGCCTACCCTAGGTGGAGTCACGGCGACGGTCACGGCGACGGTCACGGCGACGGTCACGGCGACGGTCACGGCGACGGTCACGACGACGGTCACGGTTCCTCCCAAGAAGAGGGGGACGCCGAAATGTTCCACTGACTCACAACCAAGAAAACGAGCTAAAGTCAAGGCACAAACTAATATACTCATCATAGACTTGGACAACCGAGCTTCGAGATTATCTCTGATTATAGCTATGTCCATGAATCAACACTTGATGATCTGAGGGACGCTTCAGACTCATTTTTGATATCAGAGAATAAAAAAATCTCATTGAGTGAGTTAAATGCTCTAGAAGTCATGGATGTGAATTCCATGCAGATAGATGATGTGTTTGCTTATTCCGTCGCTCGGGAAATCATCGACGACGACGACATGGAACCTCGCTCGGTTGAAGAATGTCAACGAAGAGCAGATTGGCCGAAATGGAAGGAAGCAATCCAGACGGAACTAGACTCTCTGAATAAAAGGCAAGGTTTCGGTCCGGTCGTTGAAGTACCGCCGAATGTTAAGTCTGTTAGACATAAATGGGTCTTTGTTTGCAAGCTGAATGAGAAAGGCGAAGTCTTGTGGTATAAAGCGCGACTCGTTGCTCAATGATTCTCTCAGCGTCCTGGTGTTGACTATGAGGAGACGTATTCTCCAATTATGGATATCATTACCTTCTGATATCTCATAAGTCTAGTGGTATTTGAAAAGCTAGACATGCAGCTGTTAGATGTGATGACCGCGTATCTTTATGGGGATCTAGATACAGAGATATACATGAAGGTTCCTGATGGACTTCAAGTACCCAAGTCAAGTAAGCCATGCAATGCCTATACCATTAGGTTACAACGCTCACTTTATGAACTTAAACAATCCGGAAGAATGTGGTATACACGTTTGAGCGAATACTTGATTGGGAATGGATACAAGAACGATGAACTGTGCCCTTGCGTGTTTATCAAACACAATAGTTCTGGTTTTGCTATAGTAGCCGTCTATGTCGATGACATGAACATAATTGGATCTCTTAATGAGATTGGTGAGACGATAAGCTACTTGAAAGCAGAATTTGAGATGAAAGACATGGGAAAAACTCAGTTTTGCTTAGGTTTGGAATTTGAGCATAGAGTTGGTGGAGTCCTTGTACACCAGTCTGCATACGTCCAAAAGATGCTCAGGCGATTCTGTATGGACAAAGTTATGCACCCTTCTAGTACTCCCATGGTCGTAAGAAGTCTGGATACCAAGAAAGATCCATTCCGTCCGAAAGATGACGATGAAGATATACTTGGTCCTGAATATCCATATTTGATTGCTATAGGAGCTTTGTTTTACCTAGCTCAATGTACTCGTCCAGACATTGCATTCTCAGTGAACTTGTTGGCAAGGTTTAGTTATGCTCCAACCATATGTCATTGGACCGGTATCAAGAACATCTTTAGGTACTTGAAAGGTTCCATTGATATGGGGTTGTATTATCAGTATTCCGACAAGAAAAGTTCTATTCCGGCAAGAATTGATGGTGATGATCGACACAACGTAGCCGCCATGCTCTCCCGTAAAGATGGACACGGCCCTGCCGCCGCCGCCGCCAGTGTTGCTGCCGGTGCTGCTTCTCAGCATTTGAATGACAATTCCTCATTTCCTAAAACTTCTAGTGATGAGTTGGTATGATTTACTAATGCTGGATACCTTTCGGATCCACACAAAGGACGTTCCTAAACTGGTTATGGTTTTACCATGGAGAATACGACGATTTCTTAGAGATCAACCAAGAAAAACCTTGTTGCTACTTCCTTAAATCATTTTAAGATTATAGCATTGCATGAAGCAGTCAAAGAGTGTATTTGGCTTCGAGCAATCATTACTCATATTCGAGAGGCTAGTGGATTAAGTTCTACTACAGTTGAACCCACATGTCTTTACGAAGATAATGCTGCTTGCTTTGAACAGATGAAGCTATGTTACATTAAGGGTGATAACACAAAGTATATTTCGCTAAAGTTCTTTTATAATTAGCAATAACAAGAGATGTTGAATATCCAAGTTAATCAGATTCATTCTGAGGATAATGTGGCAGATTTGTTCACTAAGTCTCTTCCAAAATCTACATTTGTGAAGCATGTGAAACGCATTGGCTTGAGTTGTCAATCAGAGCTCCAAGATTGAGTTAAAGATCATGGGGAGCGGTTTTGTAGACATCAGGGGGAGTCTACATCACATGCATTGACTATTTGTAGTTAGTGCATTGTGCTCTTTTTCTCCTTCGACCAAAGCTTTTTATTTTACCCAAGAGGTTTTTGTTTTGCTTGGCAAAGTTTTTACCGAGGTAACAGTATTGCACTATGTCACATTAGGATCGCGATACAAGGGAGAGTGTTATGAGAGAATCATCTCATATTCATACTTGGTGTATAGTCTAGTTAGATAAGGAATATTATCTATTCCCTGATTCATCAGGATCTTTGTTGTAATCACAGTTATTTCTCTTGAATTCATTCTATTGTTTCAAAATGGAATTGGTCTACTCATATTATTATGAACCCCCTTTATATATGAGAAATATTACATGGAAAAGTATCAATCAGTTTTATGACAATAAACACTAATTGATCCGTTACATAATTTAGATATGTAATTAACTAAATATCAAAGCTGATTGCCTAATTGGTTCCGTCAGTTACTTTGATGAAGGCACACTAATAAGGTAATAATGTTTTTTCTTTAACACTCCCCCTTGTGTCAAGTCAAAGACATAGTAGTTCGTGAACTGTTGCCTCCTCAAAAAGCTTGCCAGATAATAAAACCCAATGAGACAAAATGAATCTTGATCGAAGGAAAATAGTACAACACACTAATGACATGCGTGGGTCCAAACTCCCCCTAAAGTCTACCCCTCTTCTTGATTCTTACTTTAATCAAGGGAGTTCAGAAAGCTTTCAGATTCCTATATTCCTTACGTGTTTCTCAAACGTAACTTTAGGCAATGACTTGGTAAATAGATATGCCACATTCTCCTCAGATTTAACTTGGTTCACTTAAAACCAACCAAAACATTATTTGGGGTTTCAGAGTAGGAGATAGTAATTTTGTCATCGACATTTTCTTTAGGAACTGCAATTCCATTTACGGATCCTCCTGTCTTACTGTAAGGAAATAATAAACCCAAGTCAATTGTTCCCTTTAGGTATCGAAATATGTTTTTGACACCACTCCAATGACGCTGAGCTAAATATAGCTAACAAGTTCACTGAGAATGCAATATCTGGTCGAGTACATTGGGCCAAGTACAATAATGCACCTATTGCACTTAGGTAGGGAGTTTCAGCTCCTAGTACCTCTTCGTCCTCTTCTTGAGGGCGAAAATGATCTTTCTTTACATCCAAACTTCGACCGATCATGAGAGTGCTAACAGGGTGCACTTTGTCCATGTTAAAACGCTTGAGCATCTTTTGGACATATGCAGACTGGTGGATTAAAATTCCACAACCTCGGTACTCTAGTTCAAGGCCTAGACAAAACCGAGTTTTTTCAAGATCTTTCATCTCAAATTTGGATTTCAAATAGCTCGTGGTTTCTCTTATTTCGTCAAGAGTACCTATTATGATCATGTCATCAACATATACAACTACAATAGCTGTCACGATCTCGAATTTCGAATGATAAGAGTTCGAATTCAAAGGCATGAAAACTCAAAAACAATCTCAATAAATCGAAATGATCTTATTGTCATAGCGTATCATTACTGAGTTCATAGTACAACTCAAACGAATGGATTATTACAAAACCAATTTAAAATTCAAGAATTATTTCAAATGGAAATGTAAAATCTTCACAATCCTCACTACAAAATAAATGAAGAAACTTTGAAGTCTTCAGAGTGGTCCGTCAATTCTGCTAATCCACACCTGCAGAAGTATCCATTACACCATCGAATAGGTGCACCGAGATTGTAAACACAAACCCGGTAAGCTTTACATCTCGTATGAGTAAAACAACAATATAGCTCGTGTATAAATACAAAAGAAAAATCATGAAAACATTTTATTACAAATGTACTCATTAGTCATTGGACGGCCCATCTAGTTGTCCAATAATATCTGAAAATATAAGTGGTCATGACAAATCGGGCAACCCATCTGTTTACCCAAATACATTTATAATACGGGTACTCATGAGCGCCTGGTACTCATTTGTTACCCCTCATGTAGTACGCCGCCAGACATTGGGCAACATCTCGTTACCCAATATCCAAAAATATGGGTACTCATAAGCCGGTAACCCATCTGTTACCTCTCATGCAAGTTCACTGGCAGACAGTCTAGAGCTCTAACTACATCGTAACTTTCACCCAGCCAAGGCTAGGTTCCGACATGCCAAGACGTCTGAAGACTGGTCCGAAGACTGGTCCGAAGACCGAAAAACACGTCCGAAGACAGAAAATGTTTTAACAAAACTTAATGTTAAAACCACGTACAATAACAATCCACTCATGTTATTGTACTACAACAAGTGACTCTTACTCAAATAAAATAAATATAGTTGCCACAATATAATTCATTTGGAAATAAGAACGTAACAGTATATAATATAGAAACTCATATATATGTATTGTATTTACCATTTTATAGACATACACAACCCACTATATTATATACATGTCATAGTTTGATCTTTTTAAGAAAACGTAAATATGAGTCACCACCAAGGGTAGGCTCGTTATAGTGAGATTTACTCACATTCACCATAGTCCATAATTACAAAAACCTTTTCAAAATCATTTATTAAAATAGCGTTTCACTTACCCATGAACCGTAGACGATCAAGTTCATGTAATATAAACCAAAACATATTTTTAAAATAATTTTTATAAACTAGTGATGCAATGACTATGGTGACAACTCAAACTAAATTCATAATTATAATACTACTTCGATCATGATGATCATTGTGAGGTTTACTCACCTTATTTCCTGCGTGCAACTTCCACGACACTGAAAGTAATTTCCTCACTCGTCGGTCACCTAATACCATGATAAAATGCTTAGAAAATGATACGTAAAACATCAGGTGACGATTTTCAGTATAACTAAATGTTGTTCATAAAACACTGTTCATGTTTTATTGTTTTACAAAACACTGTTCAAAAGTATTGTTTTACTAAACAATGTTCACAATTACTGTTTTACTAAACACTTATCACAGTTACTGTTTACAGAGAATTGTTCATGACCACTGTTCATAGTGCTATTCATGAACATTGTTCATGCGGCGCCACTGTTCACCGCCCGCCACCAATGACCACTAAATTTCACCACCACAATCTAAATGACATTCCTAACAACATTCTAGTTCACAACAAAGTCTATATCAAAACTCAAAACCTCTAATTTCAGAATTTCCGAAAAATTCCAAATCAAGAACCCTAGAATTGAAAATTCTTGGTTCGAGTTCTTACATTTCGATTTAGCTCAAAACTTTTGCAGAGGTTGTTGACGATATTGAGGCAAGGAGTTTGAGACCAGTGGTGAAGCCTAAACTCGCCGGAGATTGCCGGAAAGTTGAAGAACACAACGGGTCACCGAAGGGTATTCGGGTCAACTTCCAGGCTTCAATATGTGGAAACCAGCATCCTACTCCACAATCCACCACCACAGGGAGGCACGTAAGGAGGAGAGGAAGCTATCTGGGTTGGCCCGGTCATCTGAAACCGCAGGAGTAGGCCGGAAAAGTCGGGTCGGGTCGGAAGGAATCCCTTGTTGTCCAATCTTATAGTATATTCTCGAGCTCATTGCTGGTCACTTTACTATAAATCTGTAAAATCTCAATTAAAATCATTAGTGTAAGTGGGAACCTACCAAACATAACATAGGACACAATGTCCTTAAGAGACTATGTTTCTTTAGCCATATGATATTATGTGGAATTTAAAATGCAACATGAATGAGATGCAAAATGAATGCAATGCAAAATGAAATGATGAAGATGCAATGCAAAATTTAGAGAATAACAATTAGGAAGTCATTGATATATACAAGTTACAAACATGTCAAAAGTCATTCAAATATAATAAGCACAAATTAAGGGGAGAAAAGAAACGAAAACTATCTTAACAACTAATCCAACATATTGTCAAATCTTATGTTTAAGTTCGTTTTAATTTCTCAACTCAAAAACATAATAAAGTATGCACAATTACAATTACTATATGTTACAACAAAATAAGATAAGGATTCACAAGTTTGTTCTTTAAGTTTAAAAAGTTCATACAATTCACAATTGTTTTTTTGCCGTTTCATTGATTGAACGATCGATTGATTATAAGTTGTAAACCGAGGTGGACGTGCGGCCTAAGTATGAATGTCTAGACACAAGACCAAGTCTTTGTTTCAGAAGGCCGTATAGCTCAGTTAGAGATAGTGAACATGGTAGGACTCATTTGTTGAACTACGAAGAGCGAACTCCCTATCGACTCAATTACCGAGATGTATGTCAGTCAATAGTTCTTTGAGATCCAATTTTGGTCCCATGCACCAGGGTAATAAAAGAGCATGCCCCTTACTCAGCTGGACTCAAACTTGGGTGTTAGACAAATCTCCAAGTGTTAATAAAAGCCGCCCTCAACCTCATGCAAAAACTTTGGAAGAAAACATGAGGGGTTGAGGCTAATATTAACAAAAGGAACTTTACCTATTCTATTTGATTTACATCCTACAACATTTATTCACTCAATCATCAAAACAACAACCTAATATATATTTACTATATGTTAGAACAGAGTAATATAAAAATATACAAATGTACAATATGAACAGTGAATTCGAAATTAAAAGATTGGAATCCATCTTTATGGATCCCCGGCAACGGCGCCATTTGATCGGTTCGATTACCCAAGATCAATATTAACCCTGTAAGTATCGTTAGTAGTATAAAGGAATAGGGTATCGTTCACAAACCGGGGATCCAACCAGGGTAAAGAATCACAAACATTTAACAACAAATTCATAAGAGTTTAAAAGATTTGAGATATATTTCGGATCAAACAGAAAATAAACCTAAACTAATATATACATGTGATCAACCAACCAACACAAAAGCAATTACCAAACAAATAACATACGAACAAAGGTAACAAAATCTACTCTCAATCATGTTCATGCCGTAAGTATCATAGTTCATCTTAAATTCGATCATGCATCAAGTTCCTACTTGGTTCCTAATACATGGATATTATCTAGCTCAACTACTTGTCTTTCTATGAAATCTAACATACCAATTTATCATGCAATTACGTATCACAAAGAGAAATCAACATGTTTAAAACACATATCCAATGTCGAACTTAAGATCATAATCGGTGGAGGAACAAAGGGGACAAACAATTAATCAACTACTTGTATCAAAATCGTTATTAACTTTGAATGATTAACATATGTGACATCAACTACTTGTCTTAATCACACATGCAATATAAGAACACACCGAAAATTAATTAAGAACATAAATTGAAACTCATGGCATAAAACCTAAAATCATTGAATAAAAATCGAAAACCTTAATTCATCATG
Organism: Argentina anserina; assembly: GCF_933775445.1. Lineage (NCBI taxonomy): Eukaryota > Viridiplantae > Streptophyta > Magnoliopsida > Rosales > Rosaceae > Argentina > Argentina anserina. The sequence goes on along the minus strand of NC_065875.1, from coordinate 15,641,225 downwards.
TCATTCGAAAATTACAAATATCTCATAGACAAGAATAAAAATAACTTTATCAAAACCTAAACATAAATCATCCAAGAACAAGAACATAAAAACCCGAAAACTAAACATGAAGATCATAGAGTTACACTTTATAATTCTCCTCCCAAGGTTTCTTACAAAGGTAGCACGAGATTTTCAAGAGTATGATATCCTAGGCTCCCAAGCTTTGGACATAAAATATGGTGAATGGTGGTGAATTCGAATTCTATGGTTCTTGGTGAATGAAAGTGTTTGGACAAAGCTTTGACTATAATTGTGTGCAAGGTTGATGATGTTTTTATGTGGAAATGAGGTACTATATATAGAGGAAGAAACCCAAGGGAGGCTGGCCACAAAGTCTACAAAGTTGAAACCAAATTGGTTGAGGTTTCCTAAATTTTCTCAATTCGACAAATCTGACATTTGTGCCTTGTTTTGGCCATAACTCTCTCTAGAAAATAGATATTGAGGTGATTCCAACTGGCATTTTCAACTAGACATCCGTAGCTTTCCATCCATATATCATCCATTTTCTGAATCATTGTGAGCAGTCCAGGAAAGACCGTCAAAGTTGGATGATCTGCATTGCCAGAATTCTGATTTCTATAAAGATTGGACATTAATTGCATATATTCTTCCTCCTTTAATGCTGATTTCTTTTGCACAAATTTATTCTTTTGAATTAGTGAGGCAGCAAAAGTTTTAATTGTTGCAGCCATGTTTGATTTTTCTTACCTTTTCTCATTAATTTGCTGCATGCCTTCTTTGACTTTCTTACCTCTTCTCATTTAATTTGCTGCATGCCTTCTTTGACATTCTTTGGTGCAGAAATTTATGGTGATTCTGATATAGATTTGTGTTCTATGTAGGAAAAACAAGGTCCCAAGTTTCCCTCGTAGCCCTTGGATCAAAAGCAAATTAATGACTGAGACAATTCCGCCGAGTTCACTGGACCTCCGAGTAATGGTTCGGTCATATCTCCCTGTAGGAATAAGATATTAAATTGATTCCAAATCCTACATAAACTATACTCACACAGATTTTTATCCATATATGGTACATATTCTAATACGATCGGAGCAATCCAGGGGACCCCGTCAAAGTTGGACTACGAATCTTGACAGCATTTTGATTCTTGCATGGATCTGGCTTTTAAGTGCATATCCTCTTCAATTTCCTTGTGGAACTAGGATTGCTTTCCTCTCCAACATGGATTTGTATTTCCTAATAAGAATAAGTACGTTAGAAACAAAGAAATAGGAAATGATGAATCCTACTCGAACAAGGAATCATATCTCAACAAGGATTCTTAACACTTAGCACGATTTCATCATCAATTCACTCATAATCGATATAAGATCTACCTAGACACTTACTCATACAAAAGAAACTAAAATAATCAAAATAAGAGGTAACAAATAGTAAGAATATGACATAAACACATTAAGAACGTCACACTTTGTGCTCCTATCACGTTCCCTTTGAAAATCTTTTTTTCTTATCTCCCCCTAACGACGGGAAGACTGTCTCATCAAAGTGACAATCCGCACATTTAGCGGTAAAACGATCGCCTGTCAAAGGTTCCAAATAGCAAATAATTGTTAGGGATTCATATCCAACATAAATACCTTGATACAACCCAAATCTTTTACAATTCGTCGTGATTATAGTTTTATCTTTTTCTCGAAACGAGAGTCGTACTAGTGTGACGACTCTAAAAGTTGACTTTTTGATGCATAAGATATTCGGGAAAACTTCATTCACGAAAGTTGTAGGGCTCATCGATACGAATTCGTGGACATGCGGCACGCCTAAAGAGCATTTGGGCATTTTTGGAATTCAGTATAAATAGGGGCGAAAATCAGAAAAAAGGGAGGATTTTTGAAAAAACCCCTTCGCGCTGTTGTTCACCCAACCCCGACTCTTCCTCCGAATCGCCGTCGATGTAGCGCCACCATTCGGCCGATCTGGGCTGCCGCACCGGTCGTGTTATGGAGCTTGGGAGGTCTCTATTCGATCTGGGTAGGTGGCGATGTCCCTAGTTCCGCCGTACGAGAGAAACGACGCCGAGAAGCTCCATTGCCGCCGATCTCCTTTTCATCAGAACTCACTCCTCCGGCCGCCGTAGCTCGAATTTCTTGAGGGGTTCTTAAGGTCTCATCTCTTGCAACAAACCCTCCAAAGGAATTGAACCAACTCACCTCTTGAGGTAAGAGAATCGATGATTTGAAATTCTAGGATTTCATGATTTGGGGGTTTTCTATTTACATTCGATTGATGTGTTTAGACTCTGATTTGGCCATAGTAGTGAAATAGAAAGTTGTTAGAAATGTTGAGTAAATTGTGTTGATGAAATTTAGTGGTGATCGAAGGCCGCCAGTAGCGGTGGCACCGGAATCTGGCCGAGTTCTAGAGTTCAAAATAACACTCTCTGTGTAGGGAATTCATGAGTAGACTGTGAGATTGAATCGATGAAGTTAAGAATCGTTAGGATTTATTGAAAATACAGATTTATTTATCGGTTGGATTGTTTCTGTTTTCGTCCTATGGAGTAAAGATTTATTTATCGGACTTACGAGACGTGTTAGTTATTTAATTACTCGAGAATAGGATTCTTGATTTATTTCTTCGATTATAATAGTGCTATACCTTATTGTTGAACTACGAGTGACTTGATGCCTTTTAAAGGGTACGTATGCAGCCCAAACAAGGGTTGGTGCAGCCGCAAATATTCTAGATTAGATTGTCATTACTAGATATGTTGATGCTTTACGAATTGTGGTTATTTAATGATGGTTGCTATATGATCATATTGTTAGATGAGTGTATGATGTTAATTTTTACTCCTGTAGAAATTAGTGTAACGATCATGAGAATTATTGTTAGGTAAAGGCATGCAGGTAAACATCGAGTGTTGTGTGATCGTTCGGGTTGTGGGTTCGGTTATCTCAGTTAGTCATTTTGATTAGCTTTGACATTTACGAGTGCGACTCAGGGTACGACGTTATGTGTGTGTGAGTGAGAACCGGGGGGTACCGGAAGAGAGGGGATGTACCGGGGGTACCAGAAGAGAGGGGATGAACCGGGGGTATTGGAAGAGATGAGATGAACCGGGGGGTACCGGAAGAGAGGGGATGAACCGGGGGGGGGGGGGTACCGGAAGAGAGGGGATGAACCAGGGGGTACCGGAAGAGAGGAGATGAACCGGGAGAACCGGAAGAGAGGGGATGAACTGGGAGAACCGAAAGTGAGGGGATGAACCGGGGGTACCGGAAGAGAGGGGATGCACCGGGGGGGGGGGGGTACCGAAAGAGAGAGGATGAAGCGGAAGCAGTATTGATATTACTGAGTCGCTATAAGATAGGGGATGTCGTAGCAGAGTTTTGATAGAGATTAGAAAGGAGAGGACTAGTGACTCGCCGAGTGTCGTATAGTCTCGTGTTTACTTCCTGAGTGAACGTAGTTATAAGTGTCAATTTATACGATTCAACGTTTATAGAATGTTGTATGATTGTTGTGGCCCCGTCGTCTTAGTGGGTTGGGCTGTTGCGGTATAAGATGAGCTACGAGCTCTCGGGGTCCAATGAGATTAGGTAACGAACATGGCAATATCTATCATACCTTTTGAATTATATTTTTGAATTGTGATGATGGAGTTAAAAGTTTGGGGAGCATGGTGGCTCCAGGTGTCGAGGTTGGATTTGAAATATTGGGAGTGTCTTTTGTGCACTTGGGTTTGCTATTTTCAAGGGAGACTATGCCGAAAGTTTCGATATATCTCCTTTGACAGTGGTCTCCGCACGATCTACCTCGATATTATAATATAATTTAGGGCGGGTCGTGTCATACCTAGTTGTCTCTGAGGACCCATTTTGTGTGTTGTGGGGGCACAATAGGCATATATACAACACAACCAAATATGCGTAAGTGTGAAATGTCAGGCTCATATCCATTAACCAACTGATACGCAGAAAATGGTTGGCTAGCAGTGGGTATGAAACGAATAAGCAAGGTTGCGTACAATATTACATAACCCCATGCACAGATAGACAAGTTAGTGCGCATAACAAGTGAAATGTATATTACGAACCCCCTTTATATATGAGAAATATTACATGGAAAAGTATCAATCAGTTTAATGACAATAAACGCTAATTGATCCATTACATAATTTAGATATGTAATTAACTAAATATCAAAACTGATTGCCTAATTGCCTCTGTCAGTTACTTTGACGAAGACACACTAATAAGGTAATAATGTTTTTCCTTTCCATTTTTATTTTATAAAATCATTTTAGTAAAATTATTTTTACAAAATACTTACCGAACATGCCCCCCCCTTCTCTCTCTCTCGGTTGTCATACGCACTCATACTGCATGGTTTTGCTTGACAAAAGGGTCAAGAAGCAGAATGATCAATTTATGAATCCGCTTCTTAATATTGAGGCAATAATTTCCTTGGCCTTGGCATTACTAGTCTAGATGTCCCATGCTTAAGAATGAGCATTACTTGGTCATCAAAACCCGCCCATTCGTGTCGGCAATTTAAGTAAATGTGTTCATCATACATTCATGGATATCTAGGTACCACACTTGCACATAGATTTGAAATTTTGAATAAAAAGCATGTGATGCATTTACTAAGTTGGATGGTCTAGTTTTCTATTCATGCAATATTTGCCAGAGATCGATGAGAGGATCCAATTAGGGCTGGGAGTTAGTACCAGAAAAATAGTACCAAAACCGTTTGTCCCGTACCGAATTTTAACGGGACGGGATGAATCGGTAAAAATTTCTAAAACCGAACCGATACCGATACCGAAAACATATAACCGAGATGGGTCGGTTTCATTGGATCCAATACCAAATATACCGGTCCATACCGAAACCATAAAAACCCATATTTTTGAGGGGTTTTAGGGTTCACAAAAGCCCATATACCCGAACCCATTCCATTGAAAAATCATGGCATCCATTCACTTCCCGACTTCATTCTTTCATTTCGCGTCTTCGGCACCTCGCGTCTTCGCCTTTCACTCTCAATCACTAACTTCTCCCTTCACTCTCAATATCAAGTCTCAATCGCAACCTCTCGGATTCTTGATGGGAAAACTGAAGGTAAGCCTTAACTCAATCTCAAATTCTCAACTGAAAGTTTGAAAGTATGAATCATATATGCAGCTTGGGTTTTGAGTTTTACTTTTTTTGGGTATGGTTTAACTTTGTGTTCGTTTTAAATCGTAGGAGCCTGAGTTTTGTGTTTACTTTCTTTGTGTAGAAGCATGAATTTGTGTAGTGTAAAGTTCTCAATTTGTGCAAAAATATATGCAGCTGTAGGAACTTTTCTCAGTTTGTATCTCTCAGCGTTGTGGAAATGTGAAGTGTGTCAATTGTATCTTTTATGTGAATTTTGTTCATGATTGATCCTAATTAGTGTAGTGAATGATGCATATGTATGTCTTGTCAAATTTGCTAGTTTGGTATCGAAAAAGTACCGAACGGTACTGAAACCGAACGTTATTGGTTCAGTTCAGTATTATGTTGAAAATGGTAGTACCGAACCGATACTAATACCAAAATATAAAATTGGTATGGTATCGGTATGAGCATAATTCCGGACCGTCCAGTACCAGTCCCAGCCTTAGATCCAATTATACATAGGCTTAAATGCGAAGACTTGAGCAATACCATTGTTCGACTCAATTAAAATCCAACTAAATCGTATTAAAGGATTCACATTACTTATTACGCACATATCAATTAAAAGGGTACAGTCATTGACACTTAAAGCTGAAGGGTACATCTACCTCTACCATCTGTAATCTCTACTATGCTTCACAAAAGCTACATTTGATTGTAGCACAAGATTGTTTACTTAAGTAGATCTCTTGTTAAGGCGTGAGACAGCAAGCACAACAAGTAAGATAAACGCAAGAGCTGCAAGCTGAGTACCACTGAAGCGATCACCTGGTGACAAAACCTCCCAAACACATAGCAGACCTTATCCCAATTCACGTGTGAATTCCCGTAGTAACCGAGCAGACCAATAGCCATGGCGGCTCCGATGGCAGAGATGAGCAGCCCCACCATCAACGTATCAAGGACGATGATGATTACTCCTAGCGAGCTCTTCTTTGTGCCGCGGTTTGTAAAGGAAAGGGCTAGGGAAAATAGTGCGTAAACGCATGCTATGCTATTTGCAGCCACCAAGTACCTATAAGATAGTCAGTGGTGATTGTAAATTAGTCACTAAAATTGCAGTGTGCTAATGATCGTATCTATATACAGGCCGGGTTAATTGCCATTTTCCTATAAAAAATGTCACTCTGCATTTGACTAGGCTAAAGTGTCAATTTGAAGGATCAACATATGTATCAACCTTCCTGGCGACTTTCTTCTCATTTTAACCAACGCAAAGAAAACAGAGGCGTACCGTTTCTCACTTGGCAAAATATTGAGAACAAATTATTTCAAGTTCAGAGAGATAGAGAGGGAGAGGGAGAAGCTTACACAAAAGCGGACAAGTGTAGCCATTTGGTTGTGACTGGAACATCGATGGCTGGCAAGGTTGGAACCAACTTAACTGAAACAATTGTGGTCTGCTTATCCACCCTTTGAACTATAGCAGCCGTTAGAGATAACATTAGGGCAAAAACCCTTACAAGTGACTCAAAACTACGAACTCTTCTTTGGTTTGCTACCCTTACTTCCTTCTCCGACGTCTGCCCCCCACATTCTTGCTGTTGTCTACTATTGGCTGGCTCTCCATCTTACTATAATGTTACAGAGAGAGAGAGAGAGAGAGAGAGAGAGAGAGAGAGAGAGATGAAGGGATGGTGTAGCAGTGTGAAGCTTTAAATAGGAAGGCGATGAAGTGCCTTGAACGTTTGTGTGAATTAAGAAAGGCTTAAAATTTATCAATTTCTGGGAGTAGGAAAAGAGGTGGGAAACTGGGAATAGATTACTACTGTAGGCCCGAAAACACGGTGTCTCAGACACAACGGATAAGTGTAGGAAACCAAGAGGAGAATGTATGTTAGCACCGAAATTTTTACGATTCGTTGCGAATAGTTTTATTTTTACTCAGAACGAGAGTCGTATTACGTGTGACGACTCTAAAAATTGACTTTTTGATGCATAAGTTTTTCAGGAAAACTTCATTCACGAAAGTCGTAGAGCTCGTCGATACGAATTCGTAGACACGCGGCATGCCTAAATCGGAGTTCGTACGGGAAAGTTATGAATCAAAAAGCGTATTTGGGCATTTTTGGAAATAAGTATAAATATGAGAATGAAAGAGGAAAAGGGAAGAAAACAGATCGAATCGTTCGACCGAGCTCCTCCCCGACCCCAAAACACTGTTGTGCGATTTTCCGGCGATCTCTCTGTCGTGAGAGCATCTCCGACCGGCGCACCAATCTCGTCATGACCGCCTCCTCGTCGCCATCCTCCCTGTAGCTATGGTTCCTCCTATCTCCAACAAAGAAGAGAGAATCGAAGGAGAAGGCCGAACTGTTCCTGTTTTTCTTCCGGCGAGTTTTCAGCGTTTCCGGCTTCTCAGGCCACCGTTTGGGTCGATTCGGGTATCATTCTTCACCTCCTCTTCGTGTTCTACCAGTATGTAAAATTTCTTTACGGATTTGATTGAGTTTTAACAATTCCAATTATTGGGTTCATGCTGTTCTTCGGCGTTCTTTGATGATGGAGTTGATTCCGACATTTCTGGGTTTGGATAAGACTTTGGGTGTAGCTTAGTGAGGCTTGAAGTTGATTAGGCAGCTTTCTGGATTGAGTTCATTATCGACTTTGATTTGGTGGATTTCTGCTTCATTGAATTCGTGAAGAAAGCTTCTGCTACTTGGATTTCCAAAGGTAGATTACAGCTTGAATTCCAAGTTAGTTTGGTTATATTGGTATGTTGCTGTAATCATATATTGGGAGTTGAAAATGGAATATGTTGATATTCGATCTGTGATCATAGTTTTGGACCGTTTGGCTGTTTGTAATTACCGAAGGATATTGTGATAATTGCCTTGAGGTTTCTTGTTTGTTTGATTTGAGCAGAATGAAAGTTGTGTTGGTGGAGTTATTGTTAACGTTGGGTTTACAAAGTCTGGTGTGGTTTCAGTTGCTTTAATTAATGGAGGTATATAGGTGAAGAGTAAGAATGAGTTAGTTCCCTAGAGATTATAAGCTTGTTGTCAAGAATATAATTGAATTGGTCTTTCTTAGTCTACGGATTGATTACTCCATTAGTTTAGTTTTAATTAAGACTCCGTATACCCTGAGTTCATATTTTAAGTTTATGGACTGAGCTTATGATTGAACTATGGTGGTGGTTTTCTAAAGATTAATTATAGTTGCAGGTGTGATTCAATTTGTCAATATTGTAGTTTGGTTGGTGATGTTGTGAATTGTTTCAGTTCTCAATTGAACTGTGACTATGGAATATTGTGGCCTCGGTTTGGGTATTGGTCTCCAGAATTAACTGTGGATCAGATGGTTAATTGGTTAGTTGAGTAGAGACCAACTGTATTTGATTACCAGAAATAAAAACGGGCAAGGTGAATGAATGAAAAGTAACGGAATACTATCTATATCCCTTGTTTAATTTTAAATGTATGGATAAAAGATTGAGAACACTTACTGTAATAAGAGCTTAATATATTGGTTTGAACTCTTGAGTTCTTATGTTTGAATTGAGTGATCAGATAATTATGCTAAATGCATGTGTTTGGTAAATATGAACATGGATGTCCATAGTAATTTAATTACTATGTGACCAATATTGAAGATAAAGGTAAATACATGAGTATCTGTCAATATTGCATTATCGATTTGGATTCATTGAAACTATGTTTCCGCTTTGATTTGGTCAATAATGGTCAATTCTCAAATTAGACGATTTATTAGTCATCATGATTGTATCTGACTGGTCAAGTCATTAATGACTATTTAGTTGAACTACGAATGGCTTGATCCCTCGTAGAGGGTACGTAGGCAGCTCAAATAAAGTTTGGGTGCAGCCACAATTAAACTAGATTGGATTTCAGTTTACTAATTTTAATTTTGGTATTAACGCATAATAAGGTTAATTTTTGGGACGGGTCGTGATAAAGTGATCTGGGGTTCACATCCAAAACCAATTGGCAATGGATGGAGTGGCCCAAACCCTTATAAACCCACAGGCTAGGTTCCAATTCCCAATGTGGGATTTATATTCTCAACACGCCCCCGCACGTGTGACGAATTTTCAAGCCATATACGTGGACAACATTTTGGGTGACGTGGAGTCAGTGTGGCCATTTGGGCTTCACACGTGGACGTGGGTAACCCGCTCTGATACCATGATAAAGTGATATGCGGTTCACATCCAAAACCAATTGACAATGGATGGAGTGGCCCAAACCCTTATAAACCCACAAGCTAGGTTCTAATTCCCAATGTGGGATTTATATTCTCAACAGGTCGTCTCAATGTAACTCTGTGCTGAGCGGGTGGAACTGTTGGCTCAAAAATCGTCCCACCGCGTGTTGATAGGCCGGGGCCCTCTTCGGCTTCCACGTGTCCTTTTGGCTTCGTGATGTGTGCTGGCGTGCCAACTCATGGCCAAGGGGCCAACGAGATTTCGTAATTGTTTGCGCGAATCTGACTTCTAATCAAACGACTGTGGGCTGAGGAAGAATCACTCTCGGCCGCGGGGTTCTCAATGCTTTGGATACAAGGACTTTAACACGGATCGGCTTGCTAGCTGTGATCTTAATGCTGTGTAATACGAGTTAATGTTGTGAAAGTGGTGGTGATTCTTTATGATTTTCTTAATAGTGTTTGCATAAATCAAATAAAAGTAGAACATAAAAAATAAGGTAAAGTGCGGCATATAGAATGCAATAATATAAAGAATATGAATATAAATTGCAAGGAAAGTATGAGTACTAGTAAACGAAAGCGAAAAGATAAACATGTATGAGATCGATGAGTTATGAATTTTAGAATTGTATTGAAAGATAATTTGAGTAGCGCATAGTGTTTTTGGTCGAGGACTTGTAACAAAGAGTCTTAAGGTCCCTTTTATAGCTAAATTGAAACTATAGAATGAAGGAAAACATTATTATTTTTTATTTCCAGTTCCAAGACATTTTTTGTGTGAGGCCCGAAGGCATAACTAGCGGAGGAAAACCCCCTACTACTCCACGGTGGTACACAGTTGCATACCGAAGCGGAGGGGCCAGTCTAGAAATCGGGCATTAGGGTATTTCCACAGCCGAAGGTAATACCTCAGACATGATACTAATCCCTGACGGGGCCCATGTGAAATGGTTCCAACCCAACCCGGTAGTCCAGAAACCAGGTGCCTTGGTGAAGGAAAACATTATTAAGAACTTAAATTGGCTTCAAATGTGGCTAGCTAGACTTTGTAACTGATGTTTCCAGCATTGAAATGTCTTAATTATCATTCAAGTTGATTCCAAGCTTGGTAACGGCTTCATGAAATTGACAATCAAACCTTAATACGCCATAGCCATGCCGCGAACATGGACACATGATCACGGCCGATGTCATATTTGCACCGCGGCTAGTTCAATCGCGGTATTTATAGGAGTGGTCCACTTGTCCTACCATACCACGTTGTCTTGCCAAATATAGGTTCAAACAGGAACGTACACGTTTATGCCCATGCTACTGATGCTACCTACATCAGTGATCCCTGTACATATATGTGACACATTTCTTTTCAATATGTCCATATGTATCTACACGATGTCTAGCTAATTACGTAGAAGGAAGTCGAAGAGAGTACAATTTAAATGTACAGTCGTGTAACCAATATGATATGCATCACATCACATTGTCCAGTGATTTACGTCAAGAGTTGAAGTTCATGGAGCTAATTATAGATCTTAAATTCCATATCTCTCCATTTCAATTGCGACATATTCATAAATCAAAACCCATGCCAGACGCTAAACTATATTTTTGGCCAAAATGATATAACGTGATAATTAACAATACTAATTGGAAATGATCGACTGGCCAAACGAAATAAAATCAAAAGAGAGTAATCATACTCGATTCACCATTGCTTAATTGCTAATTAGGTTGTGATAGTGTGGCCTGGTCACTTGGGTGGCATGGTTATCCGTTGATTGTTAGTAGGCCATTGATAGCGAAATACAGTGATTCACATAATTGATCGAGCACAGGACGTCCACACTAGAAAAATAGAGATGGAGCTGCTCGTTGGAATTTGAGAGAATCTACAATATTGAAGGTACATGTATTGGTCTCTATTTAGTTGATTAATAACCAAAGGAGTGGAGAACAATTCATTGGAGAATAAAGTGGAGATCGGATCTGAAAAAGGCGGTGATGAAGGAAGTTTCTTAATTGGACTGGGAACAATTCATTGGAGAATAAAGTGGAAATCAAATCTGAATAAGCGGTGATCAAGGAAGTTTCGTAATTGGACTAGGAAACACTTACGGTTTGATATGTCTATCATAAAGTTATTATGTCCGGTTGATTTTATAAGGGTATAATAGATTATATTTGGAAGCATGTTTTCAAATATATATTTATGTTAAAGGGTGATAGAGATTAATATAGAAAAGGGGTTTTGGTTAATGGATGTAGTCCATATGTATATGGGTTTTTCCTTTTCTATATAGTGTATTAGGAAGGATCTTAGGTTGAATTCCTATGGCTATTAGTTCTAGGGTTGAGGGGTTACTGTCGTGGGGTATATAGTCTATATATAGGCAGTGTTTTGCCTTGGAGAGGAGACACGGATAGAGAGGCAAAAAAAAATTCCAAGAGAAGAATTTTTATAAGAAAGAAGAGTTTAGTGCATAGTCGATCTAAGTGACGACAACGAAAACCTTAGTGACAACATCGACAATCTAAGTGAAGTCAACATCCGTGCGTCTACAACGATCGTAGTGAGGTTGTATTGACACTTGAAGCAACGATCTTAGTGAGGTTATTTCATACTTGATTGTGACTATCAATTAAGAAGTATTTTACTTTTGAGAATAATATTATTATTGATTAAGGTGTAATCTTTGTAATATCGTGTATTCAATAGAAAAGCAAAATGCTTCTACATATTCCGCTGCTATTACTCGTTGTTGTTCTATTTTGTATTTTCATTTGGTACTATAGCAGGTCACTAGACGTATTTAGTGAGATCTCTGGGATTAAAGATGGAACGTCATGGATTGAATAAACCGCCCATACTCTACAATATGGATTTTGCTCAATGGAAGCTTCAAATGATATCTTTTATATATGGTTTTGATTTTCATGCTTGGAAAAGCGTTGAACGTGGATGGAATGACAAAGATGAGTGGACATCCACTGGTGAATTAAATGACGAAGATGAGTGGACTGAAAAAGTGATTAAGGCTAGTGAAAGAAATCACAAAGCTCTTAATGCTCTATATGCGTCAATGAGCAGAGAAGAAAATAAAAGAGTTCAAAATTGGGTTACAGCCAAACAAGTTTGGGATAAACTTTGTGTTTTAAATGAAGGTAATGATATTGTAAAAAAAAAATAAAGATTACAATAATATTATTCTGAAATCGATGTTTTAAAAATGAGAGATGATGAAACTATTGATGATTTTTATAGTTGTTTTACTGATCTTTCTAGTTTGTGTGAAAACCTTGGAAGACCTTTACAAGAATCTGATATTGTAAGAAAAATATTACGGTCTCTTCCAAAGTTATATAGGATGAAAAAGACAACGATTCAGAAACAATATAATCTCAACACATACTCTGTGGACTTGTTAATTGGAAACCTAAAGGCTTGGGAGATGGAGCTTGAAGAGGATAAAAGACCGAAATGTAAGAATTCTAAAAATATTGTTTTAAGTGTTACAAAAAATCCTAAATCAAGTTCTGAGGAATATGAAAATAATGAACTGTTGATCTTAGAATTTGAGAAATTTTTGAGTCAGAGAAAGTCAAATTCAAATGAACAAAGTAATCATAATTTTAGAAGGAATTTTAATAGTAATAATAAGCGTTTTGAAAAACATAATGATAATTCCTCACAAAAGAAATATGATTATGGAAGTAGTAGTAATAGTACTAAGAAGTGTTATACTTTTGGTTGCATTGGCCACATTGCTATTGACTGTGGGGAATAAAAAGTCTGATTCAGGTAATATAGCTTACAAGTCCTCTTTGAGTGATGATGATGATAGTTCTCCAAAAAGGGACAAAACTTTTTCTCTTGTATCTTTTTTCTCTTTAGATTATGTAGGTTCAAAAACTTAGGATAAAAAGAATTACGAAGAAGATGGAGAAAACAGCTCTGAGGATAATGAGATGTTTGATTATCAAGCAAAAGTTATAAAAGTTGCTAAGAAAATTTCTAGAAAAGAATGTTCTATTAAAGTAACAAGTGGACAAGCTGGAAGGTGAAAAATTGGAATGAGAAGTGGAGAAACTGAACCTGAGAAAGAAAAATAACAATGGTGATCATATACTTGAAAGAAAACGGCTTCTAGTAAAGATTCAAATGTTTCAAGATGAGGTAATTAAAAAAGACAATCTAATTGATTTATTAAACTCTAAACTTGGCAAGTTGCAGGTTTTGCTTGATGGAACAAATAACAAGATTGGAAAATTTCAAAATAGTTCAAAATCGTTATCTCACATTCTGAGTTCAGGGAAGAGCTACAGTAATAGAACCAGACTTGGATATATTGGTAAGTCTAGCCCAAATAGAAATTCTAATTTTCCCACTAACTTTGTTCGTGTACAAACATGTTCAAAGGTAGGTAAAAAATACGTTGGAGAACAGAAAAAATCTGAATATTTTCAGACCTCCTTCAATTCAAATGTGATTAACTCAAATGACATGTATGAGAAAGATATTAAAGACATTCGAAGTAAATTGGAAGAACATGGTCAGTTTTTACTCGATATCTCTTACTTTGTTGGTTTATCTAAATCTTATAAAGAAACTAAACATGAAGTGAATGTAGCTCAGAAATATCCAAGTAAGAATGTGGAGAAAAAAGATAATCAAAATTTCATAGAAGCTTTTTGCAATCTGTGTCATATTGATATAGATTATGAATCTGACGAAAAAGAAACTAAAACTGTAGTGGATTCAATAAATGTTATTGTTGATAATAATGTGGATATGTCCAGTTTATCTGATGAAAATTTAACTAGCACGCAAGATAAGAATGTGGAGTCACAAGAAGAGGCAAAAGACGTGGATAAGAATCTACAACCAGCAACAAAATATCGAACTGAATTCAAGTTGGTACGTAAAGATTATTCTTCTCTAGACATTATTGGTGATATTAGAGAAGGCATGCGCACAAGAGGGAGAAATGTAGAGATCACATCCAACAAAGAGGATGATCTAGAAAACTCCAGCATAGAAGTTGTGCAAATTAACAAAGCTCTAGTAAGTTTTATTAAAGAGAAAGTTAAATAAACTAACGCTGAAATCAGGTTATTTTGATGCAGATTGGGGAGGTAATATGTAAGATTAAAAAAATACTAGTGGTGGTTGTTTATTCGTTGGTAAGAATTTAGTTGCATGGCATAGTAAGAAACAAAATCGCACTTCATTGTCTACAACAGAAGCTGAATATGTTACAACATGTAGTTGTTGTACTCAAATGCATTGAATAAATAATATGTTTAAGGATTATGGTATTCCGCAAAGAAAACTTGTGATATTTTGTGATAATACAAGTGCTATTAATATTTCCAAGAATCATGTTCAGCATACTAGAACTAAACATATTGATATACGTTATTATTTCATTCATGAACTTGGTGACAAAAATATTCTTGCATTGGAATTTGTTTCTACAGATTATCAATGGGCAAACTTGTTTGCATAACCACTGGATACAGAACGGTTTCTGACCTTACGTAATGGCATTGGCATTTGCTATCAATATTTAAAAAAAAAGGCTTGGTGGGCACACATGTCACGGTAAATATACTATGTCCTTGATCTTAAATTACTATAGTTCAGTTGTTACAGTTTACTGGTATGTTCTTTGGTTCTATTGACATTGTTGCTTTGAACCTTTATTCATGTGTTCTCTGATGCATTTGATTGTTATTAGCCTCTTTGTTTGATACACACTTAAACATACTTCATAGTGGTAGCATAATTTGAGTTGAATCATCTAATCAGGAGCTGGTTTAGTTGAATAATTGTTTTAGATTTTGACTGCATGCAAAAAAAAGTTATATATTATGCATGCAGTCCTAGGCCAGACTAGTTCTACATCTTTAGGAGTTGACTAACTAATCGACGCCTAGAGGAATGGACTAGTTTGGTCTCCTTGGAGGTTTTGCTAATTTTAGGCCAGGCTAGTTCTCCTCTTCAGGGATTGACTAACTACTCGATACATGTTGGAATGGACTGGCTTGGTCTCCCGATGGTTGAAATATGGTCTCAGCAATGTCTGAGCATGTGTTAAAAGAAATGAGAAAAGTCAGAACTATGATGTTATAAGGAGATTATCTGGAGAGATAGGAGGAGTGTCATTTAATATTGCTTGCGTATTTAATCACTCCTCTTATTCATTGACATTATGAAGTATACTCAATTGCACATCACTTATCACTTTTGGCTAATGACCTTGCATATTGCTCGAGAACACATGTTTGATTTGGTTAATAAAGTGTGTTGTGTTACTCGAAAGAATGTTCTCGTAATTGTCACATCTTTTTCTATAGTTGTATGTTATGCTTGGACTTGTCTCGTGTTACCTTGACATTGTAGAATCTATCATCCCTTTAACGTCTTATTGAGGGCTCAGTGTGTGTACGGTATTCAAATGATATCTATCCTTAGAGTGGTCTGCATGTCTGTTATTTGTAGATTCAAAGTTTCCTCATGCCTTGCATTTTCTGTGTTGGATATTCCAATCAACGTGCTTCAGTTATATTATTAATTACTTGCACTCTTCTTCAAAGAAATTGGGCTGCATATATGTGACTAGTATAGCAAGTAGCTTCTTGGTTCATCCTTATTAGTGGCCGTGTACTACTATACATATGTGTTTTGCATGCCATGTGATAGCTCAAATAGTAAAAATCATTGTTAATTCCTTTAGGGAATGTCTTCTTTCCATCTTGCCGTGGCTCTTTGCATGCTTCATTGCAAAATTATATGTACATATCTTCGTTGTCATCTTTCTTAAGGCTTGAGCGGTGTGAATTTGTCAACTTATGGAAGGATATTATCTTACAACCTGGTGCACCTCTCAAAAATAGATATTTTATTGTGTTGCAAGTTTTATGTGGTATGCTGCTATCTTCTTGGACTGTGTTTCCCGTGCTTGTTATTTCATTCAACTTACATATGCATCTTTATTGAAAAGGAACCAATCTGGTGCATCCTTTTCCTTCTCGGTCTTGACGAGCTTTATTGGTTCTTAACTATGGTAGGACATCTTCTCTTTGCCTTATGTGCCTTCGAGATCATCATGTCATGTGAAAATATATGGTAAGAGATAAAGTCGGTGCACAACTGTGTTTTTCATGCTCTAAGTTCAATTATTTTGCTGTCATCTCAAACATGGACTTGTTTTTGTGCGGCTAGTAGCAATTATCTTCCAAGGTTCTTACTTTTGAAGTGTCGTATGCTTGTTCTCTATGGTTTGCATGCATCTTGTGTACTCTTTCATTATGGAAGGTGGTTGATTGATTGTTACCTTGGTCATTGGTGTCCTAATTACATGCACGATTTCATACAAGATTCGATATTTAGATTTCTCGTTCTTTATTGGTTCTCTTCAGTTTGGAAGACAAAATTATATGGAAGATTATAACATATGTTTTCTTTCTTGCTCTCTTTTGTTCTCCTCATAGTGTGTTAAGTGTGCAGTCTTTTATCATGAGTGGTGCACGGGGATGATGTTTAGATTGTTTTACCCTTAGGGGGATAATCAACTTAGGGGGATAATCAAGTCCCTATGACATTAGTGTTTATGTTTGAAGTTCATTGGTGTTTGTGATTGAAGTTTGTTTATTGAAAAATTGTACTTACATTATTCATGGTGGTGTTGTAGGTACTTGATGATATAAGTTGCATAGAAGGCCAAAGTGAGAGATTGGCCTCTATTTAGTTGATGAAGAACCAAAAGAGTGAGAACAATTCATTGGAGAATAAAGTGGAGATCGAATATGAAAAAGCGGTGATTAAGGAAGTTTCCTAATTGGACTAGAAAACGCTTACGGTTTGAAATGTCTATCATAAAAGTCATTATGTCGAGTTGATTTTATACGGGTAGAATAGATTATATTTGGAAGCATGTTTTCAAATATATATTTATGTTAACCGGTGATAGAGATTGTCACAGTCCCGAAATTTCGAATGATAAAAATTCGAATTTGAAGCCATCAAAACTCTAAAACAATCTCAAATATATTGAAATCATCATCTTATAATAACAGTGTATCGAAACTGAGTTCACAACACGACTCAGTCGACTAGAATAATACATAACCAGTTTATACCTCAGTATTATAACCAATGAAAATGTAAAATTCATTCAATCCTCACCACAAATAGAAGAAAGAAATCTTCAGAGTAAGCCCTCCGAATCTGCTAATCCCCACCTGCAGAACTATCCCCTACACCATCGAATTGGTGCAACGAGATTGTAAACACAAACCCGATAAGCTTTTTAGTCCATATGAGTAAACCAACAGTATAACATACATCGCATACAAATGAAATATGACAGATAACATTTAAAGACAAACGTACTCATGTGACACTAGGCAACCCATCTGTTACCAAATATCATTTAAAAATATGTGTAATCATGAGACACTGGGCAACCCATCTGTTACCCAAATTTATTTAAAAACACGGGTACTCATGAGACCTAAGCAACCTATTTGTTACCCCTCATGTAGTACACCGATAGACACTGGACAACCCATCTTGTTACCCAAAATCATTTAAAACATGGGTACTCATGAGACCTATGTACCCATCTGTTACCCCTCATGCAGTATACCGACAGACACTGGGCAACCCATTCGTTACCCAATATCACTCAAAACATGGGTACTCATGAAACCCAAAAAACTCATATGTTTCTCCTCATGCAGTACATCGACAGACACTGGACAACCCATATTTACCCAATATCACTCAAAACATGTGTACTCATGAGACCCAGGTAACCCATCTGTTACCTATCATGCAGTACAACCGCAGACATAGTAGAACTCTAACTGAATCGTAACCGACACCCGACCAAGGCTTGGTTCCGATTACCGTCAACAACGTCCGAAGACTAGAAAACGTTTTAACAAGACTCAATGTTAAAACACGTACAATATAACAATCCACACATGTTATTGTACTACAACCAAGCGACTCTTGCACAACAGTATTTATATAGTCACCCCAATAATCCATTATACCGTAAGGTACGTTGTCTCTCTTCCGGTCTCATCCGCCACAATTCATCAAGAACATTACCATCTCATAATTTAAATAGAAACTGGAACATCATATAATACAACAACCCATATATATGTATCGTATTTACTATTTTCGTACACATACACAACCCACAATATTATATAAATGTCACAGTTCACTCTTTTTAATTATTCAAACATATAAGGGTAAACTTGTCATAGTGAGATTTACTCACTTTAACCATAGTCCATAATCACTAAAACCTTTAAAAATCATTTACTAAAATAGCGTTTCACTTACCCATGAACCGTAGATGATCAAGTTCACGTAATTTAAACCAAAACATATTTTTAGAACAATTTTTATAAGCTAGTGATGCAATGACTATGTTAACAACTCAAACTAAATTCAATAATTATAACACTACTTCGATCATGATGATCATTGTGAGATTTACTCATCTTATTTCCTGCGTGCAACTTCTACGACACCGAGAGCGATTCCCTCACTCATTTCTTCAGTCACCTAATAGCATGATAAAGTGCTTAAAAATGATACGTAAAATCTCAGGCGACGATTCATTACAGCTGAACACTATTCACAAATATTGTTCATGCGTCGCCACCATTCCAGCGACCACTAATGATCACCAAAATTTACCACCATAATCTAAACAACATTTCCAACAACTTTCTAGTTGACACCAAAGTCTAAATCGAAGCCTAAACCGTCCAATCGACGAAGAACATAAAATAGGCACTATTCACATACTCTAGAAAAAGAAAATCATCGATTCTCCTTGTGTGTTTCGAAATAGATAAAATTGTTTTAGAGGGTTGATATACATCCTACAAGTTTCAAAACACAGGAATCACCTTGATTGGTTGCCGGAGGAGGGAGTTCTTCTCACTTCTTCAAACGGAACAGCTATATTGTTTCTTCATTTCTAGGCTTCAAACAGCTCGAATCTCTCCGAAATACTAACCCATATCGGTAGGGGACGAAGAGACGGTTCCAACGCCACCGGTCTCACTCAATTCCGTCACAGGACGACGGAGATATGGCCGGAGAAAGATTCGGCAACAAAGAGGGAAAAATCACGTGAACAGTACCCGAATTCGGGTGAACAGTACCCGAGCTGATTTTGGGAAAAACTGATTTTCTGATTTTTAATCTCCTATGTTTCTTTTTATACTCATTCCAAAATCGGAAACCACTAATAACTTTCACATACGACATCCGATTAAAACGTGCCACGCTTTTACGAACTCTACGACTTTCATGAATAAAGTTTTCTGAGATTCTTAACGGATAAAAAGTCAACTCTTGACCTCTCACGGTAACGTTTCTAAGTATAAATTGATCGAACAATTTCGTTTTCTCCCTCGTGCTATATAATTGAATCCCCACCAATTTAAGTATCTCCGAACAATAATTAGACAATAATTATAAATTTCCGGGATATTACATAGATTAATATAGAAAAAGGGTTTTGGTTAATGGATGTAGTCCATATGTATATGGGTTTTTCCTGTTCTATATAAGGTGTGTATTAGGAAGGGTCTTAGGTTGAATTCCTATTAGTTCTAGGGTTGAGGGGTTACTGCCGTGGGGTATATAGTATATATATAGGCAGTGTTTTGCCTTAGAGAGGAGACACGGATAGAGAGGTAAAAAAAAATTCCAAGAGAAGAATTTTTACAAGAAAGAAGAGCTTAGTGCATAGTCGATCGAAGTGACGACAACGAAGACTTTAGTGGCAACATCGACAATCTAAGTGAAGTCGACATCCGTGCGTCTACAACGATCTTAGTGAGGTTGTATTGACACTTGAAGCAATGATCTTAGTCAGGTTGTTTCATACTTGATTGTGACTATCAAGTAAAAAATATTTACTTTTGAGAATAATATTATTATTGATTAAGGTGTAATCTTTGTAATATCGTTTATTCAATAGAAAAGTAAAATTCCTCTACATATTCTGTTGTTATTACTCGTTGTTGTTCTATCTTGTATTTTCAAATATTATCCACTCAAGGTCGTAAGTTGTAACTATGCATGTTTCTAAATTCCAAGTCCCTATTTTGGTGGTTAAGGAACGCAAGATTGGCTTTTACACTATCGACCTATATGAACATTTAAATTCTTTTGGTTGCCGAATTTTTTGGCTTCCATATTTTGGAAAATCCTATGGTGCCGAAAACCTGAAATTTTGCGGACCTATACGTGAATGAGAGTAGAGAAATAATTTTAATTGTCAGCTACAAACTTAAGGTTGCATAAATTAGAGCATCATGGGCAAATTCATATATTCGCATTTGAACCATATTTTGGCCTATATAGCCAGTCTCTAATAGCAGCGAAGTCATCAATTAGGGAGCTTCTATTCATATCTTTAAAAACATCATATATACATCTCTATTTTCTCATGTCAGTGTTGACTTTGTCAACTTGTACGAAATTCCCAATTAAAACTGTCACAACCCCAAAATTTCAAGCATAAAAACTCAAATTTCGAAGTCATGAAAAACACTAAAACAATCTCAATGAATCGAAACCATTTTAAATGCCACAGCGGATCATCTCTGAGTTCAAAATACAACTCAGTCAACCGATTATTACAAACCAAATTTATAATTCGACATTATAACAAATGGAAATGTATAATCCTCACAAAGAAATCCACACAAAATCCTCACCACATGATGTAAATAAATAACTCTAAGTCTTCTGAGCGGTCTGTCAATTCCCGCTAATCCACACCTGCGAAGTTATCTCCTACACCATCGAATTGGTGCACCGGGATTGTAAACACAAACCCGGTAAGCTTCGCAGCTCGTATGAGTAAAATAACAAATACAACACGCATATCAATATATACGAAAATCACAAAATATCAATTATAAATGCACTCATGAGTCAATGGACGGCCCATCTGGTTGTCCAAAAATATGAAAATGAAAGTGCCCATGAGAAATTGGGCAACCCCTCTGTTTACCCAAATGCATTTATAACACGGGTACTCATGAGCGCTGGTACACCTATGTTACCCCTCATGTAGTACACCGCCGACATTGGGCAACCTCCTGCTACCCAACATCCAAAAATATGAGTACTCATAAGCCGATAACCCATTTGTTACCTCACATGTAGTACTCCGGCAGACAGACTAGAGCTTTAACTGTATCGTAACTTTCGCCCGGCCAAATGCTAGGTTCCGACATGCCAAACACGTCCGAAGACAAAAACTCGTCCGAAGACATCAATCACGTCCGAAGACATAAATCACGTCCGAAGACAAAACTCGTCCGAAGACATAAATCACGTCCGAAGACAAAACTCGTCTGAAGACATCACACGTCCGTAGACAAAATCACGTCCGAAGACAAAACACGTCCGAAGACATCACACGTCCGTAGACTGGTCCGAAGACAAAAACTCGTCCGAAGACATCAATCACGTCCGAAGACAAAACTCGTCCAAAGACATCACACGTCCGTAGACAAAATCACGTCTGAAGACAAAATGTTTTAACAATCTCCATGTTAAAACCACGTATAATAATCATCATGTCATATTGTACAAAACAAATCACATGCTCGATATATAAATCTCATCATAACAGTATCTAATATAGCAAACTATATATATATATATATATATATACATATTTACCATTTATACAAATATATATATTCCACTATATCATATACATGTCATATTTCATTTTTAAAATTCTGCATAATCTTGAATCTTCGCAAGGGTTGATTCGTAAATATGTGAGATTTTTACTCACCTTATAATCTCGTGCGTAATTCCACAATTCCAATTGTAATTCTTTTTTTTGAATTAACGATCACCTTGAAAAGATAAGAAAAGAATTTAGAATCGTTACGTAAACCTTTAAATGCCAAAACAGTAATACTATGTTACTGTTCAGCAATTTCTAGTTTTACGAATTTATTGTTCACGTATTTATTATTCATGTATTTATGTACAAATACATATCAATTACGTATTCATGTACGTATATATATACTATTTTACGTATTTCTGTACGTATAAATACTATTCAAATGTAAATATTGTCTCAGTAAATAATAATTACCGAATTACCCTTCCAAAATTACTTTTTACATTTCCTGAAAGTAATTTACATTTACATTGACCGTACGTAAAATAAATTTACATTTACAGTACGTAAAATAAATTTACATTTACAGTACGTAAATCACCTTTTTACATTCACCGTCGTAAAAATAAATTTGTACAAATTTACTGTTTCAAAAACACTGTTCACGCGCCGCCGCATGTGGCGGCGCGTGGGATACACGCGCCACCTCCGGCAAACCGCGCCACACACTGTTGCAGCGCGTGGGGCCCACGCGACGAGCCTAAGGCCGGCGTGTAGCACGACACCGCCGCCCAAATCCTCTCCCTTTCTTCCTCCTCCACCCCTGCACGGCCCAAGGCGGCCCCTACACCACCTCACGCTCTCACACGCGCCGCCTAAGGCGGCGGTAATCCACCCTCCACCTCCGATCTCAAATCTCCACAAAAATCACTCAAAACTAACAAATTTCAATCACACATCCTCAATTAATCAATCATTTACCTCAATCATTCCTCGAAGCCACCGTGACGTAGCCGGAGGAGCTAGAACCAAGCGGTGGTGGAGGTTGAGTCGAGAGTACGACGGTGACACGATTTGTGCCTCGATTGGTCGCAGGTGGTCCCAAGGAGGATAAGCGGTGACAGAGGGCTTGTCCCCGTGCCCTAGCTTCGCCGGGAAAGACACGTGGAGCGGCGGAGGTAGCCTCTGAGCTTCGGGTTATCTCGAGGAAGCTCACGGTGGCGAGGCGCGGTGCGGCGAACTTGGGGTCGCTTGCGGAAGACCTTGCGAGGCCATAGGGCGTGGTGGTGAGGACCACGTCGCTCCGGCTAAGGAGATCGCCGGAGGCGATTTGAGGGAGAGGTGAGATCGGGGAGAGAGAGAATCGCGAGGGCAGAGGGAGAGAAAGGGGGAGGCGGATGAAGGGTTTCCAGAAATGGAAACCCTAATTCCTAAAATGTTCTATTTATACTCGTTTCCAAAATCGGAAACGAACTTCCGACGTTAATAACTTTCACGTCCGACGTCCAATTCGAACGCATGACACGTCCACAAACCCGTATCGACGAGCTCTATAACTTTCGTGAAGGAAGTTTTCACAAACGAGCGACGGAATAAAAATCGATTCTCACGTCGTGGAACGTAACGTTTTTTTCTAAATAAACGTTCCGATAACGTTTCCGTTTTCGATTTCCGACGTCACAAAACGGAACAAACACGATTTATAATTTTCATAACTTTATAACTTTAGAAATAATCTAATAAATTGTCCCGAAAAATCGGGTTATTACAAAAACAAATATTAGGAGAAAATTAATAAACATAAATTTAAGAGTTTTTGTTCAATTCTAATTGTGATAGGTTGGGTTGTCATTGATACGTACGTTTCACTTCATGATCCCTGTCATTCCAGTACTTCATCAATCCAATCATGTAAAAGAATTTTCAACTTCAAGTTCTCTTTCGGCTATATAAATGGAATATTGGAATTTTTAATCAAATATACCTGAATTAGGGTTTATTATATATCCTGGGAATTATTTGCAATTTCATAGAGTAGAACATTGATCTACCAAGAACAAGAATATAAACATCCTTCAGATAAAAAAACATGAACATGCACTACAAATAAACTTCTGCAAAACAATTTTAATTTTATTATTCTTCAAGTTTATTTTATATTTTACCCAGTTGAATGCATTTTATTGTAAATTTGTATTCGATTGGAGACAGATTTGATTGGTTAATTATGTAATAATCCTAATTTTCAAAACAATATTTGGTTTAATTTGAATCCTATTAAGTTGTGAAGTTCAATTAAAACGAATGTGATTGTTTGCGATGTTACGAAACGAAACGCGGAAACGTTCTCGGAACGTTTAATTAGAAAAACGTTACGTTTCCGTGACGTATATATCGACTTTTATTCCATCGCTCGGTTGCAAAAACTTTCTTCACGAAAGTTGTAGAGCTCGTCGATACGAGTTCGTGAGTATGTGACACGTTCGAATCGGACGTCGGAGGTAAAAGTTATTAACGACGGAGGTTAGTTTCCGATTTGGAAAATAATATAAAAGGAAAAATTGAGGGATTAGGGTTTCCATTTTCGGAAATCCTTCACCCCGCCGCTCTCTCTCTCTCTCTCTCTCTCTCTCTCTCTCTCTCTCTCTCTCTCTCTCTCTCTCTCTCTCTCTCTCTCCCCGAAACTTCTCCCTCTCCCTTCAGAAAATTCTTCGATTCGATCCGGCGAAACTCCGGCCTTTGTGTCTCTCACCGCCGGTCCAAGGAGCTTCGCATGGACGTTCGCAGCTACCCTCGAGCTCGCCGCATCGCGTCTCGCCGCCGTTAGCTTCCTCGAGACAACCCGAGGCTTGGAGGGAAGCTCCGTCATTCCACGCGACGTCGCCGGCAGAACAAGGGTTCAGTGACCTGCTTATCGTCATCGCGCGCCACCCTAGCACCCCCCTTGCAGAACGATCGAAGCTCAGACAAACGTTGGTTGCTCGCCCAACTCGATCCGACTCCGCCGCTCCTACGCTCGTCTCCGGTGGTTTTCTAGCTCAAATCGAGGTGAGGATAGCCTAGGTTGGTTGTTGTGATGTTGTTGTTGAATTATTGTGTGGATTTGTTATGTTTTGGTGGAGATCAGAGGTTGGAGTTGATGGGGAGGTACCGCTGCCTTAGGCGGCGCGTGTGAGGGCGTGCGAGGGTCTAGGGGCGGCGTGAGGCCGTGGGGAGGAAGAGGAGGAAGAAAAGGAGAGAAATAAGGTGGCGGTGGCGTGATACGCGCCGTTGGGGGTGTCGGCGGTG
The DNA here is from genome assembly GCF_933775445.1 of Argentina anserina. Lineage (NCBI taxonomy): Eukaryota > Viridiplantae > Streptophyta > Magnoliopsida > Rosales > Rosaceae > Argentina > Argentina anserina. Next base: position 15,615,850 of record NC_065875.1, on the reverse strand, counting down.
TGCACAGTATTCCAGAAGGGTATTTTGGTAATTTACTTACGTACGGTAAATGTAAATGTAAATTTTATTTACGTACGGTAAATGTAAATATAAATTACTTTCAGTAATTGTAAAAAGTAATTTGTAAAAAGGTAATTAGTAAATTTTATTTACTGAGATTGTATTTACATTTGAATAGTATGTATACGTACAGAAATACGTAAACATTATGTATACGTACAGAAACCATATGTATACGTACAGAACTACGTAAACAGTATGTATACGTACAGAAATACGTAAACAGTATGTATACGTACAGAAATATGTATTATTTTGTATACGTGAACAGTAACATGAACAGTAACTTCGTAAAAACCAGAAATTGCTGAACAGTAACAGTTTATTACTGTTTCAGCATTTAAAGGTTTACGAAACGTTTCTAAATTCTTTTCTTATCTTGTCAAGGTGATCGACAAATCAAGGAAAATGAATTATCTTCGGAAATTGTGGAATTACGCTCGAGTCGATAAAGTGAGTAAAATCTCACTTATTTACGAATCTACCCTTGCGGTGATTCCAAGATTTTTGCAAGAGTTTTTAATATTGAATTACGACACGTATGCAATATAGTGGATTATGTACATATTGTATAAATGGTAATAAGTACATATATATAGTTTGCTATATTATATACTGTTATGAATTCATTGGAATTGGTCATTCCGAATGACGAGAATTAAATGTTGATCATGTGATGTGATTTTTGTACAATATGAGGTGTGATTATTGTACGTGGTTTTAACATGAGTTTGTTAAAATGTTTTGTCTTCGGACGAGTTTTGTCTTCGGACGAGTTTTGTCTTCGGACGAGTTTTTGTCTTCGGACGTGTTCATGAAATATGACATGTATATAATATAATGGATTATATATATATATTGTATAAATGGTAAATATGTACATATATATATAGTTTGCTATATAATATACTGTTATGATTTTAACGTGATTTATGTCATTGCGATGACGAGATTTAAATATCGAGCATGTGATTTTGATTTGTACAATATGATGTGAGATTATTGTACGTGATTTTAACATTGAGATTGTTAAAATGTTGATTTGTCTTCGGACATGATTTTTGGTACAATATGATGTGAGATTATTGTACGTGATTTAACATTGAGATTGTTAAAATGTTGATTTGTCTTCGGACGTGATTGGTACAATATGATGTGAGATTATTGTACGTGTTTGGCAAGTCGGAACCTAGCCTTTGGCCGGGCGAAAGTTACGATACAGTTAGAGCTCTAGTCTGTCTGCCTTAGTACTGCATGTGAGGTAACGGGTGGTTATCTGCTCATGGGTACTCAGTTTTTTTTGGATGTTGGGTAGCGGGTGGCTATCCAATATCGGCGGTGTATTACGAGAGGGGTAACAGATGTGTACCAGCGTTCTTGGTACCCGTATTATAAATGCATTTGGGTAACCAGAAGGGTTACTTAATTTCTCATGAGCGCTTCTTTTCATATTTCTTTGGGACAACCAGATGGGCCGTCCATTGACTCATGAGTGCATTTATATTTGTTTGATTTGTGGATTTTCGTATATATATTAATATGCGAGTTTTATTTTCATTTTACTCATACGAGCTGTAAAGCTTACCGGGTTTGTGTTTACAATCCCGGTGCACCAATTCGATAGTGTAGTGGATAACTCCGCAGGTGTGGATTAGCGGGAATTGACGGACCGCTCAGAGGACTTGAAGTTATTTACTTCCAGCTTGTGTGGGGATTTTGTGTGACTATCTTGTGAGGTTGTTGTGAGGATTATTCATTTCCATTTATTATAATGTTGAATTATAATTTGGTTTGTAATAATCGATTTGACTGAGTTGTATTTTGAACTCAGAGATGATCCGCTGTGGCATTTAAATGATTTCGATTTCATTGAAATTGTTTAGTGTTTAACGACTTTGAAATTTTGAGTTTTTATACTCGAAATTTTAGGGTCGTTACAAATTATATAGTGATTATGAACAAATGAGATTCAACCAATTGAATGAATTTATAAAATAAAATATGATAATCCAATGTAAATGCTGATTTTAGAGATTTGAACAAAATCTTTTATTATGAGCATTTTGGTAAAAGTCGGGAGGTCTAAATGACTAAATGACATTTTAGTTTTTTGTAAAAGTTAACTGAATGTCTATTTAATAAGGAGGTTTAAGTGACGTTTTTGGATATATGATTAGAAACTACCAAGTCATTAAGGTTTATACTAGAAAAGTCCTAGAGTATTGAATGGAATGAGTTCTCCACCGTTAGAGCTACTCTACGTACAAGCAATGTTCTAAAAATCCCCTCCTAGGACCGCCTAGGCAGCGCTTAGGTGCCTGGAGACCCTTGGCCGCCTCAATTTTAGGCCGATTAATCCCCGATTAATCCCCGATTAATCCTTTGGGCGCTGGTTTTTAGCTGTCCGCCCGATTAACGCCTAGCGTTTTTTAAAACCTTGCGTCCAAGTCTCGCGCGCATTGTTTTCATCGTTATAGCACCAAGGGTTGGTGGCAAGTTCTATGGTAATGTCAAAGTAAGTCTTAGATTTTTGTATACAGTCCATACTAATTTTCTGTCTCGGAACTCGACAGAATCGAAAGAAAAAAATATCACCTCAGAGAAATTATTCGACATGAAAAGAACTCATCGAACTCGTTACCTTGGTCAAGTCGTGTAGCTTCGGACTGATCACAACTCATTGGTGAAGTGGTTGATTCAAGTTCAATATGCCAATCTAGTGTCTCTCTCAAATTGTTATTATCTTTAATGAATGGAAAAATACGTGTCTTGTGTCATGTATGTACAACCCCCGGCTAACTCACAACTGCTTATTAAAACTTTCATGGCCTCACATTATGTTGTGGTTTTGCTTTTCGTTATCTTCGATCAATTTCTTATCATGCAAAATATTTTAATGTCTGAACTTTTTTTTAAAGATTAACTAATCAATATATATTCTTCGATCTGTAATAATTAATTAACTTGGAGCATCACCACCCTATCATTTTCCAACGAAATGGGGACTATTACATCCATATTCTAGATATCGAAACAGCTGACTTCAAATTTGCGGATATGACCTCACTGCTTTTGTCAAGTTCTAGCTTATATAATCATATTTGCATATTGAAATATATAATATCCCCACACCCGATATGATCTACTGTATTCACACCATTCGTTTTTGACAGGTACGCAAGAACAGCATGAAGATGATAAGATTTGGCTTCATCTCCAAGCAACTGGAAGATCAAATGCCAGTGCTGCGCCATTTAAAAAACAGTTTAATCAATGTTTATGATAATGATTGTACACTTCATAAATGGATTCCAGATCAAGGAAGGAATTGAATAGCCAGTCGGCTATTAGCTTACTTTCCAAATCGATCGATCTGTTCATGTAAGCAATTTTGTCATTAGCTGTGTTAATATATAGTTCCCCACTTGGGATATAGGAAATTTCTGTTCTTCGGATTCATATTACGCTATATCTTTGCTTAACCATTGGCATTGGGGAATTGCTTTGCCCTATAAAACCTTGAATATTGAAAGAGTAAGATAAGAACGTACTGAAAGCTCTTAAAACCCAGGAGAATTTTAAATCAAGATATTTAATTGGTACGTTGCTCATATCCATGTAGCAACAATCTTTTCTTAACGCGGTGCCAACAAATTTGACCAACTCAAACGGGTCTAAACCCTAATTGTATTCAATTCTTTGGCATATATATAGTCTCTATCCAGAGTGAAGCTTCACTCTGAAATTAAACAGTGAAGTTTCAATTTTTGCACACTTTTCGGTAAAATATTTTCACCATAAGCAATTTAATATTTAGGTATGTTATTCAAGATCATCTCTAAAAAATTTCATCCAATTCGGACATCGTTAAGGTATTGAAATTAGATTAAATCAACGAATGAATTAAAACTGTTCAACATGAACCGTTCGTGTAAATCTCAAATTAAAAAACTCAAACCATTGTCGAATTAGATGAAACTTTATAAATATGATCTTGAATATCATACATAAATATTGAATCATTTATGGTGAAAACATTTAACCGAAAAGTGTGCTAAAATTGAAACTTCACTCTAGATATGAACTATATATATATATATATATATATATCTCAGAACATAATGCATAGATTACTCATGCAAAGTTTCTTATATTTTGGTTATTGTTTGATTTTCCATAATCGTGATTTACACGAATGGTTAAGTTTGAACATATTTAGTTCATTCAGTGATTTAATAACATTTCAACTGTAATGACCCGATTTTTCGGGATCAAACTATATGAATTCTTAGAATTTAATAAAGTTTGTAAAATTAATAAAACGCATTTGTTTCGCTTCGCGACGTCGTCCAATCGAAAACAAAACCATTTTCGGAAATCTAAATCGGAAAAACGTTACGTTTCCGCAACGCGGGAGTCGACTTTTACTCCGTCGCTCGTTTCCGAAAACTTCTTTGACGAAAGTTATAGAGCTCGTCGATACGATTTCGCGAATATGTCACGCGTTCTAATCGGACGTCGTACGTGAAACTTATTAACGACAGAAATTAGTTTCCGATTTTGGAAAAAATGTATAAAAACGAATGTTTAAGAGTTAGGGTTTCCATTTTTAGAAACCCTAATTCTCTCTCCTCCTTCCCCCGCAGCCGCTCTCTCTCTCTAAAAAAAACTCATCGCCGGCAATCTCACCAACCGGACGTCCGTGTCTCTCACCGCCGGCCTCAAAAGCTTCGCATGGACCCCATGCGCCGCCACGTGCGCCAGTGCGTGAACAGTAATTTTCAAACAGTAATTTTTGTAAAAAGTAATTTATATACAGTGAATGTAAAATTATTTTATGTACGGTTAATGTAAAATTATTTTACGTATAGTAATTGTAAAAATAATTTCTGAAAGGTAATTTAGTAATTTATATTTACTGAAAAGTAATACGTAAATAGTACGTATATGATGAATAATACGTAAACATTACGTATATGAAAAGTAATGCATAGACAGTACGTATATGAACAGTATTACATGAATAGTAATTTACGTGAACAGTAATTTCGTAAAAACAAAAAATTACTTAATAGTAAAACATTAATACTGTTTCGGCATTTGAGGTTTTAAGTAACGTTCTAATCACTTCTTCTTCAATCTAGGTTATCGATTAATCGAGTGAAGAAATTGCTTTCAGTATTGTGGGAAATACGCTCAGGAAACTAAGGTAAGTGAAATCTCACAGTGACGAATCTACCTTTAGCGGAGATTCATAATTACACTTATTTGAAAAGATTGAACTATGATATAGTGGGTTGTGTATGTGTATAATTAGTAAAATCGATACATATATATGGGTTGCTATATTATATACTGTCATATTTCCGTTTGCAAATAAATTCATTTATGGCATTGATATTTATTTATTTGAGCATGTCACTTGGTTTTGTACAATAACATGTGATGATTCTTTTGTACGTGGTTTTAATTTGAGTTATGTTAAAACGTTTTTGTTGTCTTCGGACGTGTTGGCATGTCGGAACCTAACCTTGGCTAGGCGACAGTTACGATACAGTTAGAGCTCTAGTATGTCTGCCGGTGTACTGATATGAGAGGTAACAGATGGGTTACCGGCTTATGAGTACCCATATTTTTGAGATCGAGATCGATATTGCCATGGAATAATGCGATTTACTTGCTTTCTTTCTTAACTGTTTTTTTTTATAGATAGTCTTAGCGGTTAACACAACTGTTTTTGTGTATTTGAACGGCTGCATCCTTTTGACAGGTTAGCTTGTATCACAGGTTTGCAAAAACAATAAGTTGCAATTATATTCTAAACCAGTTACACAATCAATTAATTAGCAGATTCCTTGATCCAAAGTCCAAACCTTAAAAATTAAGTACCAAGCAAACCGATTCAAAGTCCTAACCGTTGAACAACTCATCAATAATTTGCCAGAGAGACTTCAACGCAGAAATCAATCATAGAACTTTTATAGTCTCTCACTCACGCCATCACCGCTGATCTATTTTTCAATTGGAATTGCATCAATATCTTATATCTATCCCCTAAGATGATAACTGCTCATGAGAACGTTCAGAGCAATAGGTAATTGACATGATACTTAATTTATCAGATAATTATATTCATCTGGCCAGTGGAGATCGAATGTCAACTAAACATTCCCTTACGCCTTGTGACTTTGCTCTCTCTATATAACATATATGGTGCTTAGTTAACCAAAAGTATCGATCATCATCAGTCATGGGAAGAACAAGGAGGCCTGTGGTTTACTTTTGCTTGAGTTTTCTTCTCCGGATGTTGTTGATCGTTGCCTCCACAGTTAGTGCTGTGACTATGGCAACTAGCAAGGATACCCAATATTGGTTCGATTACGATCTTGACACTGGCCATAACAGGAGTGGTACCATTTCGTTCAAATTCACTGATTCTCCCTCATTCATGTACGTTTGTTCGTACAGTACGTACTTTTATATATAGTATGTAACTTATGTTACTAATTGGTTAGTTTTAGAGTATTACCTACCATAGTATTTTCATTTCTAACCCTAGTTAGTTGTTTATCGATATATTGAAACGGTGCAGATACTTTGTTGCGGCATTATCTGTCGCGGGCGTTTATGGTATCATTACCAAGTTATCAACTTGTTTAGTCATCTGCTTAGCGCCGTCCTCATCAATCATGTTGGTTCTCTTTGCGGTTTTTGATGTGGTTAGCTCCCTCATCTCACATACAAATGCTAGCTTACGTATGTATTTATCAAAACTGATAATTCGAGGAAACTTGATTACACACAGAAAAAGTATGTGTGAGTATGAATCCGACACAGAAAACTTGAGGACCTTCAGACCTTGCATAATTAGATCAACTTAGTTTTTCGTCACAGTGTTGGGTTGTGATTTGTGAAGCTCTTATCATTATGCGCTACACGATCCAATTAACAATTCTGTTGATATATGCAGTTGATATTGGGAGTGGTAGCCTCAGCAACGGGGACAGCTGGTAGTGTTGCTTACGGCATATTCAAGGGTGATCTTTGCTCTACTTACAGCCGCTTCTGTCGACATATAGGAATCGCTTTGGGGTTCGCCTTATTTGCCTCAGTTTTTCTTGTCATTCTTTTATGGACCTCCCTTATTAGTCTCTACAAAAGGATCCCGAAACAAACCTTTGAGACATCACAACCACTTCCACAGTCTCCATTACAAACCCCACCACAAGCACCGATCTCAGAGACTTCACCACATGCGCAAGAATTAAGGAACTGAAATATATGCAAATAAGTAAAGCCTTGCCAAACCCCAGTTACCCAAGCTCCTGCCAAACAAGTCTTACGTGTTTCTGTTCAGAATTATTAGGTTGTCATACATAGTTGGCAACTGATCGTTAATTGGTTCGTTCTCGACTCGTCCGATCTTCTTGTGTTGAAAAGTTGCGGTTTTGAAATCAAATTCTCCGTTTGTATTGAAGGTTATGTCAAAAAATGTGAGAGCTTATCCTATGTGTATTGGTTATTCGCTCGTACGTCCTGTATATATATCGAACGTAATGAAGCTTTATTTCAGTGTAAATGTAAATACACAATCCGTGTGAACAGTCAGTAGCTGACCATGTAATTCATGCTCAACCACCCTTAGATATAAATCCAACGGTGAGGAGAATTTTTTTAAAATTGAGTTATTTTGTTTTCAACCCTTAAATTTAAAGATAGTTGATCATGAATTCCATCGGAACTGTGTAAATACAAGTGTTTATCAATCGGGTACGTACTTACCAAGCTAAGCCAATATGCCAACGTACATTACATATATACTTTCAAGGTCCACTGAGACACTGAGTAGTTAGCTACTTTGCCAAGTGCGGGTTTTATGGTGGGTAAGCATGTTCGATCAAGATTATATTCTCAAAGTTGAGTTTAGAGTTCACGGGTGTGATAATACTAAAAGGAGTTTCACACAATGTAATAATCTGGATTTTCGAGTTTAAATTCTTTTAAATTATTGCAAATTATTATGTTTGGTAATTCGAGTAAATCATATTCTACACTTTCTCGTCAATGTCTTTACGAGATGAAAGTGATTTCGGAAATTTAATGTTGAAAAACGTTACGTTTTCAGTGGCTCAAGAGTTGGCTTTTAATCCGTCGTTAATCTCTGAAAACTTCATTCACGAAAGTTGTAGAGCTCGTCGATACGACTACGTAGACATACGGCACGCCTTAATCGGACATCATGTTTGAAAGTTGTTAGTAACGGAAGTTTGGTTTCCGATTTTGGAAGGCTACAAAATGACATTTTTGGAAACTTAAAATCATAAAAAAAAAAACCAAAAAGGAAACCGAGCCGGCCCAACCCCGACCTGATTTCCATTTCATCCGATTTCATCTCCTCCGGTCATCTCTACCCTCCGGCCGACGTGTTCGACACCTCCAGTGTCGTTGGAACCGCACGGCCGGGCCACATCGACCGGTGGTGGTGGCGACCCACCCCGCGCAGCGTTTCAGTTGCGCCCGAGGACGCACAGAGTTTCAGAGTGGGGCACGAGGTGACCGTCGCAGGTCCTCCCTCCTCCTTATAGTTGCGAATCCACTGGCGGTGAAGCTCGAATCGAGCTGGTTCACCTCCGATCTTCAACCTCTGATCCGATTTCTTGCGGCGGCATTTCCGGCAGTCTCCGGCTGAATTGGAGCTAACTGCAGGTATGTCTATGATCTACATTTATGATGTTGGAAGTTTTCTGATTTATGGAAGTTTGGGTGGAAATGGTGGTGGTGCGCGTGGGAGGAGGTGTGGCGGTGGAGAGCGGGTATTAACCCCTAGGACGGTGGTAGGAAGGAATTGGTTGGTTTTTGTGCCCACAAGCGAGGTCACGTGCGGCTGTTTAGGTACTGTTCAACTCGGGTACTGTTCACCCGAGGTCGGGTACTGTTCACCCGAGGTCGGGTACTGTTCACCCAACCCAAAAATCTTCTCCGGCTGATTTCTCCACCATCCGACGTCGCCTCGTGTCGTGCCACCTATCAAACTGAGCACCACACGCAGCTGCCAGAAGGTGGCGCGTGAGCCCCACGCGCGGCCATTTAGGGCGGTGCATGAGCAGTAATTTTGTAAACAGTGTTTCATGAACAATTATTTGTAAACATTGTTTCTTGAACAATTTTTTAACTTTAATTAATATTCACCTGTTGTTTCGCGGGTCGTTTTTTAAGCATGTTGTTATGCCACTATGTCAGGACCCCGAATTTCGAATGATAAAAATTCGAATTCGAAGCCATGAAAACTCAAAAACAATCTGAAATATACTGAAATCATCTTATCATAACAGTGTATCGAAAACTGAGTCCACCTCATGACTCAGTCAACTCGAATAATACACAACCAATGGAAATATAAAATTCACTCAATCCTCACCACTAACAGTAGAAAGAAATCTTCGACGTCTTCATAGTAGTTCGTCAATTCTGCTAATCCACACCTGCAGAACGATCCCCTACACCATCGAATAGGTGCACCGGGATTGTAAACACAAACCCGGTAAGCTTTGCAGGTCGTATGAGTAAAACAACAATACAACTCGTGTATAAATACAAAATAAACATACTGAAAACATATAATTATAAATGTACCCATGAGTCATTGGACGGCCCATCTGGTTGTCCAATAATATCTGAAAATATAAGTGCTCATGAGAAATAGGGCAACCCCTCTATTTACCCAAATACATTTATAATACGGGTACTTATGAGCGCTGGTACATCTCTGTTACCCCTCATGAAGTACGCCGTCAGACATTGGGCAACCTCTCGCTACCCAATATCAAAAGAAAAATACTGAAAACATTTAATTATAAATGTACTCATGAGTCATTGGACGGCCTATCTGGTTGTCCAATAATATCTGAAAAATATAAGTGCTCATGAGAAATCAGGCAACCCATATGTTTACCCAATTACATTTATAATACGGGTACTCATGAGACCCAAGTACTCATCCGTTACCCCTCATGCAGTACACCGTCGGGCAAATGGCAACCCACTTATCACCCAAAAATCCCAAAAATATGGGTACTCATAAGCTGATAACCCATCTGTTACCCCTCATGCAGTACACCGGCAGACAGACTAGAGCTCTAACTGTATCGTAACTGTCGTCCGGCTAAGGCTAGGTTCCGACATGCCAACACGTCCGAAGACAGAAAAACACGTCCGAAGACATAACACACGTTCGAAGACATAACACATGTCCGAAGACAAAAAAATACGTCCGAAGACAAAAAACGTTTTAACAAAACTCAATGTTAAAACCACGTACAATAATCATCACATGAGATTGTACAAATCAAATCGACATGCTCAAATAAATAAATATCAATGCTAAAATGAACTCGTTCGCAAACAGAAATTATGACAGTATATAATATAACAAACTATATATATGTACTTATTTTACCAATTATACACATACACAATTCACTATATCATATACATATCATAGTTCATTCTTTTTAATAAAATGTAATCATGAATCTCCGCAAAGGTAGATTCGTCACTGTGAGATTTTTACTCACCTTCTTTCATGCGTGCAACTTCCACGACACTGAGAGTAATTTCCTCACTCATTTCGTCAATCACCTAATAGCATGATAAATGCTTAGAAAATAATACGTAAAATATCAAGTGACGATTTTCAGTACAGCTAAATGTTGTTCATAAAACATTGTTCAGAGAACACTGTTCATGTGTTTATTGTAACACTAATCACTGTTCCAATGTACTGTTTTACTAAAACACTGTTCAAAGTTACTTTTTTTTACCAAAACACTGTTCACATTAACTATTTTACCAAAGCAATGTTCACGTCACTGTTTACTAAAACACTGTTCGTGTTTACTGTTTACAGAACACTGTTCACAGTATTATTCATGAACACTGTTCATGCGGTGAGAGTGTTCACCGGCCGCCTCTAATGACCACCAAATTTCACTATCACAATCTGAATGGCATTCTTAACAACTTTCTAGTTCACAACAAAGTCTAAATCAAAGCTTAAAACCTCCAATTTTGGAATTTCCAAAAAATCCCAAATCATGAACCCTAGAATTGAATTTTCTTGATTCATGTTCTTACCTTTCGATTTAGCTCAAAACCTTTGCAAGGGTTGTTGACGATGTTGAGGCAAGGAGTTTGAGACCCGTGGTGAAGCCTAAACTCACCGGAGATCACCGGAAAATTGAAAAACACAACCGGGTCACCGATGGGTATTCGGGTCGACTTTCGGGCTTCGATGCGTGGAAACCGGCGTGCTACTCCATGATTTACCACCACAGGGAGGTGCACAAGGAGGAGACGAGGTTATCTGGGTCTGCTCGGTCACCTGAAACCGCCGGAATCGGCCTGAAAAGTCGGGTTGGGTCGGAAGGAAATTTTCGCCTCTAAAGGTGCAGGTGCGGAGAAATGGGGAGAAAAATGGGGTTATGACACAGTAGGTGACCGACGAAACGAGTGAAGAAATTTCACTTGGTGTTGTAGAAATTGCACGCAGGATTTAAAGTAAGTAAATCTCACTATGACATGTCTACTCTTGGCGGTGACTTGTATTTATGATTTCTTTAAATGAGTGAACTGTGACGTCGATATAATATAGTGAGTTGTGTATGTGTACAAAAATGATAAATACAATACATATATATGGTTTGCTATATTATATGACGTTACAGTTTTTATTTAAATTATGAAATTTATTGTTTTTGATTAATTGTGGCGGATGGGACCATAATGGGAGATAATGTACCTTCCGGTATGATGGATTATTGGCGTGTCTTGTTATATATTGTTCTGTAAGAATCGTTTGGTTGCAGTACGTAAACATGCGTGGATTGTTATATTGTACGTGGTTTTAACATTGAGTCTTGTTAAAACGTTTTCTGGTATTCGGATGGTGATGACATTTAAATCGGAACCAAATTTTGGCCGGGTGTTGGTTACGATCAGTTAGAGCTCTAGTTTGTCTGTCTTGTACTGAATGAGGGGTAACCAGGCAGGCCCGGGTCTCATGAGTACTTATGTTTTAAAATGATATTTGGGTAACCATGTGGGTTGCCCAGGTCTCATGAGTACACATGTTGTAAAATGTTATTTATTACATTCCTTGTATGTGATGCATGATAAAATGTTGGTTTACTTATACGGGCTTAAAAGCTTACTGGGTTTGTGTTTACAATCTCGGTGCACCAAATTGATGGTGTAGGGGATAGTTCTGCAGGTGAGAATTAGCAGGTTCAGAGAGCTTACTCGGAGGATTACTGAGGGTTCTCCTCTTCTGTTTTTGGTGAGGATCGAGTGAATATTTCATTTTCAATTGTTTTAATACTTGAGTGTATAAATTGGTGATGTATTATTCAAGTTGTGAGTTGTACTTTGAACTCAGTTTCGATACACTGTTGTTGTAAGATGATTTCAATATATTTGGGATTATTTTAGAGTTTTCATGACTTCGAATTCGAATTTCTATCATTCGAAATTTCGGGTTGGTGACACATGATTGTCAAGAGTTGAAAGCCATGGATGTGATAATCTTCATAACTTCATTGTTTTTATGTTAGTAATATACGATATTATTGCTTGTACCATTTTGACGTTTGAGCGATGTTATTTGACAAGAGAAATATCAGATCGATTATGACCAAGGTCGTCGAAGTAAGTCGGTTTCTAATAAGAACGTTAATGTCCAACAAGAAATACCATAGCGCGCAGCTTTCAATTCATACTTGGTTACATATCATTTCAAATTAGAAATATTTTTCATGAGTATCGATTTGTGTTAATTCTTGCTTTGTAGATTCATAAATGCATGCATGTGTATCATGGAATAATTATTCTGTGTACCCGCCACACTATGTGGCACTGTCATGTGATGTATCCAGCCAATTATATTATTCCATGGTATAATTAACATGCACGCGGTGAAAATAACAAAAATGTATTTACATGTAAGAATTAATCAGAAACAATCATAGTAAAAAATATATCAATAACATTACAAGGATACGCCACGCGAAATATATGACGGGTATATATAATAATTTATGGTGTATCATGTTGAGCCGAAAAAACAAACAAACAAACCGCATCAGCTACGAAGAGGTCAATGAACCGATCATGTTTATTTTGTCGTATTCGCCTCTTATTACAGACAATTGTTATTAAAACCTAAAGTACTTAGTCATTAGATTGCATCAATATTATACAGCATTTTATATGCATAACCAAAAGAGAAAGAAAACAAATTTGTAGTTGAGATAGTGATAGCAGAATTGACCTGAATTGGTTAACGTAAACCATAATCTACAAGGAACCAGGATTTCTTCAAAATAATGCGATAAGCTCCATTAATTTATGTCAAATGGACATATACGTCTGAGTATATAATCAGTTTATTCATCGATCGATCTCTTGAAAGGTTCTGTCCGACAAAACTGCTTTTACTTCATAATTAGTACATATATATAGGAGAATTTTTAGGTACGGACGTTCGTACCTTACGTAAGGTACGGATTCGCCGATTCCGGCGACGGCATGCTGCAACGGCGGGGCGGACCACGACAGCCACACTCCCCAGACGGGATTGCCGGGAGGTGGGTAGTGCAGCTGTGCTGGTCCGCCGTGTCGTTGCGGCCTGCCTCGCCAAAATCGGGACGTCTACACCTGAAGAACCTTGTATATATTAATACATTTGCCTGCTTTTGTCTGACATAAAGTCGTATTCTGCTAAATTGCTAATGTTGGTATAGGCTTATGTCTCGCCATAATCAGCAACTACAATCACTTATTCTAGTAATCCAACAACACAGCTGGCAAGACAGTAGCCCCAGCTACGAAAAGAGACTCCACGCGTCTGGAACCAACTTCTGACGCGCCCTCACGCGTAACCCAAAGTAAGCTCCAGAGAGCACCAAGAAGAGACTTTGTCCCACATCGAGAAATAAATGTTCTACCTACCTTAATCAAGCTACATAAGGTCCAATATCTCCATTTACTAAGCAATTAATACTTACCTACTCTTACTCTGTCAAAATATATACAGTGTCTGATTTAGCCATCGGAGAGTTGAAGACCGCCAAAACACGGTCTCTCTTCTAACGCCGTATTTTATCTTATTTGGCAAATTAGGAAGGATCCAAACATTGATTGCGCATCAAGAAATACACTGATGTAGAACGGCTTGCTGAGGAGTTCATGTAGCAGCCTATCCGGCGGAGCACTACGTTTACAACTAATTGGCTGATCGCAAAGAGGTTAAGAAAAACAAAAACCATTATTAGCTTTCATATGTTTGTAGTCCAATATGACGATGACAATTTCTAAATGTTTATTCATATAGTAGTGCATAATGAGCTAAAATCCGCGGCAGATACGATTATACAAATAGAAGGAAATGATTTTCTGAGAAGAGTACGTTCTAGAGGCTGAACTACGGCACGCAAATTATCTATTCGAGTGTGACTCGTAGGTTTGTTAACTTAGCTTAACTAGGGTTTTGATATCCCATTTGCCATCATATGCGCGCATAAGCAACTTAACTCTTATAAAACCAATTCAGCTGGCGTTCAGGAAACTCCAACTACATATATATATATATATATGGTGTTCTGACTGTTTAGTATGGCCCGAACAGCATATATAAATATAGAGATGCACATACTTATCTCTCCACGTACCAGTTTCATTGCCACTATAACTACATCAACACTTTCGCCATCAACTTAACCAATAACATATATCCGTAGCCTGCAGTTGCTTCCGGCCATGGCATCGACGGATAATCCAGCTGACCCAGAAACCGGTAAGGAAGTTCCACCACCGAAGGCCTCATGCGAAGACACGCTTCCTCCTCCTCCTAAAGCTGTAAACTTATTTGCAGTTGATGTGGCTCTTAGGTTCTTGGTGTTTGCAGCATCACTAACAAGTGTATTGGTCATTATAACTAGCAAACAGACAGTATACCAAGGTCCTGTCCCGTTTGAAGCCAAGTTTGATCACTCTCCTGCCTTCATGTGAGTCTCTTGATCATTACATGCATTTATCCGCACTGAAACTAGTTAACTATTCATTTGAACTGTCCCAAGTACATGAATAAGATGTATTTGTTACACAAGACTGCACATAGATATTAATTGTCATTAGTAAAGTGATCATAGTGAGAGCTTGTACCGAGACTAAATACAATTCTCATCTCGGTGCACTAGTTTCTCTGCATACCTTTTGAACAGTTCTGATATGTCTGTTTCCCATTAAGAGTTCAATCGATCAATGGTTCAATTGGGAATCTTGACGGACCATGAATATATATAGTAATATAGCCAAATAAGTCTGTTTTCGATCGAAATTAAGAAAACAAAGTCATACTATAATTTGAGCTAGCCAGAGGTGCTCCAGTCCCATGCATGTTGGACTATCTATATTATCTACGATTCTTAAGAGCTTTTTCTTTTGATTTAGATAAATATGAGTCGAACTTGAGATATATTAAGCAACGAAAGAGAAATATCACAATACAAGATCATTAATTTGTTGCATGGTCGTAAATTAGTCATTTCGATAAATCTTAATTTTAATTTATGATACGATTAATACCTAGAGATGCTTTGATCGATAACGCTGATTTTTAATTTCCTTTAATTTGGTCATTGTTCTTTTTATTTTCTGATTGTTGTTCCCCTAGTTTGAACAACAATCAGCTCGATCGCTCTAGCTCTGATATGAACATGAATTCATCTGTAGTAGATTACGACGCTTTCCTACCAACGAGTAGGTAGTTCTCCTATACCACAAGCTACCTGTATATGCAAGTCCACTCTTGGAAAGCAACTTATTATTTCTTTTCTCTTTCATTCAGTATAATCTAATTAAGTTAGTCACCCCATCCATCATTTCATGACTTCCTGATGAGAAAACTTTGATGAAAATGCTATACAAAGAAATTAGTCTCAGGACGTACGAGGACTAATAATTATTATAAACTTCTCTGACTTGGTTCAATGTTGTTTCACTTTTCAGATACTTTATAGTGGCACTATCGATTGCAGGCCTCTATAGTATTCTTACTACGTTAGCATCCCTTTCAGTCATGTGGAAGCCAATATTCTCAACCAAGTTCTTGCTCCACTTTGCATTTTTGGATGTGGTAAGCAAGCTCAGTGCTGTTCTTTATGTATATAGTATACTAATTTTTGCCAACAAATATAATTAACAAACAAACTAGACACTGCTAATACCCTTCTTTTGTATATGATGCAGCTAATACTGGGTCTAGTGGCATCGGCCACGGGCACTGCCGGGGGTGTTGCGTATATTGGATACAAGGGCAACGATCATGTGCAATGGCGCAAGGTTTGCTCTATTTTTGACAAGTACTGCAAACATATAGCAGGCTCCCTCGCTTCATCGTTGTTTGCTTCGATCTTGCTGGTTCTGCTGGTGTGGCTGTCAACTTTCTCACTCCACAAGAAACTTTCCAGATAGAGATGGTGATATATATCGCTTCAAATTGTGTGTTATAAGTTATAACTTGTGAGAGTGTCTCATACTGAAGCTCGGTGTTGGTTTGGGATGAAATAGTAATAGTTCTTTTAATTTTATATGTATGCATATAGTCATGTAAATGCTGCCCAGTAGTAGTAATTCTATATTTTTTTGTATTACATGTATATGTAAATAGATATTAGCGGAGGATTAGTGTGCGGGTATGATTTCTGTAAATACTCTATCAGTACTTGTGGTGTTTTCCAAGAACATATAAACTTTTTTATGATCGAATCATTCGAATGTGTTTCCTTTAGAGCTTTAGCTCATTTTGGGTTCCATCGGTGTAATAACCCTATTTTCAAACAATATTTTGGTTTGAATTCTATAAAATTGTGAAATTTAATTAGAATGAGTGTGATTGGTTGCGACGTTATGAAACGAGAAACGGGAACGTTTAATTCGAAAAACGTTACGTTTCCGCAACGTATATATCGACTTTTATTCCGTCGATCGTTTGTGAAAACTCTCTTCATGAAAGTCGTAGAGCTCGTCGATACGAGTACGTGGACATGTGACGCGTCCGAATTGGACGTTGGAGGTGAAAGTTATTAACATCAGAATTTCGTTTCCGATTTTAGAAACAAGTATAAATAGGAAAATTTTGGGATTAGGGTTTCAATTTCTGGAAACCCTTCACCCGCGCCTCCCTCCTTTCTCTCTCTCCCCCCTCGCGACTCTCTCTCCCCGATCTCACCTTCCCCTCGACTCACCCCGGCGATCTCCTCAGCCGGAGCGACGTGGTCCTCACCGCCACGCCCTACGGCCTCGCGAGCTCCCCCACAAGTGACCCCGAGCTTGCAGCACTCCGCCTCGCCGCCGCAAGCTTTCCTCGTTCCCCCGACCCTCTGCCTCGTGCCCCGATCGTCGCCTTCAAGCTGATGTGCCCTCACCGCCGTTCTCTGGGGCATCACGAGACCCTCCGCTACCACCCTCTAGCACACCGTGCCTCGTCTCGCCGCCAAGGTGCCGCATCGATGAGGGAAGCTCTTGCACGAAGCTCATCAACGATTCAAGCATTTCCAACGCGATTGAACTCCGATCTAGGTAAGGAGGCATTTGATTCATGGTTGTGATGATTGTGTGATGTTTTTGGGTGAATTGGGAGGTTGTTGGTGGAGATCGGAGAGAGAGGTGGAAGGAGAGGTTACCGCCGCCTTAGGCGGCGCGTGTGGCCGCATGGAGGTGGCTAGGCACGGTGGGATGCCGTGGGAAGAAAGAGGAGAGAAAGGAGGATGGTTTTGGGGTGGCGGTGGCGTCACACGCGCCTTGGTGGGTGTCGGCGCATGGGCCCCACGCGCTGCCACAGTGGGTGGCGCGTGAGCGCCACGCGCGGTCGCCGGTGAGTGGCGCGTGTACCCCATATACGTACAGAAATACGTAAACATTATGTACTCGTACAGAGATACGTATTGGATGTGTATTTGTACAGTAATACATAAATAGTAATCGTGAATATTAACCGTGAATAGTAACCGTGAACTGTGAACAGTAAATTCGTAAAACCGAAAATTGCTGAACAGTAACCGATTATTACTGTTTCGGCATTTAAAGGTTTACGAAACGTTTCTAAATTGTTTTCTTATCTTTTCAAGGTGATCGATAAATCAAGGAAATGAATTATCTTCGGAAATTGTGGAATTACGCTCGAGTCGATAAGGTGAGTAAAATCTCACATATTTACTAATCTACCCTTGCGGAGATTCAAGATTTTACAAGAGTTTTTAATATTGAATTATGACATGTATACGATATAGTGGATTACATATATATTGTATAAATGGTAATAAGTACATATATATATAGTTTGCTATATTATATACTGTTATAAATTCATTGAGATTTGTCATTTCGATGACGAGAATTAAATATTGAGCATGTGATTTAATTTGTACAATATGAGGTGTGATTATTGTACGTGGTTTTAACATGGTGTTTGTTAAAACGTTTTGTCTTCGGACGAGTTTTGTCTTCGGACGTGTTTATGAAATATGACATGTATATGATATAATGGATTATATAAATATATTGTATAAATGGTAAATATGTACATATATATATATATAGTTTGCTATATAATATACTGTTATGATTTTATCGTGATTTATGTCATTTTGATGACGAGATTTATATATCGAGCATGTGATTTTGATTTGTACAATATGATGTGAGATTATTGTACGTGATTTTAACATGGAGATTGTTAAAATGTTGATTTGTCTTCGGACTTGATTTTTGGTACAATATGATGTGAGATTATTGTACGTGATTTTAACATGGAGATTGTTAAAATGTTGATTTGTCTTCGGACTTGATTTTTGGTACAATACGATGTAAGATTATTGTACGTGATTTTAACATTGAGATTGTTAAAATGTTGATTTGTCTTCGGACTTGATTTGGTACAATATGATGTGAGATTATTGTACGTGTTGGCAAGTCGGAACCTAGCCTTTGGTCGGGCGAAAGTTACGATATAGTTAGAACTCTAGTCTGTCTACCGTAGTACTGCATGTGAGGTAACGGGTGGTTATCTGCTCATGGGTACTCAGATTGTTTTGGATGTTGGGTAGCGGGTGGCTATCCAATATCGGCGGTGTATTACGAGAGGGGTAACAGATGTGTACCAACGTTCTTGGTACCCGTATTATAAATGCATTTGGGTAACCAGAAGGGTTACTTAATTTCTCATGAGCGCTTCTTTTCATATTTCTTTGGGACAACCAGATGGGCCGTCCATTGACTCATGAGTGCATTTATATTTGTTTGATTTGTGGATTTTCGTATATATATTAATATGCGAGTTTTATTTTCATTTTACTCATACGAGCTGTAAAGCTTACCGGGTTTGTGTTTACAATCCCGGTGCACCAATTCGATAGTGTAGTGGATAACTCCGCAGGTGTGGATTAGCGGGAATTGACGGACCGCTCAGAGGACTTGAAGTTATTTACTTCCAGCTTGTGTAAGGATTTGGTGTGACTATCTTGTGAGGTTGTTGTGAGGATTATGCATTTCAAATTGTTATAATGTTGAATTATAAATTTGGGTTGTAATAATTGGTTTTTCTAAGTTGTATTGAGAACTCTGTGATGATCCGTTGTGCACGTTAAATGATTTCGATTTCATTGAGATTGTTTTGGTGTTCTAACGACTTTGAAATTTTGAGTTTTTAGGCTCGAAATTTTAGGGTCGTTACAATCGGGGCACCTGCTTGGATTCTGGCCAAGTTTCTGGTAGCAGATGGAAGCTAGTCAACTACGAAGTCTGGATTTTCTTTGATTATGCCCCCCAACTGAATATATAAGAAAGGAATACCCAATATATACCAACAGAGGATTTGCTATAATTTACTACTCCTAACTTGTTGATGTACTCCTAACTTGTTGATGTGTCAGTCCCTCCTTAATTGGAGGAAGAAATTCATGTGGTGATTTACTACATGAGATAAGAGATAAGCATATGTTGCAAGAGTTTTAATGACCCATTGACTTACACAAGGCTAGTTTGCTATTCATATAGCATGGGGGTGCAGCATAATTTGAAAATGAAGAAACAAACCTAAAAACATAGGTTGGAATGTGGCAGCAATATTTGAAGATGGAGGAAAGTGGCAGCAATTTTTAAAGATTGAGGAAGTATGTATTAATGAGCATGCAAACATTGAACCATGAAATAAGGAAGACATTTGACTTTGCTTCCAATTGCATGTTACTTGCATGAGTTGCATAATATGGTGCATGAAGCCATTTGCCTATATAAATGCATGAAGATTGCAGCAAATATATCACAACAAGGCAAAAATACAAACCTTACAGTGTATGTGTAGTAGTGTGATCCTCACTTAGATACCTTGAGAGAAAAAAATGTCTCAATTAGTGAGAAGAAAATTTATCTTGAGAGAGAGGTGTGTTACCACTTTAGTTAGTTTAGAATGAATTGTTTCTTGTAATCCCATTATTTAGTATAGTGAAAGAAAGTAGTATTGTTGCCCCGAGGACATGGGCTTATTTGCCGAACCTCGTTAAATATCGTGTCTTCTTTTTTGTTGCTATTTCCGCTAATCACACCAGGGGTGGGAAAAGTCAGATCTTGGGATAATCATTTATCCATCGGCCTTGTATTAGGCAGCCACTACTTTCCCAACAAGTGGTATCAGAGCCCGGCGCTCATCGTCTGTGGCATCTGGTGGTGGTCAAAATGGCAAAATCGTCGTCATCATCGACAACAATGGTTAAGTTGACATCGTCAAATTACTCCATTTGGAAGCCCAGAATGGAAGATGTCCTTTACATCAAGGATATGTACGAGCCTCTTCAAAATGATGGAGATAAGACAGCAGGTAAGACCGATGTGGAATGGAGCATCTTGAACAGAAAAGTTGTTGCAGGAATTCGTCAATGGATTGATGAAAGTGTTTTTCGTCATGTGGCACAAGAAACTAATGCCTACTCAATGTGGACAAATCTTGAGTCCATGGATGAGCGAAAGACCGCACAAAATAGAGCCTCATTCATTCGGCGAT
The DNA here is from genome assembly GCF_933775445.1 of Argentina anserina. Classification (NCBI taxonomy): domain Eukaryota; kingdom Viridiplantae; phylum Streptophyta; class Magnoliopsida; order Rosales; family Rosaceae; genus Argentina; species Argentina anserina. Next base: position 15,594,678 of record NC_065875.1, on the reverse strand, counting down.
TAGTGAACATGAAGTACAGGGATGGTCGTAGTATTTCAAAACACTTAAGCGAATTCCAAGGCATGGTGAATCAATTGACGAATATGAAGATGGTGCTTGATGATGAGTTGCAAGCACTATTGTTACTAAGATCATTGCTAGACAGTTGGGACACCTTGGTGGTGTCATTAAGCAACTCAGCTCCTAAAGGCATTCTTACACTAAGCATTGTAAAAGACAGTATGTTCAACAAAGAAGCAAGGAGGAAGGAGTAAGGAATATCGACCGAGTCAGAAGCCCTCATCACCAACAATTGTGGAAGCAGTCGGAAGTTCCACAACTGAGGGAAAGGAAACGATCAGTCAAAGGGCAAGTCCAGCCCAAAGAAAAACATCAAATGTTATCACTGTGGCTAAAAAGGTCATATGAGGAATGAGTGCAGGAAGCTCAAAGATGAGCTAGCTGAAAAAGGTGGTACCAAAGATACAACCGCTACCTCATATAGAGATGAGGTAATCATCATTTATGGAGATGGTCATGTTAATATGACATCTCAAGATACATGTTGGGTCGTCGATTCCGGCGCATCATTTCATGTAACCTCATAAAGGGAGTTCTTTACATCCTACAATACCGGATACTTCGGTAATGTTAGGATGGGAAATGATAAGTTGTCCGAGGTCGTGGGAAGAGGAGATATTTCCCTTGAAACCAACACAAGTCACTACATAGTTCTCAAGGATGTGAGACATGTTCCAGACATGCATCTCAATTTGATCTCCACATGGCTACTTAATGATGAAGGCTGCACAAACGTCTTTGGTGATGGAAAGTGGAAGCTTAGTAGAGGTCCATAAATTCTAGCCCGAGGAAAGAAGGGGAACACTCTCTACATGACATATGCAAACGTCTGTAGTGGGTATGCAGTTACACTCGCAGAAGATTCGCCGGTAGAGCTATGGCACAAGCGGCTCGGTCATATCAGCGAGAAATGACTTTCTATTCTAACCAAAAGAGAGGTATTGGCTGGGGTCAATGTTAAAGATATTTCTCTAAAATCATGTACACATTATTTGGCTGGAAAGCAACATCGAGCGGCATTCCATTATTTCCCTGCCTCAAGAAATAACAATGTTTTGGATGTTGTACATTCTAATGTGTGTGGTCCCATGATAACAAGTACTCTCGGAGGTGCAAGATACTTCGTTACCTTCATTGATGATCATTATCGGAAGGTATGGGCTTATGCATTAAGGACTAAATATAAAGTGCAGGAAGTATTCAAGTAAATTCATGCTAAGGTTGAACGGGAGACCGGCAGAACTTTGAAATGCATACGCACTGATAACGGGGGAGAGTACATGGGGGCGTTCAGACACTACTGCAAAAGTAATAGAATTAAGCACGGACGATCTGTTCCGAAGACACCTCAGCACAACGAAGTGGCTGAGAGGATGAACATAACTATTGTTGAAAGAATCATAATAATGTTATCTCATACCAAGCTGCCTAAGAGCTTTTGGGGTGAAGCTCTAATGGTTGCAGTTGATGTGATCAACCTTTCGCGCTCAGCTCCATTGAATAGTGACGTGCCAAACAGGTTTTGGACCGGAAAGGACGTCTCGTACAATCATTTGAAGTTATTTGGCTGCAAAGCATTTGTTCATAATCCCAGAGATGAAAGATCGAAGATCGACAGCAAGACGAAAGAATGCATATTTCTGGGATATGGAAATGAAGAATATGGGTACAGGCTGTGGGATTCTGTCAATAAGAATATTGTCAGAAACAGAGATGTTTTCTTCTTCGAAGATCAGAACATCGAAGATACTTAGAAAACTGAGAAGCCTAAGAAATCCATACAATATCCAATCAGTTCGGATAAATTTTCTTTGCCGATGAAGCAAGGTATCAGGAGGGAAGCTGGAGATGTCGATGATGCAGCAGATAATGGAATAATTTATGGTTCAGTTGATGATACAACTGATGATGAGGAAGAGGCACAAGGCCCTAGCAGATCAACCAAGGAACGTAGAACCTCTAAGAGATACCCTCCAAATGAGTTTGTTACTCTCACAGATGGAGGAGAACCAGAGTCTTATGAAGAAACTCTGATTGATGACCACAAGGGGGAGTGGTTTGAAGCCATGCAAGAAGAGATGCAATCCTTGCATCAGAACCAGACTTATGAGCTGGTGGAGTTACCGAAAGGTAAAAGAGCACTCATAAACAAACGGGTGTACAGACTGAAGACTGAAGATAATAGCTTACGACCTAGATACAAGGCAAGGTTGGTCGTTAAAGGTTTCGGTCAGAAGAAGAGAATTGACTTTGAAGAAATTTTCTCGCTCGTGGTGAAGATGACATCTATCTGGATGGTACTTGGTTTGGCTGCAAGTTTAAATCTGGAGATTGAACAGCTTGATGTGAAGACGGTTTTCCTTCACAGTGACCTTGAAGAGGAAATTTACATGGAGCAGCCAAAAGGATTCAAAGTCAAAATCCAAGAAAATCTAGTCTGCAAACTAAAAAAGAGTTTGTATGGACTAAAGCAGGCGTCGCGACAATGGTACAAGAAGTTTGATTCCTTCATGATCGAGCAAGGATTTCAGAGGACAACTTCAGACCATTGTGTATTTGTGAAGAAATTCTCAAGTGGTGAATTCATCATACTACTCTTGTATGTTGATGACATGTTGATCGTAAGACCAAATGCTGACAAGATTAGCAAACTAAAGAAAGAGCTCATTAAGTCTTTTGCCATAAAAAGACTTGGGACCCGCAAAGTAGATTCTTGGTATGAATATTATCCATGATCGAGAAAATGAGAAGTTGTGGTTATCACAAGAAAAATATATCGAGAAAGTATTGAAGCGGTTCAACATGGAGAAAGCAAATCCAGTTGCTACTCCACTTGCTAGTCACTTTAAGCTCAGTTCAAAGCAGAGTCCTCCAAGTGAGAAAGAGGAGGAAGAAATGGCAAACGTGTCATATGCCTCAGTGGTAGGAAGTCTGATATACGCTATGGTGTGTACAAGACCAGACATAACATACGCAGTTGGTGTAGTTAGTCGATATCTGTCTAATCCAGGTAAAGAGCATTGGAATGCTGTGAAGTGGATTCTCAAATATCTCAAAAGTACTTCCAAAATAGGTTTATGTTTTGGAAGTGGGGACTCTGAACTGATTGGCTACACAGATGCAGATATGGATGGAGATGTTGACTTGAGAAAGTGTACATCCGAATACCTGATTACATTTTCAGGGGGAGCTGTCTCATGGAAATCAAAGCTACAAAAATGTGTCGCTTTGTCAACTACACAAGCCGAGTTCGTAGAAGCTACAAAAGCCTGCAAAGAAATTTTGTGGATGAAGAGATTCTTGATAGGAGCAATTGGTGCGACGTTCTTAACATGTTTTTACCTCCATTTGTACTTTGTTTAGCCCTTATTGTTGTACTATTAAATCATTAAGTCGTAGTAAGAGTCTTAGGAGGTATTGGATGCATTTTTTGTGCTTACATGAGTTAAAAACGCAGAATTGGTCTAGAGTCCTAGTTTGCACTAGGAATCCTTGTAGGACTAGGAAACCTAGTTGGAGTAGGAGTCTTCATCTTTCTACGTTTTGGTCGCATTGGCGATATTTTGAGAGTCATTCTTGCAGCAGGAATCCTTATTAGACTAGGAAACGTATCATTTAAGAAAGTCTTACTTGAACTGAAACTCTTTTTGCGAAATTTTCCTAAATGAACTTTCATATTCTAATAACTTACTTATTCTAGTAACTTACAGGGTTTATTATAGACGTTTTAAATAACGCTCTATCTTGAGAACTAACATATTTTGCAGGTTTGGAGTACCACGTGTTTTGATAAGTGATGGAGGTTCTTATTTCTGCAACCGGACAATTGAGGCATTTCTCAACAAGTATGGAGTGACCTACAAAGTTTCGACACCATATCATCCTCAGACAAGTGGCATGGCAGAAGTGTCCAACAGAGAAATCAAGGGAATTCTGGAGAAAATTGTAGGTCCAACAAGGAAGGATTGAAGTGATCGGTTGGATGATGCATTATGGGCCTACAGGACCGCGTACAAGACGCCTATTGGGATGTCACTATTCAGATTGGTGTATGGGAAGGCATGTCACCTTCCAGTGGAGTTAGAGCACAGAGCATGGTGGGCGGTGAAGAAGTTCAACATGAGTTTGGATGAAGCAGGTCTACATTGAAAGTTACAGCTCAATGAGCTTGAGGAGATTAGGAATGAGGCTTACGATGCTTCGTGGATTTACAAGGAGAAAACCCGTGCTTACCATGACAAAATGATTAGAGGAAAAAAGTTCCAAGTGGGCCAGAGAGTTATGTTATTCCATTTGAGGCTTATGTTGTTTCTAGAAAAACTTCGTTCGCGTTGGGTTGGCCCAAATGGCGTGTTCGTGCTTCATAGCTTGTTGCTAATTGAGAAACAGTTTTAAGAATGTACAGACCACTGAGATCGCATATGAGTTGCTAAAGCCATTTCAGGGTCTGTAACCTTTGGAGTTAGCACGACTACATGAAAACCTATTCCACTTTGATCCAAGAATTTGACATAAAAAATTGTTCGTGAAATATTCGACCGGATGAAGGAGCTAGACTGCAAGAGAATTTGTACCATAAGAATCTTTTCCAAAGTTTTCGGCCTCAATTCTTGGGTGTTTTTTTTATGAGAAACCATTAGGTTTTATAAATATTTATGTGGCCTAAATAGTCATTACATACCAATCCGCTGATAACGACATTAGACAAGAAGTTATAAACATAAACTCAAAGCTAGTATGCAGCATATAACTATTATTTGGTAATAAGCGCATATCATTCTTTGTGTGCTTCTTGGTTCTCATTATTGGAAACAAACTCAAGAGCAAGTGGTTCTAAACTCGTGATTCTTGAGACATGTAGGATTCAACCATAATTTCATCCGAAGCTCGATCAAAAAGATTGACGTCTTTTGATGTAGGATGACAATATTTATGGTTACAAAGTCAAGAAGCATATTCAAAACCAAGCTCATCGATCAGAAATCCTGAAGCAGGGTTGATCCTAACAGTCTCACACCCTCACACTATGTTGCATGTATTCGCCAGTACTAGCATTACCTTTCCAGATTTTCTACATGTATTTAGATCTTCCACTCGGAAAGATTTGAAAGCTTTAAGTCCAGCATCTCTCCCCTCAGGAAAACACCAGACTTCTTTCGAGGTCCGATGCTTGAAACATAATCAGTTAGAATGTTGGATACGAGAAGCATAATAATTTAGAGATGACCAGTCGTGCAGATTCAGCTAATAAGCAACTTGACGTTTGATGCTTGACCCAGCCCTCAGAATGAGACGTGCTCGAGATACAATCATATATAGTGTATCCAATCTGTAGTTCGATCACCAAATGAGGGATGCTGGTCAAACATTGGGTACTTCAGAACCAGAACTGATCACCACACCTCAAAACATTCTACTTCACCCACAACAGGAAGGATACTAGCATAAATGACGAACTAAAAGCCACTCTGTATAGCCATCAACTCAGTAGAAACTAATATAGAAGCAGAAGGATAGAGTCAGCCCCATTGACATCAACTGTAGCAAGAGCATTCAACTTGCAACCCTGATTACTGAGAACTTTGCAACTGAGCTTAACCAGTTTACCATGGTGCCTATATGTTTGCTACCATAAATTTCTCATGCAACAGAACCTTTGTAATTAACCAAATTATCAGACTCCTTGACCTCCGACCCTACCATGTAAAACCGAATATGCTCTCTCCAAATTTCTCATGCAACAGAACCTTTGTAATTAAGCACGTTTACATCCTGTAACAAAAAGATCCGCAGAATTATGCTTGCAGTCATCCCACTGAGAGTGGATTAAAGACTCCTCCACTCTTCCAAAGAGCAAAAGAAAGAACTAAGAGAACTAATACTGAGACATAATTAATCTATGTTGTAGTGAAAAAACGTGGGGAAAAATACTCCATAGTGACATACAGAGGATGATATATTAGACCTTTTATTTGTGCTGATCAAATTTGAAAGGATAAAAGAATATATGCATATTTTTTTTATCTCTTTTACTGGTGATCAAATTAATGTCTCCTTTAAGTAGAAAAGCATCAAGATCCAGTATGGATTCATATACTGTAACATATTTTGATCTGAAAGTTATTCACAAGCTTACATGAGCCTACTTTAGTAGAAAATCATGTTTCACATGCCCTAGTATCTGTTATCTGTGGTATTTAGTTATTTACATGCTTGCAGCTCTTCCCATCACCTAGAAGCTAGATTAACCAACAAAGTTTTTGCGGCATTTTGCATTGGAAAGATATACTGTGTTCTCTAATAGTCTAATACCTAATATGCTGATACTTCCTATAAGTCTATATATTGTTAGTGCTGTCTACTTAGTGCTATTGTTAGTGTTATTGTTAGTGCTATCTTTTCTTAGTACTTACTTAGTGCAGCAGCTTCTTTTCTTAGTGTTATTGTTAGTGCTATCTTTTCTTAGCTAGTGCTTGCTTAGTGTAGTTTCTTTTCTTAGTGTTGTTTGCTTTACTAGTCTATATATAGTTGTTTCCATTGTAGCTACAAACATAATTCAGTTGTAAAAACTAGCAGTTCAATACATCATTCATATTCAAACTATTTCCTTGTGTTACCTTCTTCATGGTATCAGAGCAGTGATCCTCATAGGACCTGCTGCTGTTTCTGATTATCATTTCATCATGGCCGGAGGGGATAAGCTTGTAGGAAACTCTTCATCTGATTTCAAAGATGTCATTGACTCTAACACATCATCTCGTCTCACCTCTACCTTGCTCAATGAGTTCAATTACATTCAATGGGCCAATGCCATGACTTTGGCTATAGGAGGAAGGCAGAGGACAAATTACATTAACGAGGAAGCAAAGAAGCCCATTACTTCCGATGCTGAGTATGATGCTTGGCTTTCTCAAGATCAACTGGTCAGGTCATGGATCATCAACTCCATGGAACCAAGGCTGCAATCAATCTTTCAATACTCAGAAAGTGCTCTTGACATGTGGAATGCAATCAAGGGCATGTATGGAGATCTAAACAACAGTGCTAGAGTGTTCCAAATCAAGAGGGAGCTGGCTGATCTTCGACAAGGTAATCTAACCTTCACTGAACATCTTGGCAAATTAACTGCAAAATGGAATGAGCTCGAGATCTACAGGCCCTTTACCACTGAGAGAGCTATACTTTTGAAGAGACAAGAGGAAGATAAAATATTGGAGCTTCTTGCTAGCCTTGGAGCTGAATATGAGGATATCAAGAGTCATCTTCTCATGTCACCAGAGCTGCATACTCTTCTCAATGTGAGAACCACCATTCAAAGAGAAGAGACAAGAAGGAAGGTGATGAAAAATGCTGAAGTTGCTGTTGTTGAAAGAGAGGAGAGGGCTGTTGATGCTAGAGCTTTTGCTAGCAACAACAGACCATATCGAGGCAGACGCCCAGATCTGAAATGCACACACTGTGAAAAGATTGGAAGGACTGGAGTAGGTCATGTGAAGAAAACTTGCTGGATTCTTCATCCTGAGTTGAAGAACAAGTTTCATGAAAGCTCGAGGGGACAATTTAGACCTGTCTATACTCCTAAGGCTAATCAAACAAGTTGCAGCTCTTCTAACTCACAAGATCTCAACAATTTCACTGCAAATCCCATCAATCTCATCAATGAGTTTGCAGCTTTTATTCAACAGAGACAAGGCAACTATGACAGTGAGGGGGCTACTGCCATGCTTGGCAAGTTTGCAGGCTATCTTGCTGATTCAAATATTGCAGGGCAAGAGGAGATTCCAGGTATCATTTGTGCAATTTCCACTGCCTTAGATTTGTGCAAGAATAATGACTTTTGGATTGTGGATTCTGGCGCATCAGATCATATGTCTAATGATGCATCCCATTTAGAAGATTTTCACACTTTCAAATCGCCATCACATGTGTCAGTTGCAAATGGAAAGAAAGTTCTAATCTTAGGAAATGGTAGACTTAAGGTTTTCTCTAATCATATGTCACGACCCAGACCGCTCCGCCGTAACACGATATTGTCCGCTTTGGGCATAGCCCTCACGGTTTTGTTTTTGGGAGCTCAGAAGCACCTTCCCAGCGGGTCACCCATCCTGGGATTGCCCTGGGCCAAACATGCTTAACTTCGGAGTTCTCCTCTCCTCCGAAGCCATTGAGCCCCCAAAAGGCCTCGCGTTAGATAGAGGTGGGCATGTACATATAAGACGCATCATCCCCTCTCCGTTGGTCGATGTGGGATATTACAATCCACCCCCCTTGGGAGTCCGACGCCCTCGTCGGCACACTCGCACCACACGGCAGAGTGGCTCTGATACCAAATGTCACGACCCTAAAATTTCGAGCTTCAAACTCAAAATCTTAAAATCGTTAAACACAACAATAATCTCAATGAAATCGAAATCATTTAAATGTCGCAGCGGATCACATCTGAGTTTAGAATATAACTCAGTCAAGCCGATTATTACAAACCCAAATGATAATTCAACATATAACAAATGGAATTGTATAATCCTCACAACAACCTCACAAATAAAATCACACCAAATCACACACACAATCCACGCTGGAACCTCACCACGACTGGATGCGATCAACTTCGAGTCTTCGGAGTCGTCACTCAATCACCACTACTCAGCACCTGCGGAAGTATCCCCTACACCATTGAAATTGGTGCACCGGGATTGCAACACAAACCCGGTAAGCTTTACAGCTCGTATGAGTAAAATATTAAAATAACTCTCGTCTCATAAAAGACACAACTCCACATCAACACAGTATAATGAAAATCATGAGAAAACGAGCAACCCATCTGGTTACTCTAATACTTTCACAAAATGGTAACTAATGAGCGCTGGTACACATCCGTTACCCCTCACTTAGTATACCGCTGATGTTGGGTAACCACCCGCCACCCAACATCCAAAACAAGCTGAGTACCCATGAGCAGATAACCACCCGTTACCTCCATGCAGTACTATGGCAGACAGACTAGAGCTCTAACTGTATCGTAACTTTCGCCCGGCCAAAGGCTAGGTTCCGACTTGCCTCACATGTACAATAATCTCACATCATATTGTACCACACATCACGTCCGAAGACAAATCACAATATTTCACATTTTCCGAGATAAAATCATGTACAATAATCACTCATCATATTGTACGTTTTAAAACTTTCACAATATATCATAATAAAAATCATAACAGTATATTATATAGCAAACTATATATATTTGTATTTATTTACCATTTATACAATATATACATAGTCCACTATATCATATACATGTCATATTTCATAAACACCTGAAAAATTACGTACGATAATCTCACATCATATCGTACCATTAAAATCACACATGCACAATTTTTCTGTCACCGAGATGACTATTTTTAATGAATTAATAACAGTATGTAATTTAATGAACTATATATATATATGTATTTATTACCATTATACTATATATACGTAGTCCACTAAGTTATATACATGTTGTAATTCATTAAATAAACACACTTGCAAAAATGTTGAATCACCACGAGGGTAGATTCGTAATTCAGTGAGATTTTACTCACCTTATTGACTTGAGCGTAATCCTCAATTTCCGATAATAATCCATTTCCTCGATTTAGCGATCACCTTAAAAAGATAAAAAAAAAACAGCATTTAGAATCGTTTCGTAAACCTTTAAATGCCAAAACAGTAATATACGGTTACTGTTCAGCAATTTTGGTTTATACGAAGTTACTGTTCACTGTTCACTATTCACGGTTACTGTACAATACTCAATTAATACGTATTTCTGTACGTATAAATATTAAATACGTATTTCTGTACGTATAAATAATAATACGTATTTCTGTACGTATAATTATTAATACGTATTTCTGTACGTATAAATATTAATACGTATTTCTGTACGTATAAATATTAATACGTATTTCTGTACGTATAAATATTAATACGTATTTCTGTACGTATACGTACGATTTAATGTAAATACAAATTCAGTAAATAAAATTTACTAAATTACCCTTTTTACAAATTACTTTTTACAATTACTGAAAGTAATTTATAATTACATTTACCGTAGGTAAAACTTAATTACATTTACCGCAGTAAATAAAAATTACATTTACTTTTACCGTACACAGTAAATTACCAAAATACCCTTCTGTCAAAACTGTTTACACCGCCTCACACGGCGGCGCGTGTGGCACACGCGCCACCTCCGGCCGGCCGCGCGTGGGGCCCACGCGCCGAGGCTAACCACGGCGCGTATAGCGCCACCGCCACCACCAAACCTCTTCTCTCTTCCTCCGCCACCTCCACACGGCATCACACCGTGCTTAGCCCCCCTTCAACACGCTCCACGCGCCGCCTAAGGCAACCGTACCTCTCCTCCTTCCTCCTCCGTTTCTCCTCTTCCAATCCACCATCAAAACCTCCCAAAACATCAATTAGCCACACCAATCCATCAATATAGTAAAACCCTTACCTCGACGAAGCTCTAGGACCATTGGTGAGTCGCCGGAGATGCACCCATGAAGGAGACGTTTTCTGCCGAATCTCGGGGTAGCTGGTGGAGCTCCGGCGCTGCGTGGGGTGGCGTGTCGAGCTCGGGGTTGACCGCAGGGTGCCGTGCGACGCTCGTGGTGCCGGCGGTGTGCCTCACGGACGTGCGGTGGTGGAGATCGGGGAGGGAGGCCGAAGGTCTCGGGAGAGAGTATCGAGAGGGAGAGAAAACGAGAGGGAAGAGAGAGAAAAGTGAGAGGGAGGCGGAGAGAACTGAGGGTTTCCAAAAGTGGAAACCCTAAACACAAAACATTCTATTTATACTCGTTTCCAAATCGGAAACTAACTTCCGACGTTAATAACTTTTACCTCCGACGTCCGATTCGAATGCGTCACATATCCACGAACTCGTATCGACGAGCTCTACAACTTCCGTGAAGAAAGTTTTCACAACCGAGCAACGGATTAAAAGTCGATATAAACGTTCGGAAATGTAACGTTTTTTTGAATTAAACGTTCCGATAACGTATCCGTTACTCGTTTCATAACGTCGTAAACAATCTCATCCATTCTAATTAAATTTCACAACTTAATAAAATTAAATTCAATTTCAAATATTGTTTGAATACGAGGGTTATTACATCATAAGTACTCATATGTCATGATTGTTCCCTCATTCCCATTCAAACTACTCTCAGTTGGAAAAATCACTCATGCTCTTGATTGTTATGTTTTTTTCTCAACTAATAGTGATGTGTTTCAGGATCGTATTTCAAAACAGAAGATTGGTGAAGGGTTTTTCCTAAATGGCCTTTACTACATTTCAGCTTCTTCAAGTTTTCATCAAAGTCTTGCTGCAGATACAAGCCTCATTCCTCTTCCAAATCTGTGGCACATGAGATTAGCTCACCCTTCATCAAATGTCATGTCATTTCTGTTTCCTAATTCTTATAAAATCACTCATGAATGTGAGACTTGTCATAAGTCCAAATCTACCAGATTGCCTTTTCCTAGTTCTAGTTCAAAAACATCTCGAGCTTTTGAGTTAGTTCACACGGATGTTTGGGGACCTGCAAGGGTAGAGTCTTTTGATGGCTATCGATTTTATATAACTTTTATCGATGATTTTACAAGAACTACGTTTTTTTATCTCCTAAAATCAAAGAGTGAAGTGTTTCAATCTTTCCAAGACTTTCATAATCTGGTCAAAACTCATTTTTCTTCAAATATTTGCATATTAAGATCCGATAATGGGACTGAATACACATCCAAAGTCATGCAAAATTACTTAAGTTCACAAGACATTCTCCATCAAACAAGTTGTGTAGGTACACCTCAACAAAATGGTCTTTCAGAAAGAAAAAATCGAGATTTGTTGGAGAAGACTAGAGCTCTTATGCTTCATGCTCATGTTCTTAAGAAATACTGGTCTCAAGCAATTCACACAGCTGCATATCTCATTAATCGACTTCCTAGTCGAGTTCTTAACTTCCAATCACCATTTGAGGTTCTCAAAGGAAGAAAAATAAACATTGATCATCTCAAAGTCTTTGGTTGTGTGTGTTATGTTCACACTCATGCCAAGAATCAAGACAAGCTAGATCCAAGAGCCATCAAGTGTGTTTTTCTTGGCTACTCCTCATCACATAAGGGATACAAGTGTTATGATTCTCAATTAAGGAAGTTGTTTGTCTCCAGAGATGTGAGATTTGATGAAACACAACCATTCTTTCATGCTAAAGATAATGATCTTCAGGGGGAGCTATTTGAATCTGCAGCTCCTCAGCCAGTTATACCTAGTGAGGTTCATGTCCCTCACACTATAGCTCCAAATGATGATCACTGCATTGATCAACCCTCTTCAGCTGTTCATGATGTTGATGAGGTCATCGAGGATGTTGTAGTTAATCAACCTGAAGATGTTGAACCTGATCCAGTTGCAGTCACTGAGCCTGACGTCGAGAACAATGTGGCAGATCCACCAGAAAGAAGGTATCCTAGTCGAACTAGGAAACCAAATGTGAGATTTGGTTTTGAAACTCCCACTTCTCTACATACTCTTGGTAATATTGCTACTCTAAACAATGTGTCAGCTCACCATTCAGTTTTTCTTAACAAGTTGTGTGACACCACTGAGCCTAGATCATTTGAAGAGGCCAATCAGTCACCAGTGTGGAGAAAGGCTATGCAAGATGAACTTCGAGCACTCCATGAAAATAATACTTGGAGTATTGTTCAATTGCCAAAAGGCCACAAGGTAGTTGGAGCCAGATGGATCTACAAAATCAAGTTTCATTCAGATGGCAGAATTGAGAGACACAAGGCAAGGTTAGTAGCTCGTGGTTTTACTCAAACGTTTGGAGTTGATTATAAGGAAACATTTGCACCAGTTGCTAAAATGAACACTGTTCGTGTATTGTTATATGTGGCTGTCAATTCTGGTTGGTCCTTGTTTCAAATGGATGTTAAGAATGCATTTTTGCATGGAGAGTTAGAAGAAGATGTGTATATGCGCCTGCCTCCAGGGCATCATCAAGCAAATGAAGCTGGGGTTGTGTGCAAATTGCATAAGGCTATATATGGTCTTAAACAATCCCCAAGAGCTTGGTATTCTAAACTCAGCTCTGTGCTTCTTGAATGTGGTTTTAAAAGGAGCATGGCTGATTCATCTATGTTTGTCAGAACTGGTACTTTTGGAAGACTCATTGTTCTCGTCTATGTGGATGATTTAATTATCACTGGTGACAGTAATGAAGAAATTCAGTCTCTTAAAGGTACCTTGCATACCAAGTTTGCCATTAAAGATCTTGGTGCACTGAGGTACTTTTTAGGAATTGAAATGGATCAATCACCCTTTGGCTTGTTTCTCAATCAAAGGAAATATATTGTTGAGCTACTGGAAGAAACTAACATGAAGGCTAGCAGTTCAACTCCTACCCCTCTTCCAAGCAAATTTGATATTGAAGCATCAGGTGATCCTCTCCCTCACATCTCAGAATATCAAAGATTGGTTGGTAAACTCATATACCTCACAATTACACGACCAGATATTTCATATGCTGTTAGCTTGGTGAGTCAGTTCATGCATGCTCCTACATCTACACACATGCATTTGGTCAAACGAATTCTAAGGTATCTCAAGGGCACAGTGACTAAGGGAGTGTTTATGAAAAATAATGGTCATTTTGTCTTGGAAGGTTTTTCTGACTCTGATTGGGCAGGCAACACCCTTGATCGAAAGTCTACGACTGGTTTTTGCACATTTGTAGGTGGAAACTTAGTCACATGGAAGAGTAAAAAACAGTCAGTGGTGGCAAGATCAAGTGCAGAAGCTGAGTATAGGGCAATGGCCTCTACTGCATGTGAATTGATATGGCTGAAGGCTATTCTTCAAGATCTTGGTGTCAAGTGCAAGAATCCTATCACTTTATGTAATAACCCTCGTTTTTAAACGATATTTGATTGAATTAAATTCTATTAAGTTGTGAAGTTTGATTTAAACCGAATATGATTACTTGCAAACGTTACGAAACGGGAACGGAAACGTTCCGAGAACGTTTCATAAGAAAACGTTACGTTTCCGAACGAATTTATCGACTTTTATTTCGTCGCTCGGTTGTGAAAACTTTCTTCACAGAAGTTGTAGAGCTCGTCGATACGAGTTCGTGGATATGTGACGCGTTCGAATCGGACGTCGGAGGTAAAAGTTATTAACATCGGAAGTTAGTTTCCGATTTGGAAACTAGTATAAATAGATAATTATGGAATTAGGGTTTCCATAATCAGAAACCCTTTCTCTCTCTTCTCTCTCATCCCGCCGCTCTCCCTCTCTCTCTCTTCCTCTCTCTTTCTCCTCGATCCCTCTCCCTCTCACTCTCGGCCTCACCTCCGATCTCCCTTCACAGGGAGACGTGATTGTCACCGCCTAGCCAGGAAGCACCGCACCGCTTCCCTCTCCAACCCCCCGAGCTTGCGACACACGAACTCGCCGTCGAGACCTTCATCGCTCGCCCCGAGCTCCTTCGCCGACTCTGTGCTCAAGGAGGGCACGCCTCCTCCTTCCCTTGCTCCCGGAGCCCTCCACGACAAGGCCTGAACCTCCATTCACCACGCGGCCTCACCTCCTTTCGAGATCGACGTCGACTGCCTCAAGCTTCACCAACGAAAAATCGAAGCCTCCACGGTTTAATCTAGGTATGAATTGATGAATTTGACGTTTGAGTGTGATTGTATGATGATTGGGAGTATTTGGGAGGATTTAGGGATTGATTTGGAAGAGTTTCGGAGGTATGGAGGAGAGTGAAGCACCGCCGCCTTAGGCGGCGCGTGTGAGTGCGTAGAGTAGCCTAGGGGCGGCGTGAGGCCGTGGGAAGGGCGGAGGAAGGAAGGGGAGAGGTTTGGCGGCGGCGGTGGCGCAACACGCGCTGTTGGGAGTGTCGGCGCGTGGGCCCCACACGCGGCCGGCCGGAGGTGGCGCGTGTGCCACACGCGCCGCCGTGTGAGGCGGTGTAATTAGTTTTGACTGAAAGGGTATTTTGGTAATTTACTGTGTTACGGTAAATGTAAATGTAATTTTTATTTACTACGGTAAATGTAATTAAATTTTACCTTGGGTAAATGTAATTATAAATTACTTTCAGTAAATGTAAAAAAGTAATTTGTAAAAGGGTAATTTAGTAAATTTTATTTACTGAGTTTGTATTTACATTTAAATCGTACGTATACGTACAGAAATACGTATTAATATTTATACGTACAGGAATACGTATTAATATTTATACGTACAGAAATACGTATTAATATTTATACATACAGAAATACGTATTATTATTTATATGTACAGAAATACGTATTTAATATTTATACGTACAGAAATACGTACATAATAATTATACGTACAGAAATACGTATATATTATTTATACGTACAGAAATACATATATAGTACTTATACGTACAGAAATACGTATATAGTACTTATACGTACGGAAATACGTATTAATTGAGTATTGTACAGTAACCGTGAATAGTGAACAGTGAACAGTAACTTCGTATAAACCAAAAATTGCTTAACAGTAACCGTTTATTACTGTTTTGGCATTTAAAGGTTTACGAAACGATTCTAAATTCTTTTCTTATTCTTTTAAGGTGATCATTAATCTAGGAAAGGAATTATCATCGGGAATTGAGGATTTACGCTTGAGTCGATAAGGTGAGTAAAATCTCACTGAATTACGAATCTACCCTCGTGGTGATTCAACATTTTTGCAAGTGTGTTTATTTAATGAATTATAACATGTATATAACTTAGTGGACTACGTATATACAGTATAATGGTAATAAATACATATATATATATATAGTTCATTAAATTACATACTGTTATTAATTCATTAAAAATAGTCATTTCGGTGACAGAAAAATTGTGCATGTGTGATTTTAATGGTATGATATGATGTGAGATTATTGTACGTAATTTTTCAGGTGTTTATGAAATATGACATGTATAGGATATAGTGGACTATGTATATATTGTATAAATGGTAAATAAATACGAATATATATAGTTTGCTATATAATATACTGTTATGATTTTTATTGTGGATATATCGTGAAAGTTTTAAAACGTACAATATGATGTGTGATTATTGTACGTGATTTTATCACGGAAAATGTGAAATATTGTGATTTGTCTTCGGACGTGATGTGTGGTACAATATGATGTGAGATTATTGTACATGTGAGGCAAGTCGGAACCTAGCCTTTGGCCGGACGAAAGTTACGACACAGTTAGAGCTCTAGTCTGTCTGCCATAGTACTGCATGGAGGTAACGGGTGGTTATCTGCTCATGGGTACTCAGCTTGTTTTGGATGTTGGGTGGCGGGTGGTTACCCAACATCAGCGGTATACTAAGTGAGGGGTAACGGATGTGTACCAGCGCTCATTAGTTACCATTTTGTGAAAGTATTAGAGTAACCAGATGGGTTGCTCGTTTTCTCATGATTTTCATTATACTGTGTTGATGTGGAGTTGTGTCTTTTATGAGACGAGAGTTATTTTAATATTTTACTCATACGAGCTGTAAAGCTTACCGGGTTTGTGTTGCAATCCCGGTGCACCAATTTCAATGGTGTAGGGGATACTTCCGCAGGTGCTGAGTAGTGGTGATTGAGTGACGACTCCGAAGACTCGAAGTCGATCGCATCCAGTCGTGGTGAGGTTCCAGCGTGGATTGTGTGTGTGATTTGGTGTGATTTTATTTGTGAGGTTGTTGTGAGGATTATACAATTCCATTTGTTATATGTTGAATTATCATTTGGGTTTGTAATAATCGGCTTGACTGAGTTATATTTTAAACTCAGATGTGATCCGCTGTTACGCTTTAATGATTTCGATTTATTTGAGATTATTTGGTGTTTAACGACTTTAGAATTTTGAGTTTTTAAGCTCGAAATTTTGGGGTCGTTACACTTTACACTGTCACAATCAAGCAGCAATGCACATAGCTGCGAACCCTGTCTTTCACGAACGTACCAAGCATATCGAAGTGGATTGTCATTTCATTCGAAATCAAGTCCAAAACAAAATTCTGACCACTTCGTTTGTGCGTTCTTCTGATCAACTAGCCGATGTGTTCACCAAAGTGTTGCCTACTGCTCAGTTCCATCGTCTATTGTTCAACTTTGGTTCAAAAGATTCTCTCGATCCAGCTTGAGGGGGAGTATTGTTAGTGTTGTCTACTTAGTGCTATTGTTAGTGTTATCTTTTCTTAGTACTTACTTAGTGCAGCAGCTTCTTTTCTTAGTGTTATTGTTAGTGCTATCTTTTCTTAGCTAGTGCTTACTTAGTGTAGTTTCTTTTCTTAGTGTTGTTTGCTTTACTAGTCTATATATAGTTGTTTCCATTGTAGCTACAAACATAATTCAGTTGTAAAAACTAGCAGTTCAATACATCATTCATATTCAAACTATTTCCTTGTGTTACCTTCTTCACTATAACTCAAACAGCTTCAAGTGGTTGTTTTATTCATGTTACGGTCAACATGGCTGACATACTATTTATGCAAGTCTTATGATGCAGGTGACACTAGGTCAGGATGTCACCTGAATTGGATCAAGGGCAATGCACATCCCGGTAAACGATAGCTGGGTCCCTTAATACATTCTTCTTTGCCTCAGGTTTTCTGGTCCTTCTGGTTGGCTCTCGAATTTGTCACTCCGCAGGAAAACTCTAATATGGAATTTGTGAAGACCATATTGTTATTCCTCTCCCCTCCCTTGAGGGTGACATAGAATCTCAGTGGTTGGGGTTGTACAGACAGACCAATAATGGCCTTTCTTGGGCATATGTATAGATCGTTCTAAGAGTAACTGATACCTACATGTATAATTTGCTCGTAAGCAACCATGGTTGTTATGGACTCATGGGGTTTTCCACACACAAGAGAAGATGGTGTGTCCAAGTAGATAAGCAGATTAATATATTTTATGTTGATAGAAATGAAACTAAGGAAAGCCTAATCAATCATAGATGTTATAGTTAAAAGAAGCACTACAAAATGTTTTTTTTGATGACTATACAATGGCATTTAATCATAGGCCTGTCAAAGAAACTCTGCTCCCTTTGCCTGGGGCACATACGTTTGCATTCATAGGCAAGCCAAACAGGTTGCAATTTGCAATACATTGAAATTTAATTTGCATAATAGTATAAGTGAACAGGTTCGAAACTATAGGACTTGCATTGGTAATCAGTAAAGCAAGTATCAACAATCACTAGCTTGTGACTCAATACAAATATAGACGGTGGACAGATAAGGAACTGCATACCTTGAAGCAGACGACAGTACAAAATTGGCTGAACCAACTGAGAAATTGAATGTACACACTTGTCACCATACACAATCTCAGAAAATTGTTTGCTCCCCCAATTCCTGGCCAGCCATCCCCTCTCTCAGCACAGTCTGGAAGAAGTCTTCCAATGTGTCTTTACCATAACTCGGTGTTTTCTCAGCACTGTATTCTCCAGTCTCAGGATCTAAAACCAACATACTCTCAGCTGCATAATACCTTCCAATCTTCCCAAACTCAGCTGTATCTTCCATCGAAGGAAATATCTTTACAAGGAAATCAAGGACCCCAATAGCAAAGTCCATTATCTCAATAGGCACTTTCAAAAACTTGGGTTCCCTCCCCACAAGTCTAAACAGCAACTCTCCTTGCTCCAATGGTGTCAAGGCCTTCCCCGGTCCGCCAATTGGCAAAATTTGGTTAATCTTATTCTCATTCAACACACAATCAGCAATAAACGAAGCCAAATCTGCCTCACTTATCGGCTTGCAAGCACACAACTTCCCATCCCCAAACATCACATATGGCTTCCCATCTTTCACCAGCTCAACCTGACCCCCTAAGCTCTTAAAGAATGCAGTTGGCCTCACAATGCTGTAACTAAAACCACTGTCCTCCTCAGCTTCCCTGATCAACTCATCCTCGAACTTCAGCTTTGCGCGCTGGAATTCAAGAAGAGGTTTCTGCACACATACTGCAGAAAGCAACACAAAATGTGAAGCCCCACGCTTCCTACCGGCAACAAAACTGTTCTTTGTTGCCTCATAGTCTATCTTCCAAGAGTCCTTCACACCGCCACTACGGCTAGCAAGGCAAGAAACCACTACATCAATTGGAACACCCAGTTCCTCAATAGATTTCTCCAAACTATCCAAACTGGTCACATCTGAAAAGCACACATTGGCTCCTTTCAACTGGTTCAAAGTCTCATCCTTACTAACCTTACCTCTAATCCCACTCTTCTCCCTAGCAATGGCTATAACATTGAACTCTCTATCCACTAACTCCTTAACTACAAACCTTCCAATGTACCCAGTTGCACCCACAACCAGAATGTTAATGTCTTTGGGACTTTTGTTCCTAAATGAAGGTATAACGGTGGTTTCAGCAGTTTGGGTCGTTGAAGCTGAAATGGGCTTTGGTTTTTGTTTGCTGAACTTAACTATTTCAGATAAGTTAAAGTGAGATGATGAGAACCCAGTAAGGGGAAATGAGGTTACCTTAGTTGGGTTGGTGAACTGGGTTAGGAAGCTATGGTGTTTTGCTGAGTGGAGATTGAATGCGGTGGAGGAGAAGCACAGTGACATTTTCTGTCGGAGAAAGCTTGTGGCTTTGTGTGGCAAGAAATGTGAGTGAAATTTCTTGGTTACTAATCAACTCATATCATATGTGGATATTCAGGGGATTTCTTTTTCTTTTTTCTTTTTGCTATATAAACGTTTTTCAATATTTTGGGTCAAAATTCATAAAGTTTTATGTGACAGAAAAGGAAGATGAATTTGTTTTCTATTATTTATGATTTTTGTTTCTTATTGTGCACTCTGAATTCGATTATAATTTAATTGACGAAAATGAATGCCGACTTCAAACATTGTTAGAATTGTTTTTTTTTTTTCATTTTGTTAAAACATGACATTTGTTTCAGGATGAAATAATTGTGTATTATTGAATGATAAGGGGGTCTATATATAGGCATTACAAAACCACAATCCCGTAGGATTCGGAGTCCTAATCTATTACGGAGATGCTAATCTATCTCCTAACATGAAACCTATTAGGCTAAGACACACACAAGGGTAGAATAGTAATTCTCCCGGAACACTCCCCCTTGTGTCGCATGCCTAGGTTGCATGATGCACACATCGTTACCTCGGTAAAAACCTTGTCAAGGAAAACAAAAACCTCTTGGGTAAAAACAAAAGCTTGATCGAAGGGAAAAAGAGCACAACACACCGTCTACATTTGATAGCATCATGTGAGCTAGACTCCCCCTGAAGTCTACGAAACAACCCCCCCTGATTAGTGCCATAATCATGGAGTACAAAGAACAACGTATACAACGTTCATTACATGCTTCTCAAACGTAGTCTTGGGCTAATGATTAATCATTAATCTAGCCACACATCCTTAGATCATACATGCTATACTTAGCCAAACTTAGATCTTAGGAAACAAGATTGCATAACAACTCAAAACAAGAGTTTGCAATGAAAATCAGATTCTCGAGTATAATGACCTTCACTCACTTAAATGGCCATAACTTCTTCGTCAAAATAGGTATCAGCGAACCGTAAAATGTTCTGAAAAGTAGACACCCGTGGCTTTCCAGTGAGATAAGGTTCACAACCTATCCGATTGGAGCAGTTCACAATACTCTATCGAAGTTGATTGACTTGCAAATTTCCGAACAGGACAGTCCTACTTTGCTAAAACGGCCATAACTCACACAATATGATAGCTATGAACGAATGGTTGATTTCCCTGGAAATTAGACACATAGTCCTTTCCAATGGTACCAATTTCACCATATTTCATCGAGCAAGCTGTCCTGTAGGTCTCGTTGAAGTTGACCTACGAAACTGGACAGATTCTGATTTGTCACATTTAATGTGTCTTTCGCGAAAAGAATGGGGGAATGGACCAATGAAGGACTGATTTTGGTCCAATACGGAACCGTACGCATCCTCTACGCTACCAGTGTCGACTGCTACACCAAGGCGTACATTGATGTTGCTGGAGCTGCTGGCGGCGTTGGTGTGGATAGGATTTGTGTTGGTTCACTAAGTGTAGAACTAAACCCATGTCAAAGAAGCAATGCAAGTCCAATGACAATGCATAGGCGCATATTTAATCACGTCATAATGAAAGCAATAGTGTCCCAACAACACTAACATGTATGAATGTATAGCTCATTGAATCTCTTCATCGTCTATACTTATACGGAATAGAGAATCAAGAATTAGCTTAATATGAACACATATGGGTATGAGTTCTTGCAACCGATTGTACTACGTTCTCTCGAACGTCGCAATCTGATTACATGGTCTGGAGGCATTTAAAGTCCCTCGGGCACTCTCATATCTGCGTCAAGATCCCTTTACAGATATTCTATGACCACTATCATATGCTGGAAATCAGTTTTCATGGACACTACTACTGATCAAGTAGCGGAAAGCAATTATGTCCATAACGAGAGAATATAACTCATCGTAGTCAATACTAGGATAATGAGACAATATTTGCGCCATAAGTCCTGCATATATCGCATGACTTCATCTTTCTCATTACACTTACGAACAACGACCAACATAACAAGTCTAGTTCAGCCTGTATTGATTCTTTCCACTTCGGTCAAGTTGCTCATCGTTGATACTTTACAACGGAATAAGAGCATAAGCGAATACATCATCAATCATGGGAGATCAATCTATTAAACACACGCGCGCGCTGTATACGATCAATTTGTGAGATTTCTATTCTTCTCTAACATCAACAAAAGGAGTCTGTAGCGTCCCACAGAAACTTAGTTGATACACATGTTTAGAGAATATCTCTTGATGATGGGCGAAATACTTGTGCCTACGCACTTTGCTTCTTTCTAGTTTTGATTCTAGAGAATAATGGTCTCCCCCTCATCTAGGCAGGAGCCAAGACCGAAGCTATGACACTTACTAGTCCATCTTTGCGTTTTCCGCCCTTGTTTTGTGGTGCAATGTCACGGGCGCCGACAACACCACAGCGTACGATGGTGCCATCGCCGGCTTCCTTCCCACTGTCAGGGATGGTGCCAACGGTGCTAGGACCAGGTCATATGAAATTCTCCCATATTCTGAGAGTCCCAACCTTACCGGCACGTCACAGCATTTATGTGCGATCTCGTCACTTTCGCAATATCGGTAAAGTCATTGAGCATCGAATTTTTGACTTTCTGGAGGTCGATAATGCGTTGCACATTTACTCACTTTGAGTAGTGCGGGATCTTAATGAGACATAGTGCCACACTACGTCAATTCCTGGCGTTAAAAACCAGAATGTGAGCATTCCATATCTCCCCCTAACGACGGGAAGTATGTCTCATCAAAGTGACCGTCTGCTAATATCGCAGGATAGAGATCAACGGTTGTAGATTGGAAATAGCGGACAAGTGTTAGTGATTCATAAATCATAACCAACCAGAATACTTAATCGTTTCAAGTAGACCCATTGAGATAACTACAATAGAGGCACATAAATAACGTTAACCAAATAGGCGTTAGTGAAAAGAACGTTGGGACCGTATCCAGTGACCATCTGGTACGCACTAAACGCTTGGTAAGTTGTGGGTCTGAAAACGAATAAGTGTCGCTGCATGCAACATCATTACATATCTCCATGCAAAAATCGGCAGGTTAGTACCCATAACCAAGTCTGAGCTCTGCTAGATCGTGCAGGAAATGAACATGAGGAATAATATGTTCAACGACGATCCCAGTAAATATGCAAAACGAAATCATCAAAGTCATGGGGGTGAATTCTCCAACGATATCCAATCAAATAGAGTTGAGAGGATGGGAAGGGTGGTGAGCCCTTAGTATGATGATCATAGCTAAAAACTTTAGCGAATGCAGCGTTTCTTGTGGAAAGCAAAGCGACGTGTGACCAACGCGTCGATGCTCTTAACCTATACAATAAAAATACCGAAAAATGTCTGCATTCGGTTGGATAGGGTCCACTAATGTCACCTTAAATACTTCGTAAGAATGGAATGTTCTCGGTTGGAGCCTTAGCAAATAAGGACTTCCTTGAAATCTAGCAAAAGAACAAGCTTTGCAAAATGAGCGATGGGCATCAGAGATTACCATGGAGGCATTAGAAAACACGGGAGGCATCACAAGGTCCTGTGAAGGATGGGATGCCGCCACCGACGGCCTTAATGCCATGGAGCCGCCTAAATAGGCAGGCTCGGCCTCACCGTGCATGGCACGGATAGGCTCGGCCTCACCAAGTGGAGCATGGGTGAGGTGGTCCTCCAATCGCTTCGTGAACATGAAAAATAGATGATCATGTGAATTTCAAAGAACTCGAATCATCATATCTTGTTCAAAATGACCAAAAAGAATGATCATGTCAAAACCGAGAAGAGAGTAAAACCAAACCCATGATTCAAAGAATCTTGAGTTACATAAAGCTACTGCTGCAGGTAAGCAAAACTATGTCTGCAGGCTAACAAAGCTATTGTCGAAGCTTGAAAAAGATATTGTCAATGAAATCTGACAGATTTATTCCTCTCCATTCTTAACACAAATATCAAGATGAAAATCCATCATTGGCATGAATGGCCTTTAAAACTTAGCAAGGCATGAAGATATAGAACACAATCTCCGCACGAGATCCGTAAAACAACTACCTGCGCCGTAGGACAGTGTGGGTGGTTACGCAATTAGCAAGACACTCGATTTCACGGCGGGACATTCTCAAAATGAAGATTAAGAGAGTCAACGACGCGGTGAACTTCTCTACACAATACGCCGTAGGATATTGTAAGAGAGGGGATTGAAACAAATGGCAATCCCATCGAATGTATCACATGGCATAGAACTACATTCTTCAACTCAAGAGTTGGAAAGACATGGTATTGGAGCAGTTGAATACCAAACAATTTGGGTGGTAAAAACCATCCAATTGGTGCGGGTGGTCACCAATAATAATAAAATCATTTGAGCTATGAAACGACTTGGAGAACCATGTCAAATTAACCGGAAAACCATGTCAAATTAACTCAAAACCGGGTGAATTTAGGACTAGGAAAACATGGCAGCAAGAACTGCTGAGATATGCCGGAAAAATGACGAGAAAGGACGAAAAAAAATGTCATAAAAACTCGTCGGAAGCCGGCGGCACCGATTGCCGGAAATCCGGCCTGCAGTGGCCGGACCTGGCCGGTATGGAGGTCATAACTTCAGGTACGACAGGGAACGCCGTCCGGAACTGGATGGCGGTGCCGGAAACGCCGGAATAGGGCCGGAAGGCGGCGAATACGCCGGTAAAACGTCAAAAACGTTCCGGAAACGCCGGAATAACAACCGGGAAAAACGACGTCAATTTTGACGTTCCGAGGTCCGTTTTCCAAATTTGAACGTCCAAAATCACAATGTAGTGCTATTGGGGTCCCATGTAACCCAAAAGCGGCCAATTTAAAAACCACGTGAGTTGCAAACGTTGACCATGCATGCTAAACCAAGGCAAATAAAATTCTCACAAGTCCAAAAAAGACGAGAAATTTTATAGAATATGCCAATATTTAATACAACACAACCAAACTTCCAATTCCAATAGACGACTTAAGCTAAAGTCGAGTAATAATCATGGCAATGCCAACGTCATACTTGAAAAATAGTAAGCAGAAGACATAGTCAAAATAGATTGACTAATCAAAAGTCCGCAGCAACAAAATCTTGCATATTGGATCGGGCGGAGCCTTAGCCTGAGGCTCAAAATGTTTGCTTACTTGAGAATGGAAGAATGTTACTTTTCCATCTCCAAAATTCCCTCAAGAAATAGATAAAAGGTGCCAAAAATGACATGCGTTTCTTGGATGTGGAGTATGCATCAAGGTCAACTCTGATAATACAACGTCATAGACGTTCATTAAAACACTTTAAAGTGTGTCCCATAGAATTCCTTATTTTTGGGATCTTTTGTCAGCAAATAGTGCTGCATCAGAGTAATGGATCAACTCAAATAAATGAGTACGTAGACCTTGAGATTATCGTTTATAGACATGAGTTTAAGAAAACTCAAACATTCAAATAATAGTCGCGATGACGACGCATCCATAATAAACGAGGGTTGTATTGGTTTCGAATAATCGAAATATTCAAGTATGTAACCGGAATTAGAAGGGTTGTGATGTATATGGTCACAAAATAATCGATGCATATCGGCGATTCTCATGATCGCACCCAAAACAGCGGTGCACTCAGGCGACCACACGAAATCGATATCTTCTTTTTTAAATAATAACGTGACTCCCCAAGGACCGTCACACGAAAAACGTCGACCAAGATGGGAATCATATCCCTCTTTGGTCTCATCGACGTTATAAGAAAAGCCGGAAAAGAAGACATGAAAAAGGCTAATAGCGCCCGATAATTTATATATATATCTTCAAAAGCAGCAACTTTAAGAAAAAACATACTTGTTGGTCTGCCAAATAGACCGCATATAAGTAAATTGCTCTGCAAATCGATCGTCATGCATGAAGTTGCTTGTTGAATTCCTTTTCGATCTTCGTCCGATGACATAAAAATCTTGGGAGGATACGATCAAAATCATATGTAGATGACAAAAGTATCGTCCATCTCGGCATGAATGTCATCACCATAGTACGACGAGTGATCACTTTTCCTATGGAAGCACGTGAAACATAGTTAGAAAACGAAAACGTGCAAATAAACGATTTAATAAGCAATAGGAAAAGAAAAAGGAAAAAAAAAGAGAAATAGTTTAAAGGCCCAAAAGGCTATCGGGCTCGTCAGGCCATAGGCCCAAAAGGGTAGAGAAGACGGGAGTAGCTTCTCTTGAGCAAAGAGTTTGCTTGTGCAGTTCGCGTTCCTCGCGTATATATGCGGGTGGAGCAATTTTGAATCCTCTGATGCGGGGTCTTGCGGGGCAAAAAGATATTTTTGCGGAGCGAATGCGGAAGAGACCCTGCGGGGCTGCAGGGCAGCAGGGGGGGTCGCAGGGGCTGCAGGACAGAATCTGCGTGCGGGACTGCCTGCATGCGTGCGTGCAGGGGCTGCGATGTGGGGGCTGCAGGGCAGGGCAGCGTGCGGGGCTGCGGGGGTAGCATGCAGGGGCTGTGTGCGGGGCTGCAGGGGCTACACGCGGGGTTGCAGGGGCAGCAGCGGGGGGGGTTGCAGCGACGGCGAGCAGGGGCTGCGCCGACGAGGAACGTCGACGGGAAGATGTCGGAGGCCAGAGACGACGGTGGCCGGTGGTGGAGAAGAGAAAAAAAAAATTTGTAGGGCTCTAAAAGTTCAGGGTTTTAGAGCAACGTGCTGATAACGTGTTTCAGGATGAAATAATTGTGTATTATTGAATGATAAGGGGGTCTATATATAGGCATTACAAAACCACAATCCCGTAGGATTCGGAGTCCTAATCTATTACGGAGATGCTAATCTATCTCCTAACAGGAAACCTATTAAGCTAAGACACACACAATGGTAGAATAGTAATTCTCTCGGAACAACATTATATATTTTAAAAAGTTACAACCGAACAACTCACCCTCATGAGCACGAAAGAACCGTCCACCAAGGATTTCAAAGAGTCGAACTAACATGAGCTACATGTGCACGATTATAAGAAGAACAACCTCAACACAAAATTCATGTTGAATAACTGAGAAGAAAAACTAAAATTTGGGAAAATATGGTGTATAATTAATAGTCAGAGAAGAAAGTAATGCTTTTAACTCTAATGTTGACACATCCACCATTCCATAATGTAATGGCATCCAAAATGAAATGCCATACACAAAGGACTCTCTAGATACAAAGCCTAAATTCATTGAAATGCCAAACATATCAGTAAATAATTCTTTTTCCATCAATCCAACTTTCAGTAAAAATATATAGACGGCTAAGATTGGGCGGTGAGGTTCAATACGACAGTGTAAGTTTGCAAGTACTTTTTTTTGAGTTCAAACTTGATTCTACTACCACAACACACTGCCTCATCTCTCAACTTGTTTCCCTCTTCCCAATCTCCCTATGGCTGTCTCTGTTTAAATTTTCCATATTTCTTGTGGTGCATTTCATGGCCGCTACGCTACTATCCCAACCTCCCATCTTCCACCTCCCCAACTCCAACACCCGAATCCTCTGCAACACCGACTCATCACTCATCATCATCATCTCCATTCAAACCGAAGAAGCAAGTCTCCGTCGACTACGACACCGCAACTCCCACCCTCTCCTCCCACGTCACCGGCCTCAGAAAGCAAGACATCCCCAAGCACCACCGCCTCCGCGTCCAGACCGAGCGGTTCCAGAAGGACTGGGCCCTCTCCGACGTCGTCAGCCGCGTCTATCAGCTCCGCCGCGGCGACGACATCGACGGCGTCCTCAACCGATGGGTCGGACGCTTCGCCAGGAAGAACTTCCCCGCTTTGATCAGAGTAGATAGATTTCATTGATTGTTTGAGAATATTGTATTACATGAAATTTGGAGTTTGGAAAATTTGAGAGGTTGGTTTTTTTTTTGGTGCAGGAAATGATAGCGAGGGGGTCGGTGGAGCATTGTATGCAAGTGTTCCGGTGGATGAAGACTCTCAAGAACTACTGTGCTCGCACTGATAATCTGATATATACAACATGTTGATCAGATTGCATGCCAGGCATAATCTTGTTGATCAAGCTCGCGGCTTGTTCTTCGAAATGCAGGAATTGAGGTACTATTTTCTCCTCTTATTTGGGTTTTGATTATGCTTTCTGTATGTAGAGTAATCTTAAAGCTAGTATTAATTCATTAGGACCGACAGATGGTGTGAATAGAACCTTATGAACTTCGGAGGAACATATTTGAGTTAATCTACCACTCACAAAGCTTTTAACTTGGTCCCATTTTAAGCTCAGAATGGAGTGAAATCTCATGTTTGAATTTGATTTAAGTGCATACCCTGTCCTCGTGTGTAGTGATTTAATCCAGTATAAGTTGTTGCCTACTGATAAGAAGGAGGATGGTAACACAGTCAGAAAATTTGTGATTGAGTAAAGTACATCCTTAGATTAGGATATCTTGGCTTCACACCGAACCACAAATAGAGGTTAAGGATTCTAGATTGCTTCCAAGCCCTAATCTACAAACCAACACTAATGGAAAATAAAAGGATAAAGTGAACTTAGTGGGGATGATTGGGTACGAGTTTTCAATTAGCTGAGGACAAGTTGCATGAAGAATTTTCCTCAAAATGAATAACCATTGGAAAGATTAAAGGTGAGGAAGAGAGGGTATGGGCAAAGTACCTTAAGGGTTCCTACATTCTCTCTATTTAGCCTCTCCAAAAATGTGTCGGCCAACTTACAGACATATTGTTGGGGTTCTCTCACAAGAGTAAACTGCTGCTATCATCATCATTGAACCTAAAAATTCTAAGAACATAGAGAAAACATACAATTATTGAGCTTCTAAATCTGTCTTTTGTAAGCTATCCCTATATAGTACTAACCAAATGAACTTTTGGTAGGTGCAAGCCTGATGCTGAATCCTACAACACTCTTATCAATGCACATGGTCGTGTAGGTCAATGGCGCTGGGCCTTGAACATTATGGATGACATGCTGCGTGCGGCTGTGTGTAATTTCTGTATTCTTCCCTAAACAATCTTAGTGGGTGTTTTGATGTGAGAAACTTCCTTTTGTCTTTGATTTCTCATATGATGCATGGTAGAAAATGTGTATTATCACATGAAATGACCACTCATCCTGTTTTTTTTGTCGCAAGGGGTTTATTGCAGTAATTAACGTGCTTAATGTTGTTCTGATTTGCCAAACTATCATCCGTCCTTTATGTTACTTTGCTGTTGCAATTACTGCTGCTATCTTACCATTGGACCTCGTCCAAATTTCAATTGGAAAGAACTATCTTACAGTCCAAATGGTTCACAAAAATCAACTTATGTCTCAACATGATGACCTTGAAAGCTTGCTGAATGTCAGTTGACTAATAGCTTTAACATGTATATTCCAATCCTTCTTTCTATCATACTGAGCTTCCTGTGAGAATGTATATGATGGACTGCATCCAGTGACATACATCTTTATGAATCCAAATTTGCGTTGGTTGAATCAGATATTTCTCAACTACACGCAAACTTTGATTATAGTCTGGGTATTATAGCTATGACTGATGATTATATACTGAGTTGTATTCCTTTGTCTAATGTTTGCTAATATTAATCGTTATTGATTGACATCACATCTTGTAGAGATTTTCGTGTCCCATCCTTGTATGTGCAGATCCCTCCTAGTCGGTCAACATACAACAACTTGATCAATGCATACGGATCGAGTGGAAATTGGAGAGAAGCTTTAAAAGTTTGCAAGAAAATGACAGATAATGGAGTTGGACCTGATCTTGTGACTCACGATATTGTTTTATCTGCATACAAGACTGGGGCTCAGTATTCAAAAGCGTTATCTTATTTTGAACTTATGAAGGGAACAAATATCCGTTCAGACACAACAACCCTCAATATTGTTATATATTGCATGGTGAAGCTTGGACAGTATGGGAAAGCCATTGATATCTTCAATTCCATGAGAGATAAGGGAGCACTATGTCGCCCTGACATTGTAACATTCACCAGCATCATTCATTTGTATTCTGTGAGCGGACAGATAGACAATTGCACAGCCATTTTTGATACAATTCTTGCAGAAGGGCTAAAACCTAACATGGTTTCCTATAATGCACTATTAGGTGCATATGCTTCACGTGGGATGTGCACAGAGGCATTGTCAATATTAATGAGTTGAAGAACAGTAGTTTTCGGCCGGATGTTGTGTCATATACATCTATACTCAATGCTTATGGAAGATCAGGACATCCTAAAAAGGCTAGGGAAGTTTTTGATAGGATGAAAGCCAACCACTTGAAGCCAAACCTTGTGAGCTACAATGCACTGATTAATGCCTATGGATCGAGTGGTTTATTAGCTGAAGCTGTTGAGGTCCTGCGTGAGATGGAACAAGATGGAGTTCATCCAAACATTGTCTCAATATGTACCCTTTTGGCAGCTTGTGGACAATGTGGCCGGAAGGTGAATATTGACGTCATACTTTCAGCAGCGAAGTTGCAAGGCATTGAGCTGAACACAATTGCCTATAATTCAGCTATTGGGAGCTATATGAATTTGGGAGAACGTGAGAAAGCTATAAACTTGTATCAATCTATGAGAAAGAAGAAAGTGAAACCAGGTTCTGTTACTTACAATGTATTGATAAGTGGTTGTTGTAAGATGCCAAAATACAGTGAGGCGCTAACTTTTTTTTATGAAATGGTGGATTTGAAAATTCCTTTGTCCAAAGAAGTGTACTCGTCTGTGCTGTGTGCTTACAGCAAGAAGGCAATTTTTCTTTTTTATTATTATTATTACTTTTTTGTACAAGTTGCCATTTTTTAGATTATTTGTTACTTGGTAAACATGTCATATGTTAATTTCTAACCTTCATGACAAAAAATGCAGGGCAAACTTATGGAAGCAGAATCTGTATTCAACTCAATGAAGATGGCTGGATGTCCTCCTGACGTAATTACATATACTGCAATGTTACATACGTATAGTGCTGCAGGTAAAATTCTGAGCAATACGTACTTGGACATTGGACCCTGATGGGATGGATTACCTCTGGAATTAATTCTTTTCTTTGTATATAGAGAATCGGGAAAAGGCTTGTGAGCTATTTCAAGAAATGGAAGTAAATGGCATCCAACCAGATGTTATCGCATGTTCAGCTTTGATGAGAGCTTTTAACAAAGGAGGCCATCCCTCTTGAGTTCTTATTCTGGCAGAGCTTATGAGAGAAAAAGATATTCCTTTCAATGATGCCATTTTCTTTGATATGGTTTCCGCTTGTAGCTTGTGAGTTGAACCGTTTTTTTATATCCTTATGCTCCTGTTTTCTTCTTTTATTTTTCAGTTCTTTTTTCTTTTATCTAGTTAGTTTGATATATTCATCTTCTTAACTTGGATACATGTCTATTTTATTCTGCTGGACCGATTTGCTCATTTCTATCCATCTATGTGATAGTAATACACGCTTCCATAGATATCGCTTTCATTTTTCTCTTTTTTAATAGTCACAGATATCACTTACTTTTCCTTCTTTTTGGCTAGTAGAAAGCAAATTATGGTATGTGGATAATCCATTGATTTTGATACCATTTAGTCTCTTCCACATACTAGGTCTAGAGTGTAAAGTTAGAGTCACCTAAATATGGGAATGTAATAAGTTTCGAAGAACATCCCTTTCCGGTGCCTGATACAGCATTACCTTAGAGCATGGAGTTGTGTTTCGCCAAGGTTTTAGTTATACATTGAGATTATCTAAAACATTAAAATCACTTTGTGTGCCTATTTATTTGTGGCGATGATATTCAGAAATAGTACTCTCATATGACAGGCAGTCTTGTATGATGTCAAAGCTAATCCTAGTTGATTCATCACAAAATGTGCAATACTGTCTTTGGCATGTAATACATTATGAGACAGTTGCAGTAATGCTTTTTTCAAGGTTGTACCACTATGTGCATGTCTGGCAAGGATTATGAGGTGATACGGAAAAAGTGATGTCTCATTTGTCTGGATTTCACGATTTTAATGAGTGATTTGTCACTATATTCCAAAGGTTACGCTTGTGTATTCAATGTTAGTTTCTAAGCTAAAGAACCTTGCAACCAAGATAGTCTTAACTAGATTAGATTAAACAAAATATATATACTTAAAGTAAGGTCTTTTTGATTGAATTGCTTTCATTGTTTGATCAAATATGCATCCATTCCATAGTGCCTAACTGCCTGTCTTTAAAACTTAGGCGCTACCTTCTCTGTGTTTTCTTTAATCACCATATAAGTATATGAACAGATGTATTTACTGAGAATATTTGTTATATATTGCTCAAGTTGTTGTTATGATAATGCGGTGAACCAGATTTAATTGATATGTGTGTGCACTTCGGATTGCTTCAGTGTTGAGCTCTATTTGCAGTTATTCAAAATTGTGTCACTAAAGTATTATAGCTTCTATGCTTTTGGCATATCCCTTTCATCTATTCTTAATGAGTAACTGATAATTGAAATTTTAATGAAGATTACAAGATTGGAGAACAACTATGCAATTGATTAAGGTGATAGAACCCTCATTCCCTAGACTCTCAGTTTGGCCTTATGAATCAACTTCTGCAGATTATGGGAAGAAGCGGAAAGACAGAGGCTATGATGAAGGTACTCTGCATTTTCCAATATTTGATGGCTAAATGCCTAAACGTTGCCCTGCCACACTACCATCTATCTTTATGTTTCTAATATATGCACAGCAAATTTGCGCAAGAAACAAGACATTCCTTTTTTACTGAACAATATGCATATACCAGCAGCTTTTGGTTTTCTGTTGGTTGATTTTCGTTATTGCTCTCAATTTTAACTCCCTCTCTCTGTCTCTTCTGTCTCTCACTGTGCAGTTCTACCAGATAGTTGCATTGAACGGTGACATAAACTTTGATACTTACTCAATCTTGTTGAAGAATCTTTTGTCTGTAGGAAGTTGGAGGAAGTATATTGAGGTAACCTACAAGTCCAGTTTTCAATTTCTGATTTTTTTAAATTATACAGCGTAGTTAGCATCTAGCTACTTTCCCTAGGCACATAAATGACATGATGGCGAAGAATCCAACTCTGTATGAGTAATACCCCGGGGGAATACCTAATTCTTAGTTGATAGTTCTGTTGCATAATATATGGAGGTTATACATTCAAAACCCTTTTTGTTTTTATAGTTCAAGAATAGAAATTACGACGAACCCATCACTTTGTGCTCATGTTGGCATCAGTTCAGCTACTGAGACTTGCTTTGAAAGTAATCTGCAAGTTATGAATATGGGTAACTACCAGTTGAACGGTTGGCTGAAGCACATTGATTGACAACTGAAAACCTGAGCTCTAAAAAAATAAAATAATCACCAATTGTTTGCCATTGTGTGTATAATGTACGTTTTGTGCTTCTCTAGGGAATTAGGGAGAATTATACTTGTGCCTAATCAATACCTTGATGGAAATTTCACAGTACCATTCTTAATGCTTATGTGATTATGTACACATACATTGATTCTTTACCGGTGTTTCTCTGCAGGTATTGCAATGGATGGTGGATGCTAAAATACGACCTTCTAGTCAAATGTATCTCGATATATCCTGTTTTGCACAGAAAAGTGGTGGAGCTGAATATGCCTCTATTATAAATGAAAGAATCGGTATGCCGATGCACATTTTTATGACTAGAATTTTATTTATCTTGAATCTAATGCTTTGCTTTTACCAATCATCATAATTATTCAGTTTCAATATTGTACTGTCGGTGCTAGTTACCTGATGTCCCAACAGTGTGTTTGATCTCATTCTAATATTCTAGTTCTGGGCTTATCACTGGTCATGCAAACTAAACATATGAACTTACTACAAATGATTTTCATATCATAACCTTTCTAAACTTTGTGTAGCAAAAGGAAATATCGTGAATCAAAAGAATACCATGTGGTTTTTAAAAAGTCATAGCAAGTTCTTATTGTTGCCGAATGTTTCAAATCAAACATGAAAGGAGTTTTCTCTATATTTTTCTGAAATTCTACTTTGGCTAGTTAAAATTTCTGCTGACATGGAGACCCATTACAAATAACCATATTATGGATGGTCATAGCGTTCAAATATAAAAGAATTAAATCCAATATAGTTCGCACCACCCCCTTTGTTAAAAGAACTGAACTACATACCAATACTGTTTCAACTTTTCCACTTATTTGTCTACTATTTACCTATAATATTCATGTGCTCTAGAAATCAATAAGCAATTAGTTCATGATACATGAAATTCCTGCAACTTCTTAGTTTATCTAAATTCATTCATCAATTTGCAGAATTATTGAAAAGAAAAGCAAGGGAAGAAGATTCCAGAAGCAAGCTACGCGATTCTCACTCCACCTCCGTGCTGGTAAATAGAACAAACGCAGAGAACCACAGGCTCCTTAAATCAAGAATGGCTGCGACAGATCCTGTATATACTGTCTAAACTCCAAATCTACCACATTTGTTTCCTCTTAAGGTTGTACATAAATTTGAATTTCCTAAGAATTCTATATTACGCCCCAAAAGTAGTTTATATACCACATTTGTTCCAATTAGATTGTACTTAAATCTTTCCCAAACATTTAGAATCTCTCCCGCTCACTCGCATCTAATTCATCCTCTGTAAATCGATGACAGAATGATGAGGATGGTGACATTGAGCCAAGAGCAAGAGAAACGTAGTTGAATCTCGCCAATCTCCTGTGGAACAAAATTAGGGGTGCTTTCTAATGTTATTTTGAGCGTTGCTGCATCTTCGCGACCTAAAAGCCAGATTACCTTTCACATTCTGCTCACCATGGAGAGTAATATAGAAAGCTTGTTTGTTGCTGGCATTACAAATCAACTTGTCATGAAAATATATTTCCTCAGTTAATTTAAGTCATGTCAATTCGACACCACAGTTCAACACCCTGCTTTCAGTGGTGCTTGTGAAACAGGGACATTGGACAAGAACAATACTAATAAGACCGATCTGGTAAATGACCTCACATAGAACAACATAAGGAGAGATTATCCAAACAATAATACCACACCACATATTCTAAGTACTAGTTCATTCTTAAGTCATTTCCACAATCATCAGCTTTATGAAAGCATCCAAACAAATGCTACAAAATTGGAGTGAAATGGCCGTACAGCCTTACCCCCAGAATTATCAACTACAATACTCTCTCAGTCTCTCTCTCAAATAATAATGTTCAATCACACTATCAGAGGGTACCACCCCAATTTTAGTTTCTAATGTTTTGTGAATCTTTTTCCTTTCAAGTTTGTTTTATTTAGCTCCAAATAAGAGAAATTTTAAATACATATCTCAAATCTCTTAATATCCACTCATGCTCAATACACTATTTATTTAAATTCTCATTCCAATATTTTTACTAAATACACCATATAAAGTTCTAAAATACCCTTGAATAAAAAAATCACATATTTAGTTAAACAAGGCTACTTTTTAGTGTGATTAGTATATTAATATATATTGACATCTTAGCTTATAAATGTTGATGTCAATTTTTATTTGTTCTTACGAATCATTATAGATCGCAATTATTCTTTTCAAATTCTTTAATCATGAAAATGATAAACAAAATTAAGAATATATATAAAAAAAAGTTGAAGAAGATGAACATTTCTTTTTTAAGAAATAAGAATGTAAGAAAATAAAATGAAAAATCATAAATTATCTTGTTTGGGATTCTAAAATAGAATTTATTTTTTTTGTGAAAATTAAGGATTCAATTGATTGTTTGAATTTCCTGCTTAATTTTCCATCAATATATATGCTAATTTAAATGTTCCTGTAAATATTCTTATTTTCTTATTTCAATTGTTTCTAAAAATAAATTCTCTATTTTTGATAATTTATTTTGTTTTTTATTTTCTTAATTATTACATGTACATATTTCGGTCATTTAACATACATGTAAAATCTTATTTGAATATTTGATTAATAGGGGTGTGTATTAACTATTAAGTTTTCATGGGTGTGTATTTAAAACCTCTCCACAAACAAAGGCAGGAGAGCGATCGATGTAGATATCATGTTCTTTTTCTAGATTTTGATTGATTTCCATTCTTGTTTAATCATGGGTTGTTATTTTACTGAGCCAGTTGAGGTCTTACGCAACGGATATTACCTTTTATAGGAATTAGATTGGCCGTTTTGGTTTGATTTCTTAGTCGTATGATCTCTTAGTGTGAATTTGTTAGCAATGACGGTATTAATTGACCCTTTTACTTGTAGCTTTCTTACCAATGATGAGT
The DNA here is from genome assembly GCF_933775445.1 of Argentina anserina. NCBI lineage: Eukaryota > Viridiplantae > Streptophyta > Magnoliopsida > Rosales > Rosaceae > Argentina > Argentina anserina. The sequence goes on along the minus strand of NC_065875.1, from coordinate 15,558,589 downwards.
CGAGTTCTAATAGAAGACGGTGTGTGTATATATATATACAGTTTCTAACAAGAGTGAAGCTTCACTCTAAAATTACAGAGTGAATTTTCAATTTTAGCACACTTTTCGGTCAAAGATTTTTACCATAAGTGATTCATTATTTAGGTATACTATTCAAAATCATCTCTACAAAGTTTCATCTAATTCGACAATGGATTAAGCTTTTAAAATTGAGATTTACACGAACGGTTCATGTTAAACATTTTTAATTCATTCATTGATTTAATCTAATTTCAATACTTTAACGATGTCCGAATTGGATTAAATTTTGTAGAGATGATCTTATATATTGAATTGCTTATGGTGAAAAAATTTGACCGAAAAGTGTGTCAAAATTGGAACTTCACTCTTTAATTTCATAGTGAAGCTTCACTCTGGATAAAGACTGATATATATATATATATATATATATATATTATATGCTTATGTAAGATGTCATCTGCCTGTTTTTCTAGAGTTCTAGCAAATTTTTCATTTATTCAAAAAAAAAAGTAATCACTTTCTAATCACATGCCATTGATTACGTACATGAAATAAACATGGCATATATAGGGTGCGTTGATTAACAAAAAAAGGGAGGGAATCATCACATTCTCCCTTAAATTTGTGTTCGCTAATAGTACTCTAAAACACCAAGTAACTAAATTTTTACGGGATTCACAATAAAATCTGGAATGATCCCCCCGTTTCATTCCTTAAGAGGGATGGGGAGAGTAAGTATTGATTCTCAGGAATCTTTTTTTTTTAACCAAAATTGACCTCATAGTTTTGGAACCCCAATTACGAAATATGTACAAGAACCTTATTATGACATCTATTTTAGATGAGTAATTTTGTAATCAACTCCATTTCTATTCAAAGAATGAATTTCTCATTCATTCAACAAGAAAACATGTAATTGGAATGACTCGATCCTCTTTCCGATTCATTCTCTCTAGCATGCATTCTTTCTCCGATTCTTTTTCAATTCCATACAAATTTCGTAAACACATGCAAAAGAAAAAAAAACTTAGCTTTGTCACCGATTGAAATAAATCAATGCTCATGGACATCAATTTTGAATCATTCATTCTTCTTTTCCTTTTTTTTAATTATGAGAAGACCAATCATTCGGATCTCATTTTATTTCTTTCTAAATTCTCTCGCTGAATTGGGGCTGAATTGGGTTTTCACTTGTAAGAACCTAAGTAGCACAGACACGTGCTCATGACACCGTATTGCGTGTCCGACACAGACACGGACACGTGTGGACACGCGAACTGACTTTGGACACGGCCTGGACACGTGAGTATCCAAATCGGACACGCGAGTATCCGAATCGGACACGCGAGTATCCGAATCGGACACGCACCAACTTATAATAAAAGTGAAAGTGTTTATGGTGAGAATCGAACCTTGGTCATCCAAGACACTCAACAACTCCTCAACAATTCTAGCAGATTCAGTTCTTGATATATTTTATGCACACTTTAATATATATATAAGGAGAGAAATTCGTGATAAAATAAGAATGCTTGTGGTGAGATTCGAACATTGATTATCCAAAGTACTTATCAAGTCCTTAATCATTCTAACAAGTTATGTTTTCATTATATTAATGCACACTTTGACATATATATATATATATATATATCTAAATTTCTAAATACTTTCAAATTTATAAAATAATTATATATATATATATATATTTAAAATAATATTTAATTAACGTGTCCACCACGTGTCCTTGTCCAAAAATATTTTTATATACCATGTCTACGTATCGAATCGTGTCCGTGTCCGTGCTACTTAGGTAAGAACTCAGCATATCGATTTCTAATGATCAGAAGCTACCCATGGGCATGATTGGAGATCGATGATTCATGAATTCTGTTTTGGTTTCGTTCAGAGTCTTGGGGGATTAATTGGAGCTGATTCATGATTGGATTACATGACTAATTTCTGGGTTATTTCCATTTGTACGTGTTGAGATTCTGGCATATGCATGTTAGCCCTCCGAAAGTCCAAATCAACTAATTCTGGTAAGCTTTTCCCCAAAATATCAACATATGCTGCGCAGGTGAGGACATTTTATGTAGCTTTTGATCGATGAAGCTAGATTATGGATAATGATGGAAACACCCCTTTGACTAAATCTAATTGACGACATAATTTAGTAAATTATTGAATAATTAGTAGAGTACGTACAAGCTAAGGCAAGAAAGATATAATGATTGAATAAGGGAGACCTAGATTAAGCACTTAGTATATATTGAGGTTTGCCACTAGAAGAAGAAGAGAAGTTTTAAATACACACCCATAAACTCTTGATACACACTTCTATAATTTAATAATTCAAATAACATTTTGCATGTATGTTGAATTACCAAAATAGGTACATGTAATAATTCAGAAAATTAAAAACAAATTAAATTTAAAACTAAGAATTTATTTTTAGAAACAATTAAAATAAGAAAATTTACATGAAAATTTAAATTAGTATATATTTTGATGGAAAATTAAGTGGGAGATTCAAACACTCAATTCATTCCTTAATTTTCACCGAAAAAAATCATTTCTATTTTTAGAGTTCCAAACAAGGTAATTCTTTAAAAAAATTATGATTTTTCATCTTTCATTAAATTTCATCTTCATACATTCTTAACAAATAAATGTTCATCTTCTTCAAAACAATCAATTCATTGTTCCGGGAGAATTACTATTCTACCCTTGTGTGTGTCTTAGCCTAATAGGTTTCCTGTTAGGAGATAGATTAGCATCTCCGTAATAGATCAGGACTCCGAATCCTACGGGATTGTGGTTTTGTAATGCCTATATATAGGCCCCCATATCATTCAATAATACACAATTATTTCATCCTGAAACACGTTATCAGCACGTTGCCCTAAAACCCTGAACTTTTAGAGCCCTAGAAATTTTTTCTCTTCTCCACCGCCGGCCGCCATCGTCTCCGGCCTCCGGCATCTCCTCGTCGGCGCAGCCCCTGCTCGCCATTGTTGCAGCCCCCCCCCCCCCCCCCCCGCAGCCCCGCACGCAGCCCCGCTCGCTGCCCCTGCACGCACGCAGCCCCGCACGCAGCCCTCCCTGCAGCCCCGCACGCAGCCCCTGCGGCCCCCTGCAGCCCCTGCAGCCATCCCTGCAAACAGCCCTGCAGCCCCGCACGCAGCCCCTGCAACCCCCATGCAGCCCCGCACGCAGATCCTGCCCTGCAGCCCCTGCGACCCCCCTGCATCACGCCTGCATCACCCCTGCCCCTGCACGCAGCCTCCGCTCGAGACCCCTGCATCCTGCCCTGCAGCCCCTGCACGCAGCCCCCGCAGCCCTGCAGGGTCTCCTCCGCATTCGCTCCGCGAAAACATCTTTTTGCCCCGCAAGACCCCGCATCAGAGGATTCAAAATTGCTCCTCCCGCATATATACGCAAGGAACGCGAACTGCACAAACAAATTCTTCGCTCCAGAGAAGCTACTCCCGTCTTCTTTACCCTTCTGGGCATTTAAACTATTTCTCCTTTTTTTTGTCCTATTGCTTATTAAATCGTTTATTTGTACGTTTTCGTTTTCTAACTATGTTTCACGTGCTTGCATAGGAAAAGTGATCACTCGTCGTACTATGGTGATGACATTCATGCCGCGGTGGACGATACTTTTGCCATCTACATACGATTTCGATCGTATCCTCTCAAGATTTTTATGTCATCGGACGAAGATCGAAAAAGGAATTCAACAAGCAACTTCATGCATGACGATCGATTTGCAGAGCAATTTACTTATATGCGGTCTATTTGGCAGACCAACAAGTATGTTTTTCTTAAAGTTGCTGCTTTTGAAGATATATATATAAATTATCGGGCGCTATTAGCCTTTTTCATGTCTTCTTTTCCGGCCTTTCTTATAACACCGATGAGACCAAAGAGGGATATGATTCCCCTCTTGGTCGACTTTTTTTGTGTGACGGTCCCGGGGGAGTCACGTTATTATTTAAAAAGGAAGATATCGATTTCGTGTGGTCGCCTGAGTGCACCGCTGTTTTGGGTGCGATCATGAGAATCGCCGATATGCATCGATTATTTTGTGACCATATACATCACAACCCTTCTAATTCCAGTTACATACTTGAATAGTTTCGATTATTTGAAACCTATACAACCCTCGTTTCTTATGAATGCGTCGCCATCGCGACTGTTATTTGAATGTTTGAGTTTCTTAAACTCATGTCTATAAACGATAATCTCAAGGTCTACGTACTCATTTATTTGAGTTGATTCATTACTCTGATGCAGCACTATTTGCTGACAAAAAGATCCCAAAAAATAACGAATTCTATGGGACACACTTAAAAGTGATTTAATGAACGTCTATGACGACGTATTACCAGAGTTGACCTTGAAACATGCTCCACATCCGAGAAACACATGTCATTTATTGGCACCTGATCTATTTCTTAAGGGAATTTTGGAGATGGAAACGTAACATTCTTCCATTCTCAAGTAACGCCCAATCAGATATGCAAGATTTTGTTGCTACAGACTTTTGATTAGTCAATCTATTTTGACTATGTCTTCTGCTTACTATTTTTCAAGTATGACGTTGGCACTGCCATGATTATTGCTCGACTTTAGTTTAAGTCGTCTATTGGAATTCGAAGCTTGTTTGTATTGTATTAAATATTGGCATATTCTATAAAATTTCTCGTATTTCTTGTTTACAAGATTGACTCGTGAGAATTTTATTTGCTTTGGCTTAGCATGCATGGTCAATGTTTGCAACTCACGTAGTTTTTAAATTGGCCGCTTTTGGGTTACATGGGACCTCAATAGCACTACATTGTGATTTTGGGACCTTAAAATTTGGAAAACGGACCTCGGAACGTCAAAATTGACGTCGTTTTTCCCGGTTACTGTTCCGGCGTTTCCGGAACGTTTTCCGGCGTTTTACCGAAGTATTCGGCCTGAAGTTACGGCCTCCATACCGGCGTTCCCTGTCGGACCTGAAGTTACGGCCTCCATACCGGCCAACTCCGGCCGCCGCCGGCCAGTTTTCCGACAATCGGTGCCGCCGGTTCCGGCGAGTTTTTCTGACGATTTTTTCGTCGTTCCTCGTCATTTTTACGGCATATTTCCAGCAGTTTTTACTGCCACGTTTTCCTAGTCCAAATTTCACCCGGTTTTGAGTTAATTTGACATGGTTTTCTGGTTAATTTTCCGGTTTTCTACAAGTCGTTTCATAGCTCAAATGATTTTATTATTATTGGTGACCACCCGCACCAATTGGATGGTTTTTACCACCCAAATTGTTTGGTATTCAACTGCTCTAATACCATGTTTTTCCAACTCTTGAGTTGAAGAATGTAGTTCTATTGCCATGTGATACATTCTATGGGATTGCCATTTGTTTCAATCCTCTCTCTTACAGTATCCTACGGCGTATTGTGTAGAGAAGTTCACCGCGTCATTGACTCTCTTAATCTTCATTTTGAGAATGTCCCGCCGTGAAATCGAGTGTCTTGCTAATTGCGTAACCACCCACACTGTCCTACGGCGCAGGTAGTTGTTTTACGGATCTCGTGCGGAGATTGTGTTCTATATCTTCATGCCTTGCTAAGTTTTAAAGGCCATACATGCCAATGATGGATTTTCATCTTGATATTTGTGTTAAGAATGGAGAGGAATAAATCTGTCTGATTTCATTGACAGTATCTTTTTCAAGCTTCGACAGTAGCTTTGTTAGCTTGGAGACATAGTTTTGCTTGCCTACAGCAGTAGCTTTATGTAACTCAAGATTCTTTGAATCATGGGTTCGGTTTTACTGTCTTCTCGGTTTTGATATGATCGTTTTTTGGTCATTTTGAACAAGATATGATGATTCGAGTTCTTTGAAATTCAAATTATCATCTATTTTTCATGTTCACGAAGCGATTGGAGGACCACCTCACCCATGCTCCACACGGTAAGGCCGAGCCTATCCGTGCCATGCACGGTGAGGCCGAGCCTGCCTATTTCGGTGGCTCCATGGCATTAAGGCCGTCGGTGGCGGCATCCCCTCCTTCACAGGAGCTTGTGATGCCTCCCGTGTTTTCTAATGCCTCCATGGTACTCTCTGATGCCCATCGCTCATTTTGCAAAGCTTGTTCTTTTGCTAGATTTCAAGGAAGTCCTTATTTGCTAAGGCTCCAACCGAGAACATTCCATTCTTACGAAGTATTTAAGGTGACATTAGTGGACCCTATCCAACCAAATGCGGACATTTGTTCGGTATTTTTATGGTATAGGTTAAGAGCATCGACGCGTTGGTCACACGTCGTTTTGCTTTCCACAAGAAACGCTGCATTCGCTAAAGTTTTTAGCTATGATCATCATACTAAGGGCTCACCACCCTTCCCATCCTCTCAAATCTATTTGATCGGATACCGTTGGAGAGTTCACCTCCACGACTTTGATGATTTCGTTTTGCATATCTACTGGGATCGTCGTTGAACATATTATTCCTCATGTTCATTCACTGCACGATCTAGCAGAGCTCGGACTTGGTTATGGGTACTAACCTGCCGATTTTTGCATGGAGATATATAATGATGTTGCATGCAGCGACACTTATTCGTTTTAGACCCACAACTTGCCAAGAGTTTAGTGTGTACCAGATGGTTACTGGATACGATCCCAACGTTCTTTTCCTTAAACGCCTATTTGGTTACAGTTGTTTATGTGCCTCTATTGTAGTTATCTCAATGGGTCTACTTGAAACGATTAAGTATTATGGTTGGTTATGATTTATGAATCACCAACAGTTGTCCGCTATTTCCAATCTACAACCGTTGATCTCTATCCTGCGATATCAGCAGACGGTCACTTTGATGAGACATACTTCCCGTCGTTATGGGGAGATATGGAATGCTCCCATTCCGGTTTTAACGCCAGGAATTGACGTGGTGTGGCACTATGTCTCATTAAGATCCCGCACTACTCAAAGTGAGAAAATGTGCAACGCATTATCGACCTCCAGAGAGTCAAAGATTCGATGCTCAATGACTTTACCGATATTGCAAAAGTGACGTGATCGCACATAAATGCTGTGATGTGCCGGTGAAGTTGGAACTCTCAGAATATGAGAGAAATTCATATGACCTGGTCCTAGCACCGTTGGCAACATCCTTGACAGTGGGAAGGAAGCCGGTGATGGCACCATCGTACGCTGTGGTGTTGTCACCACCCGTGGTATTGCACCACAAAACAAGGGCAGCAAATGCAAAGATGGACTAGTAAGGGTCATAGCTTCGGTCTTGGCTCCTGCCTAGATGAGGGGGAGACCATTATTCTCTGGAATCAAAACCAGAAAGAAGCGAAGTGCGTAGGCACAAGTATTTCGCCCATCATCAAGAGATATCCTCTAAACATGTGTATCAACTAAGTTTCTGTGGGACGCTACAGACTCATTTTGTTGATGTTAGAGAAGAATAGAAATCTCACGAATTGATCGTATACAGCGCGCACGTGTGTTTAATGGATTGATCTCTCATGATTGATGATGTATTCGCTTATGCTCTTATTCCGTTGTAAAGCATCAACGATGAGCAACTTGACCGAAGTGGAAAGAATCAATACAGGCTGAACTAGACTTGTTATGTTGGTCGTTGTTCGTAAGTGTAATGAGAAAGATGAAGTCATGCGATATATGCAGGACTTATGGCGCAAAGATTGTCTCATTATCCTAGTATTGACTACGATGAGTTATATTCTCTCGTTATGGACATAATTGCTTTCCGCTACTTGATCAGTAGTAGTGTCCATGAAAACTGATTTGCAGCATATGATAGTGGTCATAGAATATCTGTAAAGGGATCTTGACGCAGATATGAGAGTGCCCGAGGGACTTTAAATGCCTCCAGACCACAGAGAGCTTATGTAATCAGATTGCGACGTTCGAGAGAACGTAGTACAATCGGTTGCAAGAACTCATACCCATATGTGTTCATATGAAGCTAATTCTTGATTCTCTATTCCGTCTAAGTATAGATGATGAAGAGATTCAATGAGCTATACATTCATACATGTTAGTGTTGTTGGGACACTATTGCTTTCATTATGACGTGATTAACTATGCGCCTATGCATTGACATTGGACTTGCATTGCTTCTTTGACATGGGTTTAGTTCTACACTTAGTGAACCAACACAAATCCTATCCACACTAACGCCGCCAACAGCTCCAGCAACATCAACATATGCCTTGGTGTAGCTGTCGACACTGGTAGTGTAGAGGATGCGTACGGTTCCGTCTTGAACCAAAATCAGTCCTTCATTGGTTCATTCCCCCATTCTTTTCGCGAAAGACACATTAAATGTGACAAATCAGAATCTGTCCAGTTTCGTAGGTCAACTTCAACGAGACCTACAAGACAGCTCGCTTAATGAAATATGGTGAAATTAGTACCGTTGGAAAGGCCTATGTGTTTACTTTCCAGGGACATCAACAATTCATTCATAGCTATCATATTGAGTGAGTTATGGCCGTTTTAGCAAAGTAGGACAGTCCTGTCCGGAAATTTGCAAGTCAGTCAACTTCGACAAAGCATTGTGAACTGCTCTGATCGGATGAGGTTGTGAACCTTATGTCACTGGAAATCCACGGGTGTCTACGTTTCAGAACATTTTACGGTTCGCTGATACCTATTTTGACGAAGAAGTTATAGCCGTTTAAGTGGGTGAAGGTCATTCTACCCGAGAATCTGATTTTCATTGCAAACTCTTGTTTTGAGTTGTTATGCAATCTTGTTTCCTAAGATCTAAGTTTGGCTAAGTATAGCATGTATGATCTAAGGATGTGTGACTAGATTAATGATTAATCATTAGCCCAAGACTACGTTTGAGAAACATGTAATGAACGTTGTATACGTTGTTCTTTGTACTCCATGATTATGGCACTAATCAGGGGGGGTTGTTTCGTAGACTTCAGGAGGAGTCTACCTCACATGATGCTATCAAATGTAGACGGTGTGTTGTGCTCTTTTTTCCTTCGATCAAACTTTTGTTTTTATCCAAGAGGTTTTTATTTTGCTTGACAAGGTTTTTACCGAGGCAACGATGTGTGCACCATACAACCTAGGCATGCGACACAAGGGGGAGTGTTCCGGGAGAATTACTATTCTACCCTTGTGTGTGTCTTAGCCTAATAGATTTCCTGTTAGGAGATAGATTAGCATCTCCGTAATAGATTAGGACTCCGAATCCTACGGGATTGTGGTTTTGTAATGCGTATATATAGGCCCCCATATCATTCAATAATACATAATTATTTCATCCTGAAACATTCATCACTTTTTCTTCATGTTGTTTATAATTTTTATGGTTAAAGAATTTGAAAAAAAAAACAATTATAATCTATAATGATTCTTAAGAACAAACAAGAATCGATATGAACATTTATACGATGTTAATATATATATATATATATATATATTAATATACTAATCACTGTAAACAGTATCCTTGTATATCCAAATAATGATGTATTTTGTGATTTTTTAATTCAAGTGTATTTTAGGTTTTTCATGTGGTGTATTTAGTAAAAATATTAGAATGAAAATTGAAATAAGTGGTGTATTAAGTATGAGTGTGTATTAAGAGATTTGAGATGTGTATTTAAAATCTCTGTCTCGAATTTACATGTAATATTTCATTTTTTATCCATATAAGAAGGGTATTATTTCACATAAACCATATCTAGTATATATATAGTCAGCAACACTCGCATCTTTTTTTTGTCAAATATCCAATTAAGTAGATAGATATTACTAGACAAGATTAAACTTACAGATCAACCTCATCGATCGTTCACATGTTTGAATGCAGCAGTATATCCTCTCCTCAAAACAATATTCTCATTAAACACCAAAACCCTAAACATGGAATGAGTAACTAAATTAGCTTTTGCCATTTCCGGTCTGCGAGTAACTAACTAGGTAAGTACGTAGCAGAAACGATATCTCCAACGAAATCGATCGATGATGACCGGAAAAGCCAGATATGCAAGCTGGCATACATGCACAATTACAGTACACCATTCCGTGGAAGCGAGAGAGTTATTGGCAGAAAGAGCATTGCTTAGCTTCTACTTTTCCCTGCATTAAGGCTTTTGCTCACTGTCCAAGATCGAACAAAGACCACCACGCCAGTAAAGCTTTTGCAGTACACGAAACCAGTGGATCATCATCGATCATCAGCTGGCTGCCAATTCACTACAACTCAAAAGCTAATGCAAGCCGTACCTTCCCCAAGCTGCGTGGACACAAAAGAATTTGAAAGGAATCGCAATCTCTGGTTCAAGATCCTCCTCCAGATATGAGTAACCCTAGCTAGGGCATGCTCATATGCCCAGAGGTTAATGCTCTGTTGTTTTGCGTCAGGGAAAGAGATTCTATGTGTTTGTTTGGAAAGAGAATCGGAATCCTCCAATAGTGAGATCGAAAAGGAAACAAAAGCACGTGAAAATAGTAACTATTTACTGCCACACTTCCCCCTCCACTTTACTTGACTGCGACGACTGACGACTCCCCTCATCATCTTTTTATGGCTGAGCTGCTCGTTGCAGGGCCATTCTTAGAGTCATTGGTCAATGATGGAGACGATGACGACGTTGTGTTCCATCGATGATGCACTCACTGCTGCTGTGCTGCATTCATCGATCTCGATCTGCTTTTCGCTCCAGCAGGTAACCCCAACCATTCGTACTATTCTCACTGGCTCCTCCTTATTTGCTTTTTGGTGATCATTGTATACTGAAACGTAGGTCAAAAATTAATTAGTACGCCCACCTTATACTATCTCCTATGGTACATGTTCTTATCTACTAATCATGGTTAATTATTTGATATCTTATATTTGTTTTTTTTTCTTCTGATTAAATAAAATTAACTCATCAAATAAAAATAAAAATATCCAATTCACAATATAACTCAAAGCAACAGATTTTGCTGTGTAATTTTTTTTTCCGAATTACATGGTCTAAATTTTAATTATGTATATTGAGTTTTATATGTGAATGATCATTGTAATCTATTATTGCCATGGTCATATTGATCTCGTGTGTATGTAGCTTTTGGTTTGGAATCAACACATCCCCCTAATCCTTTGAGTTAATTATTTAATTTAAAAAAAGGAAAAAAATATTGAGTTAAAATATAAAACAATTAACCATGGTTAGTAGATAAGAACACGTGACATCAAAATAGAAGATGTGCACAAGATGAACCTACTAAGAGTGAACGACAGATTTTTTTTCTAAAAGTTATTGCATGAGAATCGAAACACATAAAGTGATAGAGAAGAATAGGACCACGCTTTGGTCAGTTCGGTGGTGGAAAACTGGAAATTAGAAGAGCAAGTAAATCATATCAAGGGAGATGCACTGTGTGCCAAGCGCGCAGTTATGATTGACCTCATTGACATGTCGACTTCGGGTGATTTCTAGCGCGCATTAAAGCTTCCACATGCGGCCTGCCCTATGGGAAAAAAGAACATGCCTGCATATATGCAGTTTCAATCGCAATCCTATTACTCGTTTCACACACACACAGAGATTTAAGATAATTCCTTCTTTTATATAAAAAGTTGTATCCAATAAAAAGTCGGTGATGTGACCATTTATGAATCTAACAGCTTCCTTATAAATGATAAAAGTTAAAAATTTGAGTAAGAAATGATAAGTTGCTGACAGTAATTCAATCAGACATACTCTGTAAGACTATATATATATATATATATATATATATATATATATATATAGTCTCTATCCAGAGTGAAGCTTCATTCTGAAATTTCAGAGTAAAGCTTCACTGTGAAATTTCAGAGTGAAGTTCCAATTTTGGCACACTTTTCGGTCAAATTTTTTCACCATAAGCAATTTAATATTTAAGTATGCTATTCAAGATCATCTATACAAAATTTCACCTAATTCGGACATCGTTAAGGTATTGAAATTAGATTAAATCAATGAATGAATTAAAACTGTTCAACGTGAACCGTTCGTGTAAATCTCAATTTTGAAAGCTCAAACCATTGTCAAATTGGATGAAATTTTGTAGAGATGATCTTGAACAGCATACCTAAATATTGAATCGCTTATGCTGAAAAAATTTGACCGAAAAGTGTGCCAAAATTAGAACTTCACTCTGGATAGGGACTGTATATATATACAGTCCCTATCCAGAGTGAAGTTCTAATTTTGGCACACTTTTCGGTCAAATATATACAGTCCCTATCCAGAGTGAAGCTTCATTCTGAAATTTCAGAGTGAAGTTCTAATTTTGGCACACTTTTCGGTCAAATTTTTTCAGCATAAGCGATTCAATATTTAGGTATGCTGTTCAAGATCATCTCTACAAAGTTTCATCCGATTTGACAATGGTTTGAGCTTTCAAAATTGAGATTTACACGAACGGTTCACGTTGAACAGTTTTAATTCATTCATTGATTTAATCTAATTTCAATACCTTAACGATGTCCGAATTAGGTGAAATTTTGTATAGATAATCTTGAATAGCATACTTAAATATTGAATCGCTTATGGTGAAAACATTTGACCGAAAAGTGTGCCAAAATTGGAACTTCACTCTGGATAGGGACTATATATATATATATATATATATATATATATATATATATATATATATATATGTATGGTTTCAATCATACACACTATGTATTTCATATCAGCTTGAATAAGAAAATCAAGTATAATTTGGTGTAAAAATCTTTTGTGTCAATCCTACGCATTATATATGTATTTCATATATACGGTTTTGAGTAGGATTTGAAACGATTAGATTTGGTGCAAGATATATATCATATATTAGTAACACTAAATAGGTGCAGTAAATACATTGGACAATGTCAAAACGGCTGAATATAAGCACTTTTTTCAATTTGCATTTATCCACTCTCTAAACTCATACCATGCATATATCTTCAAGTTCATTGACTAGCTAATCAAACTCATATAATGTAATTAATCACATCATAATAACGTATAAAATCGACGCATACTCCCTATACATTAAGCCTTTTGTTTAAACATCATTCTTGCCGTATTTAGTGTATATAGCCATATTCGGAGTGAAGCTTCACTTTGAAATTACAGAGTAAAGTTTCAATTCTGACATACTTTTCGGTCAAATTTTTCTATCATAAATGATTCAATATTTAGATATATTATTTAAGATCATTTATATAAAATTTCATCGATTTTTCAGTCTGGGAAAAACTGAGTGACAGAATGCCGATTTGCTTCTTCTTGGCAGAAGAAGTGAAGAACCCAACTTCTTCGAAGCGTCCCACACTCTCAGTGTGAATTTGCAATTATGCTCATTGATTGGGAACCAACTTGGGCAACATCTTCTTTTTAATCTCGCTACTTGTTCTTATTGTTGTTATTGTTCTTGTGCTATAGTTGGTTGGTTTTAGCTTTGTATATTCAGTTAGCTCAGACGTATACTTAGCTTGCAAATATTGAATCTTAGCTAGCATCCCAAGTTAATTATTGTTACATTTTTCTATTTAAGATTAATTATTCTGTGATATTTGGATTAGATTTTGTACTAGAACTGAGTCGAATATATATAGTTATCACTTATCAAGTTTATGCCTTTACTGTTAGACACATCTTATACGTGATCAAATACCTTTTTTTTTGTTTGGGATTGTGCTTTTATTTTATTGTAATGATGGCTGGTGTTTTATATCGAATTGCATGAGATACATTGTGTTATTAATTGCTTTCTATATTATACACGAAATAAGTTTGAAAGTCTTGCTACTTGCTGCAATGAGATAATCATAATTTTGAATTTTCGGTCTTCTCAAAACAGGTAGATAACTAAGAGGGATTTGGTCTGTTTGTTAGTGCGGTCGAGGTTATGTTGTTGTATGCAGAGAGTGTCCTGATATATACAGTTTAGTCACTCTTTTGATGATTATCACTATGGTTGATGCAAGAATTATAATGAGTTAGATCACTCACTAGAGATGTCAAATTTAGAAGTTGATGGTTTAATACACTGGACTTGGACGATAAAATAATACTATGTGTTTTTATTTTTGTTGGTTAGGCTTAAATCATTTGTCCTGACGGATCACCGGAAACCTAAAAACAAAAATGTGTCATGAGCAACTAGTATAGACAACTTTTGGATCATGGATCCGCCTCTGTTTGCATTAGTAGATTAAATATCAAAATGTAGACACTTGAATATATGAAATAATGATTTCAAACATGGAAAATGTTTTAGCACCAGATTTGGCGCCACAATCTCACATGGCATGTCACGTCACTTTGTCATGTTAGCAATTTTTGAATAAAAAGATAATCATATCCTTGTTAATCAAATGGTTCAAAATAATTATAAAAAAAATTTATAGTTCTTTTTAATATCATTTTTTTAAATTTAAGAAAAAATACGATATATACAAATTATGCTTGAAATATATATATATGTACGATACATATACATATATATATATATGTATATATGTATGCATTTGTGTGGGGTGCCTATATGGTAATTGTATTACTTAATTATAGCCATTAATTAATTATAAATATTAATTAATTAAATAAGAAAGTTATGGATCTTGACATATTTGCCACTAGAAAGATTACCATCGACATAATTGTATTAAATATGGTATTAATTATGTGTACTCTAGAAAAAATAACATTTGTTACCGTAACAAAAAAATATTTTCTTTCAGAAAAAAAAAATTAAAAGAATCTTACCAAAAGTTTTCATCTAAATATAAATGTTGTAGTTACCTTATATCGTTTGAAATTTAAAAATAAATATTATATATATAATTTGAAAATATATTTTGTGCATATATAGTTATATATATATAATTTTTTTTTTTGCGCGAAAAAGTCCTAAACAACTAATTAATAACCCTAGCAACGCCGCTCCCTTTTTGGTCGTTCGACATCCTAGCTTAGTCTAGGTAGTATTCAGGCTCTTGTCCTTGATTTCTCCCTCCATTCCTTCTCCTCCATGGCTAACCTAGAAGTTGTTACCCAAAGCTTTGCCCATTCTCTTGCTATCACAAGCCAAGATGTCTTTGACATCTCACACATCGATGACGATGAAGATGATCATACTGGTTATGGTCAATCCTTCCTTCTTGCCAAACCCTTGGCACAAAAGAAATTCTTTGCACGAGACCTCTGATCTCACTTCAAACGAATCTGGTCATTGGAAGGATCCTTTCAAGTTCAAGCTCGGATGCCGAAGCGATACCTCTTTGCTTTCAATCATGCTACAGATGCGAATCATGTGATTACTGGCGGCCCATGGTATTATGGCACAGCTCCGGTGATTTTTCAGGAAAATCATGGCATTGCCGAGATCCATTCGGTGCCTATGGACAACCTTTTCTTCTGGGTATATCTCAAGAACTTCCCTCCCAAATTTGAGAAACCAAATCGTATTCGTTCAGTAGCCATGCTTGCCGGTGATTTCATCTGGTGGGATGGAAAGGAATGGCGGACCTCGAGGAAAATGAAGATTAGGGTTTTACATCGTCTTTCTCGACCTTTTGTTATGAAAAAACATATCAAATTTTCTAATCAAGTGGAGAAGGAAGTCCCTTTTTATTATGATAACCTTGTTGGAAGATGCAAGAAGTGTAATCAAGTGGAGAAGGAAGTCTCCTTTTCTTCACCTTTCGTTGATCCGAAACAATCAGTCTAATTTGCATACAAGTGGAGCATGCCCAATCTTACAACCTTGTCATCCATTCCAGATTCAATTATGCACAAAGGAACTTTTCGTTTTTCTGGTTCGCATATCTCTGATCAAACCCCTAGCATGGAACATTTGTTTGATCTGAATACTAGTTGCTCTAATGATGCTGGTCCAAGCCAGTTTAGAAAGCCTGTGGTCATAAATAAGAAGAATTTGGCTGAGAAATTGGATGATAGTTTAGCTCTTGTTCCTGTCAATTTTCAGTATACTACCATGTAAGGTTATAGGTCTAATGAGGAAGACCCTAAACGCTCAAGAGAGACTACTCATTCTCCAAAGAAGTTGCTATGGTCAATTGAGAATATCCTCACCAATACTCAGAATGATGCTCCTCTAAAACGACAGAAGATGCCTGAATTCCCTTCCAAATTTACTCCAAAGTTGTTGGGACTGATTGAGAGGCATGACAGTGTTTTTGCTCAAGCTCCAAGCACTTTGGTGGTGCCAAAGAAACGTGGTCCAAGTCGTCCGTTGGGTGAGAAGAACAAAAAGCCTCTTAAGCACAAGCCAGTCTCTGAGATCAAGTCCTTGCTTACCTATATGCTGGTGGACGTGTAGAGTTCTTTCCTTGGCTTTTGTTTGCGAATTTAATGAAAGTTTTCATCATCTTCAAAAATATATATTTTCGCGCGTGCACACACATATTTCAAGCATATTTTCGTAAATTTCAAAATTTTAAATTGTATTTTCGAAACATTATTGTGATGAAAAAGAAAAAATGATAAAAAGAACAAAAAATATTTTTATAATAATTTAGAATTATTCGATTAATAAGGATATGATTGTCTTTTTATTTAAAATCACATTTTATATAATTTTATTTGTTGATGTGGCAATTTGACGTAACATGCCACATAGGATTGCGGCGCCGAATTTGACGTCATATTATGGCTTCCTAGCACTGCTCTTCAAACATTTAGCATTAGCTTACTGTTCTCATTAATGTTGTAGATCGAGGGAATACCATTAAGAAATAATTAGTCGATCGATGGATTAAACTCGATCATCTATCTCATTATAAATAGAACAAGCTAATTTGTTCTCTATACGTAAAGAAAAGGAATTAAAAGTTTGTGGTACGTTTAGATAATTTTTAGAACAAAACTAACATCAGTCTTCATATATTACTTCAAACAATACGCTGACATATAAGTAGCACTCCAAACAGGTCAACTTAACCAGAAAACAAGGGGGACTGCTATTTACACAAACAGCGTTACATGCTAATTAACTAATTAATCATGTCACTCTAGACCATAGTGGCAGTACTCCTTGGAACAGCCACACCATGCAGCTCATGCTTCATCTCACAAGACAGCTTCAGCACCTCAATCAGATCAACCGGGTGCCCCTCATCCTCCCCCCACTTAAACTCCTGAACCAGCTTCGCCACCCAAAGCGACGCCGTCACCAGCCCCAGATTCTTCCCCGGGCACACCCTCCGCCCCGCCCCGAACGGCGCCAGCCTCAGGTCCCTTCCCCTCACGTCAACGTCAGCGCCGCCTTCACTCTCCACAAACCTCTCGGGCCTGAACACGTGCGCCTCCTCCCCCCACACCCCAGGGTGCTGCCCTATGGCCCACATGTTAACCATCGCCGTCGTTCCGGCGGGGATTACCATCCCGTTGCTGAGCTGAACGTCGGACGTGGACAGCCTCGCCCAGGACAGAAGTGGGCCCGGTGGGTGCACTCTTAGGGTTTCCTTCACCACGGCCTGCAAGTAAGGCAGTCTTGCTACGTCGGCATCCGTCACGCTCCTCTCTCCTACAAGGCTGTGGATTTCTCTGTAGAGTTTATCCTGAGTCTCAGGGTTTAAGATCAACTCGGCCATCGCCCATTCGGTTAGCAAAGCGGTTGTATCAGTCCCTCTGAATATCATCTCCTACAAGATGAGAACCAAAACTCAATACACTAGTAATGTACAAGTAATCACAAAATGAATTAAACATAATTAATGTTCAAAATTACGTACCCATAGCACAGCAATCATGTCATTTTCCTGAAGCTTCTCCTCCCCATCCATAGACAACAAAACATCAACAAAATCAGCGTGATCATCCGAGACCTGCTTCATCCTGAACTCGGCGTTGATTCGGTGCTCTTCAATGATGCTCCGTACGAGTTTCCTCACTCGAGGAACAAGGTTGGCGCAGCGCTCATGGATGCGGAAAGGGTCATAGAAGTAACTGAACCAAGGAAGATAGTCTGACCAGTTGAAAGCGCCTAAGATCTCAAACCCTTCCCTAACCATATTCTCAAGCTCCTTCAGCTCCTCGTCGCTGTGGTTCCCGGCCGGCTCGTATCTCTTGCCGAACACGGTTCCCATGATGTTGTTTAGGGAAGCAGCCTGGAGGTGCCTACGAAGCGACACCGTTCCGCAGCGGGCTTGTTCTTCGGCAATGTTGCGCAGCATGGTGGTGCAATCGTGCTGGCGGCCAGGCTCATGAGCGTCAATACGTCTAGGGGCAAAGAGGTGGGAGGAGGACATTTTCCTGAGTAGTCTCCAGTATGGTCCGTTGGGAGCGAACCCCATGGCTCGGGTGAAAATAAGACTCTTAGCGGACTGCTTTACAGGGCGGTCGGCGAAATAAGGGGAGGTCAG
Organism: Argentina anserina; assembly: GCF_933775445.1. NCBI lineage: Eukaryota > Viridiplantae > Streptophyta > Magnoliopsida > Rosales > Rosaceae > Argentina > Argentina anserina. The sequence goes on along the minus strand of NC_065875.1, from coordinate 15,540,164 downwards.
GATTTCCCGGGCAGTGTGGGGATCAGAGGCTACAACAGCAGGAGTAGAGCCGAGGCTGAAGGCCATGAGCTGAGTAGTGGCGGTTTGGTTCCAAGCCATGGAGGCCAAGGTACGGTGAGCCAAGCCTCGAGAGAGACTGAAGAGGGAACCAAAGACAGGAAGGCCTTTGGGTCCGGGTATGGCGACCGGACCTCTTTGGTTTCTGCCGTTTTTCCATGCTATACCGCCGGTAGCGAAGGCCGAAGTTAAAAGGGCAATAAACACAAAAGAAACGGCGAAACAGAAGAGGAAGTAGGGTTGGAGAAGGTTCGAGAAGCCAAGGAAAGCCGGGAGCGTAAAGACCCACCAGGTCGTGTCTTTGCTAACGAACTCCATTGAAGAAACTCGGAAAGAAATGAAAATGGACAAGGAGCTCTCGTAGTGTGGTTTTGTTTGGTGGTGAGTAGTTAGTGAAGGTAAAAGGTATGAGGGTCGAGGGATTTATATATAGCCATGGCATCTGCTCGGGACTGTACGTATGTATAGTTTGGATGATTTAGGTATATCACTTAATTAGGTTGAATTCAAAATTAAGAGTTTTGTGTATAATGCTACGTAGCATCCTATGTACATGAAATCCTATAGTTCATAATTGATTTAACTTCTTCCCTCACGTAGTACGTTATCCTGGGAGAAAGAGCATTGCTCAGCTTCTACTTTTCCCTGTATTTAGGCTTTTACTCACTGCCAAGATCGAACAAAGACATCGCCAGTAAAGCTTTTGCACTACACGAAACCAGTAACCATCATCATCGAAAATCAGCTGGCTGCCAATTCATACAACTCAAAACCTAATGCGAGCTGTACGATCCCCAAGCTGCGTGGACACAAAAGAATTTGAAAGGAATCGCAATCTCTGGTTCAAGATCCTCCTCCAGAGTGAAAACCCTAGCTAGGGCATGCTCATATGCCCATAAGTTAATGCTCTGTTGTTTTGCGTCAGGGAAAGAGATTCTATGTGTTTGTTTGGAAAGAGAATCAGAATCCTCCAATAGTGAGATCGAAAAGGAAATAAAAGCACGTGAAAATAGTAACTATTTACTGCCACCCTTCCCCGTTCACTTTACTTGACTGCGACGACTGACGACTCCCCTCATCATCTTATTATGGCTGAGCTGCTCGTTGCAGGGCCATCTTAGAGTCATTGGTCAATGATGGAGACGACGACGACGTTGTGTTCCTTCGATGATGCACTCACTTCTGTGCTGCATTCATCGATCTCTGCTTTTCGCTCCAGCAGATAACCCGAACCATTCGTACTATTCTCACTGGCTCTTCTTATTTGCTTTTTGGTGATCATTGTATACTGAAACGTAGGTGAAAAATTATTGCATGAGAAACACAGAGAGTGATAGAGAGGAATAGGACCACGCTTTGGTCAGTTTGGTGGTGGAAAACTGGAAATTAGAAGAGCAAGTAAATCATATCAAGGGAGATGAACTGTCCCAAGCGCGCAGTTATGATCGACCTCATTGACATGTCGACTTCGGGGGATTTCTAGCGCGCATTAAAGCTTCCACATGCGGCCTGCCCTATGAGAAAAAAGAACATGCCTGCATATATACAGTTTCAATGGCAATCCTATTACTCGTTTCACACACACACATATAGATATAAGATGATTCCTTCTTTTATATAAAAAGTTGTATCCAATAAAAAGTCGGTGATGTGACCATTTATGAATCTAACAGATTCCTTATAAATGAGAAAACTTTTAACTTTGAGTAAGAAATGATAAGTTGCTGACAGTAATTCAATCAGACATACTCTGTAAGACTGTAATTCGTATCAGTTTTCATTTTTCATAAAGAAACGATAAGATTTAGTGTAAATATATATATATATGTATATATATGTGTATATATTAATATATATATGTGTGGTTTCAATCATACACGCTATGTATTTCATATGAGCTTTGAATAAGAAAATCAAGTATAAGTTGGTGTAAAAATCTACTGTGTCTATTATACGCACCATGTATTTCACAACTTAATAGAACTTAAACATACCAAACATCGTTCCGAAAATCGGGTTATTACATGAGTAAGATTTGAAACGATGAGATTTGGTGCAAGATATATATCATATACTTAGGTGCAGTCAATACATTGCACAATGTCAAAACGGCTGAATATAAGCACTTTGAATTTGCATTTATCCACTATCTAAAATCATACCATGGATATATCTTCAAGTTCCTTGACTAGCTAATCAAACTCATATAATGTAATTAATCACATCATTATAATGTATAAAATCGACGCCTACTTCTTAGGCTTCCTATACATTAAGCCTTTTGTTTAAACATCATTCTTACATTAGAAACCCGATATATATATGGATTTTCTCAGCTCCGGACATCCGGACTGTCCGGATTCGTCCGTTCCGGCGAATGATGACGGTGCGGATGGTGCCAGCCGTGCTCCCCCTCTCGGCGCTCTTGTCTATGCTGGCCGGAATCTGGAATTTTCCGCACGGTGCCTAGAAACTTTAAAATTCTATAAATTTCAAAGATTTCGGCTGGCACAAACATGAGCATGGGGAGGGGGGAGTGCGGCGGGTACCATCCGCACATTGTTGCACGTTATCGGTCGCCAGAACGGACGAATCAGGCCCGGACGTTCGGAGTTGAGAAGCTCTATATATATATATTATATGCCGCGAGGAAATCGTCTTGACATGAATTGATGCGTAGCAGTATTTAGAATTTACAATTTGAAACTCGCTAGTATAGATCAAGATTATGTAAAGTTATAAACTATATAATATGGAAATCTGCTTGGTTAAGAAAAAATAAATTATTGACCTTATTTGTATAGAAAATGATGACAAGCGTGAATAAGGTATGTATGAAACTTAGACCGCGTCATATGTATCATGTAGCTAAAAACTTCATTCCACGTACATACTGAAATGGATACAGGGGATCGAGCAGGAAGAACGATTTTTACATACATTGAAAAATAACATATATAAAAAGCTAGCTGAAAGTTGCAGACTGGCAGATAGTAAATTATGACAGGAACGTCTCTAGGTTTAATTTGTAATAATCGACATACACATATCCCTTGCGTTAGTAGATTAAAAACAGAATCTAGACAGATGCATATATATGGGAAAATGATTTCAAACATTCAGCATTAGCTTACTGTTCTCATTAATACTGTACATCAAGGGAATAACATTTAGAAATAATTAGTCGATCGATGGATTAAACTCGATCATCTATCTCATTATAAATAGAAACAAGCTAATTTGTTCTCTATACGTACAGAGAGAAGGAATTAGAAGAGTAGGGGTACGTTTAGATAACTTTTAGAACAAGCTCCAAAACTAACATCACTCTTCATATATGACATAAAGTAGCACTCCAAACAGGTCAACTTAACCAGAAAACAAGGGGCACTACTATTTACACAAACAGCATTACATACTAATTAACTAATTAATCATGTCACTCTAGACCATAGTAGCAGTACTCCTTGGAACAGCCACACCATGCAGCTCATGCTTCATCTCACAAGACAGCTTCAGCACCTCACTCAGATCAACCGGGTGCCCCTCATCCTCCCCCCACTTAAACTCCTGAACCAGCTTCGCCACCCAAAGCGACGCCGTCACCAGCCCCAGATTCTTCCCCGGGCACACCCTCCGCCCCGCCCCGAACGGCGCCAGCCTCAGGTCCCTTCCCCTCACGTCAACGTCAGCGCCGCCTTCACTCTCCACAAACCTCTCGGGCCTGAACACGTGCGCCTCCTCCCCCCACACCCCAGGGTGCTGCCCTATGGCCCACATGTTAACCATCGCCGTCGTTCCGGCGGGGATTACCATCCCGTTGCTGAGCTGAACGTCGGACGTGGACAGCCTCGCCCAGGACAGAAGTGGGCCCGGTGGGTGCACTCTTAGGGTTTCCTTCACCACGGCCTGCAAGTAAGGCAGTCTTGCTACGTCGGCATCGGTCACGCTCTTCTCTCCCACAAGGCTGTGGATTTCTCTGTAGAGTTTAACCTGAGTCTCGGGGTTTAAGATCAACTCAGCCATCGCCCATTCGGTTAGCAAAGCGGTCGTATCAGTCCCTCTGAATATCATCTCCTACAAGATGAGAATCAAAACTCAATACACTAGTAATTTACAAGTAATCACAAAATGAATTAAACATAATGTTCAGAATTACGTACCCATAGCACAGCAATTATGTCATTTTCCTGAAGCTTCTCCTCCCCATCCATAGACAGCAAGACATCAACAAAATCAGCGTGATCATCCGAGAGCTGCTTCATCGTGAACTTGGCGTTGAGTCGGTGCTCTTCAATGATGCTCCGTACGAGTTTTCTGACTCGAGGAACAAGGTTGGCGCAGCGCTCATGGATGCGGAAAGGGTCATAGAAGTAACTCAACCAAGGAAGATAGTCTGACCAGTTGAAAGCGCCTAAGATCTCAAACCCTTCCCTAACCATATTCTCAAGCTCCTTAAGCTCTTCGTCGCTGTGGTTCCCGGCCGGCTCGTATCTCTTGCCGAACACGGTTCCCATGATGTTGTTTAGGGAAGCAGCCTGGAGGTGCCTACGAAGCGACACTGTTCCGCAGCAGGCTTGTTCTTCGGCAATGTTGCACAGCATGGTAGCGCAATCGTGCTGGCGGCCAGCCTCATGAGCTTCAATGCGCCTGGGGGCGAAGAGGTGGGAGGAGGAGATTTTCCTGAGTAGTCTCCAGTATGGTCCGTTGGGAGCGAACCCCATGGCTCGGGTGAACATAAGGCTCTTAGCGGACTGTTTTATTGGGCGGTCGGCGAAGTAAGGGGAGGTCAGGATTTCCCGGGCAGTGTGGGGATCAGAGGCTACAACAGCAGGAGTAGAGCCGAGGCTGAAGGCCATGAGATGAGTAGTGGCGGTTTGGCTCCAAGCCATGGAGGCCAAGGTACGGTGAGCCAAGCCATGGGAGAGACTGAAGAGGGAACCAAAGATAGGAAGGCCTTTGGGTCCGGGTATGGCGACCGGACCTCTTTGGTTCCGGCCGTTTTTCCATGCTATACCGCCGGTAGCGAAGGCCGAAGTTAGAAGGGCAATGGATACAAAAGCGATGGCGAAACAGAAGAGGAAGTAGGGTTGGATGAGGTTCGAGAAGCCAAGGAAAGCCGGGAGGGTAAAGATCCACAAGGTCGTGTCTTTGCTAACAAACTCCATTGAAGAAAGAAATGAAAATGGGCAAGGAGCTCTCTTAGTGTTCTTTTGTTTGGTGGTGAGTAGTTAGTGAAGGTAAATGGTAAAAGGGTCGAGGGATTTATATATAGGCCTGACATCTGCTGGGGACTGTATGGGTAGTTTAGATGATTTAGTTATATCACTTAATTAGGCTGAATTCTATATTAAGAGTTTTTGTGTATAATGCTACATAGCATCCTATGTACATGAAATCCAATAGTTTTCATAATTGATTTTACTTCTTCACTCACGTACAATAACAGCCGTAGGATCTTAGAACAACTCTGGAGAATTACAAATTTTTTTCGGTAAATTAGATGCTGTTAATGTCTTGTGTAAAAAGTAGTATTGGGAGACTGGGTAGGGGATAACGAAGAGACGAAGACTTATGAGGGTTTGTCGAACCAAAGTATATAACTACGTATATTAGTATATATCAAGAAATTAAGGAGAAGTGGACAGTCCAAGATATATTGATGAGGGAGAACATGGATATAATTTCTGGTTTCACCTAAAAGGGTAGTTATGGCGGTAACCCTTGGTGGTCAAGTAACCGCGCGCCTTGGAAGCCGTGACGGCCGTCTCGAATTGAATGTGGAAGACAGACGACACAGGCGGCTGAAGGTGACTTGACTACTCTTGAAAGATGATAGAGAGCTGCTAGCTAGATAAAGAGAACAACTCTATACCCGATCTTCTTCGTAGCCTTCCGAACTAAAACCACAACCACAACTGTAATAACCCCAATTTCTCAAACGATATTCGATTTGAAGTAAATTCTATAAAGTTTTGAAATTCATTTAAATTGAATTTGATTTGTTTGCAAACGTTACGAAACGGAAACGGAAACGTTCCGAGAACGTTAATAAGAAAACGTTACGTTTCCGAACGAATTTATCGACTTTTATTTCATCGCTCGGTTACGAAAACTTCCTTCATGAAAGTTGTAGAGCTCGTCGATACGAGTTCGTGAGTATGTGACGCGTCCTAATCGGACGATGTATGTAGAAGTTATTAACGTCGGAAGTTAGTTTCCGATTTGGGAACGGGTATAAATAGATTGTTTTGTGATTAGGGTTTTCCACATTTGGAAACCCTCACTCTTCCGCCTCCCTCTTTCTCTCTCTCACTCTCGGTTCTCTCTCTCCCTCCCCGAACTTCCTCCCCACCTACGACCCCCGCCTCCAGCCCGGCGTGTCGACCACCGCCGACGCAGAGAGCACCGCGCTACCCTCCATAGCCGACCCAGAGGTCGACGCACTCACGCACGCAGCGTCGGAGCTCCACCACGGCGTCAAGACCCTGCAATTTCCACCGAAACCTTCGCGAGCTCTCCGGCGACGATCCGGCGATCCAAGAACTTGATTGAGGTGAGGGTTAGCCTAGGATGATTGTTGTGATGCTTTGTTGAGATTTTTGTGGTTGATTGATTCGTTTAGAGGGAGATCGGAGGATGAAATTTTGGGGGAGATGCCGCCGCCTTAGGCGGCGCGTGTGGGCGAGTAGAGGGGGCTAGGCACGGTGTGAGGCCGTGGGAAGGCAGAGGGAAGGAAGAGGGTGGTTTTGGAGGCGGCGGTGGCGTGATACGCGTCGTGGTTAGCCTCGGCGCGTGGGCCCCACGCGCGGCCCGCCGGAGGTGGCGCGGGTGCCACACGCGCCGCCACGTGCGGCGGTGGGAACAGTTTTGACAGAAGGGTATTTTGGTAATTTACTGTGTACGGTAAATGTAAATGTATTTTTTATTTACTACGGTAAATGTAATTAAATTTTACCTTCGGTAAATGTAATTATAAATTACTTTCAGTAAATGTAAAAAGTAATTTGTAAAAGGGTAATTTAGTAAATGTTATTTACTGAGTTTGTATTTACATTTAAATCGTACGTATACGTACATAAATACGTATTAATATTTATACGTACAGAAATACGTATTAATATTTATACGTACAGAAATACGTATTAATATTTATACGTACAGAAATACGTATATAGTATTTATACGTACAGAAATACGTATATAATATTTATACGTACAGAAATACGCATATAAATACGTATATAATATTTATACGTACAGAATTACGTATAAATCGTATAGTTGTACAGTAACCGTGAATAGTAACCGTGAACAGTAACACTGAACAGTAATTTCGTAAAACCGAAAATTGCTGAACAGTAACCGATTATTACTGTTTCGGCATTTAAAGGTTACGAAACGATTCTAAATTCTTTTCTTATCTTTTCAAGGTGATCGTTAAATCGAGGAAAGGAATTATCATCGGGAATTGTGGAATTACGCTCGAGTCATTAAGGTGAGTAAAATCTCACTGAATTACGAATCTACCCTCGTGGTGATTCAACATTTTTGCAAGTGTGTTTATCAAATGAATTACAACATGTATATAATTTAGTGGACTACATATATACAGTATAATGGTAATAAGTACAAATATATATATATAGTTCATTAAATTACGTACTGTTATTAATTCATTAAAAATAGTCATTTTGATGACGGAAGTTTGTGAATTGAGCATGTGTGGTGAAATATGACATGTATAAGTTATAGTGGACTATGTATATATATTGTATAAATGGTAAATAAGTACGAATATATATAGTTTGCTATATAATATACTGTTATGATTTTATTGTGATTATATTGAGCATGTGATTTGAATTGTACAATATGATGTGAGATTATTGTACGTGATTTTTAACATTGAGATTGTTAAAATGTGAATTGTCTTCGGACCTGATTTTTGGTACAATATGATGTGAGATTATTGTACGTGTTTGGCAAGTCGAAACCTAGCCTTTGGCCGGGCGAAAGTTACGATACAGTTAGAGCTCTAGTCTGTCTGCCTTAGTACTGCATGTGAGGTAACGGGTGGTTATCTGCTCATGGGTACTCAGTTTATTTTGGATATTGGGTAGCGGGTGGCTATCCAATATCAACGGTGTATTACGAGAGGGGTAACAGATGTGTACCAGCGTTCTTGGTACCCGTATTATAAATGCATTGGGTAACCAGAAGGGTTACTTAATTTCCTCATGAGCGTTTTATTTCATATTTCTTTGGGTCAACCAGATGGGCTGACTATTGACTCATGAGGGCATTTATATTTGTTGTTTTGTGATCTTTCGTATATATTGATATGCGAACTGTATTGTGATTTTACTCATACGAGCTATAAGCTTACCGGGTTTGTGTTTACAATCCCGGTGCACCAATTCAATGGTGTAGGGGATAATTCCGCAGGTACTGATTAGCGGAGATTGAGTGACGACTCCGGAGATTCGAAGTCGTTCGTACCCTGTTGTGGTGAGATTTCTGGCGTGGATTTGTGTGAGAATTTGAGTGAATTTATTTGTAAGCTTTGTGAGAGTTTGTGAGGATTATTACATTTTCCATCATATTGTAATGTCGAATTATAAAGTTGGTTTGTAATAATCGGTTTGACTGAGTTGTATTGGAACTCAGAGATGATCCGCTGTTACGCTTTAATGATTTCGATTTATTTGAGATTATTTGGTGTTTAACGACTTTAGAATTTTGAGTTTTTAAGCTCGAAATTTTGGGGTCGTTACAGTTGGTATCAGAGCCTAAGTGCGTATTTGGCGATTATCAATACCATCCGGGAGCGATGATCCGACTGCAGGCGGGCCCCCATCACATGCTCCTCGGTATTGATATGTCGTTGGGTACGCGAGAGTGTTTTAGGAGCCATACCTAATGGTTTGGTCCTCCGAGAAGTATCGTGATGATACTTCGATGATTCATCTTATCCTGTAATTTCATGTTAATACCTATTGAATCTGTTTTAGTTGAATTCGAGATTTCACAAGTATTGACTAAGTGTTTCGTTGTTTGAAGGTGATGAACGCTGATAAGGGCCGAGGACGGGCAAGAGGCCGGGGTCGAGGTAGGACCACATGCCGAGTCCGCAACGTGGAGAACCTTTATGAGGAGGCTGCTCCACAGGTAGAGCAGGTAGGCCGAGGTCGAGGTAGGACCACAGGTCGAGTCCGCAACGTGGAGAACCTTTATGAGGAGGCTGCTCCACAAGAGGAGCAGGTTGAGCCAGCTCCTGCGGTTAGAGATGACGGTCGAGTGTTGAAGCTGATCAAGGATATTAGTGCACTGTCAGCTCCGACATTTCATGGGGGACTAGATCATATGGTAGCTGACCATTGGATCGAGGGTATGGAGACTTATTTTGAGATGATAGAGTGCACAGAGATTGAGAAGAGAAAGATAGCTACATTCTTTCTCAAGGGTGATGCTCTAGATTGGTGGAAGAGCATGAGACAGACTGTGGATGTGTCTACATTCACATGGGGAGGAGTCACCACCATATTCCGAGAGAAGTATTTTCCAGCCTCAGTACAGGAGGACTTAGAGTTGGAGTTTCTGGCATTGGTACAGGGAGACATGACCATTAGAGAGTATGATGCTCGATTCTCGCAGCTGTATCGGTATGTCAGGCCTATGGGTACGACTGCTTTAGCTCAGAAGTATCTACGTGGGCTGAAACAAGAGTACAAGACCATGATATCAGTCCTTTGCCTGACTTCACGGGAGCAGATATTTGAGAGTGCTATGAGTTTGGAGCAAGCAGAGAAGACTCAAGCAGGTGATGTGGGGAACAGAGATGCAAAGGGGAAAGGCAAGGCAGTCTATACAGGCAGCGAGCACTCAGGGCCGAAGGATAGGTCATGGAAGAGGTCAAGACCCCACTATCAGGCCCCGACAAGGGCGCCACCCCTAGCTATCAGAGCAGCACCAGTCACACCATTAGCAGCAGTGAGGTGTTATAGCTGCAATGAGATGGGACATTACGCCTCAGCATGTCCGAAACCGAAGAGAGCAGGCTGCCACCGGTGCGGGCAAGTGGGACACATAGCTCGAGATTGTACCCGACCACTTCCGGGTAGACAGGAACGGCCGCAGAGACAGCTACCAGCGGGCCAAGCTAGAGTGTTCGCAGTGGGTCAGCGAGACACAGGGGTGGAAGGTACATTATCACTTTTTGACTACCTTGCTAGAGTGTTGTTTGATACGGGAGCATCGCATTCATTCATTGCTAGTTCAGTAGTGGAGATGCTAGGATTGATTCCTACACCTCTCGGGGACGCCTTATGTGTCACTTCACCCCTTGGTGTGTCACTTGAGTTAGAGACAATCTGCAAAGCTTGTCCTATATTGATTGGAAGTAGAGAGTTCTCTGCTTCGTTGATTGTGATTCCGGACCACACTTATGATGTGATCTTGGGGATTGATTGGTTGAGACCACAGCATGCTGTGATTGATTATTTTGACATGGTAATGTCCTTTCATAGACCTGGAGAGCCAGTGTTTCGTTATCGTTGCCTCAAGTCCGACAACGCCATGAGATCAGGAGTTTTGGCACATGTGGAGTCAGTGGATCAGAAAGTGACTATCGCAGACATTGTGGTAGTATCTGAGTTTGGTGAAGTGTTCCAAGAGATACCGGGGCTACCTCCTCGAAGAGTGGTAGATTTCTGCATTGATGTAGTACCCGGTACAGCACCTGTGTCAAAGGCGCCATATAGAATGGGGCAGAATGAACTTAAGGAGCTGAAGGTGCAGATCGATGAGCTATTAGACCAAGGGTTCATTAGACCTAGTGTTTCACCTTGGGGAGCACCTGTTTTGTTCGTAAAGAAGAAAGATGGTTCTCTGCGGTTATGTGTGGACTACAGAGAGCTGAACAAGGTGACCATCAAGAATAGGTATCCATTACCTAGGATTGATGACTTGTTCGATCAACTCAAAGGTGCTACGGTGTTCTCTAAGATTGATTTGAGATCCGGTTATCATCAACTCAGAGTGAAGGAAGAAGATATATCGAAGACAGCCTTCAGGACCCGGTATGGACATTATGAGTTTGTCGTCATGCCATTTGGTCTAACGAATGCACCAGCTGTCTTCATGAGTTTGATGAACCAAGTATTTAGTCCATACTTGGATGAGTTCGTAGTGGTGTTTGTGGATGACATTCTGATATACTCCAAGACACCAGAAGAACATGTGGTTCACCTGAGAACAGTGTTGCAGACCTTGAAGGAGGCGAGACTGTATGCCAAGCTAGAGAAGTGTGAGTTCTGGAAAGAAGAGGTCAAATTCCTTGGTCATGTTGTCTCAAAAGATGGAGTACTAGTGGACCCGGCAAAGGTAGAGGCAGTGAAGAATTGGAGTCGTCCAAAGAACCCTACAGAGATACGTAGTTTCCTCGGGTTGGCAGGTTACTACAGGAGGTTTATCGAGGGGTTTTCTAGTATCGCATCTTCATTGACCAAGTTGACCAAGAAAGATACTCCGTTCGTGTGGACGGATGCATGTGAGGAAGCATTCAGCAAACTAAAGACTAGACTGACCACAGCTCCAGTGTTGACGATTCCTTGTAGTGGTGGTGGTTATGTCATTTACAGTGATGCTTCGCTCCAAGGTTTGGGTTGTGTGTTGATGCAGCATGGAGGAGTTGTTGCTTATGGCTCGAGACAGTTGAAGATTCATGAGAAGAATTATCCGACACACGACCTAGAGCTTGCGGCAGTCGTATTTGCCCTGAAGATTTGGAGACATTACTTGTATGGTGAGAAATTTCAACTCTTTTCAGATCATAAGAGCTTGAAGTACTTGTTCTCACAGAATGAGCTGAATATGAGGCAGAGGAGATGGATGGAACTCCTCAAGGACTATGACTTCACATTAGAGTACCACCCGGGGAAGGCAAATGTGGTGGCTGATGCCTTGAGCAGGAAACCGAGAGGCGTAGTAGCTTCACTTATGGTCCAGGAATGGTTCATGCTAGAAGCTGCATCAGAGTTTGATTTGGTACCATCGGGAGGAGAACCAAGGGTCTTTCTTGGTAGTGTCACAGTGCAACCCACATTGATCACGAGGATCATACAGGGTCAGGCGCATGATAGACACTCACGAGCTAAGTTGGCGGATCTTGTAGTTGATACGCTTGATGAGTGTCCTTCTGAGTGGAGAGTTGGACCCGATGGAGGGTTGAGGTTTGGGGCAAGATTGTGTGTCCCAGATTGTGATGATCTTCGGGAGGAGGTTCTTCGTACGGCACATCGTTCACGCTATACCGTCCATCCAGGGAACACCAAGATGTACAAGGACCTATGCAGACAATTCTGGTGGAACGGTATGAAGAAAGATGTAGCAGGGTTTGTATCGAAGTGCCTTACATGTCAGCAAGTGAAAGCAGAACATCAACGACCAGCTGGCATGTTGAAACCACTGACTATTCCTCTTTGGAAGTGGGAGCAGATATCTATGGATTTTGTGACCGGGTTGCCTAGATCGAAGAAGGGTCACGATGCCATATGGGTGATTGTCGATCGATTGACGAAGTCGGCTCATTTTCTCCCAGTGTCGATGAAGTACTCAGTGGACGTGCTTGGGAAACTATATGTGGATGAGGTAGTGAGACTTCATGGTGCTCCAGTTTCTATTGTTTCCGATAGAGATGCACGTTTCACTTCGAAGTTCTGGGGTGGTTTGCAGAAGGCGATGGGCACTACCTTGGATATGAGTACAACTTTTCACCCTCAGACGGATGGACAGACAGAGAGGGTGAATCAGGTGATGGAAGACATGTTGAGAGCATGTGTGTTGGATTTCAAGGGTAGCTGGGAAGATCATTTGAGATTGATTGAGTTTGCCTACAACAACAGTTACCATTCTAGCATTGAGATGGCACCTTATGAGGCACTTTACGGTAGACCATGTCGATCACCGATCTGTTGGGCTGAAGTTGGTGATGAGGCACTGATGGGTCCAGAGGTGGTTCAGGAAACCACTGAGAAGATCTCGATCATTCGGGATAGAATCCGGACCGCGCAGAGCAGACAAAAGAGCTATGCGGACTTGAAGAGGAGACATGTGGAATTTGAGATTGGTGATCATGTGTTCTTGAAAGTTTCACCTATGAGGGGTGTTGTGAGATTCGGCAAGAAGGGAAAGTTGGCACCGAGGTACATTGGGCCCTTTCAGATACTTGAGAAGGTGGGCGAACTAGCATATCGACTAGCCTTGCCTACTAGCATGTCGGGCGTTCACAACGTCTTTCACATTTCCATGCTGAGGAAGTATGTACCAGATGAGTCACATGTGATCGATCATAGCACCATTGAAGTGAAGGAAAATGCCACATTTGTTGTCGAGCCGGTTCGTATCCTGGATAGATCCACAAAGAAGCTACGGAGGAGAGAAGTTGGGCTAGTCAAGGTGTTGTGGAGTCACCATGATGAGGGTGATGCATCTTGGGAACAAGAGTCAGACATGATGACCAGATATCCACAGCTGTTTGTTGAGTGAGCTTGAATTTCGGGACGAAATTCCTTTAAGGGGGGTAGATTGTAATAACCCCAATTTCTCAAACGATATTCGATTTGAAGTAAATTCTATAAAGTTTTGAAATTCATTTAAATTGAATTTGATTTGTTTGCAAACGTTACGAAACGGAAACGGAAACGTTCCGAGAACGTTAATAAGAAAACGTTACGTTTCCGAACGAATTTATCGACTTTTATTTCATCGCTCGGTTACGAAAACTTCCTTCATGAAAGTTGTAGAGCTCGTCGATACGAGTTCGTGAGTATGTGACGCGTCCTAATCGGACGATGTATGTAGAAGTTATTAACGTCGGAAGTTAGTTTCCGATTTGGGAACGGGTATAAATAGATTGTTTTGTGATTAGGGTTTTCCACATTTGGAAACCCTCACTCTTCCGCCTCCCTCTTTATCTCTCTCACTCTCGGTTCTCTCTCTCCCTCCCCGAACTTCCTCCCCACCTACGACCCCCGCCTCCAGCCCGGCGTGTCGACCACCGCCGACGCAGAGAGCACCGCGCTACCCTCCATAGCCGACCCAGAGGTCGACGCACTCACGCACGCAGCGTCGGAGCTCCACCACGGCGTCAAGACCCTGCAATTTCCACCGAAACCTTCGCGAGCTCTCCGGCGACGATCCGGCGATCCAAGAACTTGATTGAGGTGAGGGTTAGCCTAGGATGATTGTTGTGATGCTTTGTTGAGATTTTTGTGGTTGATTGATTCGTTTAGAGGGAGATCGGAGGATGAAATTTTGGGGGAGATGCCGCCGCCTTAGGCGGCGCGTGTGGGCGAGTAGAGGGGGCTAGGCACGGTGTGAGGCCGTGGGAAGGCAGAGGGGAGGAAGAGGGTGGTTTTGGAGGCGGCGGTGGCGTGATACGCGCCGTGGTTAGCCTCGGCGCGTGGGCCCCACGCGCGGCCCGCCGGAGGTGGCGCGGGTGCCACACGCGCCGCCACGTGCGGCGGTGGGAACAGTTTTGACAGAAGGGTATTTTGGTAATTTACTGTGTACGGTAAATGTAAATGTATTTTTTATTTACTACGGTAAATGTAATTAAATTTTACCTTCGGTAAATGTAATTATAAATTACTTTCAGTAAATGTAAAAAGTAATTTGTAAAAGGGTAATTTAGTAAATGTTATTTACTGAGTTTGTATTTACATTTAAATCGTACGTATACGTACATAAATACGTATTAATATTTATACGTACAGAAATACGTATTAATATTTATACGTACAGAAATACGTATTAATATTTATACGTACAGAAATACGTATTAATATTTATACGTACAGAAATACGTATTAATATTTATACGTACATAAATACGTATATAATATTTATACGTACAGAAATACGTATATAGTATTTATACGTACAGAAATACGTATATAATATTTATACGTACAGAAATACGCATATAAATACGTATATAATATTTATACGTACAGAATTACGTATAAATCGTATAGTTGTACAGTAACCGTGAATAGTAACCGTGAACAGTAACACTGAACAGTAATTTCGTAAAACCGAAAATTGCTGAACAGTAACCGATTATTACTGTTTCGGCATTTAAAGGTTACGAAACGATTCTAAATTCTTTTCTTATCTTTTCAAGGTGATCGTTAAATCGAGGAAAGGAATTATCATCGGGAATTGTGGAATTACGCTCGAGTCATTAAGGTGAGTAAAATCTCACTGAATTACGAATCTACCCTCGTGGTGATTCAACATTTTTGCAAGTGTGTTTATCAAATGAATTACAACATGTATATAATTTAGTGGACTACATATATACAGTATAATGGTAATAAGTACAAATATATATATATAGTTCATTAAATTACGTACTGTTATTAATTCATTAAAAATAGTCATTTTGATGACGGAAGTTTGTGAATTGAGCATGTGTGGTGAAATATGACATGTATAAGTTATAGTGGACTATGTATATATATTGTATAAATGGTAAATAAGTACGAATATATATAGTTTGCTATATAATATACTGTTATGATTTTATTGTGATTATATTGAGCATGTGATTTGAATTGTACAATATGATGTGAGATTATTGTACGTGATTTTTAACATTGAGATTGTTAAAATGTGAATTGTCTTCGGACCTGATTTTTGGTACAATATGATGTGAGATTATTGTACGTGTTTGGCAAGTCGAAACCTAGCCTTTGGCCGGGCGAAAGTTACGATACAGTTAGAGCTCTAGTCTGTCTGCCTTAGTACTGCATGTGAGGTAACGGGTGGTTATCTGCTCATGGGTACTCAGTTTATTTTGGATATTGGGTAGCGGGTGGCTATCCAATATCAACGGTGTATTACGAGAGGGGTAACAGATGTGTACCAGCGTTCTTGGTACCCGTATTATAAATGCATTGGGTAACCAGAAGGGTTACTTAATTTCCTCATGAGCGTTTTATTTCATATTTCTTTGGGTCAACCAGATGGGCTGACTATTGACTCATGAGGGCATTTATATTTGTTGTTTTGTGATCTTTCGTATATATTGATATGCGAACTGTATTGTGATTTTACTCATACGAGCTATAAGCTTACCGGGTTTGTGTTTACAATCCCGGTGCACCAATTCAATGGTGTAGGGGATAATTCCGCAGGTACTGATTAGCGGAGATTGAGTGACGACTCCGGAGATTCGAAGTCGTTCGTACCCTGTTGTGGTGAGATTTCTGGCGTGGATTTGTGTGAGAATTTGAGTGAATTTATTTGTAAGCTTTGTGAGAGTTTGTGAGGATTATTACATTTTCCATCATATTGTAATGTCGAATTATAAAGTTGGTTTGTAATAATCGGTTTGACTGAGTTGTATTGGAACTCAGAGATGATCCGCTGTTACGCTTTAATGATTTCGATTTATTTGAGATTATTTGGTGTTTAACGACTTTAGAATTTTGAGTTTTTAAGCTCGAAATTTTGGGGTCGTTACAACAACGGTAGTTCTCCTCCTCCTCCTACCCTCTCCGTCCTTATTCACATTAGTTTTAAAATTAAAAAAAAAACTACAGCTGGTCGTTTTCACCTTACATCGTGAAAAGCTATATGCATTACTGGATCCTTACGTTGCTTATCAATTCCTTAATGCCGGCATGGCTATCGATATGCTTTTTGTTTTCTGATTGGTATGCTCTGCGGCTATGTTGATGATTGATATTGGTGACTTTGTTTCTTGGCTTGCCATATCAATGAAAAGGTTGAACCCATGGATCCTGGCATGCATAGACTCCTTTTGCTTCACCGGGATGAAATTTGGTGTCTCGGTATATTTCATCATTGCTAGTTATATATTATATGTTTTTTTACTATTCATTTCATGCAGCGCGCTTGCTGTAGTTCGTTAATGTTTCGATTCATCAAATGATGATTAGTATCGAATTCGAACACCAAGCTTGAGTTTTATCAAAAACAACTAGAAAGCTTGCTAATCCATGTATAATAACACTAAAGAGGCTTGCCGAATTGTAAGTTGGAGATAGCCAAATAGGAATTGTTGAATGAGCTGCTTATGCTCACCCAACTCAAACCAAGTTGAAGTTCTTAGCTGTGTTTTGATAGTGCTAAGGGCAATGAAGATTGCCCTCATAAAATTAAATGGTTTTCTTTTCATCCTATGGTTGGAAAGCACAAGGATCAGTGGCATTACCTTCTGCCTGTCAAAGGTAATGGGATTCTTTATTGCTTTTACTCTTAAAAACGAAACAAAAAAGCATGCTGGCTTAGTGGCTTAATCATGCAACCCAGATCTACCATCTCAAGTAAACCTTTTCAATCATATATTGATGAATAAAAACAATTAATGCTATTATCTGTTTTTGTTTGTAAAATTGAAAGGGACTAACACCACACATGCATACTATAGCTATATATGCATGCATTTTTTCTCTTGATGGATTGTGTCACGACCCCGAAATTTCAAGTGAAAAAAACTTGAAATCGAAGTTATGAAAAACTCTAAAATAATCTCAATCAGTTTGAAATCATCTTATAGTTACAGCGGATCGAACTGAGTTCAAAGTACGACTCAATCGATTTGATTATTACAAAACCAGTTTATAATTCAAATATTATAACAAATGGAAATGTAAAATCCGCTCAATCCTCACCAAAAATCGAATAATCAAACTTCGACAATCTTCAGTGAAAATCCTCCAATTCTGCTAATCCGCACCTACAGAACTATCCCTTACACCATCGAATAGGTACACTGGGATTGTAAACACAAACCCGGTAAGTTTTGCAGCTCGTATGAGTAAATCAACAGTATAATACACATAGTAAACAAAAGAATATACAAATGACATTTAAATATAAATGCACTCATAAGACACAGGACGGCCCATCTAGATGTCCAATAATATCTGTAAATATGTGTACTCATGAGACATTGGGTAACCCATCTGTTTACCCAAATTACATTTATAATACGGGTACTCATGAGAACCACGTACTCATCTGTTACCTCTCATGCAGTACGTCGTCCGATACTGGGCAACCTATATGTCACCCAATATCACAAAAATATGGGTACTCATGAGATCCAGGTAACCCATTTGTTACCCCTCATGCAGTACACCAGCAGACATACTAGAGCTCTAACTGAATCGTAACTGTCACCCGACTAAGGCTTGGTTCTGATACTGCCAACACATCCGAAGACAGGAAAAAAAAAACGTTTTAACATGACTTAAAGTTAAAACCACGTACAATACAATCCTCACATGTTATTGTACAGCAACCAAACGACTCTTGTTCAAATAAAATAAATATTGGTGCTAAAATAAAACCTCATTGGAAATAAGAATGTGACAGTATATAATATAGCAACTCATATATATGTTGTAATAACCCGAATTTTTAGAAACTAAATGTCGAGTATTTTCAAAGTGTTAAACTTGTGAAATTAATTCAAGACGACAATTGGAGGTTTGCGACATTTCGAAACGAAAACGAAAATGTTCTCGGATCGTTTAATTAGAAAACGTAACGTTACCGCAACGTATAGATCGACTTTTATTCCGTCGCTCGGTTGTGAAAACTTCCTTCACGAAAGTCGTAGAGCTCATCGATACGAATTCGTGGACATGTCATGCGTTCGAATCGGATATCGGACGCGAAAGTTATTAACGTCGGAAGTTCGTTTCCGATTTTGGAAATAGTATAAAAGGAAGGAGAGGAGATTAAAAATCAGAAAATCAGATTTTTTCTAAAAATCAGCTCGGGTACTGTTCACTCGAGCTCGGGTACTGTTCACCCGACCCAAAAACCTTCTCCGGCCGATTTTTCCACCATCCGACGTCGCCTCGTGTCGTGCCACCTATCAAAGTGACGGGCTCGACGAGCTCCATCTTTTGGGCTACGCCTTGCACTCCGGCGACAACCACACACGGTGTAGCAACCGCCGGAAGTTACTGCTGCGGCGGCGCCGCCTCCTCCGGCCACCATGGCTCGAGATTCTTGGGGGGTTTTGCTTGTCTCAGTCCCAGCAACATTCCCACAAAAGGAATCGAGCCAAATCGAAGTGTAAGTACCCGAATCAAAATTTCAATTTTCTAGGGTTTGAGAATAGTGCCGATTTTATGTTCTTCGTTGTTTGGACTGTTTAGACTCGGATTTAGACCTTGGTGTCAACTAGGAAGTTGTTGGAAATGTTGTTTAGGTTGTGGTGGTGAAATTTGGTGATGATTGGTGGCGGTCGGTGAACAGTAACGCCGAACGAATAGTAACTGTGAATAGTAACTCCGCATGAATAGTGATCTGTAACAGTAACTGTGAATAGTGATCTGTAACAGTAAATGTGAACAGTGGTGTGGTAAAACAGTACTATGAACAGTGTTTTGGTAAAACAGTAACTGTGAACAGTGATTAGTAATATGAACAAGAAATTGATGTTACGCATTGTCCTTGGGTGAGCAAGAAATATAAGGTGATGGAGAAATCTCAATGTGGCGATATGAATTAATTATTTGCTAGATGAGCATTTCAATGAGAACGCTGAGCTTCCAGGATTTAATTATTTTGGTGTTGGGGATTGGAACTTCACAATGCCACAGGTCCAAATGAGACGCAATGGTGGTGAAGTAACTCTATTGAAGGTAAGGTATGAGATGATCTTAGCTTAATGATGTTTTAACGATTTGGTCGTGACAAGTACCTTCTAACTGGTAAAGAAATGGTTGAGGACTAAATTTTCTTTTCAAGTGCAAGTGGCGTTAATGTTGGAGACTTAGAGGTTCTTTTCCTCTATGCATCAGATTGTTTATTGTTGGATAAGGAGAAGTTGACTGAAGTGTTCAACAAGGGATAAATTTTACAATAAAGAGTACTCAATTATATTACTGCTTGCAGAGAAGTTATTTTGGCCGAATGCGTTGGCCATGAGAGTTCTTAATGAAAGTAAAGAAACAACTGTTTAGAGTGGTGGTATAGCGATCATTTTGGGTTAGTTTTGAGGAGATGGTGTACCTAATCTCGGGTTCTGTTGAAGTAATTACTAAACTTATTAGTACTACAACGGTGGGAGAAACCAATATCTTAGATGATGCACTGGGGCATTTGTGTGGGACCGTATGTCATGCATTTGAGGCATGTATGAACCAGGGGGTAAAGTATATCTCAGTTGTGGTCGTGTTGGATTTTGCGCTGTAAAGTTCACCTAATTTTCATGTTCCACCGTTGTGAGATAAATACATTCTTTGTCTGAACCCCAAATTGTGGCATACCACTCATGGAAGCAAGAAGTTGTAATTAATTTTCGACGGTAAGTTTTTGGTGAGTGTGATGGGATGCGTGATGCGTCACTCTTGTGGTGGCGGTAGAGGTTCTCTACTGCCTTGTGCGTATATTAGTCGATTCTCTGGTGAAATTTTTGAGAGTAATTCTTAATCCAATGTGGTGTTCTGTGGTGGTTGTGAACTCAATGAGTTAAGATTTCTTTATCGTGTTGCCGATACAAATATGGTACTTGAGTGGGTATCATGCACGACAACTTTTTATGGTTATAATAAGATGATCATGAAAGGAGATTATTTTGTTGATTGGAAGGAATGGTAGGTTCGTTATTCTAGCAATGCATTGTGGTGAAGTCATGAAGGTATTGCGTGATAAAACACGTTTATTTGAAAACCACTATGTGTGATGAAAGTAGTAGGCATGTGTTAATAATCGATTTGACTCATGTTAGATGTTGAGAGTTTTGACAATGCTTAGTGGTAGGAGCTAACTCATGACGTGAGGATAGTCTGTCAAATCGCAAGAGAGTGGTGAACTAGACAAAAGAGGGCGTCGACGCCTCCATGCTGAAAACATCATTATGTTTTGGGAGGATGATTATATTTTGAGTAGCTCACATGCGACTATTATTGTTAGGACATGTGACAGATTGTCTGATGGAGGAAGTTTGAGGTAACGGAAGATAGGTTGAGAGCTTGTATGCTGGATTTTAAGATAGCTGTGAAATCATTTGAGATTGATTGAGTTCGCCTACAACGACAGTTACCATTCCAGCATCGGCATGGTACCCTATGAGGCACTTAAGGTAGACCATGTCGATCACCTATCTGTTGGGCCAAAGTTGGGTGTAGTGAGATTTAACAAGAAAGAAAAGTTGGCCGAGGTATGTTGGGCCTTTGAGATTCTCGAGAAGGTGGGAAAACTAGCCTTGCCTACTAGCATGTCGGACGTTCACAATGTCTTCTACATTTCCATGTTGAGGAAGTATGATCCTGATGTGTCGCATATGTGATCGATCATAACACCATTGAGGTGAAGGAAAATACCACTTTTGTTTTGAGCCGGTTTGTATTTTGAATAGATCCACAAAGAAGCTTTGGAGAAAGGAAGTGGAGCTAGTCAAGGTATTGTAGAGCCATCATGATGAAGGTGATGCATCATGGAAGCTAGGGTCGGATATGAAGACGAGATACCCACGGTTGTTTATTGAGTGAACTTGAATTTCGGGACGAAATTCCTTTTAAAGGGGGTAGAATGTAATAACCCAAATTTTTAGAAACTAAATGTCGAGTATTTTCAAAGTGTTAAACTTGTGAAATTAATTCAAGACGACAATTGGAGGTTTGCGACATTTCGAAACGAAAACGGAAACGTTCTCGGATCGTTTAATTAGAAAACGTAACGTTACCGCAACGTATAGATCGACTTTTATTCCGTCACTCGGTTGCGAAAACATCCTTCACGAAAGTCGTAGAGCTCATCGATACGAATTCGTGGACATGTCATGCATTCGAATCGGACGTCAGACGCGAAAGTTATTCACGTCGGAAGTTTGTTTCCGATTTAAATAGTATAAAAGGAAGGAAAAGAGATTAAAAATCAGAAAATCAGATTTTTTCTAAAAATCAGCTCGGGTACTGTTCACCCGACCCAAAAACCTTCTCCGACCGATTTCTCCACCATCCGACGTCGCCTCGTGTCGTGCCACCTATCAAACTGACGGGCTCGACGAGCTCCATCTTTTGGGCTACGCCTTGTACTCCGGCGACAACCACACACGGTGTAGCAACCGCCGAAAGTTACTGTTGTGGCGGCGGCGCCTCCTCCGGCCAGCATGGCTCGAGATTCTTGGGGATTTTGCTTGTCTCAGTCCCAGCAACATTCCCACAAAAGGAATCGAGCCAAATCGAAGTGTAAGTACCCGAATCAAAATTTCAATTTCTAGGGTTTGTGAATAGTGCCGATTTTATGTTCTTCGTTGTTTGGACTGTTTAGACTCGGATTTAGACCTTGGTGTCAACTAGGAATTTGTTGAAAATGTTGTTTAGGTTGTGGTGGTGAAATTTGGTGATGATTGGTGGCGGCCGGTGAACAGTAACGCCGAATGAATAGTAACTGTGAATAGTAACTCCACATGAATAGTGATATGTAACAGTAACTGTGAATAGTGATATGTAACAGTAAATGTGAACAGTGCGTGGTAAATCAGTACTATGAACAGTGTTTTGGTAAACCAGTAACTGTGAACAGTGGTTTAGTAAAAACAGTGATTAGTAACATGAACAGTGTTCCCGTGAACAATGTTTTATGAACAACATTTAGCTGTGCTGAACTCGTCACCTGATATTTTAAGTATCATTTTCTAAGCATTTATCGTGCTATTAGGTGACTGACAAAACGAGTGAGGAAATTACTTTCAGGGTCGTGGAAGTTGCACGCAGGAAAGAATGTGAGTAAAATCTCACATATTTACGAATCTACCCTTGCGGAGATTCAAGATTTTACAAGAGTTTTTAATATTGAATTACGACATGTATACGATATAGTGGATTATATATATATTGTATAAATAGTAATAAGTAAATATATATATAGTTTGCTATATTATATACTGTTATAAATTCATTGGAATTGGTCATTTCGATGACGAGAATTAAATATTGAGCATGTGATTTAATTTGTACAATATGAGATGTGATTATTGTACGTGGTTTTAACATGGTGTTTGTTAAAACATTTTGTCTTCGGACGAGTTTTGTTTTCGAATGAGTTTTGTCTTCGGACGTGTTTATGAAATATGACATGTATATGATATAATGGATTATATATATATTGTATAAATGATAAATATGTACATATATATATATAGTTTACTATATAATATACTGTTATGATTTTATCGTGATTTATGTCATTTTGATGACGAGATTTATATATCGAGCATGTGATTTTGATTTGTACAATATGATGTGAGATTATTGTACGTGATTTTAACATGGAGATTGTTAAAATGTTGATTTGTCTTCGGACTTGATTTTTGGTACAATATGATGTGAGATTATTGTACGTGATTTTAACATTGAGATTGTTAAAATGTTGATTTGTCTTCGGACTTGATTTGGTACAATATGATGTGAGATTATTGTACGTGTTGGCAAGTCGGAACCTATCCTTTGGCCGGGCGAAAGTTACGATACAGTTAGAGCTCTAGTCTGTCTGCCGTAGTACTGCATGTGAGGTAACGGGTGGTTATCTGCTCATGGGTACTCAGATTTTTTTGGATGTTGGGTAGCGGGTGGCTATCCAATATCGGCGGTGTATTACGAGAGGGGTAACAGATGTGTACCAGCGTTCTTGGTACCCGTATTATAAATGCATTTGGGTAACCAGAAGGGTTACTTAATTTCTCATGAGCGCTTTTTTTCATATTTCTTTGGGACAACCAGATGGGCCGTCCATTGACTCATGAGTGCATTTATATTTGTTTGATTTGTGGATTTTCGTATATATATATATTAATATGCGAGTTATATTTTCACTTTACTCATACGAGCTGTAAAGCTTACCGGGTTTGTGTTTACAATCCCGGTGCACCAATTCGATGGTGTAGTGGATAACTCCGCAGGTGTGGATTAGCGGGAATTGACGGACCGCTCAGAGGACTTGAAGTTATTTATCTCCAGCTTGTGTGAGGATTTTGTGTGACTATCTTGTGAGGTTGTTGTGAGGATTATACATTTCCATTTGTTATAATGTTGAATTATAATTTGGTTTGTAATAATCGGTTTGACTGAGTTGTATTTTGAACTCAGAGATGATCCGCTGTGGCATTTTAAATGATTTCAATTTCATTGAGATTGTTTGGTGTTTAACGACTTTGAAATTTTGAGTTTTTATGCTCATAATTTCGGGGTCGTTACATATGTATCGTATTTACCATTTATACACATACACAACCCACTATATCATATACATATCATATTTCAGTCTTTTAAATAAAACGTAAATATGAATCTCTGTCAAGGGTAGATTTGTCATAGTGAGATTTACTCACCTTATTTTCCTGAGCATAATTTCCATAATACCGAAAGCAAATCCTTCACTTGTTTTGTCGACCACCTAGTTGTATAATAAAGTGGTTAGAAACGTTACGTAAAACCTCAGATGCCGAATCAGTACTACTGTTTACTGTTCAGCAAATTACGGTTTTTACGTAATTACTTTTTACATTTAATGTAAAGAAATTAATTTTACATTTTTACTGTACAAAAATAACTTTTTTAACAAAAACTACTGTTCGAAAACACTGTTCACGAGCCACCCTCCGGCAGCCGCGCGTGGCGCTCACGCGTCGCCCACAATAACAGCGCGTGGGGCTCACGCGCCTCCTCCAGACGACGACCACCCAAGACCCACTCATTTCCTCTCCTCCTCCCTTCCACGGCCTAATTATGCCTCTACACCTCCCCACTCGCCCTCGCGCGCTGCCACAGATGGCGACACGTGCCACTCCACCACCTCCGGCTAAACCCATCAAAACGATACACATCCAACATGAAAAATGAAGATCATGAGGAGGAGATCACAACCGTACCTTCAGCTTGTCCAGAACCGGCCGGAAACTGCCGCAATCGCCGCCAGAATGTCTCGGATCGAGGAGAGGAGATCGGAGCCGCTGCACCTCGATTTGAGCCTCACCTCCGGTGGAATCTTGTCGAGGAGGAGGAGGGAGGGCTCGCAGTCATGTGCCTGAGCTCCTGTGACGTCGAGATCGACAGAGCCGATGTTGTGCTTCGTTGGCGCTGCTGGAGTTCCGCTGGTCGATGCGTCGTGGCCGTGCGGTTCCAATGACACCGGCGGTGTCGTGCATGGTGGTCGGTGGAGGGAGATCGCCGGTGAGAGGAGAGGCGAAGGGAGAGAGGCTGCAGGGTGAGAGAGAGAGAGAGAGAGAGAGATGGAGAGAGAGATGGAGAGAGAGATGGAGAGAGAGAGTTTCTTGTTTTGGAAACTAGGGTTTTCCAAAAATCTCATTTTATACCATTTTCAAAATCGGAAACCAACTTGAGTCGATTATAACTTCCACATACGATGTCCAATTAAGGTCTGTGACGTGTCCACGAACTCGTATCGACGAGCTCTACAACTTCCGTGAAAGAAGTTTTCAGAGACGAACGACATAGTAAAAGTTGACTCCCGAGTCCCGGAAACGTAACGTTTTTACATTTTAAATTTCCGAAGTCGGTTTTTGCTTCGTTTGACATCGACGAGAAAACGAAAAATGTGATTCATTAAATTGTCAAGTTAAATGACTTACACGAATTTTTACAACGCAAACCCGAAAAATCGGGGTATTACAGTTTGAGGCATCAGTGGAATGAGGATTAAATGTTGGCAGCTTGGCATGATAAGAAATGTTCTCTAATTTTGGTTATTTTGTATTACATTTTACTTTGGTACAAAATGTTTCAGGGAGAGGATGAGTTGTTGGATTAGAGTATGGAAATTTATAATATAATTAAGCATATGAGAAGAAAACAAACTTTGCAGGATGATGAGAATGATTTGGTTCATTGCACGTTCACTAGGCTTCTATGTAGATTCAATCGTTGTCATTAGCAAAATAATGCAGGCATTTCTCCATAGGGTCTCAAGCAACAAGGGAGGCACTTGTTCATGAGTTTAAACTTATAATTATTCCTTACATATATATATATATATATATATATATATATATCTCGCTGCCATAGATGTGAATGTTCATTTTTAGTGCTGATATAAGAACATGGAACTAATGGAAGTGTCCTTTCAACACTTTTACTAATTCCAACTAATTAGTTTACACTAGCAACTTACCATATATATGTTTGCAGAAAGTATCATGTGATATTGTGATGATTCTGAATTCCTGATTCTACCTACTGTTATGTTAATAAGTATTAGAAGTAGTATTCAAAAAAAGAAAAAGAAAGTATCAGATTTAGATTGTATGGGTAGGAGTTGCTTCCAGTAAGTACTATTAAATCCATGTGTAGAGATCAGTTGATCCTGTATTTTCATCCCGACTCTTTCATGACTGATCTGATTAGATTACTCTGATATATGAACCAAACTAAATAATAATGAGCATTATTTTAAACAGCATTATTCACTATTCAGGCCTTGTCCAAGTTCTAGTTCTCGTGAAACGGATTAAGCTAATTTCCAGTAACTCATCGGTCAGTACTGTGTAGTAAATCATTTTTATAGGAGTTGGTCTGCTTATTACCTGGTTGAAATCAATGTAATTTATATTGTATGCAAGGAACCTGAATTTCTATTTGGTAATTAAAGCCAAAAAGCATCTATATATTTTCCTCCAATTGGTTAGTTTACCTGCCAATCAGTCATGTGTCTGTAGTGAGAATTGTGTTACAAGTGCTGCATGCTTTTTGATTTTGTGTATTAACTAATTTTTGGAATAGATTGTATGACAAAAATTTGCTTGCAAAAATCTTTCTTAGCACTGTCATCTTGAATGTGGCAGGAGTGGTCTAGTTAGTAATCTTTAATGAACCCAAATAATTACTATACTATAAGCTTTATCACACAAATTGGTTCGTCTTCAGTATGATTAGCAATTAAGGCCTGATCCAACTTCGAGTTATACAAGCATTAGATGTAGCATCTCAGTAACTAGGAATTACTATGTCTTCATCTGTCATTACTTAGCTATCTACTGTGCATGGTAAGATTCTTGACTTGATCACTAATTTAATTAGAATTCTTTACTTTAATCACACTTCTCATTATCAAACAGAGAAATTGAGTTTAAAAGAAATTTAATAGAGTTTGATGATGAAATGTTCCTATTGTGGCATGGAGACGATGAGTACTAGAGTGTGATAAATAGATGAAATTCTTGCTTCACCTCGTTCTGCTTATCATTTAAGGGTCGAGAGATTTGATCATCTGACCTAAGTTGCATTCTGCACTTTTAGAAGGACATAAGGAGTTGGAACATAAAATGTTCAAGCATTAGAAGCTTGAGTGAAAACAAGCAGAATCATGGTAGTCCTTATTCCACTTCAAAGGGTTATAGGTTCAATCCAGGTGATATAGAAAACAAATGCAAGGCATTTGTCAATAAAGTTCAGCCATGACTAGTGGATCGAGATTCCCCAAACAGGTTAGTTCATGTCCATTTGTCTGCTGTTTACATAACATTCTATTTATGAGTTGCTAACTGTTGTTACCCCAAACACAGATATAAGAGCCGAGTACCATGAATGAAAAGTGCTTGCAAGACCATGAGGTGTGACTTCTCCTTAGCTCAATCTATGTCTTAAGTTAAATTCCAATTTTGAATACTATTTCTTGCACCCCTTGGTTTTTTTGGACAACATACTAGTCACTTTTCCAAGTTTTAGTAATTCGACATGCAGTTTAGTCATTCATGTTTCAATTTCAACTGATCACTATTATACTTTTAAATTTTAAACAATTTGATTATTCTGTTAAGTCTCCATCCAATTGCATTGTTATTATTTTTTATGGCGCGTGAACAGTGTTTTCGAACAGTAGTTTTTGTAAAAAAAAAGTAATCTTTTTGGTTTTTTTTTTTTTTTCTTTAATTTTACTGTACTCCAATACTCATGGGTTTATTTGGGAATGGCATTGCAAGGAGCTTTTTTGTAATGATGTTAATCTTCCTCAGATTGTATTTGGCATTGCTGGTTTCATGAAAATTATGTCCCATAAAAAATAAAAATAAAGTCTGCAGCATAAACCGCAAAATTTTTGTCTGATTACATTGGCATTTTTTTTTTGGTTAATTTGATTACATTGGCATTACATCCTCCTGTGGCTGGTGATTTTGTGCCCCATATCGTGGGCAAATAGATGCTTCAGTATTATTTGTGTTGGGGCTATAATTACAGATTTTGATGGGACTGGTTCAAATGGTTTACAACAAATAGTGAGATAAGATTGGTTTTCAATCCTGAGCTTTGAGTACTCTTTTCGATTTGGTTTGTTATTCTTCTTTGAACAATACTTGGGGTATTTACGGTGTTATTCAAATGAACTAGTTGGCTTGGTCCTTTATGAGTTTTTGGGATAGGTATCCCGCTTATTGTTTCCTGAATTCCTGGAAGTGGTTCTGATGAATGTACTGAACGTTGTAGCATTGTCTATGTACTTTGCAAATATTGCTTAATATACTGATTATTTTCCTAGTATAAATCTACGTACCATGGCCATATGTACATAAGGAACTTTTAGTTTAAGTAATCATGGCTGATCATATTCAAGTTTCAGAAATTATGGGGTGTAAAACCCCAAATTATCGGGTTGGCTTTGAATATATTCATGTAAGTTATTAAACTTAGAAATTGAATAAAAATCACATTTTTCATTTCCTCGTTGATGTCAAACGAAACGAAACCGACTTCAGAAAATTTAAATTGAAAACGTTAGGTTTTCTGTGACTCGAGAGTCGACTTTTATTCCATTGCTCGTCTCCAAAAACTTCCTTCATAGAAGTTGTAGAGTTCGTCGATACGAGTTCATGGATATGTCACGCACCTTAATCGGACGTCGTATGTGAAAGTTATTATCGACGGAAGTTGGTTTCCGAATTAGAAAAATGTATAAAAGGATGTTTTTGGGAAACCCTAGTTTCCTATTTTAGAAATAGTCTCTCTCTCTCTCTCTCTCTCTCTCTCTCTCTCTCTCGACCCCGACCCTCACTCTCAAAATCACCTCCGCCGATCTCTCAGCTCCGGCCACCGTGGCTCTCACCGCTGGTCCCAAAGGCACCGTACGGTCTCCAGCTCCTACCCTTGGACGCTACACGCCTAGGGCGGCGCGTGAGAGAAATTGGAGTAGTGGAGGGACGGCATTACGTCGTGGAAGGGATGAGGAGAGGAGAGGAGAGGAGTGAGTTTTGGGTGGTCGTGGGCACGCCACGCGCACGATTTGAGGTGGCGTGTGAGCCCTACGTATCGCCACGTTCGGCTGCGTGTGAACAATATTTCCGAGCAGTAAATTGTAAAACTAATTTTTGAACAGTAATTTGGTGAACAATGATTACGTGAACAGTAATTACGTAAAAACCGTAATTTGTTGAACAGTAAATAGTTGTACTGATTCGAAATCTGAGGTTTTACGTATCGTTTCTAACCACTTTATTATGCAATTAGGTGACCGAAAAAACGAGTGAAGGAATTGCTCTCGGTGTCATGGAAATTACAACCAGGCAATAAGGTGAGTAAATCTCACTATGACGAGTCTACCCCTGGCGGTGACTCATATTTACATTTTCTTAAAAAGGTTGAACTATGACATGTATATAATATAGTGAGTTGTGTATGTGTATAAATGGTAAATACGATACATATATATAGGTTGCTATATTATATACTGTTACGCTTTTATTTCCAAATGAGTTTGTACTGTGACAACTATATATATATTATTGAGCAAGAGTCGCTTGGTTGCAGTGCAATAAACATGTGGTGATTGTTATATTGTACGCGGTTTAACATTGAGTCTTGTTAAAACGTTTTCTGGTCTTCGGACGTTGTTGACAGTAATCGAAACCGAGCCTTGGCCGAGTGCGTTTACGATTCAGTTAGAGATCTAGTATGTCTGCTGGTAAACTGCATGAGGGGTAACATATGGGTTACCTGGGTCTCATGAGTACCCATATTTTTGTATGATATTGGGTAACAAATGGGTTGCCCATTATCTATCGGCAATACTGCATGAGGGGTAACAGATGAGTATCTGGGTCTCATGAGTACTGGTATTTTAAACGTAATTGGGTAAACAAATAGGTTGCCTAATGCATCATGAGTACTTATATTTTCAGATGTTATTGGACAACCAAATGGGTCGTCCAATGTTTTACGATTACATCTATTTTTAAATGTCATTGGTTTTTTCTTTAGTATGCGATGTGTGTTATACTATTAGTTTACTCATATGAGCGGTAAAGCTTACCGGGTTTGTGTTTACAATCCTGGTGCACCTATTCGATGGTGTAGGGGATAGTTCTGCATGTGCGGATTAGCAGAATTAGAGGGCTTTCTCTGAAGATTGTCGAAGTTTATTTATTCTATTTGTGGTGAGGATTGAGAGGATTTTTCATTTCCATTTGTTATAATACTTGAATTATAAACTGGTTTTGTAATAATCAAATCGATTGAGTCGTAATTTGAACTCAGTTTTGATACACTGTGACTATAAGATGATTTCAATATATTTGTGATTGTTTTACAGTTATTCATGGCTTCGATTTCGAATTTTATCACTCGAAATTTCGGGGTTGTGACATGGGGATTTATGGGCCGCTTATGCCTCTGGTACAGTACTACTAAACTAATGTTCTTTGATACTCCTAGATTAGTGACCGAGCGTTGGTTTTCGGAACTTTTTATCCTCAAAAGAAAGTGTTAGTAGTCCACTATATCCTGGCTATGGTGTTCAAGTGTTTTAGACCAAAAAGAAATAATGGTGTTCAAGTGTGGCCTGTGTTAAGCATGCTGATTAGTTAGTACTTAATACATTGATTTTTTGTTTGTTTTAACAATACTTACTGTATTGATCCAGAAGCAAATTTTAGTCATAATGATTGCTTAACTTTATGTGCTTTTTGTAAGGTCTCATTGTCATCATGTAGAGAAGAAAACGGAAGAACAATCGAATTTTTAGACTAAATATTCGATTTGGCTTTGCCTAATAACTATCTAAGCATCCAAACATTGACATGCTTTTGAGAGTTTTGCCGGTCAACTAAGATGAGTTTGATAATTAGATAAGCAATATAAGTTGGAGCAGGTTATGAAGACTAGGAAAGTTCAAACTCTTCTTGGTAATTTAGTTCCCACAAGATCAACCTTTGGAGTTTAATATATAGTAATATTCTCATATATTCCCATGGAAGGATCCCCTCAATAGATTTTCTCCCTTATGCACCTTTTCTCCAGCCATATTTCCAGAATACAATATCAGATTCATGAACTAATTAAGAACCATAAAAACCACTGCTTATGGAATATCATATGAAATTAATTGTATGTTTTCTGTTTACGATTGGTTCTCCTAGTTTGCCGATACATACATTTGATCACGGAAATAACCAAAGTTTACTGTGATTTGTGAATGAAATTGGAACGAACTACATAATCCATATGAAAATAACTTCTTATCACATAAAAAAAAGGAGAGGAAACAATGAAAAGAACTCCGGGTCCTTGTAACATGATAGTATTACATGGCTTGCATCAAATTCAGACAATATTAGAGTATGAAGTAATTATAAAGCAACAATGTTTATGTCTTGAGAAAAATGTCTGGATCAATAGCAGCGATAAATAGCAACTCTGCGTCGTGGCGGAGGGAAAAACACAGTCATAACAACAAGAGCAACTACGATCACCACAACAACAGCCGTGAGGTTAAGACCGCCATCGCCATCACCTCCTGAACAACACATCTTCCCCATTAGTACGTCACCCACACAAGCTTAAAATTGTATATGAACTATGAACTCACGTTGCAGAAGCTTCAAGCTTTGTGCAGGTGTGAGGTTTACGATTCAGAATTGGCTACTTATACACAAAATCACAAAGTCATCTTGACTTACAATTCCAATATGATACAGACTTGCTTCAGATAGGTTCATAGTACCAATATGGTCCCTGCTAAAGTAATATAACAAGTTGACCACTGAAGAAACTATAGTCTTCCTTCTATATCCCTTCATTTACCGTTTAACAACCATAGAAAATCTAGATTTCTTGCAACAGCAATAATCTCTGCTGAGTCTGCACCCACATTGTAGTTTCATGAATTCATCTCAGGTATGTTCATGAATTCAATTTCAAGCAACCTAACTAACCATACAGCTGGGAGAGTTTTCAGTTTTGTTCTAAAATGCCCACAATTTGCATCTACCAAATTGAAGCGAGGTTAGTGATTGATTATATTCTATCCTACTTTTCCTTATTTTCTGGTGTTGATACTTCGAAATGAAGAAAGCAGTTCTCATGCTTTCGCAGTCTTTCATGGAAAAAACATAAATTGTATGATGTTAAGTGTGTTTTTTTTCATGTAGAGAACCAAAACAAAACCTTCGTTTTCTCTTGTACTAGTGTTTGTCTCATGGTCCATGTATTTTTGTAAGCAGAATTGCTGAACATACCGATTCTCTAGTATGGCTACATGTGTAGAAGCAAGCTTCAGTAGTTATAGACTTATAGCTGCTCTTATTCAAGTTTCAAAGCTTATGGGCTTACGGCTGCTTATGCCTCTGGACTTTTTACATTCATCGATCAGTACTAAATGGGTTCATGGTTTGATAATTGATACATTCAAATCGAAAATAGTCCTACCATGTCTGAGCCAGTGTGAACATATTAAGCATGTGGATTAGTTGGTACTTAATATATTGGTCCAGAAGGAATTTGTTCGCTCATACTGATTTCTTAATGTTGTGTCCTTTCTGCAAGGTGTCATTATCTTGTAAAGAAGAACAGAAACGATTAACGAAGTCTAAGATTGAATGTGTAATTTGCTTTTCCTAATCACAATTTGAGCATCCAGACATTGTCTTGCTCTTGAAAGTTATGCGTTACCTGTCAACTTTATAACTTAATCACATTTAATAAATCTAGTTGAAGCAGGTTAGGAAGACCAAGAAAGTTGAAACTCGAGGGTCAAACTGCTTGGCTCCCTCTCCCTCTGGATCAAACATAGGAGATTTGAGATATCCCCAAGGAAAAAGTTCTCTCATTTTTTTCTCCAGAATACAGCCCAGATTCATGAAGAATCATTGAAATCACTTGGTATTTATGGAATGTCACAAGAAATCACTTGTATGGTTCCGGTTTACAATAGATTATCCTGGATTGTTCATTAAGAAGGCCAAAATTTTACTTGGATTTGTGAAGTTGGAATGTTGAATAACAAGGAAATGAACCAGAATGCACACTAACAATTTCATATCCTAAAAGTATAAGAATGTCTCTTATTACATAATAAAATACATTATAACTACAAGACCTGGTAAAATGAGCACATTACACCATTTACATCAAATTCAAGCAATACTGATGTATAAAATGACAGAGCAACGATGTTAATGTCGTAAGGAAAATGCCTGGACGGATCAATAGCAGCGGTATATTGCAACAACTCCTCCACGCCGCGGCTGAGGGGCAAACAGAGTCATAACAACAAGAGCTACCACAATTACCACAAGAACAGCCGTGAGGCTAAGACCTTCGTCGTCGTCTACTGAACAGCACAACTTCCCCATTCGTATGTCACCTACAAGCTGTATATGAACAATGAAGTCAAGTTGCAGAAGCTTCAAGCTTTGTGCAAGTATGAGATCCAGGATTCAGAATTGTCTACATATACACCATAACTCTCAAAGTCAGCTTGACTTGAAACATATACTTTATTTGCATTCTAGTACGGACCTGTCTCTGATAGGTTGATAGCCTCGTGACCTGGTCCCCGCTACATTGCTAGATTAGTATAACAAGTTGACTACTGCAGAAAATGTTGTCTTTCCTCATCTGTTCCTTCTTTTACCGCTAAGTATAATAGTAAATCAACATTTCTTGTAACAGAAACAATCTTTGCTCCTTTGGAGTTCCATGACTTTATCGCCAACTGGTATTTAAGAAACCCATAAAGGGGAGAATGGTTGGACTGTTTCATCTCCAACTGGATATAAATCAATGGAGATCGACTGGCGGATAGCAAATTCTGTCTAAGTTGACAGCTTTTCAGAAGCAAAAAAATTCTTTCTACTGGGTAAAAGAAAAGGGGGAGCTGATGGAAAATAATGAAACAAAGGGAAATGAGCATCTGTTGAAACATAAATGGATGATTAGAGAAAGAGAAATATTTCATCACCACCTTCAAAAAAGGATCATGTCTAAACTGAACAACAAGTTGCATTAATAAATTTCAGCCATTAATGCTTATGTTATAGAGATTATCGAATTTCCACCCAAATCAGAATACAATACTATAAATTCATGAAGAGAAACAATATTTGTGCATAAGCAGGTGGATACATCTTATGCAACAGAACAGAGATAAAATTAATCAAGAGATTGATTGGGACCAATGATATATAAGCTGCCTGTACAAAGATACATGAAGTTAAATTTCATACTAGCTACTCAGTTTCCATGGATGCTGGTTGAAGAGGTCCAGAATTGTCAGTTCTCTACAGATGTCCAAGCCATTGCAGCATCTCCAAAATTTGCAAATAAACTTTACATGTTCAGCATCTCCATCGCAAATATTCCATGGGCAATATCAACCAATACTTACCAATGATATAGTTCAAAGACTCTCGAGGAATTGAGCGAAACTGGGGTATTTAGGTTCCCACCCTATTTCTGAACGAGTTTTTGAGTTGTTCAATTTCTTACCCAGTGGATCAGTAGTTCCTGCATAAACACCACTACATATGAGTTTCAAACTACTGAGTAGTTGGAACTCAGAAACAACAAGTACTTAAGAACTTCAAAAACTTAGTCTTGGACAAAAAGTACCATCACTGCAGGAAAATATGAGAAATGAAGCTATAAATTTTTCCCTTTATAAAGGGGAAATGGAAAGAAGAGAGATTTTGGACCCTTAACAAGTCTTCTCACCCACTTTTTTCCATTTTGATGACTTTAAATTAAATTTTATCTCTCTCCATGCCAAGTAAAGTCTAGAAATGCTTTCTTTTCTTCCATAATATTTCTCCTCTGTAAAAATCTCAAACTAAGTTCTCTAAACAAGCTGGAAAGATTTGAATCCCCCTTCAAATATTTATATGAAATACTACTAAGAAGCTTACCTGTAAAACTGTCAAACACTTCGGTAAATTTCCCACTTTTATTGACCAAGTCCATCACTTCTTTCCTGCAAAGGCCACAGATGCTTTAGGTTATCAAACGGATGTGTAAAATAAGAATCAGTGTCAAAAAACTATTTATGTGTGTGCAGATGGCTTGTGTATGAAACAGGATCACTTGACATCAAAGTAAGATTTTCCAGTAATAGGTTGATCCAACATTAGAATTAACACTTTAATCATCCACATAATTCCAGCCCAGATAATCAAAGGGATCCAATGTAGACAAATTCTATGAAAAGGAGAATATGTAAATACTATCTTCATATGATGTAGATGTCATAGTAACAAGAGATTTGATTCAGTTGAAAATTTAATTATAGCACTTCATCGAAATGCGGAACAAAATAAACAATAAATCCTCTGAAAAGATTTAAATCACCATATACATGTACACACTCTGGTTCACAGTATGCTGAAGTAAATTGACCAACAGTTTTTAAGGGCATCAAACAGTGTAAAGATTAAAACCTGGACAGTGGATGATTGTCACAACCCAAGAGAATCCGACTACGTAATCGCTTCTTTAAGATTGCAACAGATAAGGAAGCTGCATCCTGTACGAAAGCAATTAAGTTTTTAATCAACCACATTATAACACTGATACAGTCATACAGAGGAACAAAAATATAAATATATTACTGACAATGTGGTAATATAAAGCCAGGAGAAAAGTAATTCTAATTATCAGAAGAAAACCCAAAACTGAACAGAGTAAATTGAAGCCAGGAAGACATACTAGAAGTATAGAACTGTAATATAATATACGTGGGAGAGAATAATACATATTACTTGAACTACATTAGATAATATATCATAATCCAAAATACAACAGGATGATATTATCACCTCGTAATGTATGAGGTTCAGAATATGATCTCGATTTGCATCCACAGTCCCCTTCGATAACCAATAAACATGGGCACCTCTATCTGCTTTGTAGACATAGTCAAGGTCACTTTCAATTTGGACAAGTAATATTCTAGTAATGTATTCAGAATTTAACTTCCATAAAGGATATGTAAAGCCCTGCCAATCTAAGAATAACGCCACCAAACTCCAAAACTACTTTCTCTGCATTAAGAAGAATGTCAGTCCTGGGGCTCCTTCCTATCGGCACCACTGGAGAGTCCTGCACAAAAAAGAATATGGACACCATGACAAATAAAAATAAAAATAAAGAATTTGAATTGAACGCAGCTAAATCTTCTCTATATCACTAAAGCACTATGGCAGCATCAATTCAAAAGATAAAACCCCAAAGGAAATGTGCACAAGTAAGGCTCTTTACCCCCAAAAGATTTGGTACCATAAGAAATATGAGCTAACCTCATCACAAGGACTGTTGTCGTTGCAATCAAACGGTGCAGAGCTTGATGTGAACAAGAATGAACCTTCACCATTCCAGTTCAAAGCCGCCACTCTATTGAAAAAACACAAAAAAAATTATCACCACTATCACAAGCTATCCTACCATACAAAGGCCTAATGATCAAAAAACAAGCCGCCGCAATTACCAACTACCACTTTCAAGGATATCTCCAACTCAATTAACTACAAATCGATGCAAACACTCACCGAACATCACCGGGATAATCCGAGGTTCTAGATGGTGGAGCACAGAAAATAACATTAGGAAACTTATGATCCGTTTTAGTCCCCTTCAAACATGGATTAATCCCCACCTTAATCAACTCCTCATGGTGATCAACTGTCACAGTTTGTCCATATATTTCACAACCCGGATGATCCTGTAAACTCCAGAATCACTAAACCAATACAAAATGGAGCTAAATTCTGACTACGTTATTCACCATCATCAATCAAAAAAGTAGTGACAAAAAGACAACTACCTCCCGCCATTTCTCTGCTACTAAACGCCCTAGTACTCCAGGCCCAACAATCAACAGGTCATTTGCTCCCACCATTCCAGAAAAGCCTCCACCTTTGTTTTCATCTGCTCCTTTCACCAATCCAACCAATCAAACATGGTAAAAATGTAAACTTCAGTAAAAAAAATGTAATATTTAGTTAAAATATAAACGGGGGAGGGAGAAATATGGGAACTTTACCAATGGCGGGTGACGACGATGATGATGAAGAAGAAGCAGAGACATGGATTGGGGTGGCCATGGAGGCAGAGAAGGAGGTTCTGAATTGGGTGTAGAAAGGGTAGGAGAGAATTGGGAAATACCCAGAAAGTCCTTGAGTTCTGGTGATGGGAGCTGTGAGATAACTGAAGCAAGCAACAGCAATGGTGGCCATTCTCCTCGACTTGTTGAAAGCTGATTTGGTAAACCGAGAGAGTTGTCGGACTGGTAAGAGGGTGTTTGTCACAGCCAATGAGGGTGGCTTACGTGGCCAGAGTGCGGATGATCATGGCTCTTGGATTGGGCGACTTTGAATCTAAGGGTTGGGAGGGGTGTCTCTTCATGTCATTTGGGTAAGGGATGGGGTGTTAGTTTGGACTTCAAAGATGAAACGACGACGTTGAGAGTTGGTAGTTCAAGTTGGTACTTGTTGTCCCTTCATTGGTGTTTTGGCTTGTTTTTGGGTTGGGCGTATCATCTTATGCAACGTACGTCATTTATAAGATTAGATCGAAATTGTTGGCTAATTGGTTCAACCTTCTTCTTAATGATATTATTTCCCAGTTTCATAGTGCGTTTAATTCCGGAATATTAGTTTATGATAACTTTTTTTTAGCTTTCGAAATTTCACATTGCTTAAAAAAGAGACATAGAGGCAAGGTTGGTATGGTACGTAAGAGAAAAGCCTAGGACATAATAGAGTGGTGTTTTCTTGAAACTAGGCTTTTGCGGTTGGGTTTCTGTGTGGAATGGGTTTGTCAGATTATGTTAGGTATGAAAACGGCCCTACTCTTATATTGTTAATGGTGATCCGATGGAAAATATTGTTCCTTCTAGAGGACTAAGGCAAGGTAATGCTATCTCTCCCTATTTTTATGTGATTAGAAAGTAGAAACTGCCCATACCCTATGAGTGTGAGAAAGTCAGTAATTATTTACATGAAGTTTTTGAGATGATTAGTACAAGTTAATGAGCATTTGTACGTTGGGGCAATAGCTATCCCAACAGATTGAGCTGAAAGGCTGGAACCACCCTCCAGTTTCATTAATATCCGAGCTCATTAGTTTACCCCCATCTATCTGAATGAATGATTGGTCTCAACTCGGACACTTCCTCATTTTATAACCCAGTTGCTCGCAGTAACTCTGACCTTGCCACTATTTATTGGACATTGAAAATGCAAAATACCATCATGCATGCATGTTACTTTTCCTTTCTTCGTCTTAGCAAGCAATACAACTGTTAAAGACCTTGCCACTTTTTTAAATCTTGAAAGGACTAGCTAGTAGGGCTGGACTCGGTGCCAACGGTTCGGTTTATGAGCACTAACCGAAAACTGACACCGAATTTTCGGTTTCATGTTTTCTAAAACCGAAATCGAAAAATATACATAGAAATCGTGGTTTCGGTTAACCTATAATTCGATTCGGTTTCGGTTTTGTTTCGGTTATAAAACCTACTATCCTTATTGACATTTCGTACTTGACTAGTGAAAATAAAAAGATTAAAAGTGAAGGAGTAAGCTACAAGTTCAATACTTTAATTAAGTTATATTCACCAAATATCAAGAACTCAAATATTAAGTAAACAAAAATAGTGTTTTGCTGAAACACAACAAGTTAACCAAAATAAACATTAAACCCCATGAGTTTCATCACCGGATGTTCAGACTTGTCTTAACATGAGGGCTAGTTGACAAAACCCAAAAACATTACATTAGATCTCTGCATGCATAATTGTACACATACAAAAATCAAAATCATATATTACCCTGTACAAAATCACATATCTATACATGTATATATTTATTACCAAATCTATGTTTTGCATAAACACCCAATCGATTACATATGTTCATCAAATACAAGTTATAACCTTAAATGTCAATTCTCGGTTCGGTTCGGTTTCTACCGGTTTTTTGAAAGCATGAAACCGATAACCGGCACCAATTACTCGGTTCGGTTTGGTTTCTGACACCGACGCAGTGATTCCGTTCGGTTCCGGTTTCTCGATTTCGGTGCGGTTCGGTTATGGCCGGTTTCGGTTTTTTCGGTGTCAAAAAGTCCATCCCTACTAGCTAGATAGATGAACATGCTTCAGTAATCGCCAAAGTAATACTCATATACGATTCTTAATTTGGAAGAGAGGTCGGAATGGCCATGAACACTTGCAGCTCGAGTTAAGCATGAGCAAAGGTACAGCAAACCTATTTATGAAATCATAACAGGATCTTAGAAGACTCGATCTTAAGCGTCGAAACTGACTAATTAACCTGTATGAAGAACCTCGAATATTATTGTAGAGGTCGAATCTAACTGATCACTTGGAACAACGTACCTTTTAGCTAGCCTTCAACATCACCCGAGCCCGTTATCGACCCTTTCAAGTTTCAAGCACAAATCGATGAATTTTCAAAGTTCAATATCTTTTTCGTTACTTCAAGATGAAATCAAAACGTTTTGAAAACTAAAAGTGCAATGTGAAAACTACAACACACATTGACGTTTACAAGATCAGCCGATGCAAGTAGTCTAAATGAAAACAAAGTAGGTCATCATCAAGTTCGGCCATTTTGCGTTCCTTTTCTTTCTTGCAAAACAAACAAACCAAGCAATATGACTCAACCAAGATGATCATTGATCCTTCCTGGGTTCCTATTCTCTTTGTAACTTTCCTATCCACAAAGCCATCTCTTGATTAATCTCTTCAAGTTTGAGCACTGTGAGTCTTGTGGACCTGCAGTGGCCAATCGATCATTTCAAGGCAGAGAAAAAAACTGATATTTCCGATTGGAAAATTAATACAACCAAAAACTGAGGCCTCAAACAGTTTCTCGGTTTTTCCTAACCTGGACATGCCTCGGCACAC
This sequence comes from Argentina anserina, assembly GCF_933775445.1. Classification (NCBI taxonomy): domain Eukaryota; kingdom Viridiplantae; phylum Streptophyta; class Magnoliopsida; order Rosales; family Rosaceae; genus Argentina; species Argentina anserina. The sequence goes on along the minus strand of NC_065875.1, from coordinate 15,499,910 downwards.
AGGAATAGCCCTCTGGATTACTGCTACCACATGGTCAGGCCAATCCAAATCTCCAATCTTGGGCAGCTAATCCTATGTCCCCAAATATCCTATTCCCTTACTTGTTCCCCATTAATATATTAACATGTGTCATTTCATGCCAACTAACCCTATCCCTTTTGATCTGGGTCCTCCACGTCCGAGCCAACGCTATCCCCTCCGGCTGCCTTGAAAACCTGCTCGACCTACTCGCCGACCTGGTTTCCTCCACCGCCGAGCCCAGAACGACAACACAGGTCGTCAGCGATCCTCCTAACGCCGCCTCCGCGACTACCCCGTCACGACCCAACCCGGTCGTCGTATGACCCTAGTGTTATGGGCACCCTCGACCGCCGCCTCTGTTGCCCTGGTCGTCAACTTCGACGTTGTCCTGGAGTCGGCCTTTTGCATCGATCTCAACAACGGTTTTTCAATCCAAATTTGCAGATCGAGAGCTCCAGAATGCAGCCTCCGCTCGACCCGTTCTTTTGGGTCCGACCCGGCCTCGACCTAGGCTTCTGCTAACCCAGCAACCCCTTTGGGCCTCAGACTCTACCGAGCCCAATAAGCCTATTTAAACTTTTTTTCTCTTTCCTTTTCTTTTTCCTATTTTATTTACACGTTTTAGTTTTATTACTATATTTCACATGCTCGTATAGAAAAAATGATATAGTGATGACATATAGCAAGAGATGAAAGCTACTACTTTGCAATCTGCACACAGTTTCTAGCACATTCTCAAAAAAAATTCTCTGTCATCTATACAAAGATCAAAAAGGACTTCGGCTAGCAACTTTTCTGCATGAAAATTAATTTAGAGACTATCTCAATTAATGCGGTTTATTTCACAGACTACCAAGTAATCTTTTCTTAAAATTGTTGTTTTTGAACGTATATATATAAATTATCAGGCGCTATTAGTTTTATTCATGTCTTTAGTCTGTGCCATCTTACAGCGCCGATGAGACCCAAGAAGGATATAGTTCCCCTCTTGGTCGACGTTTTTCGTGTGACGGTCCTAGGGGAGTCACGTTATTATTTAAAGAGAAGTTCATCGATTTCGTGTGGTCGCTTAGTGCACTGTTGTTTTGGGTGAGATCATGAGAATCGCCGTTATGCATCGATTATTTTGTGACCATATATATCACAATCCTTCTAATTTTAGTTTAATATTTTAATTGTTTCATTTATTCGAAACCAATACAACTCTCGTTTCTTGTGGATGCATCGCCATCGCGACTGTTACTTGAATTTTTTAGTTTTTTTTAACTCATGTCTATGGACGATAATTCCAAGATCTTCATACTCATTTATTTGAGTTGAAATTCACTACTCTGAACCATCACTATTTGTTGACAAAAGATAACAAAATAGAAAATTCTATGGGACATATGTACTTAACAAGTGATTCAATTTACATCTATGATGTTGTCTTACCATAGTCGACATTGATGCATGCTCCACATCTAAGAAACACAAGCCCCATTTTGCCCTTGTATCTATTTATATTGAGAGAACTTTGGAGATGAAAACGCAACATTCTTCTATTCTCAAGTTAGCAGATTTTGAGCCTCAGACTAAGGCTCCGCCCTATCTCATATGCACAATTGGTATGAATATTTGATTAGTCAATCTATTTTGACTATATTTTATTTCTATTTTTCAAGTATGATGTTGACATTGTCATGTTCTCAATCAACTTTGGTTATAGTCATTTAGTGGAATTAGAAGTTTGTTTGTGTTGTATTAAACATTGATATTCAATAAACTTTCTCATATTCCTTGTTTACAAGATGATATTTTGAGAATTTTATTTACTTTATACGTAACTTGAATGGTAAATGTTTACAACTCATATGGTTTTTAAATTAGACGTTTTTTGGGTTACATGGGACCCCAATATCACTACATTGTGAATTTGACACTTAATATTTGGAAAACGAATCTCGAAACATTAAAATTGATGTCGTTTTGGTCTCCTTGACCATTTCCTGCCACTGCCAGCGTTTTGCCGATGTTTCTGGCCGTTTTGGCCGTCTTCCAGTCCATTTCTGGCACCACTGCACGGTTTCTGTTGACGCTCCCTGTCGGATATGAAGTCCGGCCTCCTAACCTGCCAGATTCCGGCCGCCGCTGGCCGATTTCCAATCATCGGCGCCACCAGTTTTCCGGAGATTCTTCGTCGTTTTCTTGTTATTTTCCGGTACGTTTACAATATTCTTTGTTGAAACGTTTTCCCGCCAAAGTTTCATTCGGTTTTGAGCATTTCTTTGACATGGTTTTCCGGTTATCTTTCCAATTTTCTCCAAGTCGCTTTCATAGCTCAACCGGTTTTATTATTGGTGACCACCTGCACCATTTGGATAGTTTCTTCTAACATTAGTTTCCAACATGTACATTGAAAAATGTAGTATTATTGTCATGTGATACACTCGATGAGATTGCACTTTATTATGATCCCCCTTCTTACAATATTCTATGGTGTATTGTCTAAAGAAGTTCACCATGTTGTTAACTCTTTTACTTTATTTTGATGATATCTCACGGTGAAACTGAGTGTCTTGTTGATTACATAACCACCCACACTGTTCTATGGGACAAGTGGTTTATTTTATGGATTTTCGTGTGGAGATTGTGTTTTATATATCTTCATGCCTTGCTAAGTTTTAAAGGTCATACATGCCAATAATTTTCATTTGGATACTTATGTTGAGAATTGAGGGGAATATCTTTGTTAGAAATTCAAAAATTGGTTGTACGTAGGTCTACTACTTTGCACGGCTCTATAGCCCTGCAGCGGCCATGTATCCCATGCAACTGCTCCGCAGCTTCCTTGCACAGCCTCCCGACAAAACCTGCTTAATTGATGACTCTTATTGTCAAATTTCTCATGTGAATGCTTCAATTAAGTATAATTCATTCTTACAACGTAGTCAAGATGACATTTTTGTGGACTTATTCAACTAAGAATGCGGACCTTCTAAGTATTTTATGGTATTGGTTGATGCAACGATGCATTGGTCACACGTCACCTTGCTATCCACAAAGAATGCTACATTTCCTATGTGTTTAGCTAAGATCATCAAACTAAGGGCTCACCACCCTTCAATCCTATCAAATCTATTCGATTGGATAAATGTTGGAGAGTTCACCTCCATGACCTTTTGATGATTCTTGCATGTCTACTAAGATCGTCGTTTAACATCTTGTTCCTCATGTTCATTGATTGGACGGTCTAGCAAAGGTTCGGGCTTGGTTATGGGTACTAACCTGCCAGTTTTTGCATGTCGACACTTATTTGTTTCAGACTCACAACTAACCAAGCAGTTGGTGCGTATCAGATGGTTACTGGATACGATCCCAACGTTCTTTCTCTAAACGCATACTTAGTTAAGTTGCATATTTGTCTCAATTTTCGTATCTCAATAGGTCTACATGAAATGATTAGCAGACGTTCTCGTATCTCAATGTGCCTCAATTTTTGTATCCCAAAGTATTTTGGTTGGTTATGAATCACCAACACTTGGGCGCTATTTTCAATATACAGCTGTGGATCTCTATCATGTTATATTAGCAAATGGTCACTTTGATGAGACATATTTCCCGTCGTTATGGGGAGATATGGAATGCTCTCATTCTGGATTTAACGCTAAGAATTGATGTGGTGTGGCACTATGTCTCATTAAGATCTCACACTGCTCTAAGTAAATAAGAAGTGTAACGCATTATCGACCTCCAGAAAGTCAACAATTCGATGCTAAATTACTTTACCGATATTGCAAAAGTGACGAGATCGCACATAAATGTTATGATGTGCCGGTATGGTTGGAACTCTCAGAATATGAGAGCATTTCATATGACCTGGTCCTAGCACCGTTAGCACCATCCCTAACAGTGGGAAGGAAGTCGGCGATGACACCATTGTACGTTGTGGTGTTGTCAGCGCCGGTGGTATTGCACTACAAAACAATGGCGGTAAACACAAAGATGGACTAGTAAGGGTCATAGCTTTGGTCTTGACTCCTACCTAGATGAAGGGAAGACCATCAAATTCTCTAATATCAAAAACTAGAAATAAGCAAGATACGTAGGCACATATATTCCACCCATTATCAAGAAATATTCTCTGAACATGTCTATCAACTAAGTTTCTATGAGATACTACAGACTCATTTGTTGATGCTAGAGAACAAAATAAATCTCTCAATTGATCGTATAAGCGCGCACATGTGTGAATAGATTGATCTCTCACGATTGATGACGTATTTGCTTATGCTCTTATTTCGTTGGAAAGAATCAACGATGAGCAACTTGACCGAAGTGAAAAGAATCAATATAGGTTGAACTAGACTTGTTATGTTAGTCCTTTTTTGTAAGTGTAATGAGAATGATGAAGTCATGAAATATTTGCATGACTTATGGTGCAAAGATTGTCTCATTATCCTAGTATTGACAACGTTGAGTTATATTATCTCGTTATGGACATAATTACTTTCTGCTATTTGATCAGTAGTAGTGTTCATGAAAACTGATTTGCAGCATATGATAGTAATCATATCATGTATGTAAAAGAGATATTGACATAGATATGAAAGTGCCTGAGGGACCTTAATTGCTCAATAATGTCTCTAGACCACATAGAGCTTATGCAGTCAGATTGCGAAGTTCGATTGCAAGAACTCATACCCATACATGTTCATATGAAAGCTAATTCTTGATTTTCTATTATGTGTAAGTATAGATGATGAAGAAATTCAATGAGCTATATATGTAAGTGTTGTTTGTGACACTATTTCTTTCATTATGATGTATTAACTATGCGCCTATGCATTGTCATTAGATTTGAATTGTTGCATTGACATGGGTCTAGTTCTACATTTAGCGAATCAATACATTCTTCTCCACACTAACGCCACCAGCAGCTCATACACACTAACATACTCATTAGTGTTGTTGCTAACACTGGTAGCGTATGATTTCATCTCGGACTAAAATCAGTAATTCATTGGTCCATTCCCCCATGTCATTATGAAAGACACATTGAATGTGACAAATCAAAATCTATCCAGTGTCGTAGGTGTTAAACGAGACCTATAGGACAGCTCACTCAATCAAATATGGTGAATTTGATACCATTAGAAAGGTCTATGTGTCTTCTTTCCAGGGACACCAACCATTCAGTTATATCTATTGTATTGAGTGAGTTATGGTCATTTTAGCAAAGTATGACAGTTGTGTCCGGGAATTTGCAAGTCAGTCAATTTTGACATAGCACTGTGAATATCTTCGATTGAATTAGGTTGTGAACTTTATATCACTGAAAAGTCACGTGTGTCTACTTTCTAGGAAAATTTACGGTTTACTCGTACCTATGATCAGTGTTCTAAATATCGGATATATCGGCCGATATATCGGCGATATATCGGCGATATTTAGAAAACGATACGATATCGCCATATCGGTTGACTATATCGGTCAACGGTCAAATATCGGTCAAACCCCGATATATCGGTCAAATATCGGTCAAACTCCGATATATCGGTCAAACTTTGATTTTTTTATTATTTTCTCAATTTTTGTTTAATTTTTTAATATTTATTTCCTCTTTTTTTTTTTGAAAAACTTTTTTTTTTTTCATTTTTTCATATATATTTTTACTTTATATATTTTAAATATATATGATGAATTTCAAGTTTAAATAATCATTCTTAAATGCCTATTTTTATTATTAGATGTCGTTCGTGTACTTTAATTGTCATTAAATCAAGTATTTATTTTCTTTAGTTTACTTAGTACCGTTTTTTTAGTTTATTTGATACATATTAAAGTATAATTTTATAAATTTTATTGAAAATAAGCAAATCCGATAAAACCGATATATCCCCGATAAAACCGATATATCCCCCGATATATCGTTTTACCTCTCGACCGATACGATACCAAAAACGATATTTAGAACATTGCCTATGATAACGAAGAAGTTATGGTCGTCTAAGTGTGTTAAAGTCATTCCACACGGGAATATGGTTTCCATTACAAACTTTGTTTTGAGTTCTTATGCAACCTTGTTTCCTAAGATCTAAGTTTGGCTAAGGGTAACATGTATGATATAATGATATATGGTGAGATTAATGATTAATCATTAGCCTAAGACTACTTTTGAGAAGCATGTAATGAACGTTGTATACATTGTTGTTTGTACTCCATGATTATAACAATAATCAGGGGGAGTTGTTTCGTAGACTTCAAGAGGAGTCTACCTCATATGATGCTATCAAATGTAGATGGTGTGTTGTGCTATTTTTCTCCTTCGATCAAGTTTTTGTTTTTCACCCAAGAGATTTTTATTTTGCTTGATAAGGTTTTTACCGAGGTAACGTTATGTGTCCCATGCAACCTAGACATGCGACACAAGGGGGAATGTTGAGAGATAATTATTATTATACCATTGTGTGTGTGTATTATTGGAGTATTATGTTTTAATGTAATAGATATGAATCCATGATTCTTCGGGATACTCTGTATGTAATGTCTATATATAGGCCCAATTATCAATCAATAAAGGGTTCAATTATATTATTTTATATAGTTATTATTCTTGTTTTATTATCTTGCAACAACCCCGAAAAAAGAAGATAAACGATGAATCTTCTTCTTCCTCTCCCTCCCTTTGTTCATAAGAAAAAACGCAGAACAGCCAGCAAAACTGCATAGCCTGCACCGAACCAAGATTACTCGAAGAGAAGCCCGAGCTGGTACAAATGGTATAATAATCCAATTTGCTCACTCGTCGGTGTTCCGAAGCTTGATTAGAGGTATAAGAGGAGGGAGGTAAAGATGAATATACGATTGTCATATTTGTAAAGTCAATTAGAACATATTGGAGGTTCTTGTTTGAATGTAAGGTTCATGTTGACATCTAAGTTCATGTTGGAATCTAGATTGATATTGAAACCTGGGTTCATAATATCGAAATCTGTTGGGTTCACGTTGATGAAATTGAAAGACTGCACCTTATCATGATCAACATGAGTAAGAGGCAAAAATAAAATCTAGAAGTGAATTGTTCCTCAGCTTGTACTGCCATGAGATACAATGATTACAGGGTGCACCTTAGATATTAGGCATAATTACTCTATAGGTCATGGATTCATATGAGTCAATTCATGTTTGTTCTTGATAATTTTTGTTATAGAGGAGAGAGATGTTGTCTGTTGTTGAGGTAGAGTATGAGTCTGTTTCATATCTTTATGTGTTTTATATGAGAGTTTTTATTGATACCTTTAAAAATAATATTTGGACCTCATCACTTAGTAGACCTCTTTTTTTTTTACTTTTACAAATACTTAAAATGTTATTTAGACCTTCATACTTTTCCGAAAATGTCTATAATCAATATATCATTATTAGATGCTAAATCAATCTATTATCCATTAATCTTAATATCTTTCTAATTTTACTTTTATTCAATTATTATAAACAACTTGAAAATTCTTAATAACTACATAATCCATTTTCTCAAATTAATTTTCTTTTTCACTCCTAAATTCATAATTCATAATGTTTTTTAACTCACCAAATAGTAAAAGCAACTAAAAAAATTCTATCATCTATTGAATAATTTTTTTCTCTCAGATCATAACAGAAGTTTATCAAAAAATTCTATGTAGCTTTTTAATTGATTCATGAATATTAATATTGTTTTTATTATATTTTTTAACAATAAAAAATGAAATTAATTAAATTATCTTATTTAATTTATTATTGTGAATTGGGGTTTTCTTAAAATAAATAAAGGATTGACAAAAAAGGGAAAAAATCATTTATATTCGCTAGTTTAAAATAGGCCGGTTGGAATTCTCTTGTTTTTTCCTTTTTTCATTCTTATGTCTTTTTGGTAATTTTACATGCGTTGAAAAGTTAAAACGAAATTGGAAAAAAAATGAGGTCTAAGTGTTGTTTTGGGAGGTAGGAATAAAAGCTCATGTTTTATATTTGTCAAATTCTCATTTTCATTGAAAGATGAAGGGTTAATTCCTCATATGGTACCTAAAGTATGGCTACTTGGACAATTTGGTACCTGATGTATGAAAACGGACAATTTGGTACCTGAAGTTCTCATTTGTAAGTCATGTTGGTACCTCTATCAATTTTGATCATATTTTAAAGGTTATTTTCGTCATTCTATCTCTAAATTCATTAAATTCACATTTTTTTTCATTTCTTCCTATAATTGCCTCTTTTCGGAGATAATTAAATTGATATATTTACTCCACTTAGCATCTACTTCGCATATATCAAAAATAAATTTTCTTCTTAATATACTTATTGTATCCTAATTATTTTCTGCAAATGAAATAAATTGCATTTATACAATTGTAATTTTTTATTAAAATATATTTTTTAAATTACTTATAATTAAAATTAATTTAGATTGATAGCTACATTATGAAAAATTATATACGTGAATCATCACAGATACTAAGTGGATGAGTTATCAAATTTTTAGTGATAATTTAGAGGCAATTTGGAGGTATTATGTAAAAATGAAGTAAAGTGGAGATAAGATGACGGAAATAACCCTGAAAATATGGTCAAAATTGACATAAGTACCAAAATGGCCTAAATTTGAGAACTTTAGGTACCAAATTATCTATTTTCATACATCAGGTATCAAATTGTTCAAATAGCCAAACATTAGGTATCATAGAAAGATTTTACTCAAAAATAAAAAGAAAATTCCAAAAGGATTTATATTGTTGTTAATTGATTGAGCTGGCGGTCCACATGGCAAAAACTGAACGGGGATCAGAGAAAGAAATGAAGAAATGGGGCGCATTCTTGTACTCAATCGTTGAGTTTTATGATTCGAAACAACAGGAGCAAAAGGTGGTTTGTGGTATGTGGACGTTGGCATGAGGTGGCTTCTTATCAACCTCTGTAATGTGTATCATTCCAAAAAAGAGGTGGCGCCTTATTATTCCACACTCATTCCACGTCCTTCTTCATTTCGATCTCCAACCTCTGTATCCACAAATAAAAGATCTCACTGTGTTATACAGCCAACACAATTATTGAATTCCTAGGTTGGAGTTGGATTAGGGCAGACAAGGACCTGAGCGCTTGATAAGGTGGTTTTAATCTAGAAAGCTTGGTTATCCTATGTCGGCTACTGGTGACTGGTGAGTCCCATATACCAAAACCTAGTTAAGTTTAGCCAGCTGAAATAAGTTATTTGGTTAAAGAAAATGATATGTATAATTACAACATCACAACTAGAAACTAAGTATTATTAGTGACTTCGTGTAGGCGTGTTGTAGCACGACATTCATGAATAAAGACAGAGTGGAAAGTTGGAAGAGAATTCTTCAAATACAAGCGAATGAAAGAATATGTGATTGATCAAATAGTACTCCAAACTCAATACACGTTTTTTCAACACTTCAGAGTAATACACGTACATTTCTATACTATTGGCATCGTTTCTACACATTGACACAAAAATAATGTTTCTTAATTTGCACGCTTCACTACCCAATATGACTGATGTAATTATTCGTATTCAACAAAAGTAATTTACATATGAGATCAAGAGACTCCTCAAATCAAGTAACTTGGTTTCCTTACTTGCAAAAGTTTAAATTAAACATGAGTGAGAAGAGATAGAGAACTGAATTAGAGTCAAAATACTGTAGGAATTCAAACAAAAAATTACGTGTTGAACCTATCAACTTGTTTTGATCGATGTTAAAAACTTAAAACTAAGAAAAGTACCCTCCCAACTTGTTACTCTATTGAATGTTAAGAACAAGAAATATTTCCCTATCTTATATAAATCAAAGTAAAAGATATTAGTTAAGGATAAGGCAGGTCTAAATCTTAAATCCAAATGAGACAACACAAAATCTAGTTATAACCAACACCTTGAGAGCTGAGATCAAACCACATGGCTTTGTCCTCGTACCCAAGATTCAAAATATCAATATCAGTAGATATATCGTTTTTTTAATGGAGATATCGGATATATCAGAGATATATCAGGGATATTAGAAAAAAAAAACATCGTTCATGTTCCAAAATTATTTATTTATTTATTATTGAATTACATACAAAACAAATATAATTATTAACTTTATATAGTATTAGAAAAAAGTTCTAAGTGTTTGAAAAGACGCACATTAGTTAACAAAACTATAATACTCTACCTAAAACATACGAGCCATATAATACGAATTGTAATAGTTAACATGATAGTCATATATCTATTTCGAGCTGCTGACATTTTCTCTAAGAAATAGATAGTAAGGATGAATCCTAACTCAATGATTGATCATATACTTCTCCAAACTGACCATAATCGTAAATATGATAACTAGATTGATAGATGATTTCATGGAATTTTGGATATCCTCTTCTGGATACCCTTTTATTTTGGATTCTCTCAAAGTCAAGGAGAGCACTTGTCATTGATATGGCTTGACTCTTAATGGTTACGACTTGAACCTTCACTCCTCATCCAGATATGTTTTATGTTCTGTTTGAATAGAGAAAATTAAGGAGGAATTTAATTAAATTCCGGAAATTAGACATTTTTTCTCTTGTTTGGGTTGAAATTCCTAGAAAAATGCATATTCTATAGGAAAAGATAAGGGATTAGCATGTTTTTCCTATTTATTTTCCATGAAAAATAGGTGTCATTATTCAATTCTCAAATTTTTATGCAATTCTAACCATTTTAAAAATATTTAGGGAATAGTACCCAAACAAAAGAATTCTCAATTTTTAGAATTTTATATTATTAAAAATAGGATTCATTATGAAAATAAAATTTCCATCAAAATAAAATTACTTTATCCAAACACAGCATTACGAAAAATTAAAAATTAGTCGATTGAAAGATTACTCTTCTAATTTTTTTTATATCTCTAAAGACTTGAGGTGATTAATTAATCAAAACTCTTTTATGAGACTGAGACATCCTCAAGTTGAAATTAATTTTTTTAAGTGAAATGTTTTTGATATTTCTTCAACATATCGAAGATATATCGTAATTATCATAAAAATATCATAAATATTTTAATAAAACATTTACTCTTAAAATATATTATTTTTTAATAGAAATATCAAAAGATATATCGGAAGATTTTAATCCTTGCTCCTACCCGTTCTCAATGATTGAGAATTCAAGGTTTAGGAATTACATTTTGGATAAGGAAGTTTATAGATCACAAAACCACCTGTTTGGTCCTCAAAAAAAAAAGTCCAAAAAAATGCGGCTCTTTTCTCACTCGACGCGTGGCGGATTCCCCTTGGTCCACCTCGTGTTCTTTATTCGCGCGTAAAAGCGCGTCTGCGGCTCTCAATCGTTACGTTGTTTATATAAACCCTTCCTCTCCTTCGTTGTTTATATAAACCATTTCCACTCACAAAGCTCTCGAATTTTCGTTGATAAAATCAAGAAACAGCTTCTGGGTTTGATTTTCTGTGCTAATTGCTGACTGTACTGGGTTGTGTAAAGATTTGATCTTTTTCGGTAAAATGGAGGCGTCTCTGGTTGGAAGCTCTCAGGTGAAGATTGGAAGAGCTGAATTGGGGCATAGGAAGTTTGGGTTTTGTAAACTGAGTGGTGATTTGAGGACCCAGATAAGCTTTTCTCAGAGAACCAGCTGGAAAAACGGCCGGCTTCAGTTTACTCTCCGGGCGGTTCAGTCTGAATCGGTTCGACCCGTTAAAGCTCCGGGTTGGTCCAAAAGATCCAAAGCGGTAAGGACCTTCTTCTTCTTCTTCTTCTTCTTCTGAGCGTTTATATTTATGTTTAAGTGGTTTTTCATTCAGATTTTAATGAGTCTTGATTGTCATAAAGATTATACTTCGATTGATACATGAAATAATAAAAACGGGTTACGGAAAACAAGAAGATTTTGATGTTTAGTATGTTCTTAATTTTTGGGGTCACATATCTTGATGCTTTGAGTTTGTAAATACCTGATGCATAGAATTTTGTCCTGTGTTTTGTTAAAAATGTAAAGATGAAATGCTTGAAATTACAAGGATACTTGGTACTATGCTATCTATGTCGGGACAGTTTGGTTCTAGGATGAGCTAGTTGTCTCGACTGAGACTGACTCGGTTTTCTCGCTTGTTTTTTTTTCTTTTCAGAATGATGGGGTGAGACTATTGGTTGGGTTGCCGCTGGATGCAGTTTCAGACTGCAACACGGTGAAGCATGCCCGAGCAATTGTGGCCGGACTAAAGGCACTGAAGCTATTGGGAGTGACAGGTGTGGAGCTTCCGGTGTGGTGGGGAGTTGTTGAGAAAGAAGCCATGGGGGAGTATGAGTGGTCAGCGTACCATTCTCTTGTAGAGATGGTTCAGAAAGCCGGTCTTGAAGTCCATGTATCACTCTGCTTCCATGCTTCTAAACAACCGAAGATCTCACTGCCTGATTGGGTGTCCCGCTTAGGGGAGTCCCAGCCTGGTATCTTCTTTAAAGACAGATCAGGGCAGCAATACGAGGACTGCTTATCACTGGCTGTTGATAAACTTCCTGTTCTCAATGGAAAGACTCCAATTCAAGTTTACCACGATTTCTGTGAAAATTTTAAAGCTTCTTTCTCGCCTTTCCTTGGTTCCACAATCACGGTAAGCAGTCATCATTAAGTCTAAAAGCAAAATTTAGTCATCTTAAGTTAAGTATGTATGTTGAACTTTCAATAACTCCTGTTTTGCTAAATTTCAGGGCATCTCAGTGAGCCTAGGACCAGATGGTGAGCTTAGATATCCTTCTCATCACCAGTTAGTCAAAAGTGGCAAAATTCCTGGGGTAGGTGAATTCCAGTGTTTTGATGAAAACATGCTTAGCAGTCTTAAAGAGCATGCTGAAGCAACCGGAAATCCTCTATGGGGTCTTGGCGGTCCCCATGATGCTCCGAGCTATAATCAGTCACCGGACTCAAACGCCTTCTTCAAGGACCATGGAGGATCATGGGAGTCATCATATGGTGATTTCTTCCTGTCCTGGTACTCAAACCAGCTAATATCTCATGGAGATCGTATCCTTTCCCTTGCTTCTTCAACTTTTGGTGAAACAGAAGTTAAAGTATATGGCAAAGTCCCTCTAATGTACTCTTGGTACAAAACAAGGTCTCACCCATCCGAGCTGACATCTGGGTTCTATAATACGTCCACGAGAGATGGTTATGAAGCAGTCGCAGATATGTTTGTGAAAAATTCCTGCAAAATGATATTGCCAGGATTGGACTTATCAGATGTACATCAACCGCACGAATCCCATTCTAGTCCGGAGTCATTACTATCCCAAATTAGAATGGTTTGCAGAAAGCATGGGGTTGAAATTTATGGTCAAAACTCATCAGTTTCAGGAGCTCCAGGAGGATTTCAACAGATAAAGAAGAACTTGTCAGGCGACAATGGGATAGACTTGTTCACTTATCAGAGAATGGGAGCTTATTTCTTCTCACCTGAGCATTTTCCTTCATTTTCTGGATTCGTCCGAAGCCTTAATCAAATAGAAATGCAGTCAGATGATCTACCCGATGAAGATGAAGCTACTGAATCTATTCATGTCAATTCAGAAGCAGGAATCCACATGCAAGCGGCTTAGTATGAAGTAGAATTGTATGAAGTAAAATTGTACTCATGTAAATATAAACGTGTTTTATACTTGTTATCTGAAGAGCAGACGGCGCAAAATTGTATAAGCCGAAGCATTCCAAGAATTGTAAGCTGAACCAAAATACTATTGTCATTTGAGAATCGAGATATTAAAACTTGCCTCAGATTTTATTAAGTGCGAATACGCTGAGCCAAGAGACTGGTCAATTGAGACATTGAAGAATGCCTTTCTCAAGCGGTTGAAGCCTTGAACAACTTTTGTACGCTTCAATCAGAGAGTTTTTCAGCTCTGGATAATAAAAGTATGTACACGTATCTGACCCTGGGATTGTCAAAACGTACAAAGTCAGAGAGCAGGCAAAATGTGCTTGAAATTTAGAGTATAGTTCAATAACGCTCAAGTGACAAAGGTCAGGAAATTAGTTCAATACCTTCAAATTAATCCAAAGAAATAAGTTTTTTGCAGAAAAATATGTAGAAGCAAGTCAAGCAACCTAGTTAAAAGCCAAGTTCTATTACAGAAAGCTGGTATATATACATTTGGGGTTTTGCTTGCATAATAACGAGGGGAGGGGATGAGTTCACAAACAGAAAGTGTGTGGTGTGTGTTATGTTCTGGACGTTGAGTAGTGAGCAGAGATGGCTAAATAGTACACTGGGTCTTCCCTTGAAAATAACTGAACAGAGTTCACTGGTGTTGGGTTGGTGCCACAAGGAAGATTTGCTATGCAGCAGCAAGCTCTTTGGATTCTTTAGTACACTTTCGTTTTCCTTGTTAGGCTGTTAGCACTAGCTGTTCCTTGGTTAACTTAAGTTGAAGAAAAGAATTTCTCTGTTGGTTGTGCTTGGAAGTACTTGCTAGTTGCTAGTTGTAAACTTGCGTCATTGGAAGACTGATTGAAAGATCAGTGGATCAGCAATGCGTATATATGTCAATGTGTTATTTGCTTGAATAAAAAGAAGAAACATACTAGCTACAGGACTATTGAAATCCATTCTGGAAATTAAATTCGACTGTAGTTGGGGCAAAGTCAAATTGAACAAACGAACAACAATTCATTTGATGATCAGACAGCCTATAATTCTCTACCTAGCAAGTGAAATTTGAAGTCGTCAAATGGCAAAAACAATGTCAGGCTTTCGTAGGAACACTTGGGTATATACATTAAGTGAAATATACATATGTGGATGAAGAGAACCAACGCGTGATCCAGTAGTTTGAAGCCTTTAAGCATGCTCCCTGCATAAGAAGATCAGCTGCGATCACCTTCACAAAATAGTCTCATTGAATTCAACCTCCTAAGTGATTTCCAAACCTTGCAGCTCCTACACCAGTAGAAATATATCGAATTTATCATAATGCACGTAAAGAGATGGTGACAGAGTGGTATCCATGTACACTGACTAAAGGACTAAACCTCGTACCTGTTTAAATATCTTATTCACAAGCAATCTTGGTGTCAAAGCTACTGAGGCAGATTGAAAATGCCTGGAATGCTGATATTGGGTACCTGTAATCCATGGTAAACAAGTCCTTTCCCACTTTTCCGAATTGGAGGACAATCTTCTCATGCTCTGGCCCAGCTGGCCCATTTTCTGGAGAAGCCACCAACTGAAAGTTTTTCACTGAAGCAACTGTCACTCTTCCATGAAAGTTCAAACACCAACACTGGAGTTGTTCATGCCACCTTGGAGCTTTGTTTCTTAACATGATTACCCCATCTTTTTGTTTGGCTGATGGCCCTAAGAAACTTTCCATGCGAGTTGATTTCGAACCGAAAAATGGAAGGGATGGAAAGAACTCGGAAGTACTACTTGAAAAATCTGCCTGTGTGGGTACTACTCCTCCAGGTTGAATAGCAGATGCAGGAATGCCATCCATGGTACATTGCATTCTCCTTGGACCCCTGCTTGTACGAACTCTGAATTTTTTTAATTTGTTTAGTTAATTGTAAAAAGCAAGTGCACCCTCATCTACTATATCAAATATATATATATATATATATATATATATATATTTGATGTGAAAATTGTGAAAAAGAAGAGAAAGGAAAGCATTAACCGTCCTCATGCAGAAGAAGTTTATATATGTCTGATATAAATTCAATTCTAGAGGTAACTTATTGTGCAAAGAAGTGTTACCTGGAACCCAACATATTTAGTTCGTAGGAAATTTGAGCCACTGGATAGTTGCCAGCAGGGACCCTAGGTGAAACTTGTTTCAAATTTACTAGCCTAGTGGACCGACTTTTTGTAAATTTGGCTCCCACATCAATTGGCTGCCCATCAAAGATAGTGAACTTTGTTCCCAAAAAATTTGATCTTCAGAAAGAAAAATGAGAAAATGTGTTAGTACTTGAACTCGCAGGAAAATAAGTACAAATGTATATTGAATGATATACCTCACCTCAGTTTTCCAACATAGTTGCTGCTGCCTTTTGACATATCATCACCATGCAGTGAGATGATATAATCGGTGCAGGTTGGGCGCTTATACTTGCGAGCAGCAAGTAGGAACTTTCCCTCATCAGTTAATGCTGCCATGGACACCACCAGAAGACAATAAGTTAAAATCATTACAGCTCAAAAGAAAGCAAGAGGATAGGACCACTACATACAGAAACAGCAATATCTTGATAGTGAAACCAATACCTAAATGACCTAACAAAATAAACCTCCACCGGAGAAGGAAAGGCCAAAACTTTCAACCAGAAAATTATCTACAATCCGCAATGTACTACTTATATTCTTTTGTTATCAATAAGCATATGCTCACCACGGGTCAAACCGAGGCAAAGATAATACGTCTGTGTGGACCGGTTCCGCTTTATAAAGCACCGTAGGAGTTCATCCCTTGGACCAGGCTGCCACCAACAACATCAAAATTCAGAAACAACTCAAAACTTTGCAAAATCAGAGATTATCGCACAAAAACAATAGTTTGCAATATCAAATTCACATTTTGACCCATCAAACTTCATAAACATGGCTAAGAAACACTATCTTGACCATAAAAGCCGAAAATCAAATGGGAATTGTCATGTGTGAAAACCATTCAGTGAAGTGAGTAAGCAATTTTCTTTGTAAAGATTACAACTTTATCCAAAACCAATCCAACTAAGCAATGACCACCACCACAAACCCCATCATTTTCTGTTAATTGCAATGCAGTAATATATCAAACACACACTTCAACTACTATTAAAAACAGACTCAGAACGAACCCAAATACAAAAAAATCAATATGAAAACAAATCTCAAATTAGAACAACAATTACCACAATCAACTTATATTAAAATCAAATAAAAACAAAAACTTTATCAGGGTTAATCAAAACCAGACCTGCTTGACGGAGACGGGAAAGGTGAGCTTCCCAGACAGCTCAGGAGACTTAACGATCTCCTTGGTCAAAATCCGCCAGCTCCGGCAGACTCCGGCGCAGGCGACGACGCTCTTCCGCGGTGGCCAAGCGGCCTCAGAAGCCTCAATTCGCACCAGAACCTCTCTCAGAAGCTCCTGAGGCATGTGGGCCCAGAAGCTCTGCTTCACCGAGTCCCCCACCTCCGGCGCCGACACCGCCGACCGGTCCTGAACCACCCGCTGCGACCGGGAGAACCTCATGTCCTGGAGTAAGCTCCTTATTGACATCTCCGAATTTCAATTCACACAGATAAAGTTTGCAACTTTGTGATGTTTGTGGGTTTTTGAGAATTGGATGTTTAGGGATTTAAGAAGATTGAGAAGAAGAAGAAGAAGAAGAAGAAGAAGAAGGGATGGAGTGAGGGACTAGAAAGAGAGAGAATATATTGTCTCTTTCTCTCTCTACATTTTTTGTTGGGTTCTTATATTTTCACCCTTTTTACCTTTTTATACCAAACAAAAGCAGGTTGCTTTATTTACTGTTGTGGTAAAAGGGTGGGTGAAAAGTGAAAAGTGAAAAGTGAAAAGTGAAAAGTGAAAAGTGAAAAGTGAAAAGAGATGGTTGATATTGTAAGCAAGACGGAAAGGAGTAAATGATTGGCAATTTGCTCTAAAAAGCAGCAGAAATCAAAGGTGGCAATTTGATGAAACGTGATGTTGTTTGGATTTATTGAATATTTAGTCAATATTGGAGGTGGCTTACTGTGAAAAATGTGTGCGTGAGATTATTTTCTTTAAAATGGACCATTTGACATGAGAATATGGTATAGAAATGCTTCTTGTATTGGAGTTTTATGGTAGGTAGGCATTTTCATAATCTTATCTAACAATATCCCCAACTTGACTCAAAAATTGAATCTAGTATGGTTGGTTCATGCATGAGATTGATCTGTTTAATTCGCATGTTTAGAATCCAATACAAACAGTGGAATATTTCTAATTTTCTTGATTAAAAACATTTAGAGATGAACACTAGTAGGCAAGTGGTTTGCTAGTTTGCGCATCCTAGTTATTAGGAACCCCTTTAACTGAGCTTTTAGGCCGTAAAAACTTTTAGGGATACTCCAACCGGTCGAATACAAATTGGTAAGTGAATTACGATTAAAACTGCTGCTAGAGAACATCCTATGGTTAGGGTAGTAGCAATGTTTTTTCAGGGAGAGTGGCTCGCTAGAAGTATCGGTAGACTATTATGCATAACATGAGAAATCGTCTAGAGCAAGAAATGTGAAGTCGTTACATGTGCAAATGTACATCATCAATTCCTCATAGTAAGACACGATTTGGTGATAGTGTTTGAGAAATTTACAAACGATTCAACTTGACATCATTCCACAAATGCGACCTTATAAAGAACCCTAACAAGAGCCGGACGCTCACCTTGCATTACAAAGGTCCATAGTCTTGGTGAAACAAGTATCTTCTAGACATCTTGAACACACCAAAAATGATCAGTTTAAAGGATAACTTGAAATCCAAACGCTACCAAACACATAATATGGCTAAGCTAATGCCCTTAAGTTAAGACGCAAAAACGATACAAGAGAGAGCACCCAAGCAATAGGGCATGAAGAATATGACAACTATTCACAAATACTTCTTTTTTTATGAGTCATGATCACTTGGTCAACAATTGAGCACCAAGTAGCGCTCAACTGTCGTTTGATCTAACTGTTTGGCCAGATCAGACGGCGCTCAGTTAAGAGTCATCTGGTGTTCAATTGTTGACCAAGGGAACGATGCTCCTTTTTTTATTGCCAACTGCCAAGTCCTACATTACACACATTGTGACCACTGTGAGTAATAGCATATGGTGCTATCTTAATAATGCTGCAGTTGAAAATCCAATCCAAAACGCAACATGTTGCTAATAAAACGACCTCAGATTCAATTATTGTCATTTCTTACATGTTTGGTATTGAGGTCATATAGTCTTTCCTAGTCTCAATCGATGCCCCGACGGAGCCGCGGAGGAGAAATTTTGCCGTCTTATCAAGGTCATCTTCAACAGTTGTTGACCTTTACTTCCCGTTGGGTCCGTAACGGCGATGCAAATTTACCAAAAGAGGCTTCCCTGTCCGGCTGTTTATGTCACATATTAAGGCTTATATATCCTCTTATCTTCTCCATTCTTGTCTCCATTGCAGAATTCATCTGAAGCTCCATGTTGAATACGATAATTTGTATGACAACCTTTGTTTTTGGTATAAGAGAATTCTCGATTCTTTGTCGTAGCTCTAATAGTTTTTTTTTTTTGGTAATTGCTCTAATAGTTCTATGTTGAAGGATTCTCGTTGCTTTGAATTGATTATATTTTCTAAATAAGCACGGAATTGATACTAACGGATAGAATCCAAAACGAAAAATGGGTAAGAAATTTTAGGACAACTATAGATTTGATATACGCACAAGAAGAATACCAACAAAAGCACCAAAGAATCAAAGTTTGCTGGGTGCGAGTACCCCGAAAATTCTGTCTAGAATATACAGAAGGCAGTGACTGTCATACTCCGATACTAATCATATTCTATATGTTCTTTTCCTCTCTCTCGTATACTTAGACGGCAAGCAGGCTTACAAAGACAAGAGTATGATGCCAAAGCCAAAAGGGAAAGCAAGTTTAGCACAAAACACATAATGTAACTTTGGTGTAAGTTATAAGGGAGAGGGAAGCACCTATTTGACTCATCAACTTCCACCAAGAAAATGGTTTAAGATGATTAAGACATGTTTGGCCTGAAGGCAAAACCTGATCAAGAACAAAATAGCATGGCTCACTCAGTGCCTCTGGAAACTTTGCAAAAAGGGATGAGGTTTTAGTATTTTGTGATGTTTCCAAAGGCAACATGAAAGCCACAACCAACAATGATTATTATTGCTACAACAACCCAAAACCATCCAGCTTTTCCATTCATTTGCTTCACAAAAAGTGAAAGCACATACTCAATTGGTAAGGATTAAGAAAATGATGCTTTGAAATAATTATAATGGCAATGTTTCTAAAGGAGGATGAGTGCCAACCCTATTAATTACATGAACAATATGATATTCCCAGGCATCCCAAATCTACACCAGCCTTGACTCATCTTTAACTCCCATTGATACTTCTAAGGAACATATAATACACAAAGCTGTACCAATAAAGTTATAATCTATAAAGACCACTCAATGGAGATCTGAGTTTAATTCGATATATAAAGAAAGGAAAGGGAAGGAGAGCATATATGTAAAGAGACCAAGACATCAGTCCCTACTTCATGATATGCAGACAAGCTCTCACACCACGAGATATCATGTTATGTGTTTAGGGATAAGGAAGACACAGTAGTTGCCACAATGCAATGCACAGTTTAACAATTCCCTTCTATCCAGCTACACAGACATATCAGATATTTTATTTAGAACAATGTTCATTGATGTTCATTGAAAATTAAAGACTAAGATACTTGGGCATTCCTAACACACTAACAAGAAGCTGTCTACGTCTGTTGCTGTCAAAAATTAGTCTCGTGCTGCTTGCTGTCACAATATTGTGCCATTCTTTCATTGCATCATTTGCATGAATGCTAATGGACAGTTGTATACTTACCAGGTCATACAGAACTTCCACTTAAATTCACATTGAATTGGAGCAATATGCCCCCATCTATACCAACTTTGGATAGCCACAAGAGAAAATGATGTAGTTTCTAGCATATACTTGCATGCTTGAGGAGTTGCTAATGATTCATGACATCAAGTAACATACTTGATTGACATCACATACTTGTTTAGTTGAGAAATCAATCTAATACTCAGAACTAATTTGTTACTTTCGAATTTTCCTGGAAAACCAATGGTATGATCAACTAACCTGATATTACTCATGAAAGCTGTTTAAATAACATCTGGCTGGGAAGGGGTGGATATCAGAAGCTGTTTGAATTGCAATAGAGACAAATACCTACTATGCTCAATTAGGTAATGGGGGTAGCATTTGATGCAATAGTGATCTGTGTTTCCTCTTTCATCTTACCTTGGCTGAACTTAGATTATTAGTACCTGATATTATGTCTCTTTTTTTTTTTTTAAGAAGCCTGATATTTTGTTTCACAGTTCAATCTAACTTTGTAGTGTATATATGTACATATTTTTTTAAGCATCGGAGTTTGTATGAAAAAGTTACGAATCAAAAGAGGTTTTAGGTATTTTTGAAAAATAGTATAAATAAGAGGTTAAATGGAAAAAAATCAGAAAGGGAGAAAATTCAAATCGACACGCGCACTGTTCATTTCTCCCCAAAATTTTGGCCGGATCGTTTTTTCCGTCGTTCTCCGCTGTCCGACGACACCACGACTCGATCCACATACCCATATGATCAGCTCGACATCCTCCTTTGATTGAGCTAAGCCTCGAACCACACCGGTCGCCGTGCATGGCGCAACAATGGTCGAAAATTTCAACAAATGTCATCGTCGCCACTGCAGCTTTTTCCGGCGGCTCCGGAGCTCGGGATTACTTATGTTCGGCTTTGATCCTCCTTCTGGTCGTGATTCCATGCACCTTGAAGCTCGATTCGAGCTGCAAATTGAAGATTCAAAAGTCAACCACCCCCAGTCGGAATCTTGTCGATTTTCGGCCATTTCTCGACCTATCTGAGTTTGGGTGCATGTATGAAACTTGTCTATGTTGATGTGATCTAACTTTGATGATGGAGTCGAGTGGTTTTGGAGTAATTGGAGGAGATGGCGCATGGGGCCCACGTGCAACCATTGTGGCGGCGCTTGAGGTAGTAATTGGAGCAATGGGTGGCTCTGTTAGGTTGTAGTCATTGATACGAACCCAACGAAATATAATTTGTCAAATTTGGTTATCGTAAGAGCCATGTGGAGATTTTTAGGTTTAAGGTTACGAATTTGTGATCGTTTATGAATAATTGATTTTGGTGTGATATTGGGTTATTATTTTTCTTGGTTAATTATATTGATTTTCATTTATTTAATTTGGATTAAAGTATGAGGATTATACAATGTCTTATTTGAGATTTTGGAGTTGTTGACGATATATTCAGGAATGGGATTCCCAGGAGTTGAACTACGAGTGACTTGATCCTTTTCAAAAGGGTACGTAGATAGCCTGGCCAAGATTTGGGTGCAACCACCATTATTTTAGATTAAATATCCTTTAATGATCTATATTGGGTTCAAAGCGTAAACTTAAGTTGGGTTGTTGCAGTGGTATCAAAAGTGTACTAGAATGATGAGGTGTGGGTTTCGTGTGGGTCAGTGTGTTTGAACATTTAGTTAGTGGTTTATGAACATGGTGATCGGATGAATACTCGATGAGATTTTCTAGGTTGAGGTTTATGTATTTTATATTATTTTGATTCACCTTATTCCTCTCGACAAAGCCCTATCAACTCGTCTATTTCATGGGAATCAATGAGGTATAGACACCCCTATCAACTCAGCTATTCCATTGGAATCAACGAGGTATATGCACCTTACCTCTTGGCTATTTTCATTAGAGATGATAATTTTGTGATGGTTTGATATTATATCCGGAAGGGTGGTTGTATATTTTTTTACGAGTGAGGCTCGGGTTATGCTATGGGGCTTGTGTCAGATACTTTGAGGTGAGCGTATGGAACAAGGAAGAGAGGGGATGAACCGGTAGATTACAACACCGGAAGAGAGGAGATGAACCGGCATATTACAGAACCGGAAGAGAGGGGATGAACCAACAGATTATATAACCGAAAGAGAGCGCATGAACTAGCAATGCAATGAGAGTATGGAATCAGAAGAGAGGGAATGAACCAGTAGAGCGTAGAAGACGGGAAGAGAGGGGATGAACCGACAGTGGTATTGATGTTACTGAGTCGCTAGAAGAGAGAGGATGTACTAGTGGACTCCAGATAAAGATGTAGAAAGAGAGAGGATTGGTGACTCGTCGAGTGTTGTGTGGTCTCGTATTTGCTCTCTAAGTGGACTTCGGCCTAATTACAAATGCATGCGATTCTATTTTTATAAATTGTGGTTTAATTTTCTTGTGTGATCATGTTGTGTGTTGTGTGATTGTTATTGACCCCGTCTTCTTAGTGGGTTAGGCGGTTGCGGTTTAAGAAGAGCTACAAACTCTTGGGGTCGGATCATGTATGTGGTGATATTTATATATTTATGATTTGTGATGGTGGAGTTTGAGAAATTGTGGGGAGCACGGAGGCTCCACGAGTTGAGTTGATCTGGAGATTGTATGTCATTTTCGTGCAGGTAGGGTTGGCTACCTTCGAAAGAGTCTATGTCGAAATTTTTGGTATATCTCATTTGACAGTAGTTTTCACACGATCTGCCTCAATATTGGGGTAAATTTTAGGGCGGGTTGTGTCACGGTCGCTAAACCTAGTTTTGGTGATGGTGGTGGACATGACTCACATGAGAATTCCTTTTATTTTACAGGTAATTCTTGTCATTCAATTGGCTATTTTGCAAATGCCAACCCGATCATAAATCATAGCCCAAATGTTCGTATGTGCAAGCCCGCATCTTTCATCTCTTCCCAAAGATCTATAGCTATAGAAGTTCACGCGCATCAATTTTACTCCTCAGCACCTCAATCATCATCGTCCATCGGAATGGGTGCGATAATTTCAATTCTCTACCACCCTCGCCCTGCCAAAATTCTTATTGGGAAACTGAGTGATTTTGTTTCCTTACTTCCAAGACCTGTTGAGATTCTCCACAACCCCATCTCAGTTTACTGTCTGTACCAAATCTCCGCCCATAACATCGCTATGTGTATGCTTTTAATCTGGGGAGTTACTCCCATCCACCGGAGGGTTACTGATGAATGGGGATTTTATTGTGGACTCTAGGCGACGGTAACGGCTGAATTCTTTCTCTGACAAAAATAGTAGTTATTTTGTCATTAGAAGGTAATCAACCAAATTAACTACTATTAGAAACAAATAATTGTGACATTAACTTATTTAACGGGTAACATTACATAATGTCGTTTGATGGTAGTTGCTTCGTTCCTCTTACAATTTGCATTGATTTTCTTCATCGAATAAGATTATCTTCTTATTTTTTTGAAAGAAGAGATTATCTTTTTTTTTTTCAATAAGATTAACATAGAAAGTAGGGTGATCATTAAGATGAAATCTGTACCAACTCAGCTTATTGAAAGAATCAACATCCGAACCATAAAGCTTCTCTATAACTTTCCTCTTGGCATTCAACGCAACCTTGTTCGTGAAGTCAAAACCATATGCTGACTTAAACTTGTTCATTATTTCAAACGGCCTCATACCAAGGTTATAGCTAATATTAGTTTCAATATAGGAGCTAACAATTTTGGACCTTAGCTGCCTATGTTTCTGAGTTCTAAGCACACCTTTACACTTGTGTACAACATTCAATTCTGTCACATAAAAGCAGTCATTAATAGTAGCTATTAAACCTTTTACATACCACTCACACCCCTCAATTCCATAGTTTTCACAAATAACATGCACAAAAAGTGAGTCATTCCTCGCCAGAACATAGCAAAAACATGTTTGAACGTTATACTTTATTAACTTGTCCCGCAATTGAGCAATGCTTGGAAACTTTTGCCCAACATGTTTGATGAATGAACTCCATTCATTCGATAGGTAGGACTTGTGAGGTATGTCTTTAAAGGCATCCCCTAAATAATTATTTTCATCAAATGCATAAGTAATTCAAGAATAACAATCATCCGCTAGAACACTTATTGTTCGGCTACCACCTCCAACATTATTCACTACAGATATGCAAACATGATCCATCTTATAAATTTTAGCACAATAGAAAAACTCAACAACATCTTCAAATCTTCCTCACTTTCCAAATAGACCACATGACAAGAAGAAGATGCGTATTGGAGCTTGAAAACATCATGACAAGAGATCTTAAATCGACGACGAATAACTCCTCACAAATCAGATTAACTCATGTAATCGTTTAGTGGAGTATAAAAACCAGGTCCATAAAAGATAAATTGAGCAAGCACGGAATCAATTAGGCCTCATCATAAAGTGTCCACTAATGTATCATAACTTTTATATTAGGTTTAGAATAAAACTATCGCATTATGAAGCGACTATATGAAGGAAACTTCTCGGGATCAACCAGTTGATGTGATCGGTATACATATTTAGTGACCTTGTAAGAGTTTCATCTAATTCGGACCTCGTTTGACTGTCGGAAGTTCTAGTAAACCGAAAATGTGAACCCATTACTAATATGCCTTAAGGGAGTACCCATTACAAAGATGCGAACGCCGAAAGCCGTTTGCATATCTGAAATCACCTAATTTTTGTTATCTATCGTGTGCGGTGGCACCGAGGAAACCCATTTGGAAAAACCCCGGTCAATGGGGGGTTTTAATATGTCAAAACGCCTCTTTTTTTGTTGACAGTAGGTATGTAAGGTCAAACCATGTCCAAAACGGACAAATTTTTTACGGGTTCCCTAAATATATATACCGATTACATCTGCTGGTGTGGATCGACCATATTTCGAACTGGAGTTGTCGATCGCCGAAGTGTCCATTAATGTATTATAACTTTTATATTAGGTTTATACTAAAACTATCGCATTATGAAACGAGTATATGAAGGAAACTTCTCGGAACTGATCGACACCATCGGATGTGATCGGTATATATATTTAGTGACTATTTTAAAATTTCATCCAATTCAGATCTCGTTTGACCGTCGGAATTTCTGGTAAACCAAAAACACCACTAATATGCCCTAAGGGAGGACCCATTACCAATATGCGAATGCCAAAAGTTGTTTACATATTTGAAATACCTAATTATTGTCACCGATCATGCGTGGTCGCAATGGGAAAACCCATTTGACAAAGTCCCAGTTAATGGGGTTTTACTTTGTCAAAATGCCTGTTTTTTGGTTGACCATAGGTACGGACGGTCAAACCATGTTCAAAATGGATGAAATTTTTACATGTTCCCTAAATATATATATCGATCACATCTTCTAGTGTCGATTGATAATGTTTCGAAACTAGAATTTATTTGTGATTTTTTTAGAATGTTTTCTAATAATTCTTTTATTATTCCACTCTTAAATATAAGTATTATATTTTTTTTCTAATACAAACCCGCAAGGCCTGACCCGGCCCGTAAAAGCCCATAAGACCCGCTATAAGTGGGTGGGGTTGGATCTTCATATTTATGAAAATGCCAACCCGGCATGTCACTTATTTAAATGTGGTAAGGCCCGACCCGTTGACGAGCCCTAGAATCAACCAAAGTTCTGCATACAAAGACAACACAATTAATATTACTAATCCCCAGTAAAACACAACACAACTAGTGAACCATAAAAAAAAAGTAAATTCATATGCAGGGACGAACATGGGATTTCAAAACTTGAGGCAGAATCCAAATATGGTGCCCTCTAGTATTTTAGTATAAAAAAACCCTATAAATAATCTAGTATTGAACTACCCATTTATTCATGTCAATTTAAAAGCCTCAATAATTTTTTTTCTATATATCAATAATCAATTGTAGTGGAGGAAATCAAATAGTTTGAAAAAAAAGTTCTATATAATATATTATAGGTTTGAATATATTGTAAATATATTAAAAAAATAGACAAGGTATGGTGCCTAAGGTAGCCGTTGTTGCGGCCTCACCTCAAGTCCGGACATGATCATATACAGATTTAAACAGGGTGGTCGTACAAACATATATCTAATAACAAATAAACGCAGCATAGTCTTTAAATATTACTAATACACAGTAACACATAAAACATTTGATTTAAAGTAAAAGAAACTTCAAAGATATCTTCATGATGATAAACACAATGGACATATAAAACCAAAACAAAAGGATTAAGAAACGAATATAATCGTAGGTAAAACTACTTCAAAATAAATCGAATTACAAAAACACAAAGATGAACAACCAAATCTAAAATCTAAAAACGAATACATACAAAAATGCAAATCGCAATTCGATTCAACAAAGATATCAGATTATCAAACATGAAGACGATCAAAAACCTCTTATCAAAGCAAAGAACAGTTCAACTGATTTCCAATAAAAGAAACACAATACTCTGTTCTAATCCTCTGTTTTTAAAACTCTGATTTGAAAACTCTGATGTGAAACCTCCGATTTGAATCGTGGCGGAGCTCGACCTCTAGATCTCTCTCTCTCTCTGATTTGAAATCGTTGCTTTAAGTTGTCTCTCCTCGCGACTAATTCAAAATACAATTAAAAAGGGTGGAACGAAAAAAACTGAAGAAAAGAGCTGAAAAAAGGGAAGATTTGTTGAAATAGGCAATTTTATACTAACCATTTGTTGACTAGGGCAACAATCTAGAGAGGTACTTGATATGGGCAAAGAAGGCCCCAACTTAGTATGATTTGTGTTTTAGGAGAAATATAACAAACATAAAGAGAGAATAGAGAGATCATCTTATTAATTGATATAAGCCTCTATTTATAGAGGATTACATGATATATGAATGTAACTAGGAAACCCATCTCTATTGTAATAGTACACTTATTACTACATGGAACTTGATGTTTCTATTCCTTAGTGGAATAAACCAAGACACACACATAGTGAATATCCTAAAACAATTTGGTCATATATATATATATATATATATCATACCTAAATATTGAATCACCTATGATGAAAAACAATTGACCGAAGTGTGACAGAATTAGAACTGTACTCTGTAATTTGAGAATAAAGCTAGCTTCATAAGGATTGTATATATATATATATATATATATATATATATATATTTGGATAAGGTTTTCTTTTTCTTCTTTACTGATTTTTAGTTGATTAATAGTTTTTAACTGGCAGTCATTTGCAAAATGACCAGTTTTGTTACACTTAAAAACATTTAGTTTTGCTTTTATCAAAAGGTTTTCTCTTTCATTGTGGTTGACCAATACTTGCGAAATCTATTTTTATTTTTTTAATAATGTTTAAATCTTCTTTTTGGATGATAGGGAACAATATTATTACTTGACTTTTTTCTCCTAGATTGGGGTAAAGGTGGTAAGCCAAATTGCTCACAAAAGTTTCTTAATTTATACTTAGATGTTTTCTTATCTGATTTCATTGGGCATTTAGCTTCATGTCTATGCACATTTTTAATCCTTCTTTTTGGATAACATTAATTATGTTTCTATAAGTTAAAGAATCATAATCAATGTGACATGATTCACTACTTAAGACCATATTCTTGAAACAAGATCTGAGATATTCTTTCTTGATTTCATAGACCAATTGAATAAACAAAAAAATGTCGAAACATTAACTAAAGAAAACTGGAAAACTTCCACTAGCTCCATTCTTTCTAGTCATCCTCTAGTTGAAACGATAGTAATTGATCACCTTAATTCCCTAATAACAGCTTCACCTTTCAAGATTGTTGCTGAAAATCCAGAAATTAAGAAAATTATTGAACAAAATAATTACACAAACCAGAGTCTAGTAACCATAGGAGCCCAGTTAGATCAGATAGAAATAAAAGTTGACAATATTTCATCCAAAGTCAACATTTTACCTTAACCAAAACCAGAAAACTCCTTTAATTCATTTTAGTGACTAAAATAAACCTACCCTGAAACCCACTTCCTCAATCCAGAAAGTAGAACGAATGCTAGAAACGCTAAAAACCGATATGTCTGAGTCTAGTAATAGAATTGCAGTAACTAATACCCAACAAACCAATTCTGCCTCCTCTGAAAGTGACACTAGTAGTATTTCTAGCAAACTTTCAGAACTAGACCAATTACTTCAAACTCTGCAAGTAGACCGAATAGTTCACCCAAAGAAACGCCCTTTTAAAACTTGGACAGAACGTCCTCTTCCCATAGATATACAACAGTGCGATAGCCTTAGTAACCAATTCTTAGTATCTTCCGATAAAACCTATGAATGAAACATTGATAATTTATCATAACAATAAATTTTAAATAAACTACACCACATGAATGGCAGCCAATAGTCACTAATTCTAATTTCACCCGGCCTGAAATCATTGACATACTTTCCACAAGATTTACAGGAATGCTTCATTCCTGGTGGGAAAAACATCTCTCTTAATTCGAGATTACCCATTAAACATGTAATCAAACAAAATGAAAATGGTACACCTATCTTTGATGAACGCACAAGAATGAGAATTTATGATGTTGTTAATACTTATTTTACACAATTATCCAACATTTCATAGGTACTCCTAGTCATATTACCTCCAGAATTTATGATCAGCTATATGATTAAAAATATATGATAATGCTCAATATTAATTTTCAAAATAGTCTAAACTCAAAATTACTGAAGTTCAAAGTCTTTACAAAAATATTAAAACAAAAGGTAAATTAAAAAAAACAAATGTAAGACTAAATCTCAAATTCTTCTTCTTAAAATCCTTCATTAACTTCTTCGGTATCAGACTCAAATTCAATATTTATTTCTCCTTCCTCATCTTCCGTGTCATCATCCAAAATAAAATTTTCATCATGAAGTTCTTTTACTTCTACTACATTTTAATTTTTTTATTTTTAAAAATCTATCAATTTTGACCGCCACGGACTGCTGAAGAACGATGTGGACCGCCTAGGTGGCTGCCAAATCCCTCAAACGCTATGGATGGCCAAATAGACAAAAAGTGTTACGGTGACCCGCCTCCTAGCGCCTAGGCGCCGCCTAGGCAATCGCTTTTTAGAACATTGGTTTTTGCAGGCTACATCAATCATCTGGGGTTGATTTCTGTGTTAAAAAGTGATGTTAAACTGAAAGGTGACTCTTAGTTTAAAATTGGGTTCTTTTAAAATTTTAAACAGGTATCAGGACCTTGGATTTTCATGTTTATCGTTTATAGATTAGCTTGGCATGATGAGCTTCATTGTTGCGTAGTCTAGATTATTCCAAATGATAAATCCATTTTAATTTTGTTTTTGGATTGTATAGGTTTCAGGGAGAATAACAAAATTCAAGCTTTGGTCAACGTCTACAATGGAATAGAAAAAACTTTGTCAAGATAGCTTGAGGTATTTCTATTCTCCTATCATTTTTCAATTGTTGGTCTCTTTATATATTGAATTTCATTACTCCTACATATGTGCTGCATATATGTACTGATGCCTTTAATATGTTGAAATCCAATAGTAGATTGGTTGTTTGCTTGCTATCTCATTTTCAACAATCTGTTTGTGAATTCAGTAGCATATTCTTTTTGAATTCCCATATATGGTATATTGATGCGAGGATATGTGTTTCGAATTTGGGGACTGTGTGACAATAAAAGAATAAAAGGAAATATTAGAAAAACATGATTCCATTTATTATGTGTTCACTTATTTCATCAAGTCTACATGATTTCAAAATTACTGCATTTGGACCTTACCAAAAGAGCAAAGTATATGCAGTTGTGGTATATCTAACTTTGAAAGGGTCTGATCAATAGCTAGCTTACTGTATATTCAAATGAAAGGGTCAGTTTGGTTAAGTTCATTTTTCATGCTTTTAGAAATTCCGGAGCTCAAGTTTAGAAAGGTTATATCCATGTTTTTTGTTGTCCATGTATAGTTGTTGTTTTATCCAATGTAAAAGATTTAGTTCAATTATGTCCTTGCATTTTTATCGGATGACAGTTTGACCCATAATAAAGAACATATTGCTTTGGTTATGCATAAGAATATTTTTCTATTGTAGTCAGCTATCTTTGTGTCTTTGATTGATAGTTCGATCTGATGATTTAATGTGGATATGTGTTTTACTGGTGGCCATCTTTTGTTTTGATTGAATTCAATGTTTAACAGTATCAATTGTTATCTTTCTTTGCAGTAGATATCTGTGTGCTTTCCCATAAATAACAAGAGACAGAAAATCAATAGCTTTCTCAATGAAATAGACTGATACAAGCAGCAATTTCTCCGTCACAGTTAAATATATAGTCCATCACTAAAAATACATCCTCCTTTTGAATGTTATATGTGGGTTTTATATTCTACTTGAATTTGAATTCACTTTTTTGAAATTTATTGATATGTTGTGTCATTCATTTTGGTACCAACATGGAGTTGTTATTGAGTTTTGTGTCCTGCAACATTATGTAATATAACTTCCAAGGATTTTCATGTTTATCGTTTATGCATTAGCTTGCCATGATGAGCTTTCTTGCTGGGTAGCCTATATTATTCCAAATGATAAATTCATTCTAATTTGGTATTTGGATCGAATAGGTATAAGGGAGAATCAAAAATTCAATCTAAAATCTAAGACACAGCTTCACATCTTCTGATGTCATACATGACACTCTTCAGTCAACTATTCAAATTGTCAGTTATTTTTTTCTACATAAAATGTCTTAATTTGATATTGAATTTATCTCATACTAAGGTTATATGTAATGACTATGTAAACCTTCATATGTAATGACTATTATGCTATAGTTTTGTGTGGAGGCCAATAAACATTCATTTGTAATGACTATGTTATGTTTATTAATATATATGACTCATTCATATATATCTGAGCTGTTATAAATATATGCGAATGTTTCTGATGTTGTTTTGACATTTTAGAGTTCGATATAGAAAATGCATAGTGCGACTACAAAGCCGCGGCAAAGCGCATCCACACTAACTAGTATTATACACACATATACAAGCAATAGTTTAGATTTGGCTCAACCAGTATTGGGCTCGCTAGTTCTCTTATCAAAGATCAGTTCTGCCGCCATGACTCCATGAGTACCAAAAGAAGATACAACGAAATATGCCGAGCAGTCAACCACTCGATAAGATTATCAAGATCATCATCAGCAACATCAACAAGGCCATCCTCATCGGAATCGAAGAATGCTTGTATCGATGATCTCCCTGACCCTATTTTGGTTGAAATTCTTTGTAGGCTTCTTCGCTACAAATTTGTTTCTCAAGGCAAGTTTGTGTGTAAGCGTTGGTGCACTCTAATATCTGATGTTCATTTTATTCGCCGATTTCTGTGTGATAAGCAAGCACAAGGTACTATAAAGTCTATAATGCGCAATTTGATTAACTACCAAGGCCAAGAATTTTTTCCTAGAATGTCGACCTCATCCAAGCCATTGGCTCTTTTATTTAATAAACTCGTGAGTTCATACCCTTTGAAAGAAGAACCTGTTGTGGTAGGCACCTATAACGACTTGGTTTGTGCTGCGCAAGTGGACTTACGGTTAAGCAACGCGATTACTACATCTGCTATCCATACACAATCCAATCGGTTCGTCTTCCTCCCGCTCCTCAAGTTGTCAACAAGTATGTAGCAGTAGGATTTATCAGCGACTGTCCATATTATGACTACGGTGAAAACAAAGACCAACACAATTTCGTGAAGGTTAATTCTGAGTATCGATGCAAGGTTGTGAGGATAGTTTGTCATTGGGATCAGCTAAGAACATTGTCAAAGACATTCAAAATGCATATCTTCTCTTCCGACACAGGTGAATGGAGCGAGTCAGGAGTTATGTTATCCCCATCAGAGTTTAGATTTGATGACATTGATGGCCGGTCCAGCTTTGCTTATAATGGAATGTTATACTGGTGGAGTAAGGGTGAAAATTATTGGTCTGATGTCGTTGATCAATTTCTTATTGGCTTGGATCCATTCGTGATAAACAAGAGCAAAAGTAGCATCAATAGCAGCAGCACTACTGGTGGCGATGACTTGAATGATGATAATATCTACCGATGCCATTATATCAAAGTTGACAAGTCTGCTGGGAACTACGGGCCTCCGTGTCATGGTGTAACTAGTCGAGGGTGTCTGCGGTTGTGTGATTACGTCTCATGGTCACGCACTGTATTTTTTCGTGATTTGAGTGTAGATGAGGTGACCATGATCAATGAAGGAACCGGCCAAGTAGAATTGGTGGATAGTTATACACTCGATGATGAAGAAATGCCTCCCTATGATCAGGTTGGAAGGGTTTATATGGTACCGGTGGCTTTCGACCCAGATGACGGGGACGTCTTTTATTTTAGGCTTCAGGACCAAGACATAATCAAGTGCGACATTCGAACAAGAGAGTGATCAATGATAGTTAATCAAGGAGAGAGTCAGGTTAGCTGTGGTACGTACTTCTTTCCATTAGCGCTCCCATGGTGGCCAACACCAGTGCCCACACTACCATGCACGACAAAGAATTAAGAAATTCAACATACATAAAACATGCAAGTAACAATGGAAGTAATCTACATGATTGACTCCTCGTGAGTTTTGCAGCATCATTGTTTAACTTAAAATTAGAACAACTTGAAACATCTGACTTTTGGCAAGCTAAAGTACCAGGGTAAAGGAAAAAAAAAACAGAAGGAAGAGCACTCTCTCGAAAACTTCTCATCCTCTGTCCGGCGCGCGCCCTAGCGGCGTTGTCATCGGACGGGGCTGCCTAGCTTCCGTCTGCATTGACGGTAAATGTTGTGTCCTTGATGGAGGTGGACGGACCGGAGAGGATTTCCATGGATGTGGCTCAGGTTCGAGGTCTTGCTTCGTTGATGTTGTTCTTGGGGGGTGGGATCGCCGACGGAAGGAGGGATCGTTGCATCGATGTGGAATTTGTCTGCTTCCAGATCCAGATCGATTCCGGTGTTGTTTTAGATCTGGCTAACCGTGCACCTTGGAGTATCCGTCCAGATCTGGGTGCGAACGATCCGGGTAACCCGTGGTGCTTGATGGAGGCTGGCCGTCGTGGGGAGAATTATGGCAACGCTTTGGTGGTCGCACGGTGTCGATGGTCGAGATGCGAGCAGGGAGGGACGACGGTGCTGGCGTGGTTGGCTGTGAGGGTCATTGACCTTCATGATGCCCTCTTTTGGGCCTGGTCACATCTGATGGGCCTGATCTGGGCTAGTAATGAGGGTTGGGCTCCAATGCTGAGTCATGCCCGGTATTTTGTTTTAGCTAATGCTTTTATGTTCATTTTTTGTTTGTGTGTTTTGTTTGAAATAAGGTCCTACCTCAGTTGTGTAGGTCTAGTCGGGCTTCGTGTCTGTGAGTACACTTTTAATGCCTTGTCTGCTCTAGGTAGGCGGCGAGTTCCTTGTTTTGTCAAATGGTCGTTGCCGCCTAGTGGCAGGGTGAAGTTAAATGTCGCCAGATTTATTTTCTGGCGGAAACATAGTGGGAAAGCTGTGTTATTGTTAATTATGCTTCGCAGTAGTGGAGTTATCTTTCCGGTATGTCACCGCTATTCGAAAGCAAATAGAGTAGCCGTTAGCGCACTCTTTGCTAGTTGATGCCTAGTTGAATACAAGTTTGTAGAGATGTCTGATATTATTTCAAATCTTTGTAATCAGGAGTTTAGGCTTTATGTCCCCCCTTGTATTCGTCAATTTCATCAATTAAGGTTCGAGGTTTGCCTCACAAGCCCTCATTTAAAAAAAAAATTAGAACATCTTCTCAACGCTTTTGTTTGCTAGTTCATTTTGAGACTTTGATGCCATATGCTTTGCCCGCATATGTGAATTGAAACCATACTCTTACTGTGTGTGTGATAGAGCGTTTGTTAAACCGTCTATAATAAATCCTGTAAAACATCATCGTTAGTATAGAATAAGCAGGGATCGTTCAGTCCGGGGAATTGAAGGGAACTCTAAACTTTTAGTGTTAACAAATAATGGGGGGTTTGAGATTGATTATTAACTACTAAAATAAAACCTAAATTACTATTTACATGATCGACTTCTCTTTAACAAACTTAAACCAATTTTACCATTACACCACATAATTACAAGTTCAAACCTATCATGCATTCTAATTTAACCAATTACATACTTTTTAGACACCAATACAATTAGAGCCTTAGGGGATCATCTAATCATGCAAGATTTCAATTAACATTTAGATTGACTTAGGGCCTAATCTAAATTTGCATGTAATCGAATTCAATAACACTTAGAGTAAAAATCAAACAAGATTACATTGAAGTACCAAATCTTTGTTGGAGACATGTTTCATGTATGGCGTCACCCACCATAGTTTCACATGCAAATTTCCAGAATTTTTACCACTTTTAATCAACACAAATCGAACCTACTTAGGGCATGACTCGATTTATGTCAATATGATTGATGAATCTAGCACTCAAACACAATCTTAGGGACTGCATCCCAGCACTAAATTCATATGCACATATCTGAAAATTATCTAAAAGTATGAGAAAGATGATTAGAACACAACAATAGAAATACAAACTCAATAATTATAGGAAACCATCGATTCGGCAAAGAACCAAAAATCCAATAAGACAATCTGAAAATTTTGATTCTTAATACAAAATAATAATCTCACACAAACATCATACTACAATCTTCATAGAAAAAGTATTGTAGAAAATCAAAAACTAGCAGAGCCATGAAGATGAGTTGCGAGAATCACACGTTGTAGGAACCTTGGAGGTGTGTCTTCAATTGTGATTTCGGTGGAGATGAAATTTGTATAGGGGGAGAACGACTTGCTGTTTTTGGTGAAGAATGTTTGAGGTAGTATTTTGCTAGAGTTTTGGCTCTTGAATGCAAATGAGAAGTGATTTTATTTGAGAAGTGAAGCCATGTATATATAAAGGAAAGATGAAGGGTTTAAACTTGCTTTATCTCCCTAAATCATGTCATGTTTTATTCCTTAAATCATGCCATGTTTTATTCCTTAAATCATGCCATGCTTTATTCCTTAAATCATGCCATGTTTTATGCCTTTAATGATCATCTTCTATTTAATTGTTGCATGACTTGGCTCAATCTATTTTTCTTTAATTATCTCTTCAATCCAATCTCAAAATAAGAAAATAAAATCATAAGTAAAAGATAATTAGTTTCGAAACCTAACAAGGATTCTTAGTCAAAGTAGGACTCTAGAGTCTAGACCAATTATGCGTTTTTAACTCATGTAAGCACAAAAATGCATCAAATACCTACCGAAACTCTTATTGCGACTCAATGACTCAATTGTACAATAATAATGGATAAGCAAAGTACAAATTAAGATAAAAACATGTTAAAAACGTCGCATAAAGTGCTCATATCAGTGTATTTAATTACATTAGTTTTTTTTAAGATTGTATTGTCAAATTTGATGCGCCCAAAGGAATGAATGGTGTGATGTCTGAGTTGTGTGATCAGCTCTACCTTTAATTTTTCTTGATGTTTTCTTTTCTCTTCTGCGGAATCCATCAATTTGATTAAAACTAAAATGGAGCCCTAAGAATTAAAACATTGTGTGTATGCACAGGAGTTATCAAATGAAACCAGAAACTTGATGTAATTTCTGTGAGGATGCATACATAAGCACTCATGTTAGGTTGTATTGGCCTTGTAGTAATTTTTGTGGTGTCTTCTTGATCCGAAAAGCCAGCTGAGGCCCGCAAGCTTGTTGGGTTTTTACCCGGCCGGGCCCGCGAGAAAGTCCGTTTCTGTAGGTAAAGAGCCAGGCTTAGTTTAGAGGTGTAAAATCCGGCCCGGCCTGTAAAACTCCGCCAAGTAATAAAATACTATACATGCATATAATATAATTATACATATATCAATTATATGTCTTTTTGGTAATAATTACACATAAAATATTATATATATCAATAATACTAGATTTAAAATTTTATATTTCTTTATACTATAACTTTATACTAGATTTAAAATAAAATTGTAGCATTATGAAGTAAACGTCTTGGGATTAATTGACATCAGCTGATGTTATCGGTACTAATATTTAGGGACCATGTTAAAATTTCATTTAATTCGGACCTCGTCTGACCATTAGAATTTCTGGTAAACCTTAAACACTACTCATATGCTCTAAAGGAGGACCCATTACCAAGATGTGAACGTCGAAAACTGTTTGCATATTTGAAATTATCAAATTTTTGTCACCGATCGTGTGCGGACACACCGAGGTAACTCATTTGGCAAATCCCCGGTCAATGGGGTTTTAATATGTCATAATGCCTCTTTTTATGTTAACCATAGGTAAAGACGGTCAAACTATATCCAAAACGGACGAAATTTTCACGGGGTCCTTAAATATATATAGTAATCACATCTTCTAGTATCGATTGACCGTATATAGAACCAGAGTTGTTGCTTGCCGAAGTGTCTACTAATGTATCATAACCTTTATAGTTTATACTAGGTTGAAAATAAAACTATCGCATTATGAAGTGACTATATGAAGGAAACTTCTCGGGATTAATTGACATCAGCCAATGTGATTGATACTTATATTTCGGGACCCTATAAAAATTTTATCCAATTCGGACCTCGTTTAACCATTAGAATTCCAGTAAACCAAAAACCACTAATATGCCCTAAGAGAAGACTTATTATCAAGATGCGAACACCGAAAGCCGTTTGCATATCTGAAATCATCTAATTTTTGTCACCGATCGTGCGCGGTAGCATCGAGGAAACCCATTTGGCAAAGCCCCGGTCAATGAGGGTTTAATATGTCAAAACGCCTCTTTTTTAGTTGACCGTAGGTATGAATGGTCAAACCATGTCCAAAACAGACGAAATTTTTACAGGTTCCCTAAATATATATACCAATCACATCTGCTGGTGTCGATTGACTATATTTCGAACTGGAGTTGTTAATCGCCGAA
Source organism: Argentina anserina (assembly GCF_933775445.1). Taxonomy (NCBI): domain Eukaryota; kingdom Viridiplantae; phylum Streptophyta; class Magnoliopsida; order Rosales; family Rosaceae; genus Argentina; species Argentina anserina. Next base: position 15,462,191 of record NC_065875.1, on the reverse strand, counting down.
GTGTCAACTAATGTATCATAACCTTTATTTAAAGTTTATAATAAAACTATCGCATTATGAAGCGACTGTATGAATGAAACTTCTCGGAATCGATCGACACCATCCGATGTAATCGGTATATATATTTAGTGACTCTTTTAAAATTTCATCAAATTCGAACCTCGTTTGACCATTGCAATTTCCGGTAAACCAAAAACACCACTAATATGCCCTAAAGGAAAGCCTATTACCAAGATGCGAACACCGAAAGCCGTTTGCATACCTGAAATCACCTAATTTTTGTCACCGATCGTGCGCAGTCGCACCGAAAAAACCCATTTGGCAAATCTCCAATCAATGGGGGGGGGTTTAATATGTCAAAACGTTTCTTTTGTGATTGACCGTATGTACAGATGGTCAAACTATGTCCAAAATGGATGAAATTATTACATGTTCCCTAAATATATATCGATCACATCTGCTTGTGTCGATCGACGATATTTCGAACTGAAGTTGTCGATCGCTGTAGTGTCCACTAATATATCATAACCTTTATATTATGTTTATAATAAAACTATCGCATTATGAAGCGACTATATGAAGGAAACTTCTCGGAATCAATCGACACCATCCGATGTGATCGGTATATATATATTTAGTGACAATTTTAAAATTTCATCTAATTCAGATCTCGTTTGACCGTTGGAATTTTCGGTAAACCAAAAACCACTAATATGTCCTAAGAGATGACCCATTACCAAGATGCAAATGCCGAAAGTTGTTTACATATTTGAAATCACCTAATTTTTGTCACCGATCATGCGTGGTCGAAACGAGGAAACTCATTTAGCAAAGCCCCGATTAATGAGATTTTTTAATATGTCAAAACGCCTCTTTTTTAGTTGACTGTAGGTACGGACGGTCAAACCATGTTTTACAAGGTCCCTAAATATATACATCGATCACATCTACTCGTGTCGATCGACAATATTTCGAAACTACAATTTATTTGTGACTTTTTTTAAGAATATTTTCTAATAATTTTTTTATTGTTCCAAACCCTTAAATAAGAGTATTATGTTTTTTTTTCTAATACAAGCCTGCAAGACCCGACCTGTAAAAGCCCGCAAGACCCGCTTTAGGTGGCGCGGGTTTAGATCTTCATATTTGTGAAAATACCCAGCTCGGCCCATCACTTATCTAAATGTATTAAAGCCTGACCCGTTGACGATCCCTATTCTCGATTGTAGTTCGTGTCCTGACTTTTCTGGCTTAAACTCCTGCGTTCTTTATCTGCTCAGGGGATTGAAGTGCTAGAAGTGCTAGCATCAGATGGTGAGCGTATCTTTTTTGCTCGGCCATTACTTGAGTGTTTTAATGATTTGGAGGAGGAAATCAGCTTTGGCATGCATGGTATTTGTAGGTGGTCAAGTTTGAGGCCTACTAGCTTGCTTGCTGTTTACTCTTATAACAAGCCAGTGAATTTAGGTGCAGGGACAACTGGAACTAGTGTGCATATAAACTGTTAGCTTCCATATCATTCTTTTCCAGTGTCAATCGGCCGCACGAGCCTAGTTTCTTCTCTGTTATTTTCTGATTTGTATGCAGAGAGCCCAGTTTTGAAGAAATGCTGGTGTATCACTAACCCTGCTCTGATTGAATCCATTCCCTTGTGTGAGGTATGGACCTTCATTCTACATTTCTAAGACTGTTGTGATCTTCAAAAAACTTCATGCCATACAGAAGCTTTTTGGTAACTGAAATCCTAATTAACCACTGTAGTGAGCCTCTAGCGTGCTACACGGGCAATATTTCCCAGCGTGCTCAATTTTCCACAAAGTATTCGATATGGGGTTCAGCATACCCTTCTATTCAGCAACAGCAGACGGTAAATATTCATGGGAAAAGAGAGCAAGCTGCTCACTGGAAGTTATATGACCAAGATATTTTGACATTACTAGCATTCTTGTGTCACTATCAAGTCTCAATATAGAAGAAACTTATCATGTCCTACCAACTGAGAGCAACATGTCCCCGTATAAGTTAGTAGATAGCTACAGGGCAATATAATGCAGTTTCGAGCATATACTAGCATTCTTGAGGAGCTGCTAATGAGCCATGACATCAAGCTAAATACATCAACATCATTTATTTATCTAATCAGGAAACCAATCCAAAACTCACATACTAATCTCTTGTTCCTAATGCAATCACTGCCACTTTATACTACTTCCACCACTACTACTACTACCACCAATAGTAATAAGGAAAAATAGACAAGTGAAAACTGAAAACAATACCGCTACATGACTATTCTCTTTAGTGTTATTACTAGGGCCTTGAAATATTACAGAAACTAACAGATACTAATTATAACTGGATAACAGTTATAACAGTGGGAAAAGGCAACACGCATGTGGCTGCTCTTAAGCATTTAAACTTTTCCCTCTCTATCCACGTAATAGATAGCGTGTCACAGATAGGACTTATGGCTCAACGAAAACAGGAAACAAAAACGCATGGAACAAATAAATTTTATATATACAGAAAGCTAGATTTAGAAATCTTCTGACAGCGATTTGTAACTAAACATAGGTGTGGACTGACAATAATGCAGATTCCTAGAATGGATTTCAATGATTTTCTCAGTCAATATCAAAAAAGAATCCTAAATTCTAAACTCACATATTTGGTTAGTTAACACCTTCATGACTCCTATACAACAGGAACTCTGCCATTTCGTTGTTGCATGGTTCCCAGCGACTGTCCTGCAAAACCAATAACATGCTCTATAACAACGTTGTACTAACAAGTTATCATATCAACAGCAAAAGATCTAAACTACACAGACAAATGAAACATTGAAAAGTTAAAACTTTAAAAATTAAAAAAAGATATAGTGAAAATACCTGAGCTAAAAGAATAAGGTTTGGAAATAAGTTTGCTTCTTGTCAAACCTACACCTGCAGCCTGAGGCCTTGAAACATTATCAACGGGAAATTGATTTGAGAGGTCACCAGCAGGCATGGAATCTATTGGTTTCTCCAAGCAAGCTTTTATAGGCTGTGCGAGAATTTGATCAGGTGTTTGTATAGAAGGAAAAGACTGTGCATCCCTCTGTTCTCAATTAAGTGATAACAGCAATAAATTAGCTGTTTGGCAATAGAAGTTAACTTTTTTTTTTTCAGGTAATGCCAATAGAAGTGTACAGTTCAATCAACACTTTGATATGCTTGAGCTCACCATTACATTGCAAGGCTCCTTATTTGATGTCACTGCCTCAGAGTAAATATGACAAAGTGCTGTCCGGAGTCGATTACTTCTTTGTGAGTAATATACTTTTGTAGCAAGCGGAGCAGGACAGTCTGATAAAACACAAATTAATTTGTCAGCTGCCATTTGAACAGAGAACAGACAAATAGGAAACAAAGGATCATTGGATAAACTTTCCCAAGCAGTTCACTTAAATTCAAAATAATCTATTTGGTAACATTTGTTCTTTTTTCTTATTAATAAAACAGACCTCATTTTTCATATTTGGTATGCTGAAGTAGAAACATGGGAAATTGCACAATGATAAAAATGAATCTATACAACTGACGCTCACAACCAGACTTCTTATGAGAGCAGAATCATTAGGTGTTTCACTTCCAGAAATCTTTTTGGAGTCTGCACACATGTAATATACGTAACTACACCTATATATAGCTTCAGTTGTAAAAGCTCCAGAATCTATCAAATTCTATTCTTAAGGCAACAGTCATCAACAGTTCAGAACATCATCACATATTAGATTAGAAATATCAAGTTTTTTTTTTTAAAAACAGTGAAAAATTAAAAGTAAAAAAATAATCACATGTTGTTCCTTCTAAATTTCTAATACCAGTCTTCTCTTTTCAGCTAGGTGGGAGGGGTGGAAAATAAAAGTTTTTTGAATTTGTGTAAATAAAGCCACAAACCCACTCGTACCGAGTTCGATATTTTGAAACAATTTGGTAAATTAATTCCCAATTAACAAGGGTAGCTTTGCATGCAAAATGTATCCTTGTAAATCCCCTATAAATTCACCTTAGCTAGAGTGGCAACATTTAAGAGTATTGACACCTGATATTAGCTACTTATTTCATTATTGAGAGCAATATATATACCCTATCTAATATATTTCTGAAAGCGTTATTCTAAATGGGAAACTAAGAATTTAGCCTCACATGGACATGCTTCCTGAGTACTTCTGAGTTCTGATACGACAGATGTTGTTCCCAGATCATCTGACAGTAGTGGCTGCTCACCTGCCATCCTACAAGAGGGTGAATAAAGGAATTTCAAGTCTATCAGTCATAAAAGCATGAGAAGCCAAAGAAGCCACAGACTCATATATAAATGAAAAATGCTTTTTCAAGGATCACATTAGTCAGAACCAATTATCTAAACATTTATACTACCCCACTGAATGATAAATGCATCCACTAGGACTACATTCAAGTACTAGCTCCCGTAAACGAGGAAAGCGAAAGTTGACTGCACAGTATGTGGCTGTGCATAAAATCAAAGCAATTAAGAGAACCAGAAAACTAACTTATGACAGAGCCAGGGAAGTATGCAAAATACTGCTCAACATAAGGTACTCATATAATGTCCTAAGATACTCAGATGATTGATATTCACATCAATAAACTAGCAAACAATTAAAAAGCTTACATTTTAAACCGTTTTGTTGGAGGATGCAGCAGACTTGTTGAGTAATTGGTATTTTCAGGGCTAACACCTGAACCATCCATCATATGGGTCGTATTAACAAATGCTGAATTCCCTATTAGGTAATATGAATGAGATACTTATTTAATTGAACAGCAATTTAACAGAAAAAGAAATCCAACATCAGGTAAGAAAGCATTGAAAATGGATGTACAACAGTAAAACTGTAAGAGTATGAAAGCGTTACCTTTTGCGCCCACACCGCAAGAAGAATTCATTCCTATTTTCCCATCCAACTGAGGTTGAGACACAGCGACATAATCTGCAGATTCAGACGTTTGCAGCTCTCTAACTGATGTGGACTGGTCTAAGAAAGGTTAAGAACTATCCAATTGTCATATCAAGTAATCAAACTAGCATCTAGCTCAGAAATCCAAACATACTACTTTTAAGATGATACTGGCAACAGACTCACGAAGTTTTTTAAAAGTAATGATTATCTTAAACTCTCTCAAAGTACTTGGGGAACCTAAATTCAACTTGGCTCACAAAAAAAAAACTTTATGAAAATGGCTGAGATGCCTGAATTGCCAAGAAAACAGTATATTGACAACTGAAGTTACGTCAAGGATACGGGCATATGCAATTGATAACTTTTTCCTCTCCTTCCTTGGAGGCTTTCTTTGCCCAATACCATCAAGCTCCAGATTACTTTCCTGTGCAGAATTCAATGACCTGCAAAGTACTGAAATTCACTTGATCTCAGAATACAACCAGCATAAAGTGCATATAAAGAGATGTAGGAAGCAATCTATTAGACAATAAGTAAATAAAAAAAATATTAAAACAACATGCCGGCCAAGAAACATGATTAAGGAATAAGGACATTTCTGTGATTAAAAGGACCTGATTATAATTGAGCTAAGCAGATGATGACTTTTTGTTGAATAGGCCATATGTTCATTGAGAGAGTAAAGAGATGAATGACTGAAAAATTATTTGACCTCTGATATAATTTCACGAATACAAGTTTCAACAGTAAAGGCATAAATTTCTAACTTATTGCGTGTTTCCGATGGTCATCCATTTATATTTGTATTCTCAAATTTTCTTTGGGTGCATGATTGCATGAACGTCTATGGCTGCTAAAAAGTATCAAATGCAAGACCAATGGGCCAACACAGAAACACACCCAGGGAAAGGAGAAATAATATAAAATAGATATAAATAGATAAATAAATAAATAAATAACCACACACATAAAATGGATGATAGAGAAACCTACGAACCTGAATGGGCAGCATATTGGCTAGCCTTGACTGGCTTTTTACAAGCATTGCAACATACCTTCACAGTGACAATTAAAACAGCAGTAAGTTACACTGTATAAGCATATCTGAGCATACAGTGACAGTAAGTCTCAATTCGATAGCCAAATCAGTAGGGTCATTTAGGCATCAATTTTCTTTTTTACTGAAGCATAGACCAACCATTCAACATTGAAGAATAGAAACCATCATATCTAACATGCATGAGTCCATATATATCACCAGAAATCACAAGAAAGTTTCTTGAAGATTCAAATATTCATATGTAATGTACAAAAGACCACAAACAGAAAGAGCAAACAAATTACGAGACTTGAGCTTACCAAAAGCAAAGTATCAGTCATCGGCTCCAAATCAAACACGTGCATATCTGCAGACCCAAATGGAAGTCATCAAGAGTGTATGAAACTACAAGCTCTGAAAAGCTTCAGTCAAATGATAAAATGTTACAAAAGAGTTTTAAGCACCAAGATGCATAATTTAGCGACAAAGTTTAATCCAAGGATTCTAGACTTTCATACTTCAGTCAAGGCAGCACATGCACATCCCCTAACATTTCATTAACTGGTAGTATTAGCACAGTACTCGTGCTACTGCCCACAACATCTACTATGCATCCATTGAATTAAGTACCATACATGTGAATACTGAATAATTTGTTTCTAAGCATGACAAGATTTTGAATTACCTTCTTCGTCAAGCAGATTTGCATCGTTTGCCTCAATCAACTCCCTGTAAATCAAATGAGCCGCGGATTTCTGATGAGGAACTTCCTCTGCCCAGATAAATAAGTATGATACAAAACAATCCAAAGAAAAGTCAGCCAAACAAAGTAGAGGCCGGAAAAAGTAGCCTGCCCGACACAATGCACAACACTACATGCCTCACAGACCCCCTTGAAAATTCTCACAGTACCTGCAAGTCCTTGTGACACACTCCCACCCGCAAGAAGCCTTGCCAACACCGCCATCCTCCCACTCCCAACCGAGCAAACCATCGATTCCTATCCTACCAGTCAACAATACTATCTCCCACCACTGCCGAACTAATCCATGCACAAATCCTACACATCATCCACCAAAGCATTACCATACTATATCCAAACAAAATCTCCGCCGCAGCGGCATTTTACACCAAAACATTCATCAAAATCAACAGCAGCAATTTCACCATTATTAACATCACCAATTGAAAACAAAATTAAGCAGTAATTCAAACACATAGTCCTCTCCCAATTCAAACCACGAACTCACCATCAAGATAAAAAAAAAACGCAGCAATGTACAATAATCCCAAACCCTAAACCAAAAAACAAGCTCAAGGTGAAGCCAAAAGCTACAGTAGAAGACGCTTTGATCGAACCGCTCCAGAACAAATTCAAAATTCAAAAGCGAAGATGACCTCACCTCAGTCCGCACCCTAAGCGGAGCATCCAAATCCGCGAGCGGCGACAATCGGAGAGGTCGGAGCAATGCCCGTGAAGTACCGAAGCTCGGAATGTGGCTCCGGGAACGGCGAATTGAGCCGAATTGGGAAACCCTAGAATGGAGAAGGAGAGAGAAATTTGAGTTGCGTTTGTTTTGGGAAATTGGAGTTTTGGTGGTTCTGAAACTTTGGGGTGTCTCCGAGAGAGAGAGAGAGAGAGAAAGGGGTGGCAAAGCTACAAGCGGGCAAAGCCTCTTCTCCCTTTCTTATTTTTTCTCTATTTTATCTACCAATACCAGCGCGTGCGTCACACCGCCCATGCTTGTTGGAAATAGTAACTTGGGCAAGTTTTTTACTTTTTTTTAATTCTTACTGTTTCACCTGGATTGAAACCTTACTTGGGCAAAGCAATTTTCAAACACAGGCCAGTCTCTCTATTAGTTAAAGTGAACGAAAGTCTACACCATTTCGGTTAGTTGTCTTCTTTGTTTGCTTTGGATGCTACACGGCATATTTGAATTCAAACTCTTTCTCTATATGTTTGTTTAGTTACAGCAGAAACTTGTATTGTATTGTCTAGTTTGATTTTGATCATTCGTTTGTTTTCTTGGCCAATTGGGTGGTTGGTTCAGTTGCCAATCTCAGCAAAGCTACTATTTGTTATGATATCCAATGTTTTGAGCTTAGTGTTGATGGCGCTAGGAATCAAGTGGTCAAATTGGGGTTTGAGGGGCTTTGATGGATCACAATGGGAATTGATTATCTGGGTCCTGGTAGCGGCTCTTGTTTTTCTGCCTGAAAGTTAATTAGGTCTTTAATTGGCTTTGTGTGAATCAATGTCAACAACTTTCAAAACTCATCTCTCTCTCTCTCTCATTGTCCCTTTATCATTTTTCGGGTCACTTTCTGACCGTGACTATATCCTCTGATTTCAGACCGGTCTGTTTCAGCAAACCATAGCGGGATGCATAGAGCGCAAGGGGAAGTGCTTGCACAGCGGCAAGCTCTCCACTGTGAAACTGTGGCCGGAGTTCACCGGAAAAAAAGGAAGGTACTTTGACTTTCTGTCAACTCTCTTATTCGAGCTTCAATCGAGTTTGCTGAGGATTCGCCTCTCTGCACTAGTCTATGTAAAGATGGGGTTCGGGTTCTAACTGTTGAGCACTTGCTATCGGCTCCGGAAGCTATGGAGGTTGATAATTGCAGGATTGAGATTGCAACAATTCGAATCCCGAGGACTGCAGTGTGGATGTTGGTACAGTTTGATTGTGAATTTCGATTTTTACTGCATTTGTTGGACTAAATTTGTTAGAGAAAAAAGTTAATATGGTACAAGGGTAGAAAAATTTATAACTAAGGAGCATAATTTGAAATCAATTTGATATAGGCAAGAGGTTGGTATAAATTTGTGGAAGCAGGAGTAAGATTTGAATCTGTTATTATTGATTATAAGAGAGTGATAACTAATAGTAGCTCAAAATCATATGCAGGTTCCTATCTTTGATGGGTCAGCAAGTGAGTGGGTGGAGGCGATAGAAGGAGTTGGATTGCAAGTCGCAACTGTATTTACTCTATGCAATTGTTTGTAGGTACGAATGAGATATTCTATTTCTGTTAGAAGTTAGTAAATGCTTGTATAGATTGAATGACTAAATATGTTGAAAATAATTAGCCCACTGACTATCAATGAAAAAACATTACTAAACTTGCTTAACTGACACTCATTTCAACTTAATATTAAACACGGTTGAACTCCTGCAAACTGTCGTCATAGAGAATTTATATGCACTTGCTTATGCGAGTTTTGGAATTTGTGCAACTCAGTTTAATTTGAAGTTGAACTGTACTTGATTTAGGCAATGACGTGTGGATTGAGCTGACCTGCAATGACAGTTTGGTTTGATTTTATGGGTATAAAAGTCGGGAAGAAAATGTTTTGAAGATGAACCTTGTCGTCATAAGGTCTTAGATCTTATTGGTGATGTTTCTCTCTTTGCAAGGTGTGGTAGCCAAGGGCTTCCTGTGGCACACATAGTGGCTTACAAGGTTTGTTGTTATTGCATCGGGTTGTATCCTGATTTTGGTAGAACAGAATGGTTTTGAGATATTCAATTAAGCTGCTGTTTGTTTCTTTGGATGTCAAACAGGGTGGCCACACTGCATTCTGATTTAGTTCAGCGCCTATCAGGAATTTGTTAGAAGGATCATGCATTTCCTTTGCTCGTCTTGAAGTCATTGTGGAAAACTAGCACATCTTCCCAGTCATAGCTTGTACAAGAGAGATTGCTTCCGTGGATATGAGCTTATAAAGTAAGTGTTTAATGGCTTAAAAATGTGCAAACGGCAGTATCCTAACCAGAAAGTTGATTTAGAAATTCCTGTGGCTTCAGCAAGTGGTGTAGAATAGAGTGGTAGTGAATATACGAATGATCCTGTTTATAACGTGTGTCATAGATTCTAGTGCACATTTCAATTGTCATTTTTGTGTTCTGTCAAGAAGTCTGAGCATGGACTAAACTTTTAAGTTTTAACCTTAAATATGGTTCTGCAAACCAGGCAGTTTATTGGAAAACTTGCCACTGTTTCAACTTTCAAGTTTCTAACTGCTGTGCTAACATGACATCGTCTGTAATCCTGTTACATGAATGCTTACATGGTTGCCCCATATACCTATCTACTTTACTTTAAAATCCACATTGCTCTTTACAAAAAAAAAAAATCCACATTGCTAACGCAACTACATAGCTACAAGCCTCCAAGGAAGAAGAAGATGATGGCCAGTTGCTACTGTGGATGACAGAAAACTCTAAACCAGAAGGCCGACGAATGCCAAGCAAGAAAGAAGTCTAACTGATGAGCAACCTTTCCCAAGTTTCGCTGCCTTCCTTTTCTTCTTCCTTCCCCTCCTCTCTTTTCTTCTTGGCAGCTGCAGCTCCTCAGATTCTCTTTGCCTATTGATCTAGCTTGTCCTCGGACACACAATCATGATATTCTTCTTCAGTCGCGAGCGCACTGGCAGTTTTTGAACTTTTTTTCTCACTTTCATTGGGGTTTCTGCAGTTCTTTTGTGCAGTTGCTTCTGCCCTTTTTTTTTTTGTGCCTTCCTGGAAAATGCAACTCAGGCTTTTGGCAGCCTCTGTGTCTTGCTCCTTCTCATACACACTTTGGGCATTAGAGAAGAGCCAGTTTCATGAGGTTTCTCTCCGGTTGTATTTGCAGCTTTCCTCTACTGTAGTGGCTTCTATGTCTTTCTCCTCATCATTATCTGATTAAACCAAGCAAAGATCAGGAAGTAGAGAAAACTTATCATTACATTCCTTGTGGCTTCGGCTTTTTTTATCTTTGCTAAGTTTTCTGTCTTGGTAGCTTCTGCATTTGATGCATTTAGCTTTTCTTCCTAAGCTTTTTTCTTCTTGCTTTTTTCTTAGTGTCCATGTTAGTATTTGCCTCTGAAACTACTAGGCTGTCACGGTAGTTTTTCACCATCTGACTCATCTGGCTTCAAAATTTTCATGATCATTACTCTTCGTGGTTCATAGAAGTCTTTGCCTTGGATCTAGTGGGAACTCGATCCCTCTTTCATATCAATTGCATTTGCAAATTGATTTGTCTCAAGAATCACATTATGAAGAGTAGCAGTCAAAATCTCTGCCTCTCCGTTGTTGCTGCCTTTGTTGATCTGACTATATGTAACAGTGCCTTGATAATCCCTTTCCAACCCCAACTCCACGTTACTGTCAATCTCTTAATAGTTGGTGTTTAGGTTTCGCCGGGGACGATGGAATATACCATATGCTTAAAAAACACAATGAAAAGTGCACGACATGATCCAACACTATGGAAAGTGCAACCCATATCGTTGCCTGCGAGAAGCCTCAATTATATATTGGCAAACAAAGATTGATCAGTGAGGTAGGCAGGTCGCTATATAGGCATGGCTTGGAAAGGTGAGAGGGACTTGAAGGGCATTGTGTTACTGTATATGATCTATCTAGATCTCTTGAAAGATCATCTATGTCGGCATTGACACAAACAGTAATGATGATGGCTTTCAATTCCAAATCCATAAAAGCTAGGCATCACGAAGCAGCTGAGCACGTACCAATACTAAAGTGCTGGTTTTAATCTACACTGCCAAACGTGGAAATAGTACCCATATCGATCGATCACATCTCCTCTCTATTATCATACTCTTTGTGATGGAGGCCGTACGAAGTGTGGCTAGTTAAAGTGGGAAACCAGTTTGGTGCTGCTGGCTCTTTGGCTATGTGGGGAGCAAGGTTGGCCCTCATGTGTGCTCATTTGAGAATATGAGATGCTAATAGGGTCTTGACTATATTGTATTCATATATCTTGCCCTTGCTAACTTGCAGATTTTTATAATCAAAGAATTAAGCATCTTTGATTATTACTTATTAGTGTGCGTCCAAGTACTAATTACTACACTAATCTAATTAATTAGCGTAGAACAAAGATGCATTATGGATGGATATGCATGTGTTTAAAGCAAATCTAAGCTACAAGAATGTTGTCTAGGCTTGTTTTCATTGCACAATGTCTCTATTACAGAGAAGTTGTTAGAGATGTCCAATAATAAACTACATGCGGGCAAAGCTATGAATACATAAATACATTGGTAATTTGACTACCATTCAACACTGAAAACTGTTCAATTATATTCGGACCCCTTTGTTACATTTTAATATCTGCTGCCAAGGCTCTAGCGTCTAGCCACCCCTTTTGATCAAATGCCATATTTTTCTTGCATATCTCACACGTTTCATGTTGAATTTGTTCTCATATTTCCTACCAAAATCTTAATTAATCCCCCAAATTTATCAAGAACAACTTGCATAAACATGTTTTGATTACTAGTTTAACTTAAACTCTAAAAATTCAACCAGTTTAACTCAAACACCTCGATGACTACGCCCTCGCTTACGTTTTCTGCAGTTTCGAATTTGACCTCTTGCCAAAACCAGAAGCATAATTTACTCTGACTTTCTTCACCTGTCACCATAACAAAGACAAAGCTCACAAAAGCTTTCCCACCAAGGAATAGAACAATATATTTAAACAGACCCTCCACTCCAGGAAGTCGACACAGTCATTTATATGGCAGAGAACAACAACACAAAACATTTCTCTGTGTTTTTATTCCTTCCTCTTCAACCCCTCGGAAGCCCACCACTAAACTCCAACGCCATCCTCGCCAACCACCTGTCTCCGACCCAAATCAACGGTTACTTTGTCTCCAAGTTTAAACTCCCTCCTCCTACTAAACCATATATATATATATATATATATATATATATATATAATATATATATATATATAACCTCCTCCCTCCTGTAAACTCAACTATCCAGCACTATAAATCCCATTTCCTGAAACTGGACAAGTTTTGAGACCCAGATTCCGAGTTGGGTCTGTTTTATGGTTCAAGATTCTTGTGCTCCATGTTCAAGTTTGAAGCTTTGAACTAAAGACTCGAGCTTTTTGTGTTTGGTGAGTGACGCATTTGCTTTGTTTCTTCATTTCTCCAAGCTTTATGTCTTTTATTTTGAATTGTTCAATCTGCTGAAGCTAAAGTTCAAAAGTCACTCTGTTTTGGCTCACAAGAAATTTGAAAAGGAAAGAAAAAAAACAGAGACTTGAGATTATGTTTTGGTTTAAGCATGTGATGCTAACATGCATTGAAATATCTTAGCTAGTTTGACAAACTCTTCCTATTCTATTAATTTGTGGTCAAAACCTGTTAAAATATCTCATTTCTCACTTAAAAGTTTCAATTTTCATCTCTAAAAACGATTCCCTTAAAGATTCTACGCCATCTTGGACTTGAATCCAGCAACAATGGCGTTGGATTTGAGCTCAATGGCATCCGAATCAGTTGGAATGTTGAACACTTCTGATCATGGTTCGGTTGTGTCCATGAACCTGTTTGTGGCGCTGCTTTGCGCTTGTATATTGCTTGGACATTTGCTGGAGGAGAGTAGATGGATGAATGAGTCCATTACGGCGCTTGCTATTGTGAGTGATTCTTGATTTGTTGTATCAGTTGTATGAGATTGTGTGTGAGAGTGTTGATGTTTGTGTTTGATGGAGAATTGGAAATGAATTTTTGTGTTTTGGTGGCAGGGATTGTGTACTGGGATTGTTATATTGCTCACCACAAAAGGGAAAAGCTCTCATTTGTTGGTGTTTAGTGAAGATCTTTTCTTCATCTATCTCCTTCCGCCGATCATTTTCAATGCCGGGTATGTCTCATTTGGATTTTGATAATGTAGTTCTTAACTGAATGTTTTTATCAAGTTCACTTGGCTGTCTATGGGTTTCTCTAGTGGTTGTCTACTGCTATAGTTCTGTATCAGTATTTGTTTAAGGAGTTTAGCAGTCAGATTAGTGAAAGTTTTTAGAGCTTTGTTTACTATGTCTGCAGTAAATTTTGTTTCATCTTCTTTTTTTCCCAACAATTATCAGGTTCCAAGTGAAGAAGAAGCAATTTTTTCGAAACTTCATGACAATCATGATGTTTGGAGCTGTTGGCACTCTCATATCCTTTGCCACCATATCCTTAGGTAACTTTGAAAAAAACTTGATGATTATCACTCTGTTGCCTAGGATTGTCATGTTAAAATTAAGGACGTGAGGCAATTCAATTGCATCTTGGCTTGAAGTTCTTGGGAGGCATCGAGTCATTTAAGGTCTGAGCAGGACTGCCTTTGCAGTGAACTAATTGTGAACAAGCTTATGTGCAATATGTGTTAACTTTTCTCCTTGGATATTTTAATCATTCAGATTTAAGAGGAATCCAGCTTATGAAATTAGTTCATTCATTAGAAAATCACAAAGCTCACTTTAGACGAATATATTGTTTTTTGGGGGAGTCATAAAGTGACTTGATAGAAAAAATATCTTTTATTTGAAATTCTGGCAAATTAAATTTGTATGAATCAGCTAGCCATTCATTTTCCAAAGGAATGAAGGTTAATACACATTATGGTGAACCGCTCTCCATGAGATGTACATGCTTACATCCATTTGAGCTGTTCATATATAAGAACTAAATGAATCAGCACAATGACAGTTACTTGGTTTTGATTGATTGTTTACACTTTGAATTAGGTATTATGCACTTTTTCCACAAGTTCAGCATTGGGACCCTCAAGATTGGAGATTTTCTTGGTATTAAAAGTTTGCTCCTCTTTCACGATATCATATTCTTGAAATTTCTATTATCAGTTGCTTCCTACTTTATAAACTACTTTTGACTTAGTTTTTATACCTTGATGTTGCAGCACTTGGAGCAATATTTTCTGCAACCGATTCTGTTTGCACCTTGCAGGTATGTCTTGCAATATGGCTGTGTAACTTCAAGAACAACATACAGAATTAATCCAAATTGTGAGTGCAGGTGCTTAATCAAGATGAGACACCTTTGCTGTACAGCCTAGTGTTTGGAGAAGGTGTAGTCAATGATGCCACATCAGTAGTGCTTTTTAATGCAATCCAGAGTTTTGACCTGTCCCACATCAATACAAGAACAATTATGCTGTTTATTGGAAAATTTTCATATCTATTTGCTACAAGTACACTGCTCGGAGTCGTAGTAAGTCTCTCTCTCTCTCTCTCTCTCTCTCTCTCTCTCAAAATGTATATATGTGGTTCCTTGTTACTGCATATATATGACCCCTTGTTATTTAAATCTCCAATTTGTTGCAGGCTGGACTACTTAGCGCATATGTGATTAGAAAGCTCTATTTTGGCAGGTTAGTAAAAATTAGTATTTTGCTTGTGTTATAGATGATTATTAGACCCCCCCCCCCCCCCACCACCCCCTAGGAAGCTATATTTTTTATTATAACAGAAAAAAAAAACAGAAAATGTAATGACAATACTAATGGACCAGTTTTCCAGTTCTCTAATGTAATTTCCTTGAGTTTGCTTTACATTGTATATATTAGTTTTGTTTTGCTTACTGTTCTTATTACCTTTCGCTTTCATGTGAAATAATCAGACACTCAACTGATCGTGAAGTTGCTCTTATGATCCTCATGGCGTACCTTTCGTACATGCTAGCTGAAGTAAGATTTCACAACTTATATATGATCTCAATTCTTTGTTATCTTACTCGTATTGAGGTCTAACCGTTAAGATCACTTGTATCTATTCTGCAGCTGTTTTATTTAAGTGCCATTCTCACTGTCTTCTTCTGTGGAATTGTCATGTCTCACTACACATGGCATAATGTGACTGAAAGTTCAAGAGTGACAACTAAGTATGTTATTTTTCTATTCATAAACTTCTAATTTCTATTATCATTGCTGACATAACCGTCTTGTTACTGATGTTTCTACTTCTTCACCAACTAATGCAGGCATACTTTTGCCACTCTATCTTTTGTTGCTGAGATTTTTATTTTTCTTTACGTTGGTATGGATGCCTTAGACATCGACAAGTGGAGATTTGTGAGCGATAGGTATATCCTCTTAATTCATACGATGGAGATTAGCCTCCTTCCAAAATTCCCTTCTGTACTTGTGTAATACAAGACAACTGTTACTTTTTCTTGATTATTGGGCTTATTTTGTTTTTCTTTAATTCTTTTTTCAGCCCGCGACAATCATTAGGGGTGAGCTCATTACTTTTGGCACTGGTGATGGTTGGAAGGGCAGCCTTCGTTTTCCCCTTATCTTTTTTATCTAACTTGACCAAGAAATCTCCACAAGACAAGATCCATTTGAAGCAACAAGTATGAGTTTCACCAATTTTTTGATTTGTTATATGATGATGTATTACATGTCTTCATAGGTTTCTGGTTTTCAGGTTACAATATGGTGGGCTGGTCTTATGCGTGGTGCTGTTTCTATGGCACTAGCTTATAATCAGGTAAATGTTGAAGACTATGCTCTCTGTAGCCTGGGTTTTGAATACATTGGCATACATCGTACTCCTTGGAGAATTCACAACAATGTTTGAATAGATTTCTTGCTAGAGTAGATCGATCCATTGTTGTGTTTTTGCCAAACAAAAAGGCACAAACTTTGCGACTAGTGTACCGGATTTTGAGCTGTCTTTGCAGTTTGCATACTGTTGTTACAAACAGATCAGACAACTCAAAGCCTAGAAACATATTCTGGCACAGCTAGCATTGATAGTTTGGTTCAAACATGCCAGATAAAATAAATTATACTTTCTGAACTCTGAATTTGTGTGCATATGCAGTTTACTAGGTCCGGCAATACTGACCTGCGCGCGAATGCATACATGATCACCAGCACTATCACAGTTGTTCTTTTCAGCACAGTGGTAAGATATTGATGGCTTAAAAGGTGGAGCTCATTCGACACAAATATACGCGTTGGTTTTACTATATAATATGTTTTTATTTATGCAGGTGTTTGGTTTGATGACTAAACCCCTAGTCAGGATCTTGCTTCCTACATCGAAACACTTCACTAGCATGACAACTTCTGAGCCTTCTAGTCCTAAATCCTTCATTGTGCCACTGCTCGGCAACGGGCAAGATTCAGAGGCCAACATCAGGTCTGTGGACATAACTCGTCCTATAAGTTTAAGAATGCTCCTAAGCACTCCATCCTCTTCTGTCCACCATTTCTGGCGAAAAATTGACAATGCCTTCATGAGACCTGTGTTTGGCGGGCGGGGTTTTGTACCCTTCATTCCAGGATCACCTATTGAACAAAATGGACATCAATGGAACTGACTCAACTGCGAATGAGTTTAAGTTACATACACATAAAGCACTAATTTTATAGGATTAAGTTGGGGCTTGAGGTTGGCTTTCAGTGTGCATTTGTTTATACGTAGGAGATTTTGAAGCGAGTGGTGAGCTGTGACAACGACTTAGAAGAAATGAGCTGCTTATTGTAATTTGTGGTGATTCAGTTATTTTCGTGTGTACATAGATTGCTGATGAAGTTATTTCCATGACAGTACACAACCTCCTGTTTATTAGGTGTCTTGGGTATGTCATAATAGTAGTTTTTCAAACATAAACAATGTGTGTCAAGTAACATACGAGTCATGTCTAAAATTCCATGAAAAGCTATACATTGATGAGTGTGAAAGGTTGATATCTCAGTGAGATCAACTACCAAGTCCCCCTACAATAGTGAAACTGTCGGGGTTACTCAGAATCCTTTTCTCCAACTAACCCTAGCCGGAAAATGTGGTTTGATCGATCAATATATTAGGATCGTTATTTTTTTAATTCGCATTGAACTCCGGTCCTAATCCTTGTGAACAAATTCTGCTATGTATCTTTCTGGTGCGTAATTGTAACCGACCTAGAAGCAGAGAATGAGTATAAATCTCTAGTTTAGTTCTTCTTTCGTATGTGGACAATTGTGAACCGACATTCGACTATAATTTTGTTGGGACTGATAACTTGACCACCAAATAAGTTGATCTTGAACTGTTGTATTACTTCTGTGATTTAAGATTAAGCTGGTTTGATGTTTTTACCCATGGCTCTTTGTTATATGAAAGAATTGAATACGACTTTGTTTTGCAGAATTTGAGTGAACAAATCTGCAACCATATGACTGAGTGATTACTATTTTTATCAACACACCTCGATCCTGCCATTTTACAAAAGGCAAACAAGAAAAACAAGAAGGATTAAATTACCCAAGGGTCGAATAGTTAGGGACTCCCATTTCACTCACCTTTTCCTTGTCCTACTAGGACTTTACTGTTAAAAGTTAATTTATCGAGCAATAGTTACACTTCTTTTCCAGTTCGCTCACTATCTCCTTCTCCAACTAGGACTGAACTACCCAAAACCTAGTTACTTATTCAAGCAATAGTCAAGAACTCCCATTTTGCATCTGTATTCTTTTCCGACGAGGACTTTAACTTCTCCTGTACTTCGATCATAGGTTAAGGTCTATATAAGACACCTCCTGGTTTTCTCATTTTGTAATCACAACACTCAAAACCTAAGTTAGAGAAAAGAAAATGGATATTGAGAGTAATCAGAGTATGAAGCCGTCGTCAAGGCCGGAGAGTAAGATGAAGATGATACTGGTGGCGTCCATCGCTGCCGGAGTGCAATTCGGGTGGGCGTTGCAGTTGTCTTTGCTTACACCCTACGTGCAGCAACTTGGGGTCCCACACAAATGGGCCTCCGTCGTCTGGCTGTGCGGTCCCATTTCCGGCTTACTAGTGCAACCCATCGTCGGTTACTATAGCGATCGTTGCAGGTCACGTTTCGGTCGCCGCCGACCATTCATAGCCGCGGGCGTTGCGCTTGTTGCCATCGCCGTCTTCCTTATTGGATTCGCTGCTGATATAGGCGTCAGTTGCGGCGATTCCTTGTACGAAGATACGAAGCCGCGAGCCGTCGTTGTGTTTGTGATCGGGTTCTGGATGTTGGACGTGGCCAACAACATGTTACAAGGCCCCTGTCGAGCTCTTTTAGCCGACATCTCCGGTGACGACACGAAGAAGATGAGCACAGCCAATGCATGGTACTCCTTTTTCATGGCTGTCGGAAACGTGCTTGGTTACGCCGCTGGATCGTTGAAAAGTCTCCACAAGATGTTCCCTTTCACCGTCACCAAAGCCTGTGATATTTATTGTGCGAATCTTAAGAGCTGTTTCTTCATAGCCATTGCTTTGCTTGGACTACTTACTGTGCTGGCTATGGTGTACGTACGCGAGGACCCAAATGAAGATCATGAGACTGAAGAGAAAGGCGAGGGAGGAGCCTTGTTCTTGAAAGAAATTACGGGTGCTTGTAAAGAGTTGAAGAAGCCGATGTGGATCTTGCTTTTGGTCACTTGCTTGAACTGGATTGCATGGTTCGGCTTCTTACTATTCGACACAGATTGGATGGGAAAGGAAATATATGGAGGTGAAGTCGGGAAAGGGCATTTGTATGGCATGGGAGTTAGGGCTGGTTCACTAGGGCTCATGCTCAACTCTATAGTGTTGGGAGTCATGTCTCTTGGGATTGTCTACTTGGTTAGTAGGGAAAGGGCTAATCTACTTTGGGGAGTGGTAAACTTTGTGCAAGCAATATGTCTACTCATGACCGTTCTGGTCACTAAATTGGCCGGGAAGCATCGGCATGCTTCTGTTGATAAGCTGCTGCCACCCCCTGCTGGTATAAAGGCCGGCGCATTGGCTATATTTGCTGTGTTGGGGATACCTCAAGCGGTGACCTACAGTGTTCCCTTTACCATGGCCTCAATATTTTGCAGCAACTCCGGCGGAGGACAAGGGTTGTCGTTGGGAGTCTTGAATATTGCCATTGCCGTACCACAAATGTTTGTATCTCTACTAAGCGGACCGTTGGATGCTGCTTTCGGAGGTGGTAACTTACCAGCATTTGTTTTGGGAGCTTTTGCTGCTGTAATAAGTGGAATATTGGCCTTGACTCTTCTACCGTCTCCAAAATCTGAAGATAGTCCAACTGAAAACGTTTTAGCTATTGTGTGAAGTCCCTTTCCTTAGTTTGTATTAGGAATTTTACTGCTTTACTGTTTGTTCTGAATCAATTGTAATTTGGATGTAATGATATGATTAGAGAATATATTAGAGAGTAGAGACAATGTAATGATTGTATTGTTCAGTAGTATTACACCCTATTGTACATGTTTTTACTACATAACAAAATGAATTTTTGTGAAGTGTTCGATCACACTTAGTTTTCTACTTTTCTTTTTAGAAGTATGCAAATGATTTCATATCATGTAGATGTATTTATACTTCCTCGTATCAAAATGTTTGGTTTTGAAAGATAATGGGACTACTTTGTCGGTTTGTCTACTTTGGTGATTCTCACTATTATGATATGTAATCCGGGATCTATGCTTGGAATTTCTTTTGCTTCAGGTGAATGGCTGCAACCTGGGTTGATCACTTGATTTCTATATCTGCGTTGTGCTCACAATTAACGGTATGAGCAACTTGTCAATTACTTTCAATCAAAATCGGACATTCTGACTTGGAATTGCTCGAGTAGTTTATAAGCTTCTATTTTGTCTCCTATGTTTTCTTTTGCAATGTCTTAGATCGATTCGTTTGAATCATAACCGAATGAACGTAGTCGCTATATTATAATTTAGGGGCCTAACTTCAATCTGCATAGAATCATATCAAGTCCAAACTATTTTCTGTTGAATTACTTTTTCCTTCTGTACTTCTATTGTGTACAATTACTTAATGAGGTGAATGAAGAAGCTTTGAAATGGAATTCTATATATCTGCTTCTTGTCTCAGGCTTCGTTTTCCTACAATTACTAGCGTCAGTTATGGATATATAGTCATTACCACATACTGTATATAACTATATATACGAGTACACTATATGTAGTTGTATACTGTATATAGCTGTATATATATATACTATATAGTGCATATAGTTATGTACACTGTATATACAAATATTAGAATAACTTACTGTGATTTACCAAGGATGATTTCAGATCTACAGTAAGTAGTAGAACTAAGACTAAGAGTTGAAGAGTGAAAGGCAGCAACTGGTTTTTATGAGATCTTCCAGTAGTAACTAAGACCAAGAGTTGAAAAGTGAAAGGGACCAAGTGGCTTTTATAAGATCTTTGTGCATAATGAATTTTTATTTAAAAATTTAGGAGAAAATATGAGGTGTAGATTCATTTTTCATAAAGGATTAGGGGTACGAATCTTCTCCATTTTCCTGGTTTTAAATTTCAAAATTGAGTGAGTATTTTTCAGTTAGGTGATCTCTTCTTTTATTCTTACATAAATTCCCTCAGTCATGTTGACCTTAACATTTTTGTTAAACAATGCAACAGAAGTGAATGATAAGGCCTCCCTATTAACCTTAACATGCATTCGCTCTTGTTGCATTGTTCAACAAAAATAGTCTCTCTGATCCTTATATTTCCTTCTGTTGGATAAGCTCATGATGTAGTGATCCAGTTGCAAATTGAGAATAGAATTCCATTATATTGCTGAACTAGATTGATGAGCACCAACAAATGACATATTTTTACTTAGATTTTAATTGAAAGATAAGTTTTCCTTACATGCAGAATTCAGATGGTCCTAACTCCATATATGAATAATATTAGTGATGACACCGAACATTCTTTGGTGTCATAGCCATGAATGGAGTTCCTTCTACTCATGAAAGAAAAATGATCTCCTTGACTGTATGCAACAGAAATTTTACTTGTCTGAGTTGTATCTAAGGATGGGCAAAGTATCCGATTACTATACTGATGAGGGCAATCAGAAGAACATAAAGAATAGGGAAGCCAGACATAATTGTTCTTGCATTGTTCTTCTTCCTCAACAATTCCTACAAATGAGAAAAGCAGACATTATACATTTATACTAGAGCAGAAAAATTAACATTACAGAGGCTGCAGACTTAAGCAGGAGACCATCTTTGCAATTGTTTATATGATGAAAAGAATTTGTGGGGTGATCGAAGACTCACCAATTCATGTTTTAGCATATTCTTCTCTCGAGTGGTCATGCTCCTTTCTTCTGTTAGCTTAATGATGGTGAGATCAGCCTGCAAAGAGCATTACAAATATTAGATAACTACCTTTTTTGCCTTTTTCAAGGATGGGTTCCAATCTTCACAATTGTAACATTACAGAGAGTTAGAGAAAGTGAAAGAGAGAGGTGAATGGAAGAAGAATTCGGTGAACCTTAAGCAATGAGGCATAAGGTTGTGTAGATTTCAGGAGGAAAGAGATACTTTATGGTATGCTTTATTTTTATTAGAAGAAAACTCGGGAATCAAGGGTTCAACCAGTAAGTAAACCCATTGAAACTTGAAATTATTGCAAGGCATCACTCCATTTTCTCTAGCTGTTAAACTTGCCAAGGGTATTAGCGAATTAGCGAGCTTTGGGGAAGAGAAATGGGTTGGGGATAGCTTTTCATCCATTCATTTAGAGTTTAGCTCTTTGAATGCTGCATTTAGGTCTTTGACTTATACTGTTCTGTTGCTTGCTGCTATCTTAAGAGTTAAAGAAGATCATATACCTAGAAAATGCGGAGGAGATCAAGTCCCCTATATGAATTTTGCCAACTCTCATTATGAAAGAATGAATGCATGGGTCTTACCAATTATATATAAACCGATAAAAATCTTCCTATAGTACTCCCACATAGGTTTCGATAAGTTCAAAGCTATCTATTCGTCTAGTAAAACAGAATATCAAGCATGCTCTCAAGATGGATCAAACTGAACTCACCTCTTTTAGCTTTAAATTCACTGTACTGAGCTTTGATTTTAACTCCTCAAAATCCTTTGTTAAATTTAATACAACATCATTGTTTTCTGATTTCAATTCCTCTGCATGCTTAGCTGCTTTCGGCTCATCCGTACAACTTTCACCATCAACATCGTCTAAAACCTGGTGCAAGGGAAACAGATCAAGTTGCAAATCTTATTTATAAATGTTTACAGCTCTTCTTAGACAATTTGAGTTGCAACGGTAAGTGCGTATAATTAGTGTCAAATAACATCATATACATCTATAGAATGGAGATATCAACTGTTCCCCCAACAACAGTTGGCATTAGCTATTGCACACATCCACATACAAGCAAATATAAGAGCAGTGAAATATATGGAATACAAAACATTTTGAACGCAGGTTGCACATCAGTAGAAAACGAAATATAATAGAAAGGAAACAAAGGAAAAACAGAAAGAGTAGGAGGTCAATGGTGAATTCAGTTTAAACTTTAAATAGATAGCAATAGTTTTCTTACTCTTTGATGGAGAGGTATGTCAACTCGATTTAGAACTTTGTCCTTCTGCAATGAAGTTTCATAACAAAGATCTTCCTTCTGCTCTCCATTAACAGGTAGATATTCTGGAGAAGGGGGTGGGCTGGTAAGCACCACTCTTAACTTCTTCTCCTCTACGTACTTGCCACTATCTTTTGCAAACTGCAATATGAAAGAAGATTATGAATAGTTTACCTAACAACTTTAACTAAGACAATCACTACTAAATTTTTACCATGTCAGATGTAACATCCTCCTCTGATATCCCAAATGGTATAACTGTGCATTGGATCAGGAACTTGTCTTTGCACTGCAATTCAGGAGGAGCTACTTTCTGAGCTTGCATGGTAACTGCATTCACCCAACAAATGAAGAGTGAAAAATTCATTTATGTTGAGCTTTGTTCTGTACCATAACAGGCTGGTCACTCTCTAATAAGTAATAACAGTGCTTATGGAAGCTTAGGTCAATTTCAGTCCGAATCATTGTTGAGTTCCTGATCATCTCTTTCATGCTACAAGCCTACAACTAACCTAAATCTTGTGAATTCTTGTTTTGACTAGTCAAAATGATGGTCTGTCGACATATGATCAAATACTTTACGAAAAACATCATAAATGAGTTTATACTACAAAAATTAGGCAAATTAGGGAAATCAAATCAGCAAAGGAATATTGCAGAAGTTGGAAATTACAGACTTGATTACTAAGAACAAAAAAGTGATCTGGAGGTTTATAAGCATAGGCAACATGTAAATTAGAATATTGTAACCATTACTTGGCAAGTAATACTTGCTCATATCTAAACACCAAGAGCATGTAAAGCACTCATTTTTCAAGGTATAAGAGCAAAAGCTCCCTGGGTCTGTTAACATAAAATGGGAGTTTTTGAAATAGTTGGCCTTTCAAATAAGAAGACACCACTGCCTCCAATTGTGTCAAAATTCTCAAAAAAAAAAATGAATTAATAAAGCTAGGTTGAAATTTCTCAGGTCTCTGGTAGGCAACTAAGCATATTATACCTCCCACGTTTACTTTTGCATATATAAGAATTACTATGTGTAAACAATGTA
This sequence comes from Argentina anserina, assembly GCF_933775445.1. Taxonomy (NCBI): domain Eukaryota; kingdom Viridiplantae; phylum Streptophyta; class Magnoliopsida; order Rosales; family Rosaceae; genus Argentina; species Argentina anserina. The sequence goes on along the minus strand of NC_065875.1, from coordinate 15,437,921 downwards.
ACATGGTTCGCCCACAATTTCCACCACCAAAAATACAGAAAACCTGAGTGAACTCTTTTTCGACGCTTTTCCCATGGTGAACATTTAATAATTGGATTAAGGAATGATAGGTAATCCTGGTAGAATTGTTAACCATTAGCAAACACACTTCAGTCAGGGCTATCAGCTGGAAATATAAAAAATATCTCTGTCGAGCGGCTAACAATTGGACCACAATCACCTTTCTTATTCCTACGATCTGTCTATTTCAAATTGCTTTCTGTCAACATTGCTGCATGCTGTCCTAAGGCCTCAAAATCTAACTAGAGTACTCAACGAGACCAGAAAAAATGGTGCAACACTTTATTTTCCTACCACTGCAAGTATCCCTGAAATCATACTCATTAGAGAATCCAGAAATCTTGAAATTCATGAGTTTATTTGTTGTTAACCTCAACTCAAAAACAGAGCTTGGGTTTATTTCTGCATAGAGACATCTTCATTATGGATGCCATATCTATCCCATGAGTAAGCAGACAAACTCCCAAGTGCCGAGTTGAGATTATCATTTTGTCAATTAAATTTAAGAACTTGTCAATTGATATGCATCATTACATCACTTCTCAAGTGCCCAATTGATATGATTACATCTAATTATATAATATCACATACTTTGTAAGGAACATATGCATCAATCCATCATAGCAGAAAATAGGGGAAGAAGTAAACCCAGGAAGGAAGGAAATGAATAAGAATCTAGAAGTGATAATGAAAAGCGCAAGACCTGTGAAATCACATGTTGCCTTGGGCTTTATGATGCCTGCATTTGGCCGCACACAGTATTTCTTCGGAGAAGTGGTTTTCACCTGCAATATAGATTTTGTCAAATTGCAAAGCACCTGTGTCCATTTCTTAATTTGTTCCCATGCACACAATGACACAAATCCACAAAGCATTTGAATAAAGACCAATACATAGAACAAAAAAGTTGCAGAATTAGAATCAGTACCTTGAAAGCAACATACTGGTCAGACCTATTCCCAAGTTGTAATGTACATGTACTCTGCTTCATTACCTCAACTACAAGAGTATAACCCAAACCAAATTAAGAACCAATCAAAAATCTCAAGCAAGACAGAGAATTTCACTCTTGGATGTGTTGAAACGACGCTAATAAACCAAAAGCCTCTGCATGCATTCTGGGAATTTGAGAACCTACATGTGAATTGGAGTTCATTGGGTTGAACATCCAAAAGCTCTGTGGTGATCATTCTGCTATAGCTTCACAAGCACCCACCACCAGTTCTTGAGAAAATGCAAGAATCTGAGAGAGAGAGAGAGAGAGAATGGTTGGAGGTGTTGGTGAGGTAAAGGGCTATAAAGGGGAAGAAGAGCAGTGAAAGCAAAGAATGGTGTTGGTTGCCTGTTGTGGGTCTCTCTCTCTCTCTCTCTCTCTCTCTCTCTCTCAGTTCTGAACGGTTGTACTGGCTTTGTTTCTCATTTGTTTTCTTAGCAAACAAACAAGCAACGCCCACATGCACAAGATTGAGAACAGTGAGATTATTGGTATAATGGGGTTTCTCTCTCTCACTTCTCTGAGTTTAAAGCCAGATCAGGAGGAAGAGATGAGAAGCCACCAAACCAGACACGCTCACACGCTGGCTAAACTCAGTTGTGGGTTGCCACTCAACTCTGTCCAACATGCACTAAGGTCTCTCTCTTTTTACCTCACCGAAAGTGAAAAGGAGAGAAGTCAGAAAACAAAAAATGGAAATGATTTTTCTTGCTTTCCTTTTCTTCTATCTTTTCAAAAGAAAAAAAAAAAGAAGGAAAATCCTTTTCGCAAAGGGAAAGATAGGGGAGGTCAAAATTATTTGAAGGGAAACATGATTGAATGTGATCTTGAATCTTGAAGCAAATGCATTATGCATCTATTGTGATATTAAAATATAGAGAATACAGGTCATGAATGTTATTGGAATGCAACTACTTAGTTACTGTTCTTGCATCTTTCTGTTAAGAGCTTCCTTGAAAGCTAAGGATTTTTCGATAGGTTTCTGCCTCCTCTATAACAAAAGTAAAGGCATAATTTTTGCTATGGTCATTGGTAGTTAAGAGCCTGATAGCATAACGTTGACATAATATTTATAAGATACATATATCACTGTGAAAGCTTTGAGAAATTATTGCGAAAGCAAATCAGAATGGATGGTGCTTAGGTTGGCAAATCTAGTTGGTCAACCTAAAAAGGCATACAAAGTATATTAACATGTGCATTGCTTTATTTAGGGTTTCTTTAATGTACAACCGAAATTTTCGTTGTATTAGATGTTTCGATCTTTTGATATAGTTATGTTTTTGTGTTTTTTTTAAGATTTCTTTGCTTTCTTTAGAAAATTATGCACATAAGAAAAGAGTGGAAAGCTCGAAAACAAGCATAATTTTGGTTATGATGAAAAGAATGAGCAATTCTTTTTTGTTTGATTGACTCGACATTTATATGAGCTTTAAGCCAAGCATCATGGAATCAAGCGCTAGAAATGTAGACAAGTTTTGTTTAGCCTGGTCCTAACAAGTAGAGAGTGTATATTTCTTCATATAATTGAGGCATTGCTTAATTTCATTAAAAGTGACGGCGTTTAGGAAAGAGGGTTGGTTGCGATGCCAGGCCATGCCATGCCACGTGTCAAGGTCTGCACAAATGGTTGTGTCATCATGACACTTCCTGGGGTTGTACACAAGAATGGGTGTTAAGTGCCAAGCATGTGAGCAGATGGGGTGTTGAGTGGCAGTATCATAATTAAGAGGTACTCATAGTTCGAGGCAGTGAGGTTTGGAATTTGGGAAATGTCGTAACACGACAAATTTCTGGGATGTCGAAAAGAATCTAATGCACTTGACGGTATATTTTTAGGAGCTCGTATGAATTACTTATAGAAGTTGCATCTCCTCGGATAATTAATGTTTCTCCCTGCAAAATATAATTTTATCTGATATGTTCTATAGATGGGTACCTGGTGTCTGACTCTCCACCACCCTTGGTACTGGCCTTATAGGGGCACTAAGCAAGTCAATCATGGGGGACCTGTGGAAAACTTAGGTGCCGGGCGGATGTCACCATAGAGGGGCGGCATGCATTTCCATGAGTCAGGATGTCTCATGGATAGTATCAACCGGTAGGCTGATATTGCAGGTCCATGCGGGTGGTGAGGTTCATAAGTGGGCGATCTTTATGCTAACAACATGGGCGAACTTGTGGCCTTAAGAAAGATGTGTCGGAACCCCGTAAAGCGCAATGGACACAGAGCAAAGTGACACGGAAAAAAGTTCGGGGTTCGACTGTACCCAAAGGAAAAAGATGCCAACAACCACGGAAGGGCAACACAGTGCTAGAAGGAAGTAAGTCTATAGTGGGCATATATAGGCAAGTAGTCTATGAAAGAGTACGTTTGCAAGACATATGCGTTTCAAAAAGATATGTAGGAGGTGAGCCGTGGAGGCAAGCCTCACCCAACAAGTAAACACCTCGGGGCCAGGTTACCCATATGAATACCCAATGGGTGAGGTGTAGACAAAGGATGCCTATATGCCAAAGGAGCATGATGAGGGATGCTCACGAGGCGAGTAAGGTGCGCAAGCTTCCAAGGGACAAGCAGACAAAAGGGAGCGAGGACTATCATGGTTTTGGCCTACTGTCATGCCGCTTGCTATGAGATGCAAGGTGCACGCTGGTCAGTAAGGGATAGGCACTAGTTGGGGTGGCATGGAAGCCTATCGGTTGGGCGAGTGTTATGGGAAGACCTCATGTGTGAGTAGCTTTTGTTGGTGGAACCTCACAAGTAAGGAATGATGTGAGAAAGATCAGAATGACACGGGAGGTGCACAAGTAAGAAAAGAAAGTTGGCATCATAGATGCATGTTGAGCTGGTCTTGGTTTAAGGTAACCTTGGCGATGCACGGGTCATATTCCGCTGCATAGTAAGTCGGCATCTGATATCATGCCTAAGAAGCAAACCAAAAGCCAATGCTAACACACACCATTATAGTTTACCTAACTCAATTCCATAATGCTTAGAATTGTACGCAACGAACTTAAGAGGACTAATATTCAGTTGAATGATGCATATATAGGCTTGTACTCATCTTGAACTCATACTCCCATCTTCTCTCATTTAAAGAAAGGCATGAATAAAGCCATGGACTTTGGAGTTTGGAGTTTTCTATGATTGTTGTCGGAACTCCCCAAATCATAGTTTGCTAAGTAGCCTTGGGAGAATGATAAAAATGATGTAATCTAAGTGAGTGAGATATCAATCCTATGATTGTAAGAGATTGATTGTGATTTTATAAATCTAGTTATGTAATGACATCCAACTAATTCGAGATGATGTGCAATTGTGTATCCGATAGTCAAATATGATCATTCGAAAAAGAGCAAATGGAAGCAACACCGGCAAGCTTGGATGCCTTAGGCCATCTCTAACTTACCAAGTTAAGAGATAAAAGGCTCTTATTTAGCACTCTTCATCTCCAATCCCCTTAAGTTAAGGGCTAAAAGACATTAGGTGAGAGTTAAAATGACGTTTAACAATGTATTTTAGTCCTTTAAGTGAGTTTTTATTCTCATTTATTTATTTAATAAGTCCCCACATTTTATCACTACAATTAATTTTAATATTTTTATTAATACAATTAATTTTAATTTTGATGATTAATATAATTAATTTTGATTTTGATGATAATTAATATATTTTTAATTTTGATGATTAAAATTAGGAATGGTCTCTACTTGAATGGATTAAAGAAAATAGTCTCATATATGTATAACTTGATTGATTTATCGTTTTATTTTTGTATTCGTTAAAGTTATTCGACACAAGAGGTAGATAAATTCACAATGTGATTGCTTCAGTTTTTTTTATTTTGTTAAATATATATTATCACGCAAAGTATGGTTGAATGAAATATCCTCTAAAATTTGAAAGTGATAGGATACATTAAATTTAATTAAAATATAGAATTTAAATTGTAAGAAATAACTTCTTAATTATACAAATAATGTTAATTACTAGAAATTGAAATAAGAATCTAACACAAATTATAACCCTTAAACATAACATATAATAACATATCCAAAATCTTAAAATATAATTTATGACTAAAATTTTAGTCATAACGGATTAGAGACGGTTGATGTTACATCAATAAATAATTCAATTTTATATGGCTAAAAATTAATTTTTGGACTTTTTTAGCCTTTTCAGTTAGAAATGACCTTAATTTTTAGCAAGAAATTGCCTCAATGATGAAAGCTAGGCACTCCTCTCCATTGGCTTCTTCAAAAGAAGCCAAAGCTGCTCCAGGCGCCAAATGGAAGATCATCTTCTTGTAAGAGGTGAAAATTTCAGGAATGACTTTGAATACGATCGCGAGCTCTAGGATTTGACAGCTACTCTGTAACACTAAGAGTAGCTATGTTTATTAGCAACTTATTTAGTGTTGCTCCTGACTATTTTATTCATTTTCTTCATACAAGTGGAGTTACTTGTTTGTCTCCGAACTTGAAAACAATGTCAAGAACCCTAAAATCAGAAGTGGGATCAAAAGTAGTAATGTTTCATTTGTCTTTTACAATTTGGTCTGTAGAGTTGTTTCTGCTAATGATTATCAATCCATCTTCGAATATTCTGGTTGTTTGAAATTGTAAGGGGATACCTTGTCCGCATAGAGTTGTTTCTGCCAATAATTATCGATTTGTCTTCGAATGTTCTGGTTGCTAGATTAGGGCTTTTGGTTGAAATTATCAGCTCTAAACCCACAGTAATTGTCAAACTAGCTAGTTACTTAATGTTTTATCTCATGTGACATTGTTTTAGGCTACTTTAGGGTAACTTTTATTAGGGTAACTTAAACGTGGCAAGATAACCTCTATTTTTGACTTCTTTGAATTCTACTTGTTGAACACTAGAAAGAAGAAAGAGGAAAACTTGTAGGGAGGGTGAGCCAATGCTGCTTCCAAACAAAAGAGAGTTTACCAACAAGACGAGAGAAGAGGAAATAGAAGAAGGCAGGGCTAGGGCTTAAACAGGTCCCCCCCACTTTCGATATAACCAAAGCTGTCAACTTTGAAGGCCCAGCAAATCCCAAGCTCCCAACAAACCATCTCTCACATTTATATAACCCTGTTTAAAGACTCTTTTTTCTCCCAAAAGAAAGCTCTCTCACTCTCTTCCCAACTCACCCCCACACACACTCTTTGTGTTCTCCGCCCCTCCCCTCTCTTTCAGATCCAATGGCTTCTCTCTCTCAAATCTCTACTGCCTTCTCTGCTTCCTTCAAACCCACCCTGGTAAATCCACACTCCCTCTATCTTGTGTCAAGATTCAATCTTTTCTTGCTTTTATTTGTTTTCACTTGTTTTTACGGTTTGGGTGCAGTGGATTTGGTGTTGTTGGTGATTGAATCAGTGTAAAGTTTTGATCTTTTGTAGATTCTTGTTTCTGGGCTACTTTCATTTGTGCAGATTTTTGTGATCCCATTTGAATTGATTTGAATATTTTTGTGGATTGAGTTTGAGTTTTGTGTAAAAGAGTTGAGCTTTTTTATTCGGTTGTGATCTGGTAATGTCAAGTTCGGTAGCTGAACAACATTGCATGTTACAGTTGTGAACTCTACACTCTGCATTGACCAGAGATTTGATGAAGACCATTTTCATTTTGGGTCCATTTTGGTCTTGGAGTGTGCTTGATTTGATTGGAACTTGACATGTAATAATTTGGGCTCCAATTGTTAGATCATTTTGGGATTTCGTGATGCATGCCACTTAAATTAATGATGCGTCATATCGTAAATTGGATTACATTTTCGGATTTTATAGGGCTACTTTTACTAATGATATCTGAGTTAATTAAAGGTTAGCAGTAGATTTTAAATAATAGCTCAGAATAACTAAATAAACTGTTTGACTATAAATTATAAGCTTCGAGTGTGTTTTCCTGCCATTTAGAATGTAAAAAAAGTTGTCCAGTAATTGATGTGGAGATTTAGTTTTGTTTGATATATATATTTCCTCCTTTTTTCTTTTGTAGTACTTGACATTCAATTCTTGTGGTCCAATGTTGACAGGCTCGCAGCACCAGGGAATCTAGTTTGAAATCGGTTTCTTTTTCCATTACCGGGAAGCGCTTCCCATCTCTCACTTCAAGACGCTTCCGAGTTTCATGTTCGGTAAGTTCTTTCATTGTTGTACCACTGTGGCTCTTCTGTTTTTTTCTGTTTGCCTCCATTGTGTCCAGTCTGAATGTTGTGCGTCAGGATGAATATTTCTGATGTTAGCATTTTCCAAGTGCAAACTTTGATTAGAGACTTAGAACATCAATTTCCTGCATTTTTATGTTTACAGTTTATACAAGTTGTTTCAGAGAGGTTCTCTAGTGACATATAGTATCCTCTGTGAACCCCTACCATGTAACATGAATTTTTTTTTATGGATGAAGAATTTTTTTAGGTTAGCATTCATGATCATTGGAAAACCCCTTATACCATTGTAGAATAAATATGGACTTCTGCATCCTTATAAGTTACAAATTCTACTGACTGTAGTTATATAGCAGTGCATAATCTTGCATTACACAACTAAGTCCTCTGATGAAGGAACTAATCCCAAAATGCTGGTAAATGTTCTGCGCAGGCCAAACCCGAAACTCTTAACAAAGTCTGTGATATAGTGAAGAAGCAGCTAGCTTTGCCTGATGACACAGCTGTGACCGCTGGCTCCAAGTTCACTGAACTTGGAGCTGATTCTCTTGACACTGTAAGTCCTACTTAACTTTTGGTAATCTTATTTTCTACCATACCTATTATTGGACAATCTTTGATTGTTATTTAGTTGTACCCTGCTAAAATTTTAAAGTACATGCATTCTATGTTTGCCTCAAATTTTAATCATGAGAGTTTCTTTTCTCTTTCAAAAGGGATAAAAAAAATGGTGGGGAAGCATTTTCCATTCATTTACCATGAAGAGTATATAGTAAACGTTTTGCAAGTGTATAACTAACTGTTTTAAGGGACCCACTTTGTTCAACGTCTGAGACTTCCTCTCTAGTGTGCCGGCTTTGTTTACATCTGAAATTTCTTTCAAGCTTTGCCTATCCTTTTACATATTTCAGAGGGTACATGATTGCAACTTGATTTGTAATCTTTTGCTTGATCAGCTTCATAAATTACAAATGTGATTATCATCATACAGGTTGAGATTGTGATGGGACTTGAGGAGGAGTTCGGTATCAGCGTTGAAGAAGAAAGTGCTCAGACCATAGCCACTGTTCAAGATGCCGCAGATCTGATTGAGAAGCTCGTCGAGAAGAAAGCTTAATAATAGTCTATCGAGAGTATCAACAGCCTCTGGACCCTTCTTCTTTATGTTATTTCTGTCGTTTTCTCGTTTTTCTTCTTTTTGTGAGTTATGTAGCATTTTGGTACTTAAATTGTCCCTATCTATGGATATTGTAGTGTTCTTAATCTGAAGATCTCTCATTCTGTTAATGTTCTCTATTTGGTTGGTTCTGAAGATAGTTACATTTAGGGCATTAACTTTGAGAATATTTGCGCTGTAGCTGGGGTGCATTCAGTTTGTAATAAAGCCATCCATTATCAAAGCTCAAGATTATCAGGAAATACATATTTTGAAACTTGTGGCAAAACATCTATGTTTTTCCGAAAGGCCATTCCAATGTTCTGAAATTTTTCTTTCCAATTGGTAGTTTGGTTCTCAGGCTTACGCCCGTAGATGTATCCTGCTGCGCTGTGTAGGGCGATGTGGCGTGGTCACAGCCTTGGCCGCTGCCCTTACAAGATGAATACTTTCCCATTCTCATTCTAGAAGAGAATGGTGAAAAGAATGCAGATGCAGTTGCAATTCTGATTTATCTCTGTTGCAATTTGGAACTCACACAGTTGGCCTCTGACAGACTGCATGGAGTGCGTTCATACTTCATAGTCAAGTCCAAGCCATCACTATGGATCTGCGAATCTTATATGATCTGCCTGACTAATATTAAAAGATTACAGAACAGAAAGAGATTTGTCAGAAACGGCAGCTCTTTCTTTGTTTTAGTTTGATACTTCGATTGGAAACTTGTGACAGGTTAGTAGGTTAACTTACTGCATTGCATGGTGTGTCACATGCACCTTTAAACAGATTCCACCTTCAATGTTCAAATCGACTCTCTTCTCTTCTAGTAGAAGACAAAGGGTTCGCCAACTATTTGATGAAATCTATCAAAAGCTGGTCATCAACTACCTAATATGCAAATCTGGCTGATGATTGATGAAGTATAATAATTCTATGAACGACAACTTTTTGTATGGCACTCAGAACTGGGTCTTGGTTGGAGCATTTCTCAATTTACAGTAGATATTGAAAACCATTTGGCCTTTCGTGTATTACTTCTTGGTGTTGACTTGTTCTAATGTGACATGGAAATAAGATCAAGTTATGAATAAGTTCCATAGCTAAAGAAGTACGACCACCAAATGAAAGTAGCAAATATACTCCAAATCAATTACAAATTCTACAATCTATAATAGCACCTAGTACTATACATACATTGGGAAAGTTCACTCCAACCCATTATAGAGGCACTAACTACAAAGTACAAACAATGATTGTGAAAGCTTGTAGACTTACACCTTAAGAAATTGCATGTATCACCATATAAGCTGCCGAACCTGCAAGAGCGGCCATGTTTAAAGTCCAAAATAAGTGTGTAGATGAAGCTGAGGAAACCGGCAAAGGCGAAAATGCAGAAGAAGGTCCGAGTGAAATCGACTCATCCGGATTCGGAGGGCTTGGATTGGAAGGAATGGTGGGTATGCTGTTATCAGTAGGAGTGTCAGGCACCACAGGGCCAGGAGATGGCAGAAGTGGAACTATATCTGGGGGCAAACCTTGGACAGAAGATGGATGAGGAGAAGTGAACAGTGCAGGTGAAGCTGTGATAGTAGATGCTTTTGAAGTAAAGGAAAGGAGAGGTGAGACCATGAAGGCCATAATGAGGAGTATATGGAACCAAAAAGAGGCCATTCTAATGATGAACATAATCAATCCCACACACCTAGTGGAGAGAGTGAGAGATGCTCTCTCTATATACTTGTGTAATCAAAGTGTTAAGTAAAAGATGAGTGTGAGTGAGCTTTTGGTACAAGCTATGATTTGGGTTGTTAAAAAAGAATGACTAGAAGCCCTAAGTGGGGTTCAATGCCACATGGTTTTGTGAATAATTGGATGGAGATTGAGCATAAACACAGGTTGGCATCATGGCATGTTTGGGGTTAGAGACAAAGATGGCTAAGCATAATTTAAGTTGGGATCAAATGGGTTTTCTTTATAGTCCGTGACCTTTGTTTATAATCCGGGAGCTTAAGTCCTAATCTACTTGATTACTCTACTGGTTCACTATGATAATTATTAACCCCCGAATAGTATAGACCGTCATCGTAAGCGATTTACGCCGTTGCCCGTGAGTTGTAACTTGTTAAAATCCAACATTATAAACCTTATGAGTTCGATTCTCAATGACATATATAAGTGTTCGAAAACTATATGAAAGGAAAATTTCGTCACTTTGATCTACTAACTTGTGAACTATTTACTTCGGTCCTCAAAACAATCTTTATTATTTCGTCAAAAAAGTTACTAGTCATGACTTATGAGCATCCTAGCACTCAAAAGTCTCTTAAGTAGTAGCAAAGTATGTAGTAAGAGTTGGTTGATAACTTGATATTATAGTTTTGTAAATCGATTCCCTCATCACATTCAATTTTTAGTTTCCACACATTGCTGAGAAACCCTTGGTATTAGGTTCAACAAACAAGTTGACACAGTAGAAGAAATGAAAAACATTTGATGCAACTTCGGACATGATTTACTCATCATGCAAAGATTTGCAGTCGTATGATAAATTGTCGCCTAAGATGAGCTTGTCAATAGAATAAAGAAAACTAAGAGGTCAAGGACAATACACCCATCCCCAAGAATCACGGATTAAATAGCTCGGACATCTCATGAAATGAAACATTGAAGGTAGATGCCCTAAGCAACCCCGCAAAGTTTTCGAGCTGTAAGCCTGTAACTATCACTGCAGTTGAACCTATGTTATTTCTCTATTGTTTTCCTCAGCAGGTAGATGCATTCAAAGTCTCTGCTGTCATCCCTAATCGGTGATTTTACAGTCACCACCGTGTGCCATCTAATAAGTTCAATCAAATGTGTGGTGAATGAGTTCATTTCTCAAGTTCACATTGAACTAGCATTTGGCACGGTAATGGCAACTGGTACCTGCAAAAAAAAAAAATTATGGAATCCACTAGATTTTATATATAAACGAAGGTCTAAATGGTCATTACATACTCTTCCGCGCTGTTGTCATGTAGCAGACAATAAGTCTTGAGTCGGAACTCAAATTTAGTACATAAAGGTCTATTCTTTCAAGAACGATATTTGTATTGGACTAAGTCTTGCAAGCAAAGCAATAGGCTCGATAGTATCTAGACTAAACTAAATATAGCGATGAACTGGTACCTGCATATTGATACTGCTATTACTGTAAGAGAACTTATACTGATACATTTTGAACAAACGCGCTATCCCTATGATAACAGTAATTTAGTGCTGGTCCTGATCATCCCAATTGTATTTGAAATAGATTTTGATCTAAGAATTTGTATTATATTCCATCTTCCCAGTCTGGTCCTAGAGTGACATTTTTTTCGCTGAAGCAAGCACTGCTCAAGCTGGAGTGTCTTAAATATCTTTGATATTTCAAGTAAATCTGCCTACTATTCGCATACAATAGCTATAAGAAAAACATGTAGAAGTTTTACACAGCAGCTAACTTTGACCACTGTTAACACCTATGCCTCCCAGCTAAGATTGAAGGATTAAAGACTTCTCACTACTGAAAGACGATAGAAGACTTGAGATTTTCACTTGGTTGCTTGTTCAAGGAACACTTACTAATGAAAGGAAGATTATTACTACTACACCAAATTGTCGTCTTCTCCCCACTAGGTAGAAACATTGACTCATCTGCTCATGACTGTTCAAGAGGTCGGCAGGTTTGGTAAAACATTGATTCCTACTAGAATGACCGACTTTATATTTCTAAATGATGAATATCAAGCAGAAGGATTGCTAATTAAAATGTATGCAGTGGATGTGATATTCTTTGTCTGTTGCTGGTTCATCAGGAAATGGACATGGAAAGTTACCTCTATTATCAGCTATGCTGAATGATTTAACTTGTATTAGCAAATCTTCCAATACCCAACCAAAGAGCTACTACAGTACCAATTAAAAAAACTGTTGTCGCTACAGGACGACGAAATGGATTTTGGAATTTATTAACATTCTCCAAAAAAGGTACTGTTAATAATCCCGCGGGTACTGAAACCATTAAAAGAACACCCACTAGTGGAAAAAAGCTTTCAAGTATGTTGGTCAGGTGCAAACATTCTTTGGGTCAATTTTGTGATCAGTTGAGGTCTGCAATTGGTGCTGGGTGGAGTAATTAGGTAAGAGACTGGACAGTTGGACTAGTGGTTTTATGCTGAACACTGGTGATGAAGGGGTTCTTCAAGCTGAAGCCTGGGGCTGGTAGGGTTTAGTCTAGACTACTCAGTTGAAGATTTATCAGGCTCTAATTCTGCTGCGTTTGAGTTATTCTGGGGTTTGAAACCGCAATGTATCCAAAAACAAAAATGCACATAACATAACCTTTGTTAATATGACGACACTTCTGTTCACCTAAAATGCATATCAACAATTGAAGAATTTTACACCTTCAAATCCTATGTACATAAGAACTAAACAATTTTAGTAAGGCATTCAAATCCTATGTAAAATTGAATGCATCACTAGTTCTCATAAGAACTAAACAATTTTAATAAGGCAACTAGTCAGCATTTCAAGATGACTGTTGCACATGCTTGTGATAAAATTGCAGCCAAGCTGATTCCAGAGCAAGAAAATGCAAGTGTAATGGAAGAGAAAAACAGATGGAAGTATCCAATAGAGATACAGGGAACATGGATATTACAATGATATGCCAATCAGAGTTGGAGTGACACAAGTGCAGAAAGATTGCCCTCACCTTCATAAATCGTTGACCCTGCACCACAGAAACAGCCTGAGAAAAACATCTTCATCTGATGACCTCTAAAACTATTTGATTTGCTATTTTGCTTAGTATAACTACTGCATGCCAAAAGAAGACTTTTAGTAAAACTGAGGGACTAAAGATAATGACACAAAACAAAAGGGAAAAGAAATCAGCACACAACCTGTGAGGCTTCACATACAACGAGGAAGCCGTTGCAATTCCACAGCCACATGAAAAGCAGCAGTGGCTAAAGCAGGTACACCTGAACCTTTAAGCTCAGAAACTATGCCCTCAATTCTTGGAATCTCAGGTATTGATATCGACAATATCATTGCATGTGACAAATACTGCCTGCAAGCATAACCAAGTGCATGTAGCACTCGCTGCACAAACAAATGAGATGTGCCTCTACGCCAAGACTCGAGCATTGCAGTAACTTTTGGAAGATTAGTTAGTAAACCTGCAGTTCCTTCCCTTGGAGCTGCCTTAAGCAACAAGATCATACATTCTGAAGCTACATCTGCCACAGTTCCTCCATGAGACCTACTTAACTCTAGCAATACACCAACATTGCTGCCAAAGTCCATAATATCTCTTATACCTTGCTGCTGATCACCACCACTTGGCTCAGAGGACACATCACCCAAAAGAGCAGGTTCTGATGAATAGGTGAACCCTTTTTTACCACTCACTGAACGTAGGAGGAAAGCCCTACATAGACCAAGTGTTGGTTCAAGAAAATCTTCCATTCCTTTTGCATATACAAGCTCTAGAAGATTTCCTACTTTCCTAACTACCCTCAGCTGAGAAAGTAACTTAGTTTCCATTTCAGGAGCAGATGTCAGAGCCAGGCATAGCATAACGTTGTTTACATTTGCACTCGAGAGATCACCCAACAAAAACTCAAAGCATTGTGATACTATCTTCAGATGTAGAATGTCTGCAATTTTAATGTAATTATAATCAATCAGCATAACTAGCAGCTTTTGTGCGTACATGGGGATTGGATCTTCATCCTCGATCAAGGAAGGGTAAAGAGGAAGAAAATATTTGTTGGATATGGACCGCAATTCTTTGCATCTTTGCTCATCTTCAGATTGTTCATTGAGAAATATTACCATCACATCAAACAAGATTTTCAAGCACAGAAACCTGGCATCACCATCCTTATTGCCCTTATACAGAGCAGCCAAACTGGGAAGAACCTCACGGGTAAAGATATCAGGACTTTTAAGAATTACAGTTGACTCCTCAGCAACTGATTCAAGAATTCGAAGAAGAGTGATTTGAAACTCATCTCTTCCCTGGAAATCAACAGTAATTATTTATCAGTATCAATGTCAGCATATTGCGATGTCTCGTCACTAATCCTGTCACAAGTTTTCATGATAAACTATAACTAAATTTTTCACTCCAAACACGTTCGAATTTTACCATAAGGACAAAAATAAAAGTAAAGCAGTAATTAAACTAGAACAAGGAGCTCACTCTAAGACAATGCAGTTATATGCTTGAGTAGTGATTCATTTAGCAGATATCTAGAAAAATAATTGCGGGTTTCAAATTGTAACTTGAACAGGCAGTATACCAACTTATCACAACCACACATTAGTTACCAAGTGACGGTAATGTGTGCATCAAACAAGATAAATATCATCCCAAGCTTCCAATAATTGACATGTGGCTAGTAAGATCAACTAAAGATGTGGATGCTATAAACTTTTTTAAGTCTAATTAGTAGTAAAGTTTGGATTAGCCAAATAAGTATTATCATTTCACCCAAAAACTATAAATGAACTACACAGAATGGTTCAATTGCAGTCACCTACCTGAAATGGTGTTTCCACGATTTTTGTTAGACTTGCTAACTGCTGCAAGACCTGATCACTCACCACCTTATGCTTAAAAGACGAGCTTCGGAGAAGATGGAGAACTACAGGGAGCATATTGATGTTGGTCTTTGGAGTAACTCTACTGTTAAGGGGAGACAGATGTCCATGGCGCCTTCCCATCAATTGCTGAATGTCACCAGTTATAGTTTCCAATAGACCAGGTATAACTGATGCCACGACACACACAAATGCATCTGAACACTGCCTCACATACTGATCTTTCTCTTTCGCCAGCCTGTCCACCATAGACAATAACCTGGCATTGCAAAAAAAATGCGGCAGCCACCTCCTACTACTCTTGGAACTGCTGTTTTTACAAAGAAGAGCAACAAAAACAAGTGCTTTTCCTTTAAGAACTTCAGTTCCCTGCTCAATAAGAGACACTAGACTTGGAACAATATTCTTATCCTCCATCAGCGGCAGGAGGTACCTGCCAAAGTTTGTGAACATGTGACTTCCAAGCATGGCCATGTTCAAAAGGTTTAAACTGATTTGTTGCTCCCTCAGACTGCCCTTGATAATTGCAGATGCTATTTCCTTTAAAGGAAGGATATCAATTACTTGCTGAATGCTAAGTGGATTGAAACGAACCAGGCGCACCAAACATGATCCTGCTGTCAGTCTCATGCTCTCCTGTTTCCCAATAGCCCTATATATATAGCACAAGTTATTAATCACGCCCTGGCTGTTCAAACGAGCTGCCCAGTGCCCCGCTTGGCTACAGATATTTTCAATCGTCCTCAATGCATAAAGTTGAGTTATGTCATCCTCTCCTTTACGTAAGATCGATGTCACTTTGGAGAGCAATAAATTGGAGACCTGCACCACAGAAACTAAACTGTCAGTAATAAAAGATCAAGTATAAAAGCAGGAAAGTAGCATTTTTCTTGATAAACTACATGTTGGGCCTTTAATATATAAGACCAGAATAAAGAACCATTCACTAAGAATGCAACCATATATGTATTCAATATATAGATGTTTCCACTCAATCAAAAGAACATATACGACATAATTGCAAAAGCAATATGATAATATGCTAACCTGCCACCCAGATGTCGACCGGCTTTCCTTGGATGGAGACTCTACAGGATTGTTATCTCCACCATGCTCACTTTGAGTTGAAATATAGAATAACAGCTCACCTAAAGCAGCCATAGAAAATCTCCTGACCCTTTCCTGCCTGTCTCCAAGGCCATCGGTCAGTGAACCCAAAATTCCAGAATTCCCCAAATCATCATGAATATAAGTAGAATGTCGAATCAACAAACCAATTAGTGAAGCAACTTGGACACGCAAAGCCAAAGCCTTGGTCTGTCGAAGCATTTTAACAAGGATAAGCATGATGGGCCCATTGGTCAATATATTAGCAGCATCCGCATTGTTGGTTAACATTTCAAGGTATCTAATTGCATTCTGCTTCTCCCCAATGCTAACATTCCCATTAAAAATGGATATTATCTTATTGGTGAGAGCATCCATTTGCTCTTTAGACATTTTCACAAAATCAGAAGCTTGCAGTGCCTCAAAGGGAAGTGAAGGAATTGCCTCTGAAGCTTTATCAGCTTTTCTGCTAGGCATTACAGGTCTGACTGAAAGATCAGTTGGATGCCAAAGAACCTCTGAAAGGTTATTTGAAGATTTTGCAGAATCATGGTCAACTGCATATCCAGAACCTTCCTTAAATCTCTGATTTTTTATCAGAGGACTGGCGTTGCATGGAGTTGCAGTCACTTCTATATCCATTGGTGATTCCTGATCACATTCATCTGATGCAGACGCATTCACCATAGGTGAAGTATCTGTATGGTTTATTTTATTTTCCATCTCTTCTGCTTTAATCTGCGGCTGATTTTGACTTGAAGATTTATCATCCAATGAAGCTTGGTTATCTTGCCCATCAGATTCATCCTGTGCATCATCTTCAATGTTTTCACTAAAATCAAGTTCCATATCTGTGTTCTCAATCTTGACTTCTGAATCAATCTCAGAAGTAGCAGGCACCAGCCTCCGGTAGTTCTCTTTCTCATTTTCCCTTTGCAAGTTCTGCTTCGCTATTCTTGAGAGTCTTAGCAGATTCACTCCCCTAGAATTGCCAGAAGGATCCTTATGCTTATCATCGGTTCCTCTGCCAGGTACCTTTGCTGGGGTTCTCCGGCTTCCAGGGGTGCCCTTGACTGGAGTTCCATGGCCTTTTGATCCTACAATATAATTCTCATCCTGCTTTGAAGCTCCCTTAACATCCTTTTGACGAGATTTAGGAGTCCTGTTCTCAGAAGATTTATCACCATTACGTATTGACAATGGCTTGGCATATTGCTCTAGCATGTTTGCAAAAGCAGGCTGACGAGGTAGAGGCAATGGATTTAACTTGGTTCTCCAGAAAGCGTGACCACAAAGTTCAGGCCACTGTATTCGTTCGGCCGGATCCTTGATGAGTAAAGAATTTATTAGATTGACAAAAGGACGACTAGGAGTGCCAGGTAGAGGAGGTACTGGATCTGACAGGATCGACTTCACTAGCTGAGTAAATTCTCTACCCACAAAGGGAGGCCTCCCAGCATAGCACTCATATAGTACACAACCAAGGGCCCAGAAATCAGATGCATATGAATGGACTCCCCCGTCTTCAAAAAGCTCAGGAGCCATATAACAAGGTGTTCCACGTTTTGCTTGTGGCAACTAAACATGTGAAACAAGTTAAAGCTGTGTTAGTGTTTTCATATTTTGTGGCATACATACATATAAAAATAAGAGGAAGTTTCTGAACAAATTGATTTGAATTAATCCAATAATGTATAATGTTGGGGCAGATAATTTGACATACCGAGGAAGAAGAGATTTGTGAAATATCGCTCAGCTTTCTTGCCAGTCCAAAATCACACAGCTGAATTGCACAAAGAAACAATTCCAGTTAAAAAGCAATATATCAAAGGGGCTAGCTTAGAAAATATAAGAAAAATATAGTTTACCTTTGTACGGCCATTCTCATCCAGCAGGATATTTGACGGTTTCAAATCGCAGTATATGATTCCCTTTGAATGTAAGAACCTAAAAGGGAATCCACAATTTCCAGAACATCAATAAAACTCAACCACACATCCTTAGACTCAGAAAAAGGTCCAAAATTCAAAAATAAAGTGAGTATTTCTTACAGCAAAGCTCTAACAAGGTCCCACCCAAGGTCATGAATCGATTCTTCAGGTAACTGACTATCCTGTAATCATCCAACACCTCATCAATAACACAATTCTAGAAACACTATCAACAACAGCCCTACAAAATTCACAACCTAACATAGTAAATGGAACAATCAGCACATATTGAGATAATACAATGTTGGCATCGAATGACCCTCACCTGGCCTAACAATGTCATCAGATTCCCGCCCACGCAATACTCCAGAATCAACCACAAGTGAGCACCAGTTTCATACCTAACTCGGAGCCGAAAAACAAAGATAAAAATCCATGAACACAGAGACTCCAGTAATGAAATTCCACAAGCAATTATCCGATAAAGAAACACTCACCACCAGTAAAACTTGAGGATATTCTGGTGATCCAAAGTATGAAGAATCTTAACCTGCATTTGTTTCCAAAATTAGAAAGGAAAAGCACATGACCTAATAATTGAGGCTAAAATTGTCCGATTTTTGAGAATCTCCGAATAGCTGATTTGAAGTTCAACAACTCACTTCTTGAAGAATCTTGTTCTTCTGAGATTTCTCGACGCTCTTAATCGCGTAGTACTCAATCGTCTTCTTCTTCCTGCCTTTGTACACAGTCTGCAAAACCGAAACACGAATCGGATCAGTAAAGTAACCGAATCGAAGTGATGGCGAGAGAGTGAGAAAGAGGTGGATAAATGCTTACCGAGCACTTTCCGCGGCCGATGGCCTCGTAAATGTGGAACTGGTTCATCGCCGGAGCTTCGTCTAGGGTTTCGGATTTCAAATCGGAGAGAGAGAGAATTGGAAATGAGGGTTTTGGTGAAATGAAGAAATTGGGAGCGGGAATATGAAAACTCAAAAACAACAAAAAATAGAGAAAAAGCGGAATCGGGTCTTCTTTTTGGGGTATCCAAATAAGTCAAACCGATCCGTTTTTGATTTTAAATTTTGAAATTTTTGCGATCAACGGCTGCAATGGACACGTGGCGCCTGTATTCTATCCGGAAATTTTGAAATTAAGCTTGATTTTGTTAAAAACACAAAAACAAATAGCCTAACGGGGAGTTATACTTGTACCTCTAAAATGACTAAGTGTACCTTTTTCACTCACGTGAAAAGACCGACAAAGACAAACTATTGATAAAAGATTATTATTTTTACCTCATTCTATCTCTTTTTGTTCTTCTTTTACTATCAAATCTTTTTAAGCTATATATGATTTATTGATTTATATACATTTAAATTTTTTGGTCAAATTGAGCAATGGAGATAGATATAGTTGGAAAGCGAGGGCATTTTAGTAAGTTAAAAGAGGTGTACTTAGATTAAAAAGTAATAGGGAGGTGTAATTAGCAATAGAGATACACTTAGTTATTTTGAAGGTGCAAATAGAATCCTTATGCGCTAACTGACCTCTTAAGTTTTTTTTTTGTTACAAGCAAGGCCTAAAAGGTTTGAACAAATAGAAAAAAGAGACTATAACTTTTTTTTGGTACAAATGGGGCCATTAGTCCAAGCAAAATAAAGCAGAAAAGAAACTAGTCAGAGCTACAAGCCATAAACTCCTTAGCTCTAGAAAGATCAACAATGTCATCCAGAGCATCAGAAACCAGCGTCAGAGGGTCATGTAAAATACATATTCCTCTATCATTAGAGGTACTATATTTAGCAAGGATATCAACTACCATATTTCTCTCTCTATGGACATGCTTCACATCAATAAAATCAAAGGCACACATCATGCTTCTGCAGATCATTATCAAGGTCCCAAGAGGATGCAAATCAATATTATCATGTTGAAAAAGATTGATAAGTACTAAAGAATCAGACTCAACTTTTAGTTTTGAAATCTTTAAGTTATGAGCTAGGTGCAGACCATGAAACAAGCCCAAAGCCTCAGCTTGCAGGACCTCCCCAGTCCCAATGTTCACCATAAACCCACCCTGCCAACAGCCAACCTCATCCCTAAGCACACCCCCTGCTCCAATATTTCCATTATTCATCTTGGAACCATCAACATTCAGTTTAAAATTTCCAGCATCTGGTTTAATCGAATCTAGCATCTCCACACGATTAGGCAAGTTTGTACCAAACTTAGTATTAGCTTTAGCCCATTCATCAGCATAACTAAAAACAACTTTAAAAAATATTAAAAAGATACTTGAAGGAGCTGTTAAAAATGGATTTGCACCTCCATTTCCATATGAACCAACAACAATAGATGAAAAAGATATTCCAACTGGTATCATTCATATAGTACCATTTCTAAAGCAAATTAGCATAGATCCAATTTTCACAACTAAGAACAAATGTAGCAAGAAAAGAGACTGACTATTAGAGTAGACCTCTTAAGTTTTTATTAATGGAACAAATGCTATTGTGTCTAAATTCATGATATATAATAATACAACTCAGGATGACATTTTGAATGGTGAGTGTCTTCAACGCTACAACTACGGTGTATTCAAAATGCAGTTGATATCAATATCTTTGTCGAAATAGTGTATCTTCTTAACTTGTTGAGGTTCATTATTATTACTGAAGTTTTATTTTGATAAAAAATGCAATTAAAATATTGAATATGGAACGAATGTATAAGCCTAGACTAATGTGATGCATAACCTAACACTAAAATCATCTCGGTTCCCAACGTTACAATTATATTAGTTGGGAGCGGTGCCCATCCGTGCTTTTAGTTGTAATCTTTTGGTGCAGTTCTTGTTGCATCAAAAAATAAAAATGTCATGTTACATCAGTACCCAAGGGACCAAGTATTAGGGATAAACGTTTCTACAAATGCAAATGCACACGACAAAATTTAAGGCCGAAAGGATTAAAACTGTGGATTAGGTATAAGAAATGCCGGGCCTGATGAATAAAATTTAGCTTCATTTGAAATACTAATTTGTAACCCAGCAGGGAATAACAGGTATCTACTCTACTCGATAACTGAATAGCGTATAATACCCATAAGAATCAAGGGTACATCAATCCTTAGATACTGAATAGATTTATATTACATATTTCTGCTCTAACAAGCTGTACAAAGTACTCAGGCTATACACTCACTCGGCTTCTGGCGGTGCCACTGAGTTACCGACAGGTTCCTCCGATGAGACTTCAGCTCGTGCCACTGAGCTACCGACTGGTTCCTCAGAAGTGGACTTCACATCTTCAACCTCCTGCGCTACTGCTGATGGTGGCATATCCATGATTTCGGGCGTATTTTCTGGCAATATCTCAGAGACTTGGGAAACATCACCCACTTTAGCTTCAGTTTCAGCCTCCTGTGCTCTTGATGAAGATTGGAAATCCATGTTAACAGACTCTGGCACTGTCCCACAGACCTGAGAAGCCTCACCAACATTAGCTTCATTTTCTGACTCACGTCCTGCCGAAGGAGGCTGCATTTCCATGTTGTCGGACTTTGGCAAAGTCTCACAAACTTGAGAATCATCACCAACTTTAGCGTCAGATTTTGACTCAAGTGCTGCGGAAGATGCTTGCAAATCCATGTTGCCAGACTCTTGCATTATCAAAACCATGTTTTGGGACTCTGGAGCATCACAAAGTTGAGACCCCTCACCACTCTTAGTTTCAGATTCCGACTCATGTGCTCTCAAAGATGGCTGCAAATCCAGCTGTACGGGCTCAGGCAAGGTCTCACTAACCAGAGAAAAATCACCAACTTTGGCTTCAGATTTTGACTCCTGTGCTGGTGACGATGGCAGCAAATCCATGTTTTCAGATTCTCGCAATGTCTCACTAACCTGAGACTCTATAACAATAGCTTCAGATTGGGACTCATGTGCTGTTGGAAATGGCTGCAGATCCATGTTTTTGGACTCCAGCAATGTCTCACAAAACTGAGACGCATCACCAACTTTAGTTTCATATTCCTGTGCAGTCGGAGATGGCTGCAAATCCATGTTTTCAGGCTCCGGTGATGTCTCACAAACCTGAGTACCATCAGACACTTTCACATCAGCTTCAGAATCCTCTGCCGCAGAAGATGGCTGCAAATCCATGTTTTTGAGATCCGGCGATGTCACACAATCCTGAGACACATCACCATCTTTAGCTTCAGATTCATGTGCAGTTAATGAAGATGGCTGCAAATCCACGTTTTCAGGCCCCGGCAATGTCTCACAGACCTGAGAAACATTGCCCACTTTCACATCAGATTCAGACTCCTCAGCCGCAGAAGATGGCTGCAAATCCATGTCTTTGAGATCCGGCAATGTTGCACAAACCTGAGACACATCACCATCTTTAGCTTCAGATTCCTGCACAGTTAATGAAGATGGCTGCAAGTCCACGTTTTCAGGCCCCGGCAATGTCTCACATACCTGAGAAACATTTCCCACTTTCGCATCAGATTCAGACTCCTGTGCCGCTGAAGATGCCTGCAAATCCATATTTTCTGACTCAGATGAGGTCATACAAACCTGAGACGCATCACCAACTTTAGTTTCAGATTCATGTGCAGTTGAACATGGCTGCAAATTCTCGTTTTGAGGCTCCTCCAATGTCTCACAAACCTGAGGAACATCATCACCCACTTCCGCATCAGCTTCAGACTCCTGTGCTACTGAAGATGGCTGCAAATCCATATCTTTAGACTCCGGCGTTGTTCCAAAACGCTGAGATAGTTCACCAACTTTAGCTTCAGATTCCAGTGCAGTTGAAGATGGCTGCAAATCGATATCTTTGGACTCCAGCGATGTCTCGCAAATCTGAGATGGTTCACCAACTTTAGCTTCAGATTCTGGTGCAGTTGAAGATGGCTGCAAATCCATATATTCAGATTCTAGCAATGTCTCGCAAACCTGAGAAGCCTCACCAACTTTAGCTATAGATTCGGACTGAGGTACTGTTGAAGATGGCTGCAAATCCATGTTTCCAGATACAATTTCTGATATCGTCCCACAATCCTCAGAAACAACACCAAATTTTGCTTCAGATTCTGACTTCAAAGATGGCTGCAAATCCATGTTTTCTGAAACAAATTCCAGCACTGTCTCACGAGTATGAGAAGCATCACCAACTTTAGCATCAGATTCCAAGGCCTGCACTGTGGAAGATGGTTTTTCGCACACAATTTCTGTCAATGTCTCACTAACTTGACTGTAAGACTGCAACTCCTGCACTCTAGAAGATGGATGTAAATCCATGTTTTCAGGTACAGATTCCAACACTCTCTCACAAACCGGAGAAGCATCAACAACTTTAGCTTCAGATTCCACCTCCTGCACTGTTGACGGTGGCTGGAAATCTATGTTATCCGGAACACCTTCCATCAATGTCTCACCAACCTCACAAGCACCACCAAGTTTAGATTCAGATCCGAACTCCTGCATTGTTGAAGATGGCTGCAAATCCATGTCTTCAGGCACAACTTCTGTCAATGTCTCACAACCCTCAGAAGCACCAATTTTAGCTTCATAAGAGAGCTGGAAATCCATGTTTTCAGTCACATTTGATGGTAAAGACTCGCAAACATTCACCGGAGATGCATGTTCTGGAATAACCACCATGTCAACCTAGATATTAAAGCATATGACATCAAACAATAGTTTAACAAATTATAAAAAAAAATTCAATTATTGACTCTTCGAAGGCATTCAAGTGTGCACATAAGATTATGATACATAAGTAAACATTATCATATTATCCTACAAGACAATACATTTGATATCTCTGTTTGGTAGTAACAAATCATTAAAACTAGGGAGGCTTTAAACTTAGTTCTTTGTTCTTTTTTCCTTTTCTAAATTCTGTCAGCAATCTAGCTATCTAGCCTATGTGATCCAAAGTTAATTCAAATATGGAGTTATTAGATCTGAATCTAGTATTCTGGCGTCAAAAAGTAATAGACAAGCTTTTGGAACAGCCAAAATAGAAATCATACTGCAAAAATTCATTCCCAATAAAAATACAACTAACCTTGGACTCATTCGAAAAATCACCAATCTCAGTTTCAGAAACCTTCAATTCCACACCAGAAAATGTTTTATCCTCCGAACATTGGTTTCCGGCCAAGTCCACTGGAGTCATACTGGGTACAGGTACACCAGGGGAAGCGCTACCCTCTCTCCCAGAAGACCCAGAAATGTTAGCTCCAGCTTCGGACTCCTGCACAGTTGAAGATGGCTGCAGATTCACACTTTCCGACTCCGGCAAGGTCTCACAAACTGGAGAAACATCACCAATTTCAGGTTCAGATTTTGACTCATGTGCAGTTGAAGACAGCTGCAAATCCACTTTTTCAGACTCGGAGAATGTCCCAACAACCTGAGGATCATTACCAACTTTAGCTTCGGATAGTGAAACTGTTGAAGATGGTTGCAAATCCATGTTTTCGGACTCCAGCAACGTCTCACAAAACTCAGACGCATCACCTACTTTTGCTTCAGATTCTGACTCACGTGCCATTGAGGATGTTTGCAAATTCCTGTATTCAGACTCTAGCAATGCTTCACCACTACATTTAGACACCTTAAAAGCTTTATATTCAGATACCAATTCATGTTCTGTTGCCGCTGTTGGCAAATCAATATTTACAGATTCCTGCATTGTTTTGATGACCTGAGAAGCCTCACCATCTCTAGCTTCAGATTCTGACTCCTGGACGGTTGTAGACGGCTGCAAATCCATTTTTTCAGTTACCGAATCCAACAGAGTCTCAAAAACCTGAGAAACATTAACAACTTTGTCTTCAGATTCCAACTCCTGCACTATTGAAGATGGCTGCAAATCCGTGTTTTCAGATACAGTTTCTGACACCATCTCACAAACCAGAGAAACATTAACAACTTTGTCTTCAGTTTCCAACTCCTGCGCTATTGAAGATGGCTGGAACTCTGTGTTTTCAGATACAATTTCTGACACCGTCTCACAAACCTGAGAAGCAACACCAAATTTAGCTTCCGATTTTAACTCCTGCCCAGTTGTAGATGGCTCTGTTTTCACGTTTTCAGGCACAGGTTCTGTTAAGGTCTCACAAACCTCAGAAACATCACCAACTTTTGTTTCAGAAGAGGGCTGAAAATCCAGGTTTTGTGCCACATTTGCCATCAATGACTCATTAACTTCAGAAGTATTACACATAGCTTCGCATTCCACCGGCTCTGAAGGTTTTGAGCTACCTATAGTACCTGCCTCAGAGCCTTCAAGATTGCACTCCATGATCAAGGTGATTGGAGACTGATATGTGCTTGTCACACAAACATGAGAAGTTTGAACTACTTTAGCTGCAGATTCCAACTCCTCTGGTGGCTTGGAGCTGTCCATAGGCTGTGCCTCAAATAAACCTACAACACTATCATTTCCAATGGTCAAAGTAACCACAGGCTGATCAAGGTTCCCAGAAACATTCTCTGGCAGCATTTCACAAACCTGAGAAGTATCACCAGCCTTGGTTTCACAGTCCGACTCCTGAGGTGACTTGGAGACTCCTAGAGGCTCCGGCTCAGACAAAGCTGCAACACTATCAGACCCATTGTCTGAGGTAACTAAGGGCTGATCCATATTTGGAAACACATTTTCTGGCAATGTCACAGAAACCTGAGCAGCATCACTAACTTTATATTCAAGTTCTGACTCCTGTGGTTTCAAACTGCCTACAGGCCTTGCCTCAGACGAGCCTATGACTCTATCACTGCCCATGGTCAATGTAACCACAGGCTGATCAATTTCTGCCACTCTCCCAGAAGTATTGGTAGAATCCATCAAAGAATCCTTTTCAGCTGGAGACCCTTTTGAACACTCCGCTGTCACTAGGCTGGCAACAGGTAAGCAGTCTACCTTTTTTTCTTCAGCTGCTACGGAGGACGCAGAGAGCTTTTCTGGAACAACCACCACGCCTCCCTGAAATATTAACATATGACAACAGTAGAAATTTATTTAAAAATAATCCAACATTGTGACTGTCTAACAGCATTCAAGTGTGCATGCATATGATACAAAACCCATTATCAAATTAGTTCGCATTAACTCAGATTTCAGCTATTCAATCCTTATCCAGTAATATCATGAAAATTAATTACAATTGAAACAATTGGAAAAGTTATGGGGTATATCTTCACTCCCAGTTATTAATACAACTAACCTTGGAGGCAGTTGAAAGATCGCCGATCTCAGGTTCAGAAAACTTCAATCCCACAGCAGAACATGATTTATCCTCCAGATTTTGGGTTTCAGCCATGTCCACAGGAGTCTTAGCAGATACAGGTATACGTGGGGAAGCCCGACCTTCTCTCCCAAAAGAGTCAGAAATTTTAGCTTTCGATAAACGTGTGCCAGAAAAGACCTCTTTCATCACACGTGCAACATCGTTTACATTAGCAGTCTGGATACGTCCCAGAGTAGAACTCTTCTCAGAGGATCCAGCAGCACTGTCAATTGTTGATGATAAATTAATAGGCTGCTTATTTTGGGTAAGATGACCTGAGTGTTCTTTTCTTTTTGAATCGGAGTCAGTCAAACTGCTAACTAAATGCGGTTGATTTGTCTGGGATTGATTAACTAAACCCAGTTCCTGCCCATCAATACCTTGTTTTCTCCCCAATGCAGCTGTCTTACTCCCTAACAAACCAGCAGACATATCCTGCAACTGAAAACCTAATTCTGGACCTTGAGTAGCTGGACCATCGGAAACAGCTTGTACCACAGAAGCCTGCTTCTTTCCCCGGCGACGGGGTGGTTCGGCTCTGCTTGAAGCCTTTCGACCCTGTTTTTTTACTTCCAAAGGTTTGGAGGGGCTAAGAGGGATAGACTGAGAAGCAGGAGAAACAGAAGAGCAAAGCTTTGACTGAGAATTGGGACAAATCTCAGCAACATGATGTTTTTCCTCGCCAATGCTTTCCATAGGAGTAGAATCGGGAAGGGAACCAATTGAAGGACTCAAAGTAGGAGATGCAGCAACCAATGCTGGGATTGCTGGACGAGTTTTCTCCTCTGGAGTATGACTCTTATTTACCTCTTGAATGGTCTCACTTGATACAGCAGCTGGTGTAGCAGAACCTTCATCTCCTGAAATCTTATCGATCTTAGGTTTAAATGAGCAATCTTCAGGCATAACCACTTTTAGGTTTGGACTTTCTTGTGATGCAGAGCCTGCATATATTAAAAAAATAACTTGATATCAGTGATTGAAAGATTTTCATAGAATAGCAAACATTAACAGTATTTACTAATGGGTGAGCTTGTTGTCTGATTAGCTTGGGAGTTAACTGAAAGTTGAGTTGAATTTATATCATTACCTGCTAAACCATCAGCCTCTTGCTTATTTCTCACGTCTATGTCTTTGCTTCCACATGAATCCCCTGATTTGTCCAGTGGAGGCACATTTGGTGTCGGATCATGGCTAACCAATGCATCAGTAACGACAGGTGATGCTTGCACCTGCTTCTTCCCCCTACGGCGGGGAGCTCCAACACCACTTTGACCCTTTGGGTTTTGCAGTTTCATATTCACTGGTACAGTAGGGGAAGGCTGAGATGAAGGAGCAACAGCTGGGACTAGACGGGTGGACTCAGAACTCAAAACCATCACAATACCAGATTGATGATCGGTCCCTTCAGCACCTTTTAAAGCACCAGAAGCAGTAATCTGGGCTGCAGAAATAGTAGAAACAGTTTCATTTTCAAGCGGATCATCAGATGTCTTCTGTGAAAGCTCAATTTGTTTTGAGTCAGAAACAGGTGATCCTAGCCCCTGTTTCTTTCCCCTGCGTCGGGGTGTTTCCTGTACACTCTTAGTTTTCCGACCTTTTCCTCTTACTTGTGTGAGTGCAGAAGGGCTAATAGCACTCATTTGGGAGGGAGGAGTTGCAGTAATGGAAGGAATAGGAGCTGTTGGAAGAGAGCTAGGTGAGGCCACGAGATCAGTATGTCCTGCAACTCGACCAGTACCCTCAATATCAACAGAGTCAGGTAATGAATCTGGTGCCGAATTTGTTACACAGCTAGTCAACGGTCCTATCTCTAACCCTGCATCCACTTTCACTGTTCCAGCTAGCGCTGTAAGAACAGGAGCTGCTGATTGATCTGGTGTTGCTCTTTTTGGCCTGCCACGGCCTCTTTTAGCTGGCGGGGTTACCTCTTTGCTTTGTTGTGGTAACTCAACAGATGGTGGTGGCAAGTCTCGTGGAGGTGGAGCAGGAAGTTCTGTCTTATAAACAGCTACCCCTGAACCACTTTCGTCTTTCAGTAGATTTGATTCTGTAACTTCTTCCTTTACTTTTTCAGGTGAATCAGGTGTCTCAGCCTGACACAACCTTTCAAATTCCTCTTCTGTCCATTGCTCTTCATAAGAACGAACCTGAAAACCATAGAGAAAAAAAACATATTTTAGACGGCATTAAGTAAAACAAGGTAATGTCGGAGAGAATAAATTTCAACAATGAAAAATCAGATTTGACAAACAAACCTCTCTTGCCCGTTTTCCCCTTCCATATCGTTGAGTATCAAGTCCCCCCAGAGACGGACCCTTCCGTTTTATCCCAACATTAGAAACTACATCCGTCTTTGGCACTTCATATATCTTCATGGCTTCACAGAATTCCTTCAAGTCATACTCTGTCACAAGCCTAGAAGGCAAGGGAGGCAGAGATTCAGCACCATCCTTCCCTTGTACACATGCTAACTTCTTCCACGATGCCTGCCAAATGATATATTTTATTATGTCATCCCATAAAACATATAGGTAGCCTGTGACATAAGCATTGGTGTTTTTAGTAATATAGTCAATACCATTTCTTCCTCACGCCTTCTTTTGTCCACAGATTCAAAGACATCAATTTCTGACTCACTGCAAGAGACGGTCATTTGATGATCAATTAAAAAAATATTTTTTGTTAAATAAAAACCATATCCAAAGAGAATAAGTAACATTCGGAGTCAAGCAAATTGAAGCAAAAAGGGGCAAAATAAAGCAATACAACTTAATAAGAAGCATGTTTTCATTAAGCTAACGCTTTTCTACACTGCAAAGATTTGGTTGTAAATGGAAGGAAACTAAAGGGAAGGATCCTGAATACCATGGGAGTTAAAAGTTTTTTTTTATGGATTTGTCCTCCTGTTGGAGTACTTTCTTCAATCTTTTGTCAGTTGCAGTTTGAACTTCTTGTCCACTGTTTACGTTTCGGTTCCTCCTTGGGGAGACAAATTTGTTTCTTATTATTTTGAAAAGCCAAATTAATAATAATAATTCCAGAAATCCCTGAAATTGTTCTGCCAAGTTATGATTGACATGTTTACGCTTAAACGAGACAGATGATGGTTCATCGGGATCAACCTCCTTATAGAAATTAGACCGGAACAAGAAATAAATTTTAAAAAAAAAACCTTGAAGAAGAGTGCAGAAACAACAGATTTGATCAAACTATATACATACCTGCGAGCTAAGAGATCATTTAATGCATCATCATCCAACACAGGTGCAGCTTCCTCTTTCTTATTCTCACGCAAAAGTGACTCCAGGTATTCTCTTCGATCTTCCGCACTGATAAACCAATTGTGATGAGATTACAAACCACTTAAAATGATTACACCAGAGTTTAGCACAGCATATATTCAACCGACCTTGTATTGTTGTCAAAGAAACCAGCAGTAATGCTCTGATTAGCAACTCCCAGTTTGTGCTCAGCTGCAGCTCTAACTTGTTCTTCAACAGTTTGGACCTTTTAAACAAAATGAACTAATTGAAGCAGACAATATACAGACTCAAGTATAAATGTTCATAACATAATAGAACAGAGTTTAAGAATGATTATGTCTGTGCAATAACCCAGGGGTGGTAAATTACCTACCGTTTCAAATCGAAGAACAAGAACATCCCTCTTCTGGCCAATTCTATGAGCCCTTGCCTGTGCTTGCAAATCAACCTGACAATTCACCAATGGAACAGCTTAAGTAAAATTTATGGTCTAAATACAAAATACATGTATGCAGAGTATTCTCGTAAATTGCCTGTGGATTCCAGTCCGTGTCGAATATTATCACCGTATCTGCAGCTTGAAGATTTACACCAACACCACCAGCTCGAATGCTAAGAAAATCTTGCAAATGTCAGTAGAAAACAGAAGCACACATGCAGACACATGTGAATAGAACACCAAGGATTACCTGAGAAGAAATATGAAAAAAGGAGAATCTGGTTTATTGAACATATCAATAAGGGAACCACGATCGCCACCAGATGTATGTCCATCCAACCTAAGATACCGATACTGCTTATAAGTGAGATATTCCTCCATGACATCAAGTAGCCTAGTCATTGTGGAAAAGAAAAGAACCTGCAGAAAGAGAATTTCAGTCATTTACATCTTACATCAAAAACAACTAAACACAAAAAATTAATAGCATACAGAGTAAAAACAAATTAACAAACAATCCATATGGCAAGAAAAATGTAAAAAAACATTCCATACCCTATGATCTGTTGCTTTTAGCTTGGGAAGTAACCGGTCTAACATCTCAAGCTTCCCACACAGCCTTATAATCGGTGGCAGATAGTGCTTCGGTATCAAGTTATCAACCTGCAGGTGGCAATCAAATAACAGGTTTATCTATAGGACAGCTTACTCAGCATCTTCAGTTTACAAGGTAATAATTAAATATTATTTACTTCTCAATTCCATTATCTTTCAAAAGAGTTAAGCGCATAAAATGTAAAGGGAATGAACATGCCTCCTCTACATGCAGTTGGCTGAGATATGGATGGTTGCATATATTCCGAAGCTCCATTACAGAGTTGTGCACTGACCGGGCCTGAAAGTGACGTCCATGGTAAGAAACAACTTGAAGTTCCCTTGGCTATATACATGTAAGAACTAAATTACCTTTGAATTAGTAATTGAACCCAGATTATCCTCTACCCTCTTCATCAAAAGCTTCTGATAACCAGAAGCCTCGCATCTTACAAGTCTCTCAATCTTTTCGGGTAGTTCATTCTCGACCTGTCATAAAAGAAATGCAAGAACATTAGCATCCTGATCTCAAAAGCTCAACATTTATATAGTGACTTAAACTCCAAAAGAAAGATCATTAACTCCAAAGTTTCTGATTGCATAGGAATCAGAAACAGCCAGATAAGTTAGCTCAAATGCCCAACATGTCTATAACGAATTGTTAGGCATTTTCTAAGAAATTATGAATTTAATTTAATACCCTGGTAGATCCATGTAAAAATTCTGTGTTCTACCGCCCCTAAAAGAAAAGAGAAGCATAGCTCAAGTCCTTGGTCAGTGCTGGCTTCAGAATTATCAATCAGGAAGCATCAAGCTCACCATAAATACATACTGAAAATGTCATAAATAAATAATTTCACAAGCAGTCTAGACATGCCTTCTAGTAAAGAAGTTATCAAATTTAGTTGCTTCAATTTCCAGTCCACAATCAATATACAAAAAAAAAAAAAAGAGAGGCCAATATGTCATATACTAAGAGAATACTCCCTCACAGAAGCACCACCAAATTGTAATTGAACTTGCAATGAGCATGAAGAGACTAACTAAGACTTTTATTTTCTAAGTAAATCTGCTGGATTGGCCACTCAAGACATTTAAAAAAGGAATACCACAAGATTACAAGTCCACAGACAATAGAGATGCATCCGCGTACAATTATATGAGCATGAAATTAAGACATATAAACCAGATTTCTAAAATCCACATAAGGACAAGTGAACATGATAGAGCAGCTATAAGCTGGCTGGAAAACAAATATCATCTTTGCAAGCCAAAGGCCAAGCCCAACCCTTTTTGGTCTCAAGGAAAGTCTCCATGGTAGATTAAGGGCCTCTTCAACCTAACTTTCAGTTTATGAATAATGATTATGAGAATAGTGTTTTAAAGAGTCTATTGAAGTCTAAGTGTCAACAGTCTTGAGTGTGTCTTTATGTCTATTCAAGCTTATTTATACCTAACTATTTATAAGTTTAAGCAGATTGAATATTATCATATTGCAGGCTGTGCCTTTGGGTTTCTCCCCCCACCCCCCACAACAACAACCAAAAATCATCTTCCTCTAAACCTCCCTCTTTTTCTAAAGCTACTCTCTGCATCAGAACTCCAATATGTATTGACAGATTCTGAATGAATAATGTTGATAAGCACAAAACACATTTAAGAACCTTATGTTTCAGCCTCCGAAGGACAAATGGTCGAAGTACTTGGTGGAGACGGTTTATGATCAATAGATTCTCCTCCTCAGATAATAAGGCCTAGTCAACATAACACCACAACATATATATGAGCGTTAAATTTTGATGCGAGTTATCAAGGATATTAAAACGTCAATGTCAAAATATGACATAATTAAAACCTACTTGATCAGCTGAGCTATCACCACTACTTTCAAATGGTTTATTGAACCACTGAGAGAAATCTTCAGATGAGTTAAATATATTAGGCAACAAGAAGTTCAGTAGCGCCCACAACTCCTCGAGATTATTCTAATAAAAAAAAGATTAAATATAGATCAGCATTACCATTGTAATAAAAAAGCAAGGAGAAGACACCACACATTCAATAAACCAGAGAAGAAATTGAGTGAAAACCAAGAACAAAATAAAGGCAGAAGAAAAGAGAGGTGGAAACCTGTAGAGGAGTTCCAGTCAACAGCAATCTGTGAGAACTCTGATAATGCTTCAAGTCAGCATTTAACTTGCAGGAAGCATTCTTTATGCGATGGCCTTCATCAATTATTATATAATGCCAGTGGATTTTGCTCAGTTTAGGTCTGTCATGCTTATTCATTAGATACTCGTATGTAGTAAGGAGGACATTAAATTTCTGTTGAACTATTCTTTCCCTGCAAGAAAAGCAACTACTTAGCTCTTTTGCAACTAAAAACCAGAATAAAAAATGAAAGACGTTCAATTTTGATGTCATTACTTAAATAGCCTGCGCCTCTCCTCCGGGGACCCAGAATAAACAATCCTATTAATAGTAGGGGCCCAAAAGTTAATTTCTGATTCCCATCCTGGTAGAACTGAAGATGGCACAACCACTAGAAAAGGTCCTCGATCATTTTTTGCTTCCATCAGGTAACAGATTAAAGATATAACCTGGAGACACATGTTTCAGACTGTAGGTAAGAAAACTGGAAAAGGACTAAATAGATAGGGGTAGACTCAGGATTAATCCCCACCTGAACTGTTTTACCAAGCCCCATTTCATCAGCAAGAATACCATTCAAATGATTATTGTATAGAGACACCAACCACCTTAAGCCATTCATTTGGTACCTGAAGGTAGAATATTACAAACAGATAAAATAATTGAAATGGTGAACAAAGTAACAATATTGCCTATGGTCACCCTGGATGGAAGAATATCACATAAAAGTTAGAACAAGGACTTTTACCCTTCCTCAAACCAGGAGACAAAGCTAATATAATAACAAAGGAAATGTTACTCACTCTCTCAATTTTCCACCCTGAAGATAAGACGGCTGCTCTGCAATACTCTCCTTTATACTGCAAAAATAAGGTCGACTGTAAGATACTACGCAAGCACATAAATCAGTAGTTCAGTACTGTTGGAATTAAAAATATGGGGAGCAAAATTAAAACTCGCCATTTTACAATCCACACTACTACATATATCCTTTCTTACTAATCTAAGTTTTGTCTTTAATAACCTTTTTTGTTGATTGAAATGTCTTTAGTGCCTTTTTATTAGAATTTCAACAGAAGAAAAACAGGACTATAAATTACAATTTTTGGAGGTGTAAATTTCATTTTCCAAAAAGAAAAAAGCAAAACAGACGGCCTCAAAAAGCCAAGAGTTCAAATTTTACAAAGAAACTAATGCAGCAAGACAAGAACAACAAACTTCATGAGGAAGATAAATAGAACAAAAATTTACTAGTTTGTTGAACAAAGTGTTACAAAGTCCAACCAATCAATTATATTGCAGCAAGAGATATCAAATTACAGTAAAAAAAGATAAAGAAAAAAATATATATATATATACCTATGGGCCATCAAATAGTATTTCTCATTGCTCTCCAAATAATGCTGCAAAACAGAAAAAATATAACCCATGAGCACAGACTTAATAAAAACTGAAATGCACAAAGAAGAAACTTGCCTTCGCCTGGTCACTTTCATCTTCATTTTCCAAACTAGGTTCACTCTTGTCTACAACACTTGCATTCCCACTTTCATCCATATCCTGCTCAAACCTACTTGCCAAAGCCTTAGCATCTCGTAGCTTGGATCCAAGCTTTTGAAGATATTTCTCTGTCTCTTTAAGAAGCTGCTTAACACGGTCTGATTTGGCATCCTATCATGATTTCCAAAAGTGAGACAAACTAACCAGATTAAAATGATAGATGCAATCTTAACATCAGTAAAATGTCGCCCATACCTGGACCATTCGTAGATACCCCTCCACATCATTAATCTTCAACAGGTTTATCTTCTCGCGTTGGATCCTATCAATCTTCTCACGATGGACACGTTCCTTCCTTTTGTGAAACTCCTTCGCATATTTATTGAAACCCTTCCATCGCTCTCTCTTAATTTTGAAGGCATCATCCAGTCTTTCCCTAAGTCCAGACAAAAGCAAGTCATAAAGCATTCACAACAATCCAAAATGACTCGGGAAACTAATGATTATTTTAGCTCCTTGAAACATGTAAGGTTAAAATAATTGGATATATTAAAAAGCAGAGTACTTACTTGTGAACCTCTAGCTCCCCAAAAAATTCCTTTTGTCTCTGCTGAATTCTCTTTTGTCTTTCTTCTTTCATCTTTTGCTCAAACTTTTCAAGTTGCTTTATCCTCCTACCATGTCTATGTTTCTTAAAAGATTTCACGCGATCCATCTCCGTATTGATTGGTTTGAAGAAATCATTCAAAAATTCACTGCCCAAATGAAACAAAACACATTTTAACATTAATCAAACTATACAGACAAAAAGAACAATGCAACTCGTTGATACCCAAAATGACAATAGGTATATTCCATTTGTCCCATATTTCAAAAACAATCCCCCAGTCTAAATTTTAAATAACGTCATTCAGCTTTTTCCACAGTAAAATTAGTCAGCTCTTTGAATCGGACTTCTAAATTCAAAAGTAAGAGTAAAATTAAATGTAATGAAAACAGTAGGTTAGATAGCATTACAGCGGTTCATTGGGATTTATATTTTTGCAAAGAGGGAAACTTTGATATTAGTCAGTTCTCATTTCACACAGCATACATCATTTTTTTATATAAAAAAAAGGAACAGCTCTTATTGAAACAAAACAAATCATCATCATATTATTTTTTTTAATTGCAGTAACCAACTATGATGCAGGTAGGAACATCATATGGTTCTTAAAACTTGTGTCTTGAAACTGAGCAAGAATGTTAAAGGGACAGAATAAGTATCTCCACACAAAAAAGCATAACATCAATCACCTCCGGAGACGGCGTTGCAATTCCAAGAGTTGCAGCTTCTTCAGTTCTATGACGCTCTTGGTTTTTGCAGATATATCTTCAGATGAGCTCACATTTTCCTGCAGCAAAAGTAATGAGATGTAGTACAGAACACATCAAATATATCATTTTTTCAGAAAAAAAATTGTACCAGCCAACAATGCATTACAAGTACCTGTTTGCCAAAATAAGAACATTCAAATTCATGCACAGGATCTATTAGATTTAATAACACTTTAGTTTACGTTTAAGGAGAGTGGTAGGGCCAGTATGGGGTGGGTTTAAGTCATGTAGCCGCTTTCTTGACAAGCTTTTTACATTAAGGGGAAAATAACAACCTGAGCAGAAAGATATCAATGTCTCATGAGGTGTTGATGGCTGATTCCAACAACCACTCCAGAGAGTTATATCACAACTTGCTAAAACCACGAGTTTGAGATCACTTCTCAAACATCGTAACTTAGAAGGCAAACAAAGAAACTACCAGTCAATTTCCTTTCCCGGCTGACATATAGCCTCAGTTTATAGTCAGATATATGAAACAATAGACAAACACTTAACCTACATGAGAAAATATCATGCAAATCATATACATATTCACTTTTTGCGACATGCACAGTATGATTTGGCAATTAATCTTTCCTGTACATATCTCTTCGTGCTATTAGACACAAATATCAGAACAGTGCATAGTTGAAGTAATGCAAATCTCATCAGCTTAATCGTTGATCCCTAGTTTGCTCAAGTTAAAAGGATGCATATCCTATTAAAGTAAGCTGGCGTCCAAGTTGTTCCACTTGTCTGCTTCCTGCAATGTCATCAAGCCAGAGACACCGATTCCTTCTAAATAGTACTCACACACAAAAATGTACGCATTTCAATAATTAGCCTCAATAACTTTTGAATTTGACTAACGTTGGACATAAATGATGTTTCAGCAGTTATAAATTCAAGGTAAATAAATAGAAATCTACACTACGAAATTCGTAGAAAAACATCCATTTCCAGGTTCAGTAGACTAAAAAAAAATCAGTTTTAAGGACAGGAGTTTAGTTTTACAACCCCCCCCCCCCCCCCCCAATCCGCTTGTGGGGGGGTGTGTGTGTGTGTGGAAGCTTTGTTACGAAAACAGAACTACTGATTTTGAAGCACTATATAAAACATACCATTAACTGAAAAGAGGTGGCAATTTTAGCCCTTGCTTTTTGATGTTTAAGAGTCCAAGTTTGTTCGTTTATGAGCTTCTTTTTCTGAATATCCATAATCCACTTCTCTGACATTGTGCACTTTGGTGAAGGTGGAAAATCAATAGAAGCTGGGCTGTTCTCCTTTACTTGTTCTGCAGTAATAAAACACAAAAATGAAAGTGTGATTGTTCTGTGACAACTAGATGAAAAAGATTTTGTTCAAGTAGAGAGCATATATTTAAAAAATCAAGTTGCTATGGAATATCTACACCACATTTACCAGAAGCAGCACCATCAGGGACAAAGATATTTGATACAATCATAATGAACATAATGAAATAAGTGTTGTTTTCACCTTTGGAAACATGTTTTTGCATCAGGTGAGCATCCTTTGATGCAACTCCTTGGTGATGATCATTGGCAATGGCAGATATAGGTTTCCAACGATCTCGAGAAGCAAAAGAAGCTGGGTGATTGGCAGTATGTTGATTCCCCGAAACATTGTTACCAAGATGTTGGAACTGGCTGGGTGTGGTATCTTTTCTTTCAGGACCAAACTCAGGATGACCAGCAGAAGGAGGTAAGAGTCCTCTGGAAACTTCATTTTGATTGCCAACCCCTGTCCAGCTGGTTATATCAGATATCTGCTTGTTCATACCCATTACAGATGCTGGGTTAGCCCCTCCAACTTGCAAATGTCCAGTTTCTATATTTTCTGCAGGGTTAACAGTTAAATCACGTCTTGCACCTCCATTAGCATGCTGTGATGCCACAGTCAAACATGTCAGTGAAGCAACAGTCTCTTGAGGTTGTGTTTCAGCTTCTCCTTTCTGCAAAACCTGATCTCGAGGTGGGCCACTACATTCCTCCATTTTTGGGCCCTCAGATTCTTTTGCCAAGGTGTCAGTCTCCAGGAGTTTGCCACTAGAAACTGCACTTTTATCAGTTTCATGGTTAGGTCTTCTAAATGGCAGACTAGCATCAGAATTGTTATTTCGCTCATTTGAAAATTGTGCTTTTCCTTTGTAATCAACAAAATCTTTTTGAGGGCCATCTGTATTGCCACCAGAATTTTCTAAGTTACTACATCAAGGCTAATAATAAAGATGCCGCATTCTAGTCATTTGGAATATTAGCAACGAGAGTTTTAGGGTAGTGAAATTTGCACTCGCAATTTAACAATCCACACTCCCACCAAACCTCTTATAATAAGATAAAATACTTGTTACTAAAGACAAATAAATCATATTAAAAAAACAAAAATTTAATTTACTAAAAAAGAAAAATTGGAGTGTGGATTGTAAAATTGGGAGTAGTTTTATTGCTAATAAAAAAGTACCTTCTTTAGGTGAAGTATTTCCGAGAGCGATTTCAAGGTGAAGTTTCTTTGGCATCAAACCATTTCTGCAATCAGATAACTAAAATTTAATCGACTAAATAAAACATTTGAAATTGATAACATCAGATCCAAAACTGAAATCATTTACCTAAAAGCTAAAAAGACAAGGCACTGCGCTCTGAGCTGTTTTAACTGTTGTTCCTTAAACGGCATTCCAGATGATCCAGAGGCTGCGTGAAGAGGAGATTTACCATTATCTCTAGAAGCTGCACCTCTCACAACACTCATTTCTCCTGCACTATTTTGCCTGCCAACCTGAATCAACACATAAATCTCAATCAGCAGTATTCCAAATCATCGTATAAGCCAAATGCATCTAAAATTGATCCAGACAACTCAAAACCACACAAACCCATGTCCTATAAAAGGAGAGCAGTCACATTGAAGGCAAACACCACATGCATAACAAACACATCAATCCACAGAATAATTTCTATATAAATTTGCAAGAAGCATATAGTATGTATCCCAATAGTTTGATTAGTTGGCTCATCATATTAATGCAAGGCAGAAGCTGATAGGTTCTGCCCTATTGGCTAGATAAGGATAATAACACTAGGAAGCAAAAAACTCAGCAAGAAATAATCAAAAACATAGAAATAAAAGCTGTAAGACTTAGGAAGGAATGACATATTTGAGTTCTGGGCAAAGTATTCACAAAGAAACTCTTTATATTCTATTGAAAATGATCAGAACAAAAACTGATTACAAAGACTCCAAACACATCTATATATACTAGGTAACTTCAATCCTAATAAAAGACTATATAAATGAGAAACCAGCAAGAATGTAAAAAGACTTAAAACAGCACTAAATGGCAATAAACTCCTAATTCAATTTAGCATTTTTATTCCTTTTTGGATGCTCCTGCATAACATATTTTATAAAAGAGACCACGAGAAGTTTAACATGACAGTCACCATGGAGTAGCCTAGCCCTTGTTTTGCTCAAAGGTAGAGAACATAACGACTGAAAAATGGAGTACCTGAACTATTTTATTTGCATCAGATAGCATGTTAGGATTTCCTCCATCATGCTCCATGGCCTTTCCAATTGAGGACAGTGTACCACCATAGTGCACTGGACTTGAGAATGCTGGTGGTTCTGCTACTTGATGTGCACCTGAAGAACCAGGAACACCTCCTTGATTCTTGCCAAAAGAACCTGTATTAGCACCAATATCATGCTACAATTAGTTACTTAACAACAGTGGAAATTCAGCCTCCTTGATACGATCAACCTAAGTTGCAAAATTATTTTCTATCAATTAAAGTTGGACAAGAAAAGGGAAATAAATCACTCCAAAAAATAGATGATTCACACTTGAATATAATTCACTATGACTGACTATAGTGTATACCAAATCACGTACTAAGTCATTTTTTAAGGCATGGTTCTGGGTCCAAATTATTTTTCAAAAAAATGCATCCTGAAAGAGTATAAAATATCTCCATAATTTATAGGTGGAAGGTAAACCCACAACTATAATAATGATGTTTAATTTCTAATTGCTCACTTGATCCAGGTGATGGAGTTGTTGACTGCTGCATTAGAATTTCTGCTGTCATACCTGGGACAACATGGGAAGAAAATCTGGGAACTTGAGACTTTTCATAGGGAAAACCAGGTTTATGTTGACTCCATACACCCATAATATCATTCGTAGGAGGTAGGGAAGCAGCACGCTGCTGAGCTGAAGCACTATGAATAGAGGAACCTTCACGTTCTTCAGGGTGCTTCACACTTGCGGCCCGAGACACCACATTGCTACTGTTTGTTAATTCCATCTGCCCATGTAGCCCTTCTTGCTTGACTCTAACCATTGGTCTCATGCTTCCAGATAGTGAAGTAAAACTATCAATTTGACCACTATTAAAATTAGCATTTTCACCACCTTTAATGGAAAAACCAGGGGGTAGTTCACCTTTGCTCATTTTCCCCTTCCTCGTATTAACCACACTGTCTATAGTATCAAGATTTTGAGGGTTCTCAGGTTGTGATTCTGTGGGTACAGAAGTCTCACCCCTCTTCCTCTTAGTGGTGGCTTTCTTCCCATCCATTTGATGCACCTGCTTGTCCAAGTTTGCTGTATCACGCCTCTCTTGGGACTGTGAATTGGCAGACCTAGAGTCTAAACTAGATGGACTTTCGTGATCAAAAGACTGACTACTTCGATGAGTTGCAGATCCTTGATA
This sequence comes from Argentina anserina, assembly GCF_933775445.1. NCBI lineage: Eukaryota > Viridiplantae > Streptophyta > Magnoliopsida > Rosales > Rosaceae > Argentina > Argentina anserina. Next base: position 15,397,500 of record NC_065875.1, on the reverse strand, counting down.
ATAGTCATGCCCTGTACTGATAGGTCCAACAGGTGGTCTGCTTGAAGAAAATGGGTCCATCTTAGACACCTCAGTATCAGCCAAGCCCGTATCTTTGGCAACTCCAGCAGCCTGAGAAGACCCTGCAGAAATAAGTTGGCCCAGTCAGCTCAAAATAACCAAGCAAAATTGCAGAGCCTAGCATATACAATGCACTTCAAAATACATTTTGTGATTACCTATTTGAGCTCCGCCAGACAACGGAATGCGTGATGACTTCAAAGCCTCAATATCAAGGCCATGTTGATTGATAACAGTCTCCATGGCCCTTGGTATATCAAAAAAGACAGTTAGACAAGATAGTAGGAAAAAGTCCCCTCCCCACAGGAAACAAAAAATAAAGATGATGGTGGACGACCCATTTACTCAAGAGAAAAATAGAGCACGGCAACTATTGAGATATCGAAAGAAAAAATGAAACACATGGGCATATCAGATGCATATTAAAAAAATCATTACCACTAACATATAAAAATATCACTAGACCAAAAACAGCTACTTAATCTTTAGAATACAAAATTAAAATAGTATGTGCAACCACATACTAATATTTAGTGATCCTAAGCAAATTATTGGATATGATGCTAGCATCACATGAACAAATAAATAGAAGAATAGAAAAATCCTCATATGGTACCTGGACTATCAACTATTGCATTTTTAGGTACCTTGACTTTCAAACTTGGTGGTAACTGAACTAAAGTGATGTTGCCCAATTTGGTAGTCTCATCAATTGTGTGTTGCCTACTTTGCACATATTCATAGAGATAAACTGGTCATAGCAATCAGCCAGGCCAGAAAAATCGAAAGCATGTTGATCTCCCTCAAAGAAATTCACACCTACTCACCAATACATATATATTATCTCTCCAAATCTCATCAAACACAATAATCGTGTTATAGAGGAGATCTTGAGGATTGGTTTCCCTCGTAACACTGCCAGAAAGCGTTTAGAGCAGAATTTTTGGCTTGTGTAGCTTGATAGTGAAACCCCCAAACCTTACCTTTCTCTGATCTAATGGAGAGGGAAAGATAATTTGTTCTATAATGTCATTGTGATCCAGCTGTTGTGTGAGTAGATCTCATGGATCCAATGAAAATCCCAGCTAAAGTACCACAGCTGCTGTAACTACAGTCAAAAGGTAAGGACTTGTGCGTTTTTGTCGAGTGTAAAGCAGCAGTTAATTTATGGGGTTGGATGCAGGGAGACATCATTTTAATCAACCCATACCAATCCACTGGTTTGTCCTCGTGCAGCTGCAGTGGTACCGGGCCACATGAGATGATAACTAAATGTGGAAGGAGAAACTGATACATGTGGATTGTTTTGATAATGTCTAGGTGTTATTTTGTTCTTTTTGGTTGTATGCGGATGGTTTTGCTGAGCCAAGTATTATAAAAATGCTTTAAATATCATGATTTTAACAGCAAAAAATTAATATTTTTGAAATTTCTTTTGGACTATGAACGCTAAAAAGTCAAGTATGGGTGCAAATAATCTTTGCCCATATCTTATCCAGTGCCTTTATGTTAGTTTTGACTGTACATAGGCAAACTTAGCCATAAAATGGAGGGAAATACCAAAAAGGGAAACATGGCCACCAGGGTAGTTTGGAAAGTCACGTATCGAGAGATGTAATATACGATAGTCCACATACCATATGAGGATTTTTCCCATAAAGGAAATGCAGACTCACCCTTAATACAAACAATAATCATAAAACCTTTGTGTCCTTGAAAGCTCACTAGTACCAAATAGTTATCTCCATTATCATAATGATTCATCGAACTCACTAACCCCAAGTAAACTAAGATCAATTATAGCATCGTTTCACGAGCCTATCAAAGGTCTAAGCTACTACAGCACTATTTCCCACGCTTTCTAATTACCCCGCAAAAACTCCAGTACTGAAATAAACACACAAAAAGTCAAATGGAGTAAACAGTAACAGATTTCTACCTCGAAATCACTTGATACGGCATGGAATGCTCCTTGCCGCTCGACTTCATGTGTTGCAGAATCTGCAATTGCTCGAAAAAAAACAACCCCAAATAAACACTAACACAGTGAAGCTAATACAAAGCAATATAGAGAGATATAATCAGGCCGAGAAATACGAACCACATAGAGCTTGGTGGCGAGTTTGGCCGGCTCATCAGTCGAGTCCTGAATGAGCTTGTGCAGAAACTTGGCTGCTTCCAGCTCCACGTTGTGTGACGAAGCTGCCATCTCCTTCGAGCTTGTACCATGCAAAATTGACTGAAATCAAATCAGATAAAGCAATCAAATTCAATCGAGGTCCGAAGTTTCTGAAGGACCGAGTCTGGAAATGGAGAAAGTGCAGATAGGTTTGGGATTTTTATTGTAATAGGAGAGAGGGGCAGAGGAGAGTACCTGATCGGAGATCGGAGCCGGAATCGGACGGGAACGCGTTCACGGCGAGCGATTCATAGAGAGAGATTGTAAACCCTCGCAAATATGAAGAACAGAAAGAAATGAAATTTGCTTTTGGGGTCTCTTCATGCTCTCAGTGACTAAAAAGAAACCCCCTTTCTCTCGCACGTGCTGAGATGATTTTGCGTGCGGGACTTTTCTTTTTCTTTTTCTTTTTGAAGTAAAAGATTTCCTACTGTGGGCATGTAACTAGTGACCAATGAGATAAACTACAAAAGAAACTGGTCGTGCACAATGATTCACTACTTTAAAAAAAAAAAAGTTATGTTTCGGGTTGATAAGGATCATGTATGGTGTGCATGTTCAAATTCAGTGTGAACGGCTTATATTAGAGCAAAATATATAAACACACGGTGGGCCATAGTTGCGTCGTGTATCATAGACACCGTGTATGCAAAATTATTAGTTATTAGTCTTTTATCTCTGTCTCTTCCAAATTTTAGTATCAATTAAGAAATCCAAGACCAAATTTTGGAGTGTACAAAGAGGTCAGGACAAATAAGATCTGTCCCTTTTAAACTCTCCAAATGGTAGTGAGGTCAAACAGTGAAGACTATCTTGTTTTTTAAGGTTGTCCTTGACTCATGTAGGTTGTCTTAAGTTGTGTACAAATATAGACCCATGTTTGGTGTTACATGGAAATCAGGAGTAGTTTGGTTCATAGTTTAAAAGCAAAGTGTTATCTAAGGATTACTCATCTAAGTACCCACCATAAACCCATTTAAGAGCACATGCAACCACAACGAGAGTCTAATTTTTAATTTTTCGACAAAAAAATACGAGACGAGATGTTCTGAGTATTGCTAAGGGTCTCAAAGGGGCGAAACCTAGGTTTCACTATAATGGTGGTTGTGGGCTTTGCATCTCTACGACTAAGCAGCGATATGTCTCAGACGACTAGATACAGCTGTGAGTGACAATGTTTTCTTAAACAATAGCTTTAAGATCTCAATCACCAGTTTTCACACACCCAAATCGTGGAGATTTTTTGTTGAGGCAATTGCGAGGACAATGACGAGGCCAGAGATTGGATCGGTGATTTGCAATGGGGTAGACTCCCCAATCTCTTTTGTATTTGCAATTGATGTGCCGCTGCCAAGGTTGGTTGTATGGTTAGTGAATTCTGTTAGGGATAAGTGGTTAAGGTTGAAGAATGGTTTATTCTGATAGAGGTAAAGTCAGCAAGGCTCCTAGCTAGGTCGCTGAGTGTGACTCACCATATCATATTTGTGGCACTGGGGTGAATGGGCTGTGATTTTCACATACCATAAGTGGAGGTAAAGCCTATGCATCATGATCAGGGTTTGGGCTTCAGGGCTTGGTTTGGTTTTAGTACAGTTTAGGAGTGGGTTTTCACTAAACCTGGGCCCAACTAGGTTTTGAGAGCTCTAGGCGACGTGGGCGTAAATTGAAGAAGGCTTTTAGTTTAAAATTGGGTCGTCTTGACTGGTTGCCAAATTGAAGTAACTATCCCTTATAAAAAGGACAAGAGGACCGCTTAGATTCTTTTGTCTCTTCTCTAAACTACCGCTTGATGAATCCTTATATTCCACTCTAAATATTATCTATTGTGTACCAATTGAGATCTTTAGGCAATGGATAATATCTTATGTAGGGATTTAGTGGAATACTAGATTTGTAATTGGTGATTATATATTTTATATGTGCTTATTCTGTAATGATAGTACATGTCATTGTTTGAATTTTTGTACGAGGTGGTAGAATGCACCAAACTTACCAATATCGTCCTCTCTCTATTTTCTTCAAAATCCAATATTAAACTCGCACATACAATCATAATCAAGCTTGATTGGACGAGAATACGATATGTAAGTTTTGTTTATTGTTGTTCGATTTTCTAACCTCATACAAAAACATAAATTTATGCTAAGAATGTCTTCGTTCTTGAGCTCAATCAAAACAACAATTGTGTATAGTGACTCATCCATTATAGTCATCTTATTAGGTCTATTGATACTACCTATTATAAAGATAAAATTATAAATCACTTGCTAACGGAGGACATAAAAACCAACCACTCAGATCTGCCACGTGATTATTGACAAGGTTAGGGCTAGGCATTTCGTCCCGTAATCCTAATCTCGTCCCTAAATTCGCTGGGACGAGACGAGATCTATATTTCAAAAATGCATATCTCGTTTTGAAATAACAGGATGGGATCGGGATTAACTTAGTAAGGCACGTTCAATCTCATCTCGTCCCGAATTAATATGAAACTAAAATAACTAGTATATATATAATGTGGTTTCATCTCAACCATTAAATTGAGTGTGAAATATTAGGTTAACTACGACCACAACCCCCGTAAGAGTTTATTTTTCTTCTCTAAGCATTAGGTAAACCGTTATTAATTCAGATATGTAGTCTTGATTGATGCTCTAGTAATGGATTTAAGCTCAAAATATGCATCTAAAGTTAATTAGCATATAGAATTGAACTTGTAACAGAGTATATGGTAATTGATTAATTATTTATTTTTATTATAAGATAATTATTGCATTATTTGACAAGTCTCGTTTTAGGCCCATTTTGGTCCCGACCCTGAACGAGATACATGTCTAGCGGGATCACTTGTAGAAACACATAATCCCGACCCGTTACGTCCCTTATTTTAAAATTACAGAATGAGACCGGGATTCACCCAATCTTGGCTCGTCCCGGCCCATGCTCAGCCCTAGATAAGGTTGGACTTTTTCATAACGTTTCATATAGCAATTGAAAATGCTAAAGTGAGAAATATGAGGAGTTTGACTCATTTCAAGACACATTGATATTCTTTGATACTTTTGTCACAACCCCAAAATTTGAATAATAAAAATTCAAGTTCAAGTTGTAAAAAATCCAAAATAATTCTGAAATAGTTATAAGTTATTACAAATAACTAAATATAGATAATTGAGTTTGAATGTTCAACTCCTACAACTCCAATTACATAATCAAATGCTTACAACTTGAAACCAAATGGGAATGAAAAACTCTCTGTAACTTGTTAAAATTCTATGAAAGTTGTTGAGGCAAGGTCTTCATCCTCCTACTATCACCCAACTGTCGAAGTCTCAACCATGTTGACCCTCACCTGCAAGATCAACCATTACACCATTGATTGTTGCACTAGTAAGCTCTAAAAGCTCGTATGAGTAAAACAAATTAAACACACTAGCTCATTAAAACCAAAATTTATCTCTAAGAACAAACCCAACACTATCACTAGGCTTCTATAACATTAGACATCTTTTAGGCAAGTATTGACGAGAACATCGCTATAGAGTAAACCATTACCCCAAACAAGACTGGACGCGCCGGTACCGAAACTTTATCAAAACACCACGAGTTCAACAACAAACATGAAGATCACGAGGAGAGGGATACCTTTTGTAACTAGATCGAAAGCCAAAACGTCCAAAAAGTGACAGGAAATCGGCTGGAAGTTCTTGGGATCATAATTTCAACCACATTCCTTAAAACTCCAAACCGAGCTCGTAAACCATCGAAATCATGCCTAGAGGGAAGGAAAAGACCGAAAAATATGAGATTCTTACCTTGAAATCACCGGAAAAGCTCGGGACGACGGCGTCGACAGAGGCCGAGCCTTACGGGCACCGCTGCTCCTCGCACAGTTGCTGGCGTGGCTCGAGGTTGGGTTCAAATGGAAGGCGGAGGAGAAACAGTTCGAATGTGACCGGTGGCAGCCGAAGAGGTGGCCGGATGGCGGGGAAATTGGCAGGAGGAGTTTTGTGGACAGAGAGAGAGTCAGGAAGGAAGAGAGAAAGAAAACGGCGGCTCCCCTTAAAAAATGATCTTCCACCTTAGGGTTTCTCTTTTTTATCCTTATTTTTACTATTTCAAAAAACGCCCTTCATCATTTTTGATTCATAGCTTTTTTGTTCGACTTCCAATTTACGCGTGTCGCGTGTTTACAAACTTGTATCAATGAGCTCTACGATTTTCGTGAAGAAAGTTTTCAGAGATAAGCGACGAGTCAAGAGTTTGTTGGAAATGACAAATTACCCATTTTCATAAGTCACATGAGTGAAAAAGGTAACGTGAAAGGTAATGAGGAGTTTGACATAAATCCTACATTATGTTTGTATAACCTCGAATTTCGTGGAATTTAAATAAAAGTTAGTATTTTAGGATTCTTTTCCTCAAAATATTCTAGTTGGATTAAACTTATGTAAAAATTGCAATTCTTATGTTGTGTTTAGATAGAGGAAAACAATGAGAAATTTAATTAAATTACATAAATTTTCCTTATGTCAAAATATCTTGTTTGGGGTGCAATTAATAGAAAATGTAAATTCTATGGGAAAATATTAGGGATTTGAGACATGTTTTCCACACTTAATTCTTCTGCATATTTCAAATTTTATTGTAACCCGCGAGGGTAGAATATATTCATGTTGTTTCGTACATTTTCTATTATTAATATATGACCTTCTGTCGATTCTAACAAAACAAATCTTTGAAATCTAACCAAAATATGAGTGAATTGTACAACAATCTTGAAAATAATTAAAATATCTAAAAACTCATCTCACATTGTTTACAATTATTTTCCTTTAATTTTTAGCTGTTTAACTGATTTTCTATTAATCATTTGCGTTTTGTTGGCTAATGACATAAAATGAAGTTCAAATGCTATACTGATTGTTTTTGATACTATCAGATAATTATAGATTTACATAAGTATGTATATGCTCTTTTATATGTATGAGGGCTTCTTGCAATGATCCACTTGTTTCATTCAACCTATTAAAGGAGCAAACAATACTAGAGTCAGTGCCCGCACGTTGCTGTAGGTTTTCTAAATTATGGATGTGTTGATATTAATTTGAAAGATACAGAAATCAGTGTTTTAATATTATCTCCAAACTCATAATGATTATGAACATATGGAGCACAAATGTACATTGTCTCATTGTTATGTCCACAAACATAGATTTGGTTGTCTTTAAAAGATAGGATATCCTAGTTATTCACGATTTCGATTTATCAGTATGTATGCATGTTGAAAAGATGTTGTCCTACTAATGAAAGGTTGTTCAAGATGTTGCTTCCTCATGTATTGTACATGATACTCTAGTTGTTTCTCTCAAAGTTAGGTAAATGTACTCCAATTGTTTCTCTTTGATAATAGTCTCTGGCAATAGTGTTGATAGTTTAGTGTTGATTTTCCCATCACAGTGAGAGCACAAAATTATGGTGTATGGTTGTAATATAAATATTTGTTTAATGTGCTCCTGTAACATTTACATGGCAAGTGATGGCCAAACAATTTTATTGTAAAAAATGACAAAATTTTAAGTTCATGCAAACAATCTCTAATTAAGTACCAGAATCAACGTACCTAATATATCTACAATTGCAATTTCAAAGGTTGTCGAATCAATTTCATCTTCACTCGTATATTCACCCGCCAAACTGTCAACAAATAAGTATTTCTGAATTATATCCTTCATTAACGTGGTGATCATATCCAAAAACAACGGACCTTAGAAGCATGATTAAACATAGGTTGATACTTGGCATGTTAGATGATGTCATCAAACACAGAAATACAAGAATTTACACTTAATTAGAATGTGATTGAAAAAAAGGTTTCAGAAGAAGAAAAAGAAAAGGCACAAAGATGGTCATCGAAAAAAACAAAAAATGTCTGACTGTGAGGGGGATTCTAATGTTCAATTTAAGTACTAGCTTTTATATCAACTCCATAAAACTTTTATGATTTCAATCATATCATATAGACAATTAAGTAAAGCATATGTACAGAAAAAACAACAAAAACCCTCAAATTAAGAATTAAATATGAACCTAGGATGTGAAATCATTGTTTTCTTTTATTTTTTATTTTTACAGTAACTGAGCACAGTAAATTAACCATAAACTAATATTTTAACATCAAAGTTCCATTTTTATAAGCATGTTATAATATGTTTTATTGTACGTCAAATCCAAAGCACCCTAAATCATTATAAACTCTAAACACGAATGCTCGTTTGCAGGAACTGAATTTAAACCAAGGTTGGGTTTCTAAATAAAAAATTGAGATTATTTACACTGGAAAACTCACCAGAACCAAAAAGATGATACATGGTTTGTCTGACTTTGTATGGATAGAATTTTGAATACTTGAGAAGCTTAAGAAGCTGAGAGAGAATGAATGGAAAAATTAAAATCTATGCCTAGCAGCCTACTTAGCTATCAATGATTGTGAGAGGGCCAAAGTAAAAATAAAAACAAAGAATAACATTTGATATATACCTGAGCCAAAAGGTTAGCAAAAAAATTCACTACTCCTCGAATTATGTAGACTTGAGACCGTCAAAGTACCTACCAATTGTCTACCGCTTATATATGAGAACATTTTAAGTGTACCACAACATTGTCAAGATGGAAACTACTGAAATAATTCCAAGATGCAAATCTCGCATACCTTAGTCTTTCTCGAGTCTCAACAAATGTACCACATGCTTTTAGAATCCCCTGCAACAGCTCTATGAAAACTCACTAAAAACAATCAAAACATTAAAATAAAGACAACATCATTGAATAAAATATAGATGAAAGATATAATTAACTTCCAAACATGAAAAAATAACTACATTTTCAGAGAAAGCTAATCAATTATCAACAACCAAGATGTCTCTTGCTACATTAGCAAATGCATAAGTTTTAGTTTAAATTTCAGGGTCAACCGAAAAAAAATGCACTGTTATTTATGCACAGTTAGTTTCATATGGTCCACAATTCACTGTTGTAAGTTGCATATCTACAATACTAAACATCAACCCTGCAGTATACCACTTCATTTAGTAATAATATCAGGTTGGTGAAAGAACTTTGCATGACTATTTTCATTTAGAAGTTTTCCTTTAACATGGAAACCAATGGAAATTGTATTATAATTTCGCACACATTTTAAAGAAAGACAACAAAGTGGCAACTATATATGCAAAGAATATATACAGTACCTTGATACAAAGAAGTCTTCATTACTTCGTGAATTTTCTGTCAGTGATGTCATAATTAGAACTAGAACATGAAACTAGGTCTCTGTAGCTCCCGTACCATGATCTTAGAAGCAATAAAACAAATAGAGTCAAATACAAAAGAGCATGAATGTGTAATTGATATGTTTCATTGAGCAACCCAAATAAACCCAATGCAAGTTACTATGATATTTTCATAAAGGTATTAATAATTTTTTTTACAACAATAAAAATGACTTACTCTAAGTTATCAACATTATTAACAGTCTGATTTTCCCTTTTGAAAGTTGGTGGCTCATGCACATCACCAAATCGAAAATTTTAAATCATTTTAATCAACAAATTCATGTGTTATATTCTCCAAATCATGAATTTGTTGCACTAAATAAGACTTTAAATAGAAAATAAAAATTGTAACATAAATTAATACCCAAGAATAAAAGTGTTCTACAATATTTTTTCACACTATTGTTAATCTCTGATCTTGATTTGAAAATGAAAATAATTAAAATGTGACTTAATTGGATAAAACATTTGGGATATGTGTTTTTCATCAAAGGCTGTTAACAAAAAGGTCCCTAAAATTTATCAAGAAAATTTGCGAGAAATCCACAAATCTTCAATATTTTTGCCCAAACTCCTTGTCATACTAATTCGCATAGTATATATAATAACATTGATAGGCACACATGAAAGACCCAATACCCACAAATCAAAGCTTATAGACAGTTGAAATTTCAGAAGCCTTTACACAATCTCTAATGATCAACAACTTCAGTGTTGAACTTTTGTTAAGCCAATATCTATATCTAGCTTCTTCTAATATAGAGACACCAATAATGCTTCTTGATAGAGAAAAACCCAAATCGTATCAAACATAACCCCTGAATTAAAATTCCTAATTTTTAGGGTTCAAAGTATGGAGTAAAGCAAACAGAGATATGAACTAATTCCAAGAAAAATCAACATATCAACATCAATTCATCGATTATATGCAATTTCTCAGAGAATTTGATCAAAAAACTTAGCTATGCTTTGATCGAAGTAGTGAGAATAAGAACAAAGCAGAACCTTGAAAGTTAAAAGATGATCTCCATCATTTAGAAACTCCTAACTGAAATTCATATATATGAAGTCCACCTAGTCCATATATTCAGCAGGTGAAGCCGAGAAGAGATCAGATGCGCGTAACATATTGAGAGAGAAAGAGAGAGCGAAAGCTTCACGATGAACCGATGCAGAACGAATGATTATAACGCGTGTCATCATCATTTGTTTTTATATTTAACTGAGTGGCAATGCCATAATTATTAAAAAAGTAAGGGCATAAACGTAATTTCACGTGAGCTTGGCTACAGTGCAGGAAACAATAACTCAAAAATAATATATATCAAATATGAATGATCTAATTATTAGTTTCACGTCTTGTTTAATTGAAAATCGAATTCTCAGATAATCAAATATCACCCAAGCAAATTTTTATTCACTCATAACATGCATGAAAATGAGATAAGTATGAAGTATGAACGCATGGTGAGAAACTTAAAATACTCTGATTCGATTACTCTTGACAAACCTTAAATAAAACCACAAATTATAATTCGATTCTAAAATATCTCTTACACACATTGTGTATAGAGATGCAACGAATGATCTGTTACACACGGCTTTTTTTCGCTTAAAGAACAACTTCATCAACACAAGCATGTCCAACAATCTTCAATTCTTCGATATGAGTGATGATTTGATGGCATGCACTGATAAAAAATAGTTGATTAACAGCATTATGGACCAGCTCAAGCAGTTGTTTCCTTTGTCTAGCCAAATCAGATGGAAGATGAGCAACTATTTCATAAATGATCTCATATCTAAAGCGACTTTGCTCAAGAATTGGTGAGTTTTCTTTGTTATACAATCAATTAAATTTTCCATGAATAATTAACACATAAGTTTTCTTATATTTTTCTTAGTAATTATATTTGATATTATAGGATTGGTATAGAGGATCTCATAAGGTATCCATTATTTCAATCCTTAAATACGAGAACCTCAGTGATTTGTGGTAGTGCCTAGCAATACCACAATTTCACTAATCTAAACAACAATTCTTGAAAAAGTGCAAACTAGAAATTGCTTAAGATGGAGGATATAAACCGATTTGGATCTGTGATATATCCATTGGATAAGATGAGATTTGACAATCTTGATATGGTTGAAGCATTGAATGAGGTCTGGGAAGGAGTATATTTCAATTGACGAATGAATATAGAATATGTCACCTTTTGGTTTTCTAACATGTCGTCGAACACATCAATTAACGTTCAAACCCAATACTCAGGAAGGCATACACTCAAGATGAAAACATATCTTCTACATTTTTGAAAAAAAAAATCATACACCCATCGCGTGTAGCAATGTAGGTGTGTACATATATATCAAAGAAAAAAAGAAGAAAAAAAGCTAGATAAAAGTCATTTTAATTTCTCTTTTTTGATTTTTGGGAGTAAAAACTAGAGAATCTCTACGTATAATTGAAGAAGAATCTTCTAGGTAGATGATCAAGAATGAAAAAGAGTCCAATCAGACAAAAAAAAAAGATTAACGTGATTGAAAAGTTAGAACTCATATGATAATACCAAATATAATGGTGTTTTTTCTTTTATTATTGTTATTAAATGATAATATTTTTTCTGAAAAAGTTTGTTTTTATTTGAGAATCGAGCTGTTGTTTTATTTGTCTAGCCAAATCAGATGAAATAAGAGCAACTACTTCATAAATGATCTCATATCTAAAGCGACTTTGCTCAAGAATTGGTGAGTTTTCTTTGTTATACAATCAATTAAATTTTCCATGAATAATTAACACATATAAGTTTTCTTATATTTTTCTTAGTAATTATATTTGATATTATAGGATTAGTATAGAGGATCTCATAATGTATCAATTATTTCGTTCCTTAAATACGAGAACCTCAGTAATTTGTGGTAGTGCCTAGCAATACCACAATTTCACTAACCTAAACAACAATTCTTGAAAAAGTGCAAACCAGAAATTGCTTAAGAGGGAGGATATAAACCGATTTGGATCTGTGATATATCCATTGGATAAGATGAGATTTGACAATTTTGATATGGTTGAAGCGTTGAATGAGGTCTGGGAAGGAGTATATTTAAATTGACGAATGAATATAGAGTGTGTCACTTTTTGGTTTTCTAACATGTCGTCGAACACATCAATTAACGTTCAAACCCAATACTCAGGAAGACATACACTCAAGATGAAAACCTATATTCTACATTTTTGGAAAAAGAAAAATCATATACCCATCGCGTGTAGCAATGTAGGTGTGTACATATATATCAAAGAAAAAAAGAAAAAAAGCTAGATAAAAGTCATTTTAATTTTCTTTTGTGATTTTTGGGAGCAAAAACTAGAGAATCTCTACGTATAATTGAAGAAGAATCTTCTAGGTAGATGATCAAGAATGAAAAAGAGTCCAATCAGACAAAAAAAAAGATTAATGTGATTGAAAAGTTGGAACTCATATGATAATGCCAAATATAATGGTGTTTGTTCTTTTATTATTGTTATTAAATGATAATATTTTTTATGAAAAAGTTTGTTTTTATTTGAGAATCGAGCAGTTGTTTCTTTTGTCTAGCCAAATCAGATGGAAGATGAACAACTACTTCATAAATGATCTCATATCTAAAGCGATTTTGCTCAAGAATTGGTGAGTTTTCTTTGTTATACAATCAATTAAATTTTCCATGAATAATTAACACATATAAGTTTTCTTATATATTTCTTAGTAATTATATTTGATATTATAGGATTGGTATAGAGGATCTCATAAGGTATCCATTATTTCGCTCTTTAAATACGAGAACCTCAGTGATTTGTGGTAGTGCATAGCAATACCACAATTTCACTAACTTAAATAACAATTCTTGAAAAAGTGCAAACCATAAATTGCTTAAGAGGGAGGATATAAACCAATTTGGATCTGTGATATATCCATTGGATAAGATGAGATTTGACAATCTTGATATGGTTGAAGCATTGAATGAGGTATGGGAAGGAGTATATTTCAATTGACGAATGAATATAGAGTATGTCACCTTTTGGTTTTCTAACATGTCGTCGAACACATCAATTAACGTTCAAACCCAATACTCAGGAAGGCATACACTCAAGATGAAAACCTATCTTCTACATTTTTGGAAAAAGAAAAATCATACACCCATCGCGTGTAGCAATGTAGGTGTGTACATATATATCAAAGAAAAAAAGAAAAAAAGCTAGATAAAAGTCATTTTAATTTCTCTTTTGTGATTTTTGGGAGTAAAAACTAGAGAATCTCTACGTATAATTGAAGAAGAATCTTCTAGGTAGATGATCAAAAATGAAAAAGAGTCCAATCAGACAAAAAAACAATTAACGTGATTGAAAAGTTGGAACTCATATGATAATGCCAAATATAATGGTGTTTTTTCTTTTATTATTGTTATTAAATGATAATATTTTTTTCTGAAAAAGTTTGTTTTTATTTGGGAATCGACGCAAGGTCATATATTAATCATAGAAAATGTACGAAACAACATGAACACATTCTGCCTTCGCGGGCGATGATATAATTTGAAATGTGCAGAACCCTAGAGTTCTAACCATCTTTATGTTGAATCTCTGAGAAAATGCCCATAAGTAACTAATACTTGATAGCAGAAGCTAACTTATTCATTGAACCTGGAAAAACCAATCAAGGAGCATCCCCATCCTGGGTGTCCTCATCAGAATCCACATCCTCCACCACCACCTTAGGCTCGGTAGCAGGCTCAACAATGGGTTATCCCAATTCCATCATATACAGCTTTTTCCTTAGTCCGCCTTTCTTTTTGGGCTCATACTTCTTTTTCAGAGCCCTATGTGTGATGACAAAGTCTTGAGTATATATTAGGAACTTGTTTTTGTACTCTTTAGTATCGTTTTAATAATTTTCTTTATCGAAAAATAAATTTTGGTCTTTATTATATTGTGTGGGTCTATTGTATTGTTGGAGTTATTGAACATCATCAAATATATGGTTTATATTTTCTTGTGAGGTTGAATTACAAGCATCCAACCCCTCTTTCATTGAGTCCAGGTTGCTTACTCATCCTTGTTCACGTGTCCCTTTCTCAAATATCCTCATAAAGCATTTCCCTTTATCTCTTTGTTTTCCTAAACGCTAGTATCTTTTCACTTGTCCGAAGCTTCATTTGAGCAGGAACTATTGATAACCTGCACAAATTCTATTCGAAGAGAACTTTGATTCTCTAACAACCTAGACAAATCTCTACTTGTAAGTGAATTTCTTGATCATCTAAATTATATTCCTTGATTAAACTATTACCCCATTCATTACAATGAGATTTGTATCTTAAATTTCTATACCAGGTGTTGGGTTGTGATGGATTAAAGTGGGTGTGTGTTTTGTGTGTTGCTCAACTTCTCTCTGTTGCTTTGTTTGACTGCTATTATCTAAAGATTGAGGTAGGGAAAGACTGAATTCTTCTTTGAAAATTGATTCTAAGCCGTTGCCCATATTTGGGTATGATTAATAGCTATCTCTCTTTGAATCTCATTTGCCATTATATATTTAACTATTGGGTTTGAGTTTTGATCATATTTTTCTGTGATATTTATGCTTAAGTTGACATCCTGGTGATCTGAATTTTATTGAAACAATGATCATCTTATTGTTTCATTATAGTCTTTGGTCATGCTATGGAATATGTAAATCACTGGAATTACTTGAAACAAGTTTCAATATCATTATTTAATTGTGGTTCTCTTCTATTAAAGCATGTGCAGTAAACTTTGTTTGTTTTCTTTCGTATAATTCCCTTGTTCTTGGACTCAACCTCTCAACAAGCATTTCCTCTTAAACAAGTCATTGTTCTGATTCGTTTCATTTGGATGAAAGAATTTCTTGTTAATTATATACCTTAATAAAGTAGTAAATTTCTCCCTTTCCTACATTTGTATTCATGATCCACTACCTTCAATTAGATTTAACTTTTGCTGAAACTTAGTAAATAATATACTAATGTTTGTTCTTTACAAATAAAGTATGGCCAAAAATATTATACGATTATCTCAAGTTCTGTTCGGTGAAGAGATCATGTTCTTCTTCTTCTTCTTCTTCTTCTTTATTTTTCCCTTCCTATTAAGTACTCTTTCCGGCCAATAACTTCTTAGTGATGACGTTTACTTCTCCTTCAGTTGCTTATTGATCAGTCCAAATAATGTTATATCTTTAGTTTTGGCCTTGAGGTTTAATTAGAATCTATTTTCTGAATTCCCTGAGAGATCTTCTTGTTAATGATTTTCTCTATCTTTACTAAAGACCAAGACTATAAGTTCTTCTTTACTCCACAATGTTCTGTTTCCTTTTGGACAAACTGGTTTGAATATATTGTAATATCAAGCTTATTTGTTCTATTGCGTCTAAATGTTCCTCGTCAAAGGCAGATGTATATTTCTATGCTACTTAAGCACTGTTTGAGATTTCAATGGATATATTTTTCAATGATGTACTTGAGTTAAAGTCATGTTTCCAGACAAAAATATGTTTATTACTAAAACGCTGCCTCAGTAGAATTTTATCTTATTATGAGAGAGGACATTCCAACTTATTGAAAATCCTTGATTGATTTGATTTGGAGAAACCAAGGGTTTCTCATATTGATTTTGAATGGCTTTATTTGTTGTATTTGGTTAGACCCGGGGTATAGTTTAAGAAGGGATTGTGTCTCCTTAGGGTGAAAGACTCAAAACCTGATCAGGATCCGCTTGTACGGGGTGCGCTCGGTGGCCATAATGCGAGCTAGGGTTCTAACCGGAAAATGAAGGGGTTTCAAGGATTTCCCCTCAATTCTTAAGCTGTTGTTGCAAGTTGCAAAATATATAATGGTTTCAGTTTTTTTGAAAATAAATCGAAGAGACTTCCATATCTCTATTAGTTCTACTAGATTTATTATGAGCATCACCTTACTTTCACATTTGGTCATTTATCGAATGATCAGTTTACGTTCACTTCCTATCATGTTCAGTTGTTTGTTGGTTTGGCCAACTTCATTACTTACTGTAGCTATTTCTGATATCTTATCTTGGGCATCTTTGTTTCTCTTACATCTACAGTTGGATCTTATTTTCATTTAAAGAAAGTATTTGAAAAGTATACTTACCTTCTTACGCATTTCAAGTGTAAACTGGCTTAGAATCATTGTTTTAACTTACCCTACTGAGCAATACCTCACTTCCCTGCGTTTTTATTTGTTTTCAGGAAAGAAGTGTGGTTCTGATTCTGATATTCCTGAGTTATCGTAAATCGGTGGTCAAGTCTTGCTTGTGGACTATATGCTGCTACTGTTTTGAATGATTGTATTGAGTATGTGTTGCTACCATGATTAATTGTTGCTCAGTACATATTTTGGTCAGTAGAGCAAATTTTGTTGTGTACAGTGTACTAATGTAAAGTTAAAGGTTAAATGTCTGGGGTTGACATGTTGCTTGCTATCCAAGTGGTGAAATTTTTGTAAGGGAACTGTACCCGCATGCTTGTACATATTGAAGGAATTTGTGTTCTTTCTTCAAACTGATTTTAGCATACCTATCTCTTAGTTTTGATTACCTGAGCCAACTACAAGTTGTCCTACCTTTGCTATGGTTTTAGTTTTTCACTTCCTTTGGCTCACCACAACTACATTCAACTGCTATAATTATATAGTAATCGTTATTTTCCTTTTTGTTCCAACTCATTTGCCATTAAACTCGATTATCCTTTTCAGTTTCCTGAAACTATAGAATTCAATTACTCTTGAACTAAAGAGCAAATTTATGGGTCTTGAAAAGAAAATGCTTTACAGTGGTTTCCAGATTTAATCTGATTCGAGTTGTGACACTTTGCAACCCAGTATTCACAGTTGCCGCTCCCACCATCTTGGGCTCGTTCGTCGAGCTTTTTAGGCAACCCGGTTTGCACTTCTTGCATGGGGAAATGGCCAACAGCCCATCTTGATGCGGCAAGGTCAACTCCACCATAAATGGTAGATCCATCACTACCTCCTCCGTTGACCGAACCACCGCTGATCGGTACCTCTTTAACACCACATTGACCTCCATTTCCGCTGCATGTTTTGCTCCAATCATAATAGCAGAGGCAGCAGGAACCTCCATAATTGTTGTCAAAGACGGTGGATGAGAAGGAGGAGGAGGCACCGTAGTAGTCCCCAACCTGAATCGGGTCGCCCACTCGGCCGCTGTGAAGCCTGGAATTGAGAAGGTGAGTTGCGACACCGCTGGCGTGGCCTCTGGCGAAGAAGAGGCTTCAGATGAGCCCATCCCGATGCAGCCTAAAACATAGCCCAAAAGGTTTAGGGTTTTGAAATGGCTGTACCATAGTCAAACTCGACTATGATCCCGCCGGTAGACCAACCACCCTTGCCTCTGAGACATCCGGCGGCCCTGCACAATGCCCATTATGCTCCATCAACCCACAAACTCTACAAAACTCTGACGTGCGCTTGTAGCGACATGTAAACATGGCCGGAACCTTAGCCGACCCAAACTCAAACCTCATCGGCGGGAAGGCCTGCCAAATAGGTTGAGACAACCGGTGGAAAAGCCTAACCCGAGCCCTAGCTCCTCTTTTGATCTCATTCTCATTTATTTCCTCGAAGACACCCAAAGATTCTCCAACCAAAGTCACTGCTCCTTCAATCATCAATGCCGACAGCAACCCAAGGATTTCCATAGCCACCGGAAATCCAAGGATAGAAACAGAGGTCAGATATGTGAGACCATCGTACTTGGCCGTGACGAACAAGGTACGATTGTAAAACCACGACCCGTTCAAAACCACATAGTCGCATTCTTTTTCACGTGCGCACTTCATAATATAGCGATCACCTTGAGCCCTCATATGCAGACAATTCTTATAGCCCTAAACAAAGGTAAGAGCTCCAATCACCGTCTTGGGAAGTGGCGACTTCTTCATACCTACAAAATGCCTGACAACAAATGGTTGTCTTGAAATTGCAGTGTCTTCGAATGCCCCAACAAAAATAATATTTCCCTTCTCTTTGATGGCGAGAGCTGCTGCAAATCAGGAGGAGAGGTTGTCCGACATGGTGGCTGGAAGAGGTGCTAAGCAAAACGAACGCAAACCCTAGAGTAAACCATAGAGAGAGAGCGTGGCAGTATTTGCTTCTCAAAGTTATAAATATGTCAAACAAATTTTCCTGGAAAAGTTCCACTAGCTTCCTTTGTAAAGGATTAATCCATTTTCAAAATGAAATTGAAAATTTATACTAGTTCATTTTCACCTTTGGAGTGAGCTTTCCAGGTAATAATTATGTTCCCATATTACAAGTTCTATAAGGGCTTTTTTAAAATAATCATGCTATAAGTCTAATTAAATGCGATTTGCTATAATGTCTCAAATTCCCCTAATCTTTTGAACTTATAAAATAATGATTAGGATAATAGATAATTTTATTCATTCTTTTCCCCTAATCTTTTCCATATTCTAATCATGTAATTCTAATTATTTGAAAATCTAAAAATTCTAGGAATATTATCTAAATAATAGAATTCTCAATTCTTAGAATTTTATATTATTGAAGATATAATTCCCATCAAAATAAGATTTTCATTAAAATAAAATTACCCCATCCATACACAGCATAAAAGTTTTTCATTTCCTTCCAAATGACCTTAATTTTTGTTATATTAAAAGTTCTATATAATGTAGATCCAAACAATGAAATTCTCCATTAATAAAATTTAAATTTATTAGATTAGAATTCCAATGATTTTATAATCTCTATAGAACCTTAAATTACCGTATCTAAAAATATTGTCACTTTTTTTATTATTAGGATTAAATACTTGTCACATCTTATATTTAAGTATAAAACAATTTTGTCCTTATGGTTTCAAATTTAATCGGTGTATCTTTCTACTCTTTTTCATTGACAATTTTATCTATTTCGTTAGTTGACCGTAAAAGAAATCCGTTAT
Source organism: Argentina anserina (assembly GCF_933775445.1). Lineage (NCBI taxonomy): Eukaryota > Viridiplantae > Streptophyta > Magnoliopsida > Rosales > Rosaceae > Argentina > Argentina anserina. The sequence continues at coordinate 15,377,927 of NC_065875.1, read as the reverse complement.
CACGTTGCCGTGACAAATATTAGACATTTAGTTAACTAAAATATCCCCGCCAAAAATCAATTATATCTTTATTTTTTTCTTATATTCTTCTTTAATATCTTTATCAATACCATTTACTTTATAATGCTCCACTTTAGGAGCCAATTATTTAATGAAAAATAAAATTTTGCAAAAGGGAGGGGACATAGAGCCTGAACCTTGAGCTATATAAGCATCACCACACAGATCCTCGTAAAATAACATCTTGAATGATAGTAAGAGTCTTCTCTAACTAAACATTATCAGGATAAGACTTACAAGAAATGTGAGCTAATCTATCTTTATTTGCTTCACAAAAGATATGTATATTCTAACTGACTCAAACACAATAAATTTAAAATAATGCTTATAGTCATCTAGGATATGACTCACCTAATTCACCTTTGAACTAGCAAGGGCAACAATCAAGAGGGTTGAATCACTTTCAATTTTAATGTCAGATCAACCTTGGTGAATATTAAGGAGTAAGTCAGCTCTACACACCTCTGTTTCCATACTAAGAACTGAGTGTGCATGTACAAAAGGCTTCGCAAACGCAACAATTCTCATAACATTAAAATCCTCCACCACTACCCCCACACCACTACGTCCACTGTCATTAATAAAAGCCATGTCAATGTTTATTTTCATTCTTCCCCTTGGAGGGAATTCCCACTTCATCAAAGGACACAACCTCTTATTTGCTGACTTTGGGTGAAAACTGTTAAAATCCTGTAACTATGACCAACCCACGGAATCATATTCAAAAATTTGGGACACCCTCGCGGGTAATCGAAATATGCAAAACTAGCACAATCTTAGAACCTACAATCATAAAATTCTAGAAATTTCTATGTCAAGACCATAAGAATAAGCCCCAAAATAGAACTAGAACCTGTTAGCTAGACTAACTTATTTGATGCCTTGCCATTAGACCAAAAAGAAGAGTTAGTTGCGACTAACTCTTGTTGCAAAACTCTAAAGGTAAACTAGGCCCAAAGCTCGATCTTGAAGCACCAATCGCCACCGTTATCCCTCCAGATCCAGTCGTAATACCTTCTGCCTAGTTTCCAAGGTGCCAAGACCAACCGTCGAAAGCAGATTTGCCACCAAACTGACCACCACCAAATCAGCAATCGGCACAACACCACACCGAGGCAAAACCTAGATGTTGATATCAGCCATCTTTGTACCTGATATTAGCCGAGGCTACCATCACTTAAATCCCAGCTGCCAAAATCCCCTCCCTCACTGCCGCCAACAGCTAGGGTGTGCACCAAGGAAAATAGGGAGACAAGAGAGAACACTCAGAGTTTCTTGGAGCATTACGGATTATTAGATGCATTACCTCACTATTATTCTTTAATTTCAACAAATTCTTTATAAATTATCTAGGTATTTAGTTTTCTACCAAATATTTTTGTATGTCTCAAACTAGTCCTACCAATTCTTCATTCCTGGTTCTGCCACTAAATATATCTACATAGAACATGACAGTGTCACTAGAATTCAGAAGAACATAAATGGAGATGGATCGAGTTTGCGTGTGTGGAGACACTGTCAAATTAGTCAACCAAATAGTTTCTATGAGTGTGGGAATTCATACACGGGTGATTGGATGGGGTAAAAATATCTATGCATGATTGGATGATCCATATATTTCACAAAGCTAGGATGCATACATACGTATGACTTCAAAAACTTGTATGGCACATATTACCTTAATTAATCATTCACGTTATTGAGGGTAATTTGACCAAATATATGAATTAGAATAATCAATTTGACATATAAATAAGAAATTCTACTAGCTAAAACTTGAGGTAATCGAAACAAGTACATACCAGCTAAAACCGTATGCACCTATCAAATACCCATCTTACGTTTAAGTCACCATATGACAAGGAGACGTTCTATTTGCACTTATAAAAATACTTTCCTTATCTTTACAGTCTTTACTTATTATATATTTTCGATGTATTTTAAATTTTATATTGTCTTTATCAGTACCTTTGGCCATTTTGGGGTGCAAATAGAAGGGGTTCTAAAATCATTGTTGAAAAATGAGCATTTCCTTGAGGACTAGTTGAGGACCAAAGAGATTCACCCACTTTTCGATATTAGATTTAGATCTCGACCGTTTATATGAATAGACCATCCTTATAAATTTTTGTGCAAATTAAAAATCATTAAAACCTTCATAAATGTGATATACTCATTATAAATTTGAACAGTTCATGTTTGACAATTTTGGTTAATTCACTAATTTAATTTATTTTAATACCTTATTCATTACCAAAGTAACTGAAAATTTGTACAAATAATCTACTTATACAAACTTAAAATCTAAATAGTTGAGATAAAAAAATATAATAAAAAAATATGTCTTATTAACAATCAAATATAAGGTCATCGTAAAAGCTGATTTGTTGAAAATTCTTATTACACAAAAAGAAAGTCCTCCTACTCTCTTTTTGTTTGGTACCAAAAGGTCCTCGTGTGTTCTTAAGTCGTAGCGTGGTAACAACACTTTTCAACGAAGGGACTTGCGCGGGAATTGAGCATACCACCGGGGCAAAAATAACAAATAAAAGCCCCTAAAATCGCAAGAAATTACAACACAATCAACAATAAACCCATAACCAAATTGCCCCATTTCATTTGTGCCCTAAATTTGCCGAAGTTTCCAACCAATTGCCCCCAAAGCTCGCAGAAGCAGCTTCTGCCCCAACTAGTCGCAACTACCCAGTTTCTGTAAGCTCTCCGTTTCTAAAACCCATGTCGATTTTGATTGCTTCTCAACTGGTTTTGTACTTCCCCAAATTTTTCAATTTTTTAATCTTTAATTCGAACAAGTTCAATTTGAATTCTGTATGGTGAATTGTTACTTGGGTTTGTTTCACTGATCTGGATTATTTCAATGAATTACATTGATTTTAAGTTTTTTTGTTTTTGTTTTGGGTGTGTGTGGGAGAAGTTAGGGTTAGTTTGGTTGAAATTGAGGAAGATGTTCATGGTGAGTTGATGCTGTCTGGACCTGAATGGAGAAAGTAGTTGACTTTATGTTTCAAAGCAATTCATGAGTCCAGCTAAAGGCTCTTTTAGTGTTGAAGATCAGCTTAGTAGAGTCTAGGTTGTTTTGGTAGTTTTGAGATGGGATAGTGTCATAGAGTTGAAGGGTTTACGTTGAGCTTGGCTAATGAGGAGTTACAGGAGTAGAATAAACAGATACAAAGCTTAAAAAGTAGAATTTAGGTGTTTAAGGCTGTCTTCCGCATTGTGGGACAGGGAAGTAGCATCTAGCCATTTTTTTGTTCTTTTATTTTAGCTTTGGTAAGTTTTTCTTCTGTTTTTGGACCTCTTGTTCGTTGTATGAATGTTCTAAACTTCGATTGAGTAAAGTTTCTGTCTTCTAAAACAAAACTCAAGATATGATGAGTACAGTTTGGACTTGAAACCTCTGTGAAGGACTTGAAATTGGTTCCAAAGATACTGTTGTATGTTAGATGGATTCTTTGTTTTAATGTATCGTGTGTATGATTTGTGTAATGCAATGGATTGCATTCTGGAGATTCAACTTGTGTTTAGTGTACTACTTTTTCTTTGGACAGTTTCTAATTATTCTTATCAGTTTATGTTGATTGTGTTTCTGGGTTAGTTAGTTTCTGGAATGATTTTTTTTTCTTCCTTATATGCGGTGGCTCCTAGTCAGTCGGTCATTAGTGAACAATATGTTAATGTCTCCCTTCCTCCCATTAAGTTTTTCACCACATAAGTAAGTGTATAATTTTATTAAGAAACTGCAAATTGTAGTTGAGAGTGTCTTCCCTTCAATTTAATAGTAATGTAATTTGTGCATCCTAAAACCTTATTGTTTTTGTGTGCAGGTAATAGGCCTCTCTGGAACAATACTCAGCTGGTAGGATACTACCAGATCTGACTTGCAAGTATCAAAAGGCTGACAGTTGAGCTATCCTTGTTGGTTATTATTGGCTTTGATTCTAAGTCGGCTTGTGCTTATCTGGAATTATAAATTCGGGGTTTCAATGTTTACCTTCATTTTGTGCACTAGTGGAGGAATTTGAGTCGGCTCAGGTTCTCCAGGAGTACAATGGATTGCAACAAAGAAGAGGCCATTAGGGCCAAGGTGATTGCAGAGAAGAAGATGGAAAACAAGGATTTTGCAGGGGCCCGTAAATTTGGTGTGAAGGCTCAGCAACTTTATCCTGATCTGGAGAACATATCTCAGTTGCTTATGGTGTGTGAAGTGCATTGCTCTGCTCAACAGAAGTTGTTTGGGACTGAGACAGATTGGTATGGCATTCTTCAGATTGATCAGAAAGCAGATGAACCGACTATTCAGAAGCAGTACAAGAAGTTTGCTCTCCAGCTTCACCCTGACAAAAACAAATTTTCCGGTGCAGATGATGCTTTTAAGCTAGTTGGAGAAGCCAAAAAAGTACTTTTGGATCGTGACAAACGTAACATGCATGACATGAGACGCAAGGCTTCTGTTAGTAAAACAAATGTACGGTATAAACCCCCCATGAAGACTAGTTGGAATTCAAATGTTCACAACTTCAGAAGCAACATGAATACCCAGAACCAGCAGCAGCAGCAGCCCACTTTTTGGACTATGTGCCCATTTTGTCATGTTAAGTACCAGTATTATAGAGCAAGTGCCCTGCACAAATCTCTTACTTGTCAAAGCTGCAAGAAGCCATTCGTCGCATATGAGACAAATGAGCAAGTACCACCAACTACTGTCAATCAGCAGGCACCGCCACCTACCGTCAATCAGCAGGCACCACCACCTGCCGTCAATCAGCAGGCATACCATGGTTTCAGCAAAGTTGAAATGAAATCTCAGGAAAATTTTACTGCTGGAAAACCCAAACCGGAACCTTTTCAAAGAAGTGTTCCAAAGGCAGGTGGCCCTTCTGGCATTGGTTCAGAAAAAGGGAACCGAAAGAGAGACAGAAAGGGAGACAAAAAGGGAGACAGAAAGCGTGTAGTAGAAGCCAGTGAAAGCAGCGATTCTGTAAGCAGCAATGACTCTGAAGAAGATGTGGTTGTTGATATGGATGATCTTCAGACTCTTTACCAAGGAATATACGGGGACCAACCTAGAAGGTCTTCACGGAGTAAGCAGCAGGTATCTTATAAGGAAAATCTAAGTGATGATGACACTCCTATTTCAAAAAGGGGGAAGAGGAGTGGATCCTTGTGTGCTACTGACGAACAAAATGAAGATGCTTCTACAGGGGAGGAATCGAAAATGAAGAGCCAATCTGAACCTGTGGCTAACGGCAAAAGAGGTGAGGAAAAGGTGATAGAGAAAGACAGTGCTGCATTTGAAGATTTGTTGAATGTTGAGGCCAAAAATGTTGAGGCCAAAAATGTTGAGGCCAAAAATGTTGAGGATATTTCAGAAAGCAAGGTGAAAGTTCAGGAGGATTCTACAGCAGATACAATCTCCCATGAGAAAGTAGAAGAGCAAGTTTATTCTGTTCCCCAAAATGACTTCAGTGACTTTGAGGATACCCGGACAGAAGAATGTTTTAGAGTTGGGCAGCTCTGGGCTCTTTATGATAGTCGAAATGGGATGCCAAGATTTTACGCCAGGATTAAGAAACTGCACTCTCTTGAGTTCAAAGTGCACATAACTTGGCTAGAGCCGGACCCTGATGACGATAAAGGAAGAAAATGGGCAAATGCGAATTTGCCAATTTCTTGTGGTAAATTTGCACAAGGTGAGTCTGACATTATAGAAGACATTGGGATATTCTCTCATGTGATATGTTGGGAGAAGATTAAAAATACTTACAAGATATATCCAAGAAAGGGGGAGACATGGGCTATTTTTAAGAACTGGGATTTAAATTGGTGCTTTGGTGTGGATTCTGATTGTAAGCGTAAGTTTGATTATGAGTATGTGGAAATTTTATCAGAGTATGCTGAGGGTGTTGGAATACATGTTGTGCTGTTGGAGAAGGTGGAAGGCTTTGTGAGTGTTTTTCGTCAAACGGCACAAGAAGGGAAAGGCATGTTCCAAGTTCCACCAGGTGAGTTTTTGAGGTTCTCTCACAGACTTCCATCCTTTAAATTGACTGGTGATGAAGGAGCAGGTGTGCCACCAGGATCTCTTGAGCTTGATCCCGCCTCTATGCTCTTTAGTGCCAAGGAGATTGAAGCAAGAGACAAGAAAAGTAGTAGCAGCCAGTTATTTTCTGAATCATCAGATATAAGGAAATCTATGATGGGGAATGAAGCTACAGACTGTGGTGATCCGAACATCTTCAATATGGAGCCTGAACACAATAAAGCAAATCAAGATCATGATGCTCATGAAGGGTCAACTGCAGAAGGTATTGAAGTTCCGGACCCTGAATTTTACAACTTCGATGCTGATAAATCCCTTGAAAAATTTGAGATTGGTCAGATATGGGCATTGTATAGTGATGAAGATGGCTTGCCCAAATACTATGGACAGATAAAAAAGATTGATTCTAGGAGATCTAAACTGAAGATTTTGATTGCATGGCTTGAATCCAGCTCACTACCCGACAATTCAGTGAAGTGGCATGATGAAGATATGCCTATTCCTTGTGGGAGATTTGAGGTTCAGAGGACATTCCAAGATTATGATTCTACCATGTCCTTTTCACATCTAATCAAAGCAGTTCCAGTTAGTAGAACTGTAGTTGATATCCTGCCCAAAAAGGGTGAGGTTTGGGCATTATATAAGAACTGGACCCCTGATATTTCAAGTTCTGGCTTGGCAACCTGTGACTATGATATAGTTGAAGTCTGTGAGGATAATGGTTTTCAAAGAAAGGTACTGATTTTACGGCGTGTGGCTGGCTTCAACTCAGTTTTTAAAGTTGAAGATGAAGGAGGATCACCTAAAACTATGATAATCCCCGAGGTTGAGCTTCTCAGATTTTCTCATAGCCTTCCTTCTTTCCGGCTAACAGAAGAGAAAGGTGGCAGCGTTAGAGGCTGCTGGGAACTTGATCCTGCTGCTTTACCTGTCCGATTCTTTAGTCAGAATTGAATTAGCAAATTGGCCTCATGCTTCATATGCTTTAAAGTGCACATGGAGCATTCATTAGATAGCTCTCAAGCCGGCAGTCTCTTCCCCAGATGCTGGTGAGGAAGATGGAATCATTTTGGGAGAAGGTGTATGAACGGGGAAAGAAGCCTGCCAGTCACTCTTGAAGAATGATCACTCGTTCGATAAGTGTACTTAGAGGGAGGTGAATGTTTTCCCAGCTAAGTCTTTGCAGCCCAATGAATTTTGCTCTTGTTCTCTCGGTGGTTTCATGTATGGAACTTTTAGAATTCCTTGTTTATTAATCATTGGAACTTCAGCAACTGATGATGTTGATGCTGAAGTTACGGGTGATGTTGGAATGCCAACCAGCAATGCAAGATCTGAACTCATCCCCTCCAGAATGTTTTTTTCCGTAGAAACTTGTAATTTTTTTTGTTGGAATGCCGCCAATGCTTCTCTTGCAAATGCATCAGATTTCTTCTGATGAATTCTTTTAGGATTTTAAGTTATAGATTACATCAACATCGATTATGATATCCTCAATTCCTCATCATCGATAAAAATTGGAAAAGAGGATGTCAGAGCCGTATAATTTTGTATCCTTTAAAACTAAAGTTAAAGATGAAAATGCATTGAGGACTCAATAAGGGTTATGAAAAATTTACGCTTTCTGCTTTCAATCAAGATGATTATAAAGTTGTAACGACTCTTCACCCTTCCCCACTTTAATTTGCTCGAAAATATATTACGTGGCATTATCAAGATGATAAGCATCGTGGGCATTTGGTCTAGTGGTATGATTCTCGCTTTGGGTGCGAGAGGTCCCGAGTTCGATTCTCGGAATGCCCCGATTGTTTGTTCAAAATTTTAAACACTTAAACGCAGCGTTTCAGATTGCAGAGGGTAATAGCAGTCTCAGTGTGAACAAAGAAGAAGCCTGGAAAGTAAAGTAGAAAACCGCTATTTTTCCCTCCAAATTTTCCCTCCACTTACCAAAACCCCTTTGTCTCTTTCTCTTATAAATTTAACCCACACCTTCACTTTTCTCTTTAGGAATATTATTCTTCATCTCTCTACTATTTCCCTGTCAAAATTTGATTCGATCTAGGGTTTCCTCCCATGTTTCTTAATGGGCTCTCTCTCTGGGACGCCGATTATGACGCCGCTCCGATGGAGCCCAATCCGCCGCTTCATTCCCGGATTCAAATCCCTCCTCTATCCGGTAATCCTCCCCAAACCTTCCTCCTTTCTCGTACTCCCCAAATCTAATATTCATCGAATTCAATGAATCTCTGCAGTTGTGTTTTTTGTGTGCTGAAAATCTGATCTTGGAGAGTTTGATTTACTTTAGTTTTTGTATTGTTTGTGATGACGATGATTAGATGAAAAGGCCAAAGGAGGGGGCTATGTTGATGAGTTGCTAGTGCAAGATACTGAGGTTATTGCGGTGGAAGATGTGTTTGATACCGATATGGTGTGTTTGGCTGGTGAAACCCAAGTGGCGGATCTCTGCGGCGAGACGCAGCTGTTGGAGGAGTTTAGCTGCTTTGGGGACATGGAGACGCAGTTGGTGGACTTGGATGATCGAGTTGCGAGTGACAGTGAAGGGGAAGAGGAGTCCGATGCGACTCGAGTTTTGGATGTTGATAAGGATGGATCGGAGGGGGTGTCGGTGAGAAGAGGCGGCGGGCGGTTAGGGGATGAGGGGAGGAATCAGTGTGGTGGTGGTTGTGAAGATGGTGAGAAGAGGCTGATGCAGGAGGAGAGTCATTTGGTTGAGGAACCAAGTAATGCAGGTGCCGCGTCTTTATATTATTATGACTGTCGCTTTATTGACTATGTATGATCAAATTATTGATGCATTGCGGTTTCTCTCTATTATATGAAATGATATGTTACTGCAAGAGAAGTTTTAAGTACACTGTTGGTTTGGCATGTTTGTTCATGCGGCAAGAATTTCATTCTTCACCTTTAACTTGTGCATTCAATATTATGGCTATTGTTTTTGTAAGTAAACTTGGGATTTTGTCTCTCAGGGGTCCATGTATCTGTTGAAACACCTGTAGTTGAAGAGTCCCCAGAATTGAAGCCTGGTATGTACTGTCTAACTTCTGTATGAAATTGTATTTCCTCTCATTGGAAGTTGCTTTGTAGCCTCTAGATTCAATGATTCTGATGTATAAAAGAAACTTGGATATAAAACACTAGAGCGATTGTGGGCATCTATAATTTATATGTTTCGCTCTTTTGTTCAGGATATGTACGCATGCATTTCACTTCAGTTCGTGCACAATCCCTGCGGGCCTCTGGTCTAGCGGCTCGGAACAAAAGTGGGTCCCGTTCTCTTCCATGCAGTAATCACTCCTTGGAGCAACTTGCTACCACAGGTGGATCGGAAGTCGATCAGGAAAATGATATGGGGCGAAATGATGATAATATTAAAAGTTCAAGGGTTTCCAGTTGGACAGTGAGAGAACTTTTTACTGACAATCCAGATTCTGAAAATGAAGGCGTTTATCATGAGAGTAATGATTTTGAAGGAGAAGACTTGCTTCAGTTCCCTTCTTGTGATTGGGCAGGGTTGAGCTATGCTGATTCTCAAGAACCTGGAGAGCTATCACAGGCTAATGCTTTGAATTTTGTGGATAAGTTTCTCCAAGATAATGCTGAGGATCTTGATAAAGAAGGTGATTGCAGAAAGAGTTCTAAGAAAAATTCCAAATCTGTCCCCAGTGCAAAAGGGCCACAAGCATTGGCAAAAAAAGCCAATGATATAAGCTTAGTTACAGATGCAGGCATTTATGAGTGGGATGATAACCGTGAGGATGAAGGAGGAGGTGAGTTGTTTTGCCGAAAAAGGACAGACTTCTTTGGTGGTGGAAATCATGGGTCGAAATCTCTTCCTCAAGCTCGGAAGGCCAAAAGACTCAGAGCTGAAGAGCTGGATGATAACAAACAAATATCACAGGGAAAGAACAAGAAATTTGGTGTATATCATTCGGATTCCAAATTATTGGTGCAGAATTCAATATCCAGTGAGATGATGGAAAGTGAAGATGAAATGAGACACAAAAGGAATCTCACCAATGAGTTTAACGAAGAGTTCAATATCTGCTCCACTAGAGGACAGTTGGATGCTCATCATAATAAAACCCTGGTGCCTGGAATGCTAAATGTAGGTCTTGATACTCAGATTGCTGCTGAAGCTATGGAAGCCTTATTCAACGGGGAAGGAATACCCAATTGTGAGGCCAATGATGCTATTCATAGAAACTCGCCTGAAGGTTCAATGGGCAAAAAGACGACGAATATAAGTGTGAAGAAACCCCCTCCTCGAAAAAGAGCACACCTTAATGATGCAGGAGCTGCTTCTCGAGAATCCCAACAAGCAAAGAAAACTAGGAGGGGTGATGCCAACTCAATTAGGAAACAAGGATCTAAGAAACAGAATTTACAACATTGTGGTACCTTTGCACCCATTGCACGTCGAACTAGGCAGTCTATTCTGGTAAATCAGCTCAATAAATCTGATAATCCATCAATTGGTTGTGGGGAAGAGTCTAACTATGTGATGGAGGATGTTGCTGGTGTTCAGTTGAGCTTTAAATCTTCAAAACTGGGTAACGATCAGGCTAGCAGGGTTGGAATATCTAAACAAAATCAACATGCAAATGTTAATGCAGTTGGTGACGGTATCCATTTTGATGGGTTAAGCTTTCCTAGAGGACGAAGGTCTCAGCGAAATTTGTCCAGCAAGGTTCATGGACCCGATAACTTAGATGATTCACCAGTGCCATCTCCTCAGCTAGAGAAGTTTGGAGACTATGTCAGTAGGCGCAAGAGGTCACAGGATGCTAGACTCACTACTGTTGATAATGCGTTTAAAAGAGTAACCAGATCTTCCAAATGTGGATCTCTTGTAGAAAAGAATTTGGAAGGATACTTTGCAAAGAAAAACTTTGATGAAGGAGGTTCTGATGATGCTGCCCTTCATTGTAATTCTTCCCATAACGATGGGAAAATGATCTCAGAGAATGTAATCGTGGAGAAGACTGTTAGGGTTCCTGGCAGGTTGAGTAATCCAAGTCCCTCTTCAGTTAGAATGAGGGACAAATCTCCACGTCAGAAAGGTGGCTGCCAACAATCTGATGCAGCATGTGCTACTCCGATTAACCGCAATAATGTGGCTGTCAATGATGTATCTCCTGTTTGTATGGGTAATGAATATTTCAAACAGTCATGCAAGAGGAGCCTATCACGGCCGAGCCTTTTGAAAGAACTGCGCGACTTGAGTCCACTTGAGCATGAACCAACTTCAGCATCAAAGGATTCAAGGAGGAAGAGAGATATGACTAATGTTCGAGTACTATATAGTCGCCACTTGGATAAGGACATAATTAAGCAGCAGAACAAGGTATTTTTTTTAAATTTAATTAGCGATTCAGTAATTATGCAAGCTGGTGTGAGGTAATCTGATTGTATATTGTTTATCTTATAGGTTTTGGGCCGACTAGAAGTTTCTGTTGCAACCTCTATGACAGATGCCACACACTTCATAGCAGATCAGTTTGTGCGAACAAGGAATATGCTAGAAGCTATAGCTTCTGGGAAACCGGTGGTGACACATTTATGGCTAGAGAGCTGTGGACAAGCTAACTGTTTCATTGACGAGAAAGATTACATACTAAGGGATACTAAAAAGGAGAAGGAGTTTGGCTTTAGCATGCCATCTTCATTGGCACGTGCATGCCAATATCCACTTTTAAAGGTAAATGTTAAATTTGTGCTGTTGTTGGCCGATAGATTGGTTACTTGTTCTGTTCTAATAACACATGGATTTCTGCAGGATCGGAAAGTCTTCATCACCCCAAATACAAAGCCTGGTAAAGAAATAATTTCGAGTCTGGTCAGAGCTGTCAATGGCCAGGTAAAGTCATTTCTATTTTACAAAGACATGTCAATTTATTTGTGGATGTTGTAAGAGTCTTAATCGCTGTGCTTACAAACTTGTGTTTGTAGAAAAGATAGAAGCTATTTTCTTAACGTGTATGTGTCTGGTTTTATCCTGGCTTACTTGATCTCTTTTGCCACCACTAGATCCAGCAATCTAAGTTTTTCTTGTTTGAACTGTTTACTAGGCAGTGGAGAGAATTGGCAGATCTGCTTTGAAGGCTGATCAGAGTCCAGATAATCTATTGGTTCTATCTTGCGAAGAAGATTATGAAATTTGTGTGCCTCTACTTGAAAAAGGTATTAGGGGCAACTTCATTTGTCACATCTCATGTACTATAAGAAAAGGAAAACAGATTTTTGTGACACTGCTTTGTTCTTGCAGGAGCTGCGGTTTACAGCTCAGAGCTGGTATTGAATGGTATTGTCACTCAGAGGCTGGAATTTGATAGGTTAGTTGCATGTAATTGTTAGAACAATGTTTTCTGCCAAATTGGATTTGAGTTCGCAGTGTTCATATTTAGCCTTATTCTTCTTTTTTCCATTATGCCTAAAGCTGATCAGTATCAGACTATCAGGTACATTGATTGCAGAAGTGGTTTAACAAATTGCAATATATATTTTTTGTGACAGACATCGCCTTTTTACTGATAAAGTAAAGAAAACCCGGTCTACCATATGGATGAGGAAAGATGGCAATAAGTTCCAGCCTGTGTCCAAAAGCAAATAAGGTGTACCTCTATTTATAAATTTCCGTTCTCAGAATTCCCAGTCTCTCCTTAGTTAGGTATCATGTTGGTCTGCCATTCACATTCAAGTTCTGTTGTCTTTGTATTTGCATGTAAAAATGTAGTCAATCTGTATATAACTGAAAATGTGTCATTCAGTTTTCCTTGTATTCCCATATTGGGGTTATGTAGCTAGTGTAAAAAGTAATCTGAACATATACTAGTGTATACTGGTTAGTGATTTTGTCCACCTTCAATAAGATTTGCCAAAGAGATGACGAGTTATGGGAATCAATTGATGTCTGCCTTTGTAATTTTCCTGTTTCATTTGTACCATGTTCTTTCAAAGATCAGAGAATAAATATAGGGCTGCGTAGGATCGAGCAGAATTTTATAATTAGACCTGGAGTTTAGTCTTGTACCGTTTTCAAATTGGGCAGTGGAACTGTTGAGCTTCTACCTCCGGATACTGTTACTGGCAATTGACCACTTCAGAGTTCAGAGAATAGGTAGTAATGGACATTTCTTTATGAAGAGTGTTGCCTGGCTTATTACTAGCAGAAAGGAACCTCATTCTGTGTCCAAGCCTCTCCCAAGGGTTCTTAAGATGTGGAAACTATGCCTCCTGAAGTGTAACTAAAAATTTATTCATTTTAAGCACCCAAACAGTTTGATCAATCTGTGATTCACATATGGAATCAGTAACTCATCCATGTCAAGGATGCGCATTTGCTAAACAGGTTTGGAAGTTGGCACAAGTTCCTAATTCTACTGAGTGGCAGGGTTCTCTACTTAGTTGGATACAGTTTATTTGTGACAGTGAATCTCCAGAGAATCTCTCATTTTTCATCTTCTATCTGGTTGAAATGCTCCCAACCTTCCACTTGGATCAGCTAGGAGAGAGTTTCTTGCGGTGCTTTTTCTTTGCCGTCATAAGAAAACCATTAGTGCTGCACATGATAAAATATAGACGAGGGATACATGCTTCATTGCTTCGGTGGCAACATCTTTCATTATACAAAAACTTGTCTGCTCGATCAATTCTAGTAACCAAAAAAAATGCATTATTGTATTAATAATTGACCAACACAACGCTAAATGCTAGCCTTGCTAGTTGCTACTACCGAGATTCAGTCAAACTGGGCTGGTGTTGTTTTGAGCAACTTGAACTCGCCAAGTGAAGTATTGCATATACAATGTGTTGAGGCTCATTGATATTCCGAAACCCACTACTGATGCAAGCAATATTGAATATACAGCGGGCAGATGAAACTGGGAAAAGAAAATGAATAGCATTAGTTAATATCTGCATTTTCTTGATACCCTTGTACCAGATTGAGTAATTTGATGATATTGTTACCCCTTTTGGTGGCAATGAAACAAGAACGGAACGGTTTGATGTACCCAACAACTTGGCAATTTGACTAAAGATACTATAGGGAAATCAATTATTGGAAGAGGGACACTCACTGTAGAATAGAGAAGGTGTACGCTGAGTGCTACAAGTCCGAACTCGAGAGCTGCATATGTCCATATATACTCCTTGATTGCTGAATTTAAACAAGAAAATAGTGAGGACTGTTTGAAACTTGGGTAGGACACCAATTATTTCTGAGGCTTAATCATACCGAGGACAACTGCAAATATTGATGCTAAGAGACCCAATGTAAATGCAAATGGTGCTGCAACCATGATAGCTTGAGTTTTCAAGTCTCGAATCTGCATAATGCGAAAGAATAAAATTAGCATTGCTAATCGTGCTACGGATAACCAGCTACATTTCAGTCCCTTGCTGCACCAGTAATTTTGGGACCTTGTATTTTCCAATATAGAATATTCCATCACCACATAAGTTACGGGTCTGACATGTAATCTTATGTTAGGGTTTCTTTATGCTGAACATTAATTTGTTTTGATTGTATATTGTGATCGGATAATCCAATTCATTAGGAGACACGACAAGAACTTCCAGTTTAGTTGGAGACAAATTCTTTGTGCTTAAAGTATCTTCATAGAAGAATGGGCATACCAGTAGTTGCTCCAGAAAGAAGAAATAGCATATTGTGCTAATCAATACCAGTATTACGAAGTCCTGCCACGCACTGCACAAGACATGATTTCATTAGCTATAAAGGGTTTTAAAAATCTAGGACTATCATATGCTTGGGAAAAACAGAATTCAGCCATTCTATTAGAGATTGACTAGTATGATAATAAGCCCTACAGAATACATTATCTGCTTACTGGTGAATCATTGATGGTGGCTGATACTTTTATTTTTCTGTTCAATAGAAGAATTAATCATATGAATGATTCAAACGTCTCATAATCCCAGCTCTAGCATGCCAAAAATCTATCTTTTTTTTTTTTATAGTTCTATCTCATCTGTGAAAATCTTAAAAAGTTCTCCTACATGGTAGAGATCCTATTTTGCCTATGCAAGAAAAAGACAACCCACACCACTGTACCAAACTACTGATGTTGAGGTTATAGAGATCCTATTTTTGTTAGAACAAGTAGTATGATATTAATCACTGGTAGGAACTCAAGACAGTAGTCACAGACTCACAGTACATCCACAAAAATCTCCATTATTAAAGTTAAACTTCAATATTAAAATTTTCAATGAGTTTATGATTTAAATCCTATTTTTACAACAGATGATTTGGATCCTTTTCTAGCCCTTAAATTGGGTATATCTTTTTGGAGAAAAATGACTATTCAATCGTAAATGAACATCGACAGATATTTTAGAAAGGTTTCTATTTGGGTTTTCTTATGCAAACCTTAGTATACTCATGAAAACATGAATCTTTAAATTGTATCTCCCTATCATATTCATAAACAAAAGGTAATTTAATCCCACATTGTCACCTTATCGTTTCCGGACGCAAACTCTGTTGATTCTGGTTCTGTCCATTGGTCCTTTGAACAGAGCTCTGTACTCGAAGCAAGGTTACAGGTAAATTCTGAACCTCCTGCCTACATACCTCACATGTTCTGTTTCCTCTTGTGCTAAACCACTCAATTGCACACTTTTCATGTACAAGTCTGAGAGCCCCTTTGCAACTGCATTCCATTTTGAGTGTATTTTGTTCTTCACATTCATCAAGACAAATCCTGCATACTGCTTCTTCTTCAGGAATTTCTTCATCATCAGCCTCGACTGCAACTGGAGTTATTTGATCTGATATGCCAAAAACAAAATTAGAGGGGTTACTGACAGTGTAATCTTTTACAACAATTCTGTTCCCATGAGTAACCTCTAAAACACAGAAAGTTTACTCGTTATTAATAAACTTTATGATAGTTCTACTACATACCATCACTAGGATCCGTCTGGATACTCTCATTTCGAGCAGCAAAAGATATGGATCTGACAATAACTTTATTTCGCCCAGGCACAGACAGGGACCTTGAAATTGTAGGCTTACTATTTTCTTTCTGCATAATATTAAACACAACAGTCTCAGATACTATCACTAGTTCCTTCTTTTCTGGAATTACTTTATCTTTTTCTAATAAGATGATTTCCATAGCCACAGGCCATTTTAGTGAAATCCAAGGACAAAAATAAATCTAAATGAAGCACATTAACTCAGACAGATGTATTGACCAGAATAATTATATAGCATGATTAAGAGGTACCTTGTGAACTTCAAATTTTGGTCAGACAAAAAAAAAACATAAACTAGGTTTATTTTGCGTGACAATATATGTTTAGGTACATTCTCTGAAGAATTTCAAACAGAAAATGGCAAGTTAAATCATCAATCTTGAAATATCTTCTACCAAGATTGTGAGAGTGGAATATTCTCAAATCATCGAATATTATATGACACAATATTTGTATATCTTCAAGTGCAAATAAGCATGTGAAATCTTTTTTTTGTTTGAAAAGAATAAGCATGTGAAATCTAATAAACTTGGGATGTGGAAAATCCTAGATTGCATGACCACTTACATAGCGCTTGTGCCGTTCGTTATACATCCTTGCAGAAACAGGTGTAGAAATGGATGGTGACAGATTAGATGCTGGTGTGACAGGAAGAGAGGCACACTTTGTCCAAGAAGATGCTGGTTCATTATTGGCTGCTATTGGACTTCCGGGAGCTGTACTAGAGTCTGAATTTAGGAGGGAACTTTTCTCACCATCCTGCAGTGTACCTTTCTTCTTGAAGCTTAAAGCCCGGAATAAGCCTCCTGATAGTTGGCTACTCTTAGAGGAACCTTGAGACTGGATCATGCCCTTCCCACTACGGCTTCTGCCAAACCCTGCATGCCTTGGGGGTATTTGAAGTGATATATCAGGGCGTCTTCCTCCATGACCTGGTTCCCCACCTTCTTCATGTATGGACTTCAGATTCTGACCACCAGTCTGCATAGAAACCAAGAATCTTAGCAGTTGGACTTAAAAATTTTGTGATCTTTAAATCATCAAAGTAAATTCAAATGTGTTGTGCAAAAACAACCCGGCTGAGACGCTGAGTACAACAACACAAGGGTATATCATGCAGAATTCAGCTCCAATATTTGTCAATATCTCTAACAATCTATCTGCTCAATAAAGAAAGTAGTAGTAAACCCATCCCCACTTTACATATGACAATCAATGAACCAAGATCTACAAACAGAAGAATGTAAAACTTCTATTAGACCCTTTTTCAGATATCTGAGATCCTACCACCAAATCCAAAAGCAATTAGGAACCAGCTAATCAATAAAGCAGTACCAAAAGTCCAAAATAGACCATCATGGGTAGAGTGAAAAAGTCAGCCCGGTTGTTCTTTTAAGCTATAAGTAGAAACCCAGAAGCCAAACATGAACAAACTCACAAAGCACAAGCTGCATCCACCCAGCTACCACATATAGTAACTCCAAATCCAAAAAAAACAAATCACATCCAAATTTAGAAAGAAACCCACAAACCTGAGCAGCAGGAGATTCTGCAACTCCACTACTCACTCCTTGAGGCGCTTGCATTGCCAAGAAAACCAAACCAAACTCCCCCAGAATCTAAGGACTGAAACTTTCTACCAACAGATGAACATAATATAGTTCAGTGATTGAAGAACAACATGGGAATTGCTTGTTTAAGGTTATTATATAATCCAAGTATTTTTGGTTATAATAACACCAATGGAGAAGGAATACAAAGATTAATAATTTAATGGAGGAGAAAAGAACAAGAGAATTTCCAAGGAAAGACACTGGTCTCTTGAAGATGAAGAATCGAAGAAGAAGAAGACGAGGACTTTTAATTACACAGTATCATGTCGCATTGCATTTCCATACTCGCGCGAGTGGACACTCGCTCTTATGGACGCACTCTAATCACTGAAATAGAGGGAAGCGGAATTATGTGCGGCTGGGGAGAGTGGGAGGGAGTGATCCACTTGGAGTCGTGAGTCGGTCCACCGCATTAATTTTATTACTGAAATTAATATTCACTGCTCACGTTCATTTGTTCTGTAAAAACAAAACTGCAAACAGGTAACTTCTTCTGTTACTTTAAAGAATAAGGTTGGTTACAAAAACCGAAAGTGACTTTAATCTGAGGATATCCTTAATCTAATTCTTATCTCCATTATAGAAACGTAATTTAGTTGGTGTCAACAGTTTTATTAAAATTTTAAAATCTTTAAAATAATTATGTTAGAGATAAATAATAATAATAATAATAATATGTGGTAGAGATAATATGATAAATTATAAAAATAAAAATAAAACAAAATTAAAAAAATCAGGAAAAAATTGTGAATAGTGAAAAAAAGATAAATCAAAATTAACTATTATTTTTTTAAGTAATTGTGTAATTCGTATAAATTTATACGAGTCAATGCTACTAGTTCAATTAAATCACCGGTAGTAGTGGTGACTGGTGAGAGTATAAGACAGGCCCTAAAATCTTAATTTATTGTTAGTGACCATAGAAAAATGTTATAAAAAGATTACTTTGTTTGCGCTCCATGTGAACCAGTAAGTAGGTTATCGTCCGAGGCGTGGTAAAATTGTTTATACGACGTCTCTGTCTCTTGGCCATCCGACGAATGTGTACAGAGAATGGATCGATCAGAAAATAATTGAGTAAAGGGCTAGTGCTAATGACCAGAGTTCTTTATCTTCGTGTTAATCATGTTGCTTCGCTCGCTCTTATGGTTATTTATACTTGGAAGAGGACTTTTGGTTGCATGGTAGTAGTATTCGAGTGGTTGTTTGAGTAAATTTTTCTCTCCATCTCAATTAATCTTTACTTGTGAACTTCAAAAAATGCAAGCTACCAAGTTCCAACCCATATCTTGCATCGTCAAAAGAATCATAAGCTGATCAGAATATCCCACAGACTTGATTGAAAATGGCAACATTTTATTTTCTTTTACAAATCTTCTATTAAAAAACCAAATACATAAAAGTGTCAAATGTGTTCACTATTCACTCTCTAGCTCTGCAACCCGACAACTTCAGAATCCTCTCCTTCCTTCTTCCCATCCTTCTCCGGCCACTGCACTGTACCTTTTCCGACCCCTTCTTCGTGACCGACCGCCGGATTTGCCCCCTACTCTGAACCCTCTACCCTATCGTCAACTCTACCCTTAGAAACCAACTTTCGCAGTCCGAAAGTCTTCCTGGAACTTGGCTCACTCTGTAAATCTCTTGTCTCTGATAATGCGTATTTTACTTGTTGAATCCCCTTAG
Source organism: Argentina anserina (assembly GCF_933775445.1). Lineage (NCBI taxonomy): Eukaryota > Viridiplantae > Streptophyta > Magnoliopsida > Rosales > Rosaceae > Argentina > Argentina anserina. The sequence continues at coordinate 15,358,478 of NC_065875.1, read as the reverse complement.
ATTTCTGATTTCTTATTTGGGTTGTGTATTTTCAGTGAATATGAAGTTTCTTGATTGGTATTTAAAGATTGCATTTGGGTCAGCTCTGATTGGAGCATCCATGGAGTTCTTTATGATCAAAACCGGCTTCTGTGTGAGAACTCTCCATTTCACCTTTACCCTTTTTTTTTTCAATTACTTTCTCCTCAATATGTATTCCCTATTAGAGTTTAGTTTTTGATGCATAGTATGGAAATATTAGCTTCATTTTATGTCTGCTTGTGAATTGTTGTGGATCTGTCATGGAAAGTTTGTTGCTTTCTAATAAGAATGGATCAGACTGTGCCTGTACAGGTGGTTCATGACTTCTGTAGTTTCAGACATGTGGTGGGATTTTTTGTTAAATGGTTCAGCAGACGTTGTATATGGATTGGTTATAATTGGCACTTTTTTGGTTGAAATTACTCTGGATAGGGTTTCATTTACATGGTTTTAGTGAATTGTGGACCGTTTGAATCGGCACTTGTGTTCTAAGTACATTGATTGTCAATGGTAATGGTTACTCTCGATTAATTTTGAGGAATGATGATCCCGGATGCTAAAATTGACAACCAGTATTTACTTGACAATTTCTTCAGCACATGTTGCTCCCTTTTTGTACCCTTTCAATTTTTTGGGCTCCTCCACCTTATCAACAGTCTTCGTTATGATACTAAATTTTAGTTTTTACCAAATGCATCTTTATGTTTGTTATCATTTAATTGAACTTTCTCCAACAGTTTTTGTGAAAGAGCTGCTTTGTAGTCTCTCATAGTCTCATGATTTTCTATTTCATTTCTTGCTAATTATATGTCCCCTCTTTCATACATGAAGATGATAAAGTAACAGTTCTGGAGTCTGAAAAACGGGCTTGGGAAAGCTCTCCAGAGGCTCAGGCAGTCAGAGACGCTCTCAATCCTTGGAGAAATCGTGATGTAGAAGCAAAGAAAGAGTCCTAAGCTAGACGGGCCTCATTTTCGTAAGGTTAGTAGTTAGGGGATCTTTACGTAGTTGTTTTTAGATGCCTATCCATTTGCTTGGTACAGCTAAAGTATTAAATTCTTATAATTGTTTTTATTGCATATCCTTTGCTATATGTTTGCGTATGTAGGATTCATAATTGGGTTGTAGGCACTGACTGTGGATGAATCAACATACAAAACCTTTGTTTGGGAAAAAGAAAGGAAAAGGAAAAGAGAGAAAACCATCTTGTTTTGCCTGGACTGTTTTGCGTCAACTGATCACAATAATTTACATCATATCTGTCTTTAGTTTAGTAATGAGTGAACTAATGTTGAATGATATAGAGACAACTATAATTTGTCTATAGGAGCTCAGCTCAATTTTTCAGACAACAATAACTCGACCTTATTTGCATGAGTTGAACCTGTACATGTGCATTAATTTTTACTTATTACACTAGAGCACTACACAACATTCTGTGCATATTAGTTTGCTACAGTAACAATTGAAACTGTTTTCTTGTGCTCTTCAGGAAGAAGATAATACATGCAGGACAGTTTTTGAGAAATACTTCCGTAGTAGGACATTAAGTGAAAGGTGCCCTTGATCTTCCTAAACAATAGTTTCATACGGAATGAAAGTTTTGAAATTTCTATTATTCTTTTCATGGAAATAACATACTGTCTTACGATATACTGTTGCCTTACAATTTCTGATTGATCACGCGAGGTTGACCCTCCTTAGTGCAGTGTTCATGGAAGGCATTACATATTTGTAACCTTTTTTTCCTTTTTGTGTGTGGCGTTCCAGTGTTGTAGAACATTTATGTATCTGAGAAACTAGAATTTTAATATTTAACCAGAAACTCAAAAAGTGTTGTAACATAGCAAACAGTCCTTACTGACATTTATTGTTTTTTCCCGGTGGAGCTTAGTTTTTAGAGCTCGTGTTATTTTGTGGCAACAAACCACCTTATGAGCAGCATTTAACAAGGAATTGGGGGATGAAATTTGATCGTCTTTCCTTCAACAGAAGAAGCAAAGTGAAGGACAACGAAGGCATACTGTGGTTTCTTGGCTCTTTCTTCCATATGAATTGCTAAGAGCATCTCCCACCATAAGGTAAAATTGGTAAGCTATAAGTGATATATGGCTTACCACTTTAGTATATTCCTAGCATCTTTTTTGCCTTTTATTTTTAAGCTCCCACCATAAGGTATAAATGGTAAGGTATACATAGGGTTTTTGAATGACAACGGCTATTATTTGAATCATGATTGAAAAACGGCTACTATTTTTTTTGTCAACATGTATAACGGCTAGTTAACGGACATTTTTGAAAATTCTATATATTCTTTTAATATTTATGTATTATTTAGTTATTTTACTTTTATGCATCAGTTTGTATGGTACTTTTTCCGAGCTCGGAGGTCATCTCCGAGAAAGTTTTAAAGAGGCCGTTAATTATCGTTTATAAATCATAAGTTATTTTTATACATTAAAATAATTTAACTCAATCATATTCAATATTGGGATCATATGAAAGAGCTCACTGCTAGGTTCGTGATGGTACAATAGTTATTTGTAAAAAATAAAAATAAGTATGGTATTTATGGAGAAAATTAATATGTAACTAAAATTAAAATGAATATAATTGGAATATTAGAAAAAGTATGAGGATAGATTGGGAAGAAAATGAAAAAATATATCTCATTTACCTTACGAAATGGAATGCCATAGATAGCATTCCACTATTCACATAAGGCAAAAAATTTTTTGGGAAAATGGGGATACCTTATGGTGGGAGGTGGTAGTAAGGTATATTTATGGTTTTACCTTATGATGGGAGATGGTCTAAGGATAGATTCCAGCTGGAAATGGTAGTAGAATGTCCATCCGAGATTTGTAAGTGCATCATCAAAACTCCATTTTTGTTTGAATGATACGATGTTGAAGTGTTGAACTTTGAAGGAAGATCAACACTGTCATGAAGAATCATTCTGGTACGCCAAGGGAAACCCATTTTCTTGTTGATACAGTAGATTAAAATCTCTGAATTTTCTTCTACTTTGTCGAAATTGAAACCATGCGGATAAGCTGCCTGACGACCTGCCCTTAGTGCTAATGCTTCAACCAACATGGGCATCAGTACGACCATAAGCCAGTATAGGGTTACTTGTTCAGGCACATTTGGAACAAGATCGCCGCAATTATATTTCTCCTTCAGGCAATCTTTTTTCAATAACAAAAGGCATCAGATTGTTTCCAAGTTCCAACTTCCAAGGCGAAATACACAGCAGCCTGACATGCCACTGCTGTAGCATGTTCAGCTGAGAGCAAGTTTTGAAGAGGTTTAGAGCCTTGAATCACAAATCCCAGACCACCCTTCTGTGTTAATTGATTAAAAGAACCATTTATATTAACTTTAAAACACCAAATGAAGGAGAAACCCACTGCGCCACTCTAGCTGAACCAGTATTCCCAATCCTCCCACTGTGAACCCGAAACTCTGTTAGCCACGAACTAGCACGTACAGCGTCATATGCCGCAGACGACTTCTGATCCCAAACCCCCTTGTGCCCCATAACTAAAACATTAGATCCTCAAAATCCTGTTCGTAGATTATTAGCACAGAATTGAGCTACTCAACAGTATCAATCCCATCAGTGTGCAAATCTAAGCAACGATCACTCACCCTTCTAATTGATAATAGCACTTGCCAGGTGAATGAACAATTGCGACAGATATGAAGTGTAATTTCAACCTCAGAGTCACATAACACACAAAGCAGCACTACATGCTTAAAGCTAGACACTGCAGACATGGCAAGAAATCATTGTACACACGCCAAATACACATCTTGGTAGATGCTCGTTTTACACCTTCGCAAATCCTCTTCCATAAATCACACTAGAGATATACAGTTAGAATTTTCAGCCTCCTAGAAGAAGAGTGACGACCATCACTCTCACAGAAATTTCCTATCACTCTCCATCTTCCAAACACATCTATCAACTACATCCCTATCAGGCTATCACTAAAAAGGAATTGTTGATATAGCTTCCCCTCTTTACAAAAAGAGTATATCTCTAATCATAGTTTCAGCCTAAGTAGACACAAGGATTGCGGGTATGATTTGGGATTCCTGGTACACATGGATCCAACCACGCCCGTACTTGCAATCCGTATCTTATCTGCCAATGTCTCCCCTGGACAATCAGATCCATAGAGTCTGTTTTTATTTTTTATGTTTTTATACATTTCTAAAGATTAGTTCATCTCTGAAATCCCCAAGACAATATCACTTATACACATAGTTTTTGGTTATTCATTTACTATAAGCTATGTATCACTGTCATCAAAATCATTTCACCAAGAGGAACATCTTAACAGAAGTTCTAAATATTCAAGGCAATCACACAGTGATGGATATTCATTTCAAGATAAAGCCTAAATCGAATATTGAAATCAAAATCCCGTATTCGAAACAAAGGCTTTATATATCAGCATATATGGAAGCCAGTATAAATCTCCCTAGCAGGTTCCAATTCACATAGTTATAATGAAACTAGCAGAATGTATTCCAATTCACATAGTCACAATGAAACCACAGCAAAAGAGTAATCTATGGCACTATAACATTAAGCGTTCAACTAACAAAATCAAAACTGCAAAACAGTTCGAAAATGGACACCTGAACATTCAAAATTTGAAGCCAGAAAATCTCAAATGAACAGCCATGCCGAATCCCTCTCCTGCATTCTTACTCCTCTTACCTCAAAACTTTACTTGTTCACAACAACAAACCAGATCATCCAACTAATCCACATCAACGACCTCACCTCACTAACTCCACCTTCTTCTCATCCTTCGCACTTCCCTCCATCCTCAACAACGTCTCATCCGGCACGGCCTGATACACGGGCAGCGCAAGCGACTCCAGAAGCTTCAAATGAAACGACCTCACACCGCGCCACTTGCTGGGAACAACCTCCTCCACAATCCCCTCCACGGCCGCAACCACGTTCTCCACAATCTCCTCACAACTCATCGAAACCCTCCCGACCCTCACCACACTACAAGTCCCACTCCCCAAATGCACCATCGCCGACCCGAGAACCCTCTCCACCTGCTCCTTCCAGTTCCTCTTCTGCAGGTCCACCGGCACCGGCACCATCCTCTTCTTCCTGTAAAACTGCTTCCCCAGCAGCCTCGGCAGCAGCTCTATTATCCTCTTGTCGGCCAGAAACGCGTCGTGGGACGACATGAGTTGGCGCTTGGCTTCGAAGGAGTTGAAGTGGGACTTGAGTTTGGAGAGCTTGAGGGCTTTGGAGATGGGGAGGTTGTGGGTTTTGATGAGCTTGTGGATTTGGGGGGCGGTGAGGGTGGAGGAGGAGGGGCGGTCGTCGTAGATGAGGCAGAAGGTGGCGGAGGAGGAGAGGAGGGGGTGTGGGAGGGGGATTTGGAAGGAGATGACGCCGTTCTTTGGGGGGGCTTTTTTGAGGGTGAGGACGAGGTAGGTCAACTCGTCGTCTTCGGGGTTTCGGTGGGTTTGGGAGGCTCGCCATTTGAGGAGGGATTTCACCGCTTTTTGGACGGTTTTTGGGTTGAGTTTGGAGTTGGGACGGGGAGGAGGAGGAGCTGCCGCCATGGTTGGGACTCTGGGAGGGAGGGTGGAAAGGTTTTGGGGGGGGTTTACACTTTTTAGAAAAGAGGTTTAATTTGGGTTTATTGGGCCAACTTCCATCAAAATATGTATGCGCGAAGGAATAGAACCACAAAATCCATCAAAATTTTGGGAAATTTTTTAAGAGAACATAAGTAATATGATTATAGTCCAATGTTCTAAAAAAACGACTGTCTAAACCACTTTGGCGGCGCCTAGGCGCTAGGAGGCAGATCACTGCCATGCGGCCGTCAAAATGGGTGGACTTGAAAAAAACGCAGTGAAAGTAAAAGAACTTCATAATGAAGATTTTATTTCAGATGATGACACAGAAGATGAAGAAGGAGAAATATATATTGAGTCAAATATGTTTCTTTTTTGTTACTTATTGTTTCAGCTATTATATTTGTTAGAGAATGCTTAAGGTGTAGTACTGACCTTGGGTATGGAACTAGCTAGCTAGGGTCTTCTGAACTTGAGATCATATGCAATTGTAACAGCTCGATCATGATCATTAGCTGTGTTTTGCTTTGATATATAGGATTGAATTAGAATTTTTTTTCTCTTTGAGAATGAGATATTTCAACCTTTGAGTGCAAGCGATTTGGATGGCTATGCTTTATATGCTTTGGTGGTATATCTATCTTTTCCGGAAGCAAATGCGACCATTTGGGAATCAAAGGAGAAGAGAAAGATCAAAGAGATCTTATTTTTGAACGCAAAGAGATCTTATCAAATAGTGGCTAATTAGATACTGGTAATGAGATACGTACGTCCTACAGTGTTCCAATATTAGACTCTGATTCTACATTTCTACATATCTACTTCATTATATCTAAATACACATACCATGATTAAGCTATAACTTAACGTCAAGCTATATTTTATCTCTACAACTAACCTAGCTAGATAGGGTTAACCGGTTAAGCATATATATATATATATATATCTATCTATCCAGAGTGAAGGTTCACTCTGAAGTTTCAGAGTGAAGTTCCAATTTTGGCACACTTTTCGGTTAAATTTTTTCAGTATAAGCGATTCAATATTTAGGTATGCTATTCAAGATCATCTCTACAAAATTTCATCTAATTCGGACATCGTTAAGGTATTGAAATTAGATTAAATCAATGAATGAATTAAAACTGTTCAACGTGAACCGTTCGTGTAAATCTTAATTTTGAAAGCTCAAATCATTGTCAAATTGGATGAAACTTTATAGAGATGATCTTGAATATCATATCTAAATATTGAATCACTTATGGTGAAAAAATTTGACCGAAAAGTGTGCCAAAATTGGAACTTCACTCTGAAACTTCAGAGTGAACCTTCACTCTGGATAGGGACTGTATATATATAGTTTCAGAGTGAACCTTCACTCTGGATAGGGACTGTATATATATATATATATATATACAATATCAGCCCTTCTTGGCTACGGAGGTCCGCACCAAGATTTTGGTGCGGATTTCCATATTTTTACCATTTTTTGATCAAATTTTCTCATCTCCACCGTCTAGTATCTAGATAATATTGTGTAGATCATCTCTGCAAATTGTCAGCCAATTTGGTAATCGTTAAGGCCCTCAAAATTGCGTTTTTCTGTTAAAAATATGAACGGTAACGGTTCGACAGAATTCGGTCCGTCCATTTGTTATTCGATTTTGAGGGCCTTAAAGATTACTAAATTGGCTGAAAATTTGCAGAGGTTATCTACACAATATTATTTAGATACTAGACGGTGGAGATGAGAAAATTTGATCAAAAAGTGGTAAAAAGATGGAAATCCGCACTAAAATCATTGGTGCGGACCTCCGCATTTGAGAAAATATGTATATATATATATATATATACAATCCATATCCAGAGTGAAGCTTCACTCTGAAATTTCAGAGTGAAGTTCCAATTTTGGCACACTTTTCGGTCAAATTTTTTCAACATAATCAATTCAATATTTAGGTATGCTATTCAAGATCATCTATACAAAATTTCATCTAATTCGGACATCGTTAAGGTATTGAAATTAGATTAAATTAATGAATGAATTAAAACTGTTCAACGTGAACCGTTCGTGTAAATCTCAATTTTGAAAGCTCAAATCATTGTCAAATTGGATGAAATTTTGTATAGATGATCTTGAATAGCATACTTCAATATTGAATCGCTTATGCTGAAAAAAAATTTGACCGAAAAGTGTGCCAAAATTGAAACTTCACTCTGAAATTTCAGAGTGAAGCTTCAGTCTGGATAGAGACTATATATATATATAAAAGATAGGTTAAGCAAACAATGAAAATTGGGCCTTCAAACTTAGCTTAAATAGTTGAGTTCTGTTTAAGTGCAACTGCAAACAAAATCATCTGCTTCCGTTCCACTCCAACATCAATTGAGTTTGGAAATATCTGTCCAAGAATTATTGAAATTCTATTGTATAATACATATGCCAGCCACTCGTATATTGATGTCTTTTTGAAGGCAACATCAGACGACAGTTGAAGTTAAACATATACTTGATCCGGGACATGCAACATCATGTTACATGATTGTACGTATGTAGACGAAGAACAATATTATTGATTAGTTTAGAAAGGTAACTACCAATTGATGCATGAACATTGAAATTTTCTCTCTTGATGTATCAACACCTGCATGTAGGTTTGGACTAATTGAAATATCATTATCGAGCCTAATCGATCTTTGTCTCAGTCTTAACTATGGGACTTTCGACCATACATTTTGATTATTGTAATAGTTTTGCGAGAGTACCTAGCTTAATTACTAAACTCATCTAGATTTAAAGGCTTAAATGTGTAATATGACTTCCATTACCCAAATGTCTTACTTGTTGTTTACGTTCTCTTCACCCAGCTACGTTCTCTTTCTTCTCCTCTTCCTTTGGTCATAAAGCCATTAAACATTACAAGTGAAATGATTGGATATGGTAGCTAGTTGACTCTCTTAATGAATTATATTTCAATTATCATATATATCATGAAGGGCTTCATTCATTGACAAAGGGATTTAATTACGTATTCAGATTATACCTCAAGAAACCAAGAATCAAGTTCGAACCCAGCTAGGTTGCTATAAATAGAAAGCTTTGTGCTTATTGTTCATTCAAACAGCACGAAACAAACATTGGATTCTTGCAGTCATATATACATTATCTGCATTAGTTTTGCTTTCCTGAAGAATATGAGGGCAAACAATCAAGTTGCGCTGGTTTCTCTTCTTGTGTTTGTTGCTATTAGCTCTTGTAATGGAGGTCAGTTGAGTCCATGGTTCTATCGTAAGAGTTGCCCCCAATTTGGAGATATAGTGAGGAAGATTACATGGAGCAAAGTTGCAGCAAACCCTACCTTCGCGGCCAAGCTTCTAAGACTGCATTACCATGATTGCTTTGTCCAGGTGAGTATACATATATGCATTATCAACCTGGCATAGCGTCTTAATCATTTCGTGAGTGTGTGTATATATATATAAGTATATACTCACCTCGTTTTACTTGTGCCCAAATAATTAAGAGAACTATAGATATACACTTGTCATGTTCATATATTCTTGTATTGTTCGTAAAGTAATTATGGATCATTCTTAATTTGCTAGATCTTATAGCTATAGCAGTATGAGATATCCATATGAGTGATATGACAGATTCTTTTTATTACACTGTCACTCTGAATTCTGAAAAGAAGCCTGCTCAATGTGGAAATTAATTAACTTGTTTGTATATTATCTTCTTGTACGTAGGGATGTGATGCATCGATATTGATAGATTCAACTGAGGCCAACACGGCGGAGAAGAACGCGAGACCAAACCGGTCGGTTGAAGGTTATGAAATTATTGATGAAATAAAAGCCAAATTAGAAGAAGAGTGTCCCGGTACCGTCTCGTGTGCTGATATTGTTGCTTTGGCGGCCAGAGATGCTGTATCTTACCAAGTACGTAGCTCCATATTGTCATTACATGTTTTAGCATATATCAATATACGAATCATGATATATATGCTGATGGTCGATGATGATGAATTATATCGTATGTGTACAGTTTGGAAGGTCGATGTGGCAGATTTCTGGAGGGAGGAAAGATGGAAGAGTTTCACTTGCCACAGAGGCTACAAGAGACTTACCTTCCGCAGGTGCAAACTACACCACACTCCAAGATCTATTTTCTGGTTTAGGGCTAAACCACATCGATCTTGTTGCCTTATCAGGTATATGCAATCGTCATATACATTTTCAGACGTTTCTTTAGACTTTTAGAGACTAATACTTGGTTTACTGCGGACAAGGTATTAATACGTACATCAAATACCTCTAACTCACTCTTACCTTGTAGTTTAATTATAAGTTCGTTTCCAAGCCTCTTTTGAAATGCTGCTTTTCGATCAGACAGGTTTTCATGTACAAATGTGTTTATCAATCGACATTCTCTTAATGACTTTTAATTTAATTATAAATAAAATGTGTAGGGGCGCATACCATCGGAGTAGCACACTGCGTAGTATTTGCAAGGAGACTTAACTTCACCGGAAAAGGGGACGTAGACCCTTCACTTGATCCAGCATATGCAGAGTTATTGAAAACACAATGCCCCGGCAGACCGAACCCGGCAACCACCGTTGAGCTTGACGAACGTAGCTCAGTCTCCTTCGATAGCCACTACTTTGTGGGTCTGAGGAAGAACAGAGGCCTTCTCGGATCAGATGCAGCCTTACTCACTAACCGGCGGGCAGCTAGGGTTGCAAGGAGCTTCCAAAATTTCCATGTCTTCATGGCTCACTTTGGTCAGTCGATGAAGAAAATGGGTGACATCGGAATCAAAACGGGAAATGATGGAGAAATTAGGATGAACTGCCGAGTTGTCAATGCATAGTTGATAGCTAGCGTCTTCACCTAAGAGTGGTTCTTATTTTTACAATCCGAAGTTCCTCGTAAATCGTAAGGCCATCTCCAATAAGGAAGCCTCTAAATTGGGGCCAGAACTAAAATTTAGCCCTTAATTTTTTTTATTTAGCAGTGAACCATCTCTAATAATAAAGGGTCAAAATTTAGCCATTTTCCAATATATACCTAACATTTGGCACAATCTGTTTTTTATTAGTTAACTCACATGCCAAATTGGTGCCCCCGTTTATTTAGCCCGGGCTAGTCATAGTGCTAAATATGACCATTTTCATAACTTTTTGGCCCTTTTATGGTCCTTTGGCCCTTTTCATTTTTCTTGTTGGAGTTCATTATAAGGCTAAAATTTAGGAAATAGCCCTTTAACCACCCTTATTGGAGATGGCCTAATACATAAAGGTTCATTATACACCGATCCATGCATTTGCCGGACAGTAACAGTTCTAATGATGTGACTAATTAAGTGATTAGTATGCAATCATGAATTAACATTATATAGGAAAAAACCTAGCAGACCAGCCCTGGTCAGCTCTAGTTGACCCTGGCCAATCTGATCATGACACCTGGCTTTTTTCTTTCTAAAGTGTTATCAGCTCGAGCTCTAAACATCATCACCATCTAACTTTCTCTGCTTGTGTCTCTCTCTTCCACGGCGAGTCGGCAACACTCAAAGTTGGGATAAGATGTATTCATCTTGTTGTTGTGATCGATATTCATGAAACTCTTGTATCTACTAACTGCTCTTAACCTGAGAAAGCTTCCGCGAACCCAAACTTGACAACATTGCTCGGAGGAATGAAGATTAATGGGCTGCCGGATTGCATGGCTCGCAACACTGCCGCTAATTTGGTGAAGTTCTATCGGTTGAAGAATTCATACTGTTCCGGCGAAGAGAAGGAAGAAAAATTCCAGATTTTAGGTTAGGTGCCTGAGTTTCCCTCCTTCCCCAATTAAGACAAATCCATGATTCTCTTCTTCCAAAACTAAGCTCCATGAGCACGGCTCAGATTCACCCTTAAATTCCATTTTCTTTTGTTTATTGCTTCACATAGAAAGAGAGAAGCAATTTCCAAGCTTCAACTAAGGTATAGAAGAAGCATTCAGATAGAAATCATTCGTTCCTAAACTGCTTTAGAAAATAATAATTAAATATTTCCATGTGTTATGATATGATTGGCCGTAGTCAGTTGGAGCTAACCAGTGTTGGTCTGCTAAGTTTCGTTCCATTATAGAAATCACAAGTATGTTTTCATGACTAATTCAGAAATTAAACGAATGGGTAAAAAAGAAGGTTCAAATATCTCGATATTTTCAATATATTTTCCGATATTTCATTTAATATATATATAAAATAAAATGATAAATAAGTATATATATTAGAGATAAATATCTTATTTTCTCTCATATCTACGATATTTCTCCGATAATATAAAATATCTGAAAATTTTCACTTAAAAATTTTATTTAAACTTAAGGATGTCTCACATTTTCAGATAAATGGACCGAAAAGCCCAAGCCCGGCCCATTAGATAATTGGTATATATTGAGATATATCCCAAGTTCCCAGATTATGCACTTAGATTTTACAGATACCAGGCTACTTGATTATACATCTACAAACACCTTAAGAGCTTCAACTCTAGCATTTTATTTATCATTTTCTATAGAGAAGTGCTTTGTTCTCAAGGATTTGATAATGAACCTCGCCAAGCAAGGGAAGATTGAGCTGGATGTTGACGACGTTGCTGAAGTCAATTGCACTACCGTAACATTTGGGTCGTTCGAGCCAGTTCTACTCCATTTTCACCCGATGAAAGCACCGTTCTATTTTACAAAGGAGGCGCGCGAACATAAGAAGACCAAAGAAGTTAAAGAATGTCATGCTTCCACGCATATCCTCCAAGTTGCCCCTAATGCCGATGATGAAGGATGGATATTGGTCACGCGGAGAAGAACTCGCAAATGTATGATGATAAACTCACCGGTTGCCCGACCAAGTCATAAGAAATCACCTCCACGACGGGAGGAGAACAGCTGAGAACATTTTGAGACGAAAGTCGTTCCATATTTGTGGAAGCCTCTTCGCCGGAACTTGTCAATAGAGCACTTGCCTACAAAACAACCGAAGGTCACTTCAATGGCCACAAGTTGTGAAGTCAACTTCAAAGAAGATGAAAAGCCTGAAGCAAGAGAAATAGGTGCAAGTCAAGTGTTAAAGAAAAATGAGGTGTTGAAACAATTGGAAAGTCTACCTTTCCAACTTAGCCTCTCTGACTTGATGCAGTTGCCAAAATCAACAAGATGCGCACTTGTGGAGTTGCTTATCGACGTAGGAAAACACTCCACAAGCATGAAGGAATGTGGCGCGTGTGATGCATATTGTGATACCATTCACTTCACAGATGATGACCTCCAATTAGGCTCTAAGCCACATAATCGGCCTCTTTTTGTGACAGGGTACATACGAGAGCGGAAATTGAATCGCATGCTCATAGACGGAGTGTCAGCAGTAAATATCATGCCCAAGTTAACCATGTCTCAACTCGGCATCAATGTTGATGAGTTATCAAGGAGTCGTCTCATGATCCAAGGTTTCAACCAAGGAGGACAAAGAGCGATAGGAATGATCAGACTAGCCATGGACATCGGAGAGCTAAAATCAAACACCTTGTTTCATGTCATCGATGCGAAGACCTCGTACAAATTGTTTTGGGACAACCATGGGTACATGAAAATGACATCGTGCTATCCACTTTACACCAATGCTTCAAGTTCTATCGCGGAGGTGTGAAAACCGTGGTAGGAGATACCAAACCATTCACAGAAGCTGAATCATACTTTGTGGATTCTAAATTCTACACAGATGAGGAGTCAATGAAAGAAGTCCTTCCGGTCGGAGTACTCTCCACATGGAAAGCCACTAAAGTTAGGGAGAATGATGCCAAATCAAAAGACGTTGAGCTTCTTGGTGAAGTGTCGCAAAAAGTCTCATATGAAGCAGCAACATCATTTGCGGAAAGAAAAGTCAGCCATGCCTTTCCGGTCCTTTGCTATATTCTGAAGTCTAGACGAAGGGAGGGGGAGTCTCAATTTATAGGGACGAAGTCACATGAGTGTCCATGAAGGATCAATCATAATGGTGTCGGTTTTTGACCGTATGAACAAGACAACATGTAGAGGTTCAGTCTTCAATCGCATCGGTAGTGCAACCACTCGGCCTTCCGTATTCAAAAGGATGTCAAGTTCATACAAAGATAAGAAAAAGTCAAACCTCATTCCGCAAAAGCCTGCATTAGAAAGGATCCAAGCAGCTAAGGAACGACAAATATGCAAGAGGAAAACAACTTGTAGTAAAGTGGAGAGCAAAAAAATCCGAAGTCTTATCCCGTCACGCATGAAGATGCATTGTGTGTTGGAAGTGGATTCCACGGATCAACTCAAAGTGGAGCAACATACCATCATATTCACTGGCCAAAAAGGAGATAGCAACCTCGGTAATGGCGGTGAGGATAACATTGTGGTAGCAGTTCATCGACTTGCTGTCAAACCGGAAGCTCGGCCGACCAAGCAAACACAGAGACGCTTTCAAACAAAACTTATTCCTCAAATTGAAGCAGAAGTTGATAAGTTGATTGCTGCATGCTTCATTAGAGAGGTTCAGCATCCCAAGTGGATCGCAAAAATTGTTCTTGTCAAGAAGAAGAACAGACAAATCCACGTTTGTGTAGATTTTCGTGACTTGAATCAGGCATGTCCAAAAGATGATTTCCCTCTGCCAATCATAGAGCTCATGGTGGATGCGACAACCGGGCATGAGGTTTTTTCATTCATGGACGAATCATTAGGTTACAACCAGACAATGATGGCCTTAGAGGATGAGGACTCACTGCATTTCGAACTCCCAAAGGAATTTATTGCTATAAGGTCATACCATTCGAGTTAAAAAATGCATGTGCAACGTACCAACGCGCTTTGCATAAAATTTTCGGTGACATGCTACACAAGTATGTAGAATGTTATGTTGATAATTTGGTTGTCAAAACAAAGAAAATGAGTGATCACCTGCAAGATCTACGAAGAGTGTTCAACATGTTACGCAATTACCTGTTAAAAATGAATCATTTGAAGTGTGCCTTCGGCGTCAGTTCTGGAAAATTTCTTGGATTCATCGTGAAGCACTGAGGCATCGAGGTAGACCAATCCAAAATTAAAGCCATCCAGGAAATTCAAGAGCCAAGAAATTTGCGCGAGTTGAAAAGCCTCCAAGGACGACTTGCCTTCATCAGACGGTTCATATCAAACCTGGCAGGCTGTTGCCAACCATTCAGTCGACTCATGAAGAAAGATGTTCCATTTGTATGGGATGAAGCTTGTTGCAATGCCTTTAAGAACATAAAGAAATACATGGCGAATCCTCCGGTGTTGGGTGCACCTATCGCCGGGAAACCTCTTATCCTTTACATCGGGGCTCAAGAGAGATCACTTGGGGTCCTTCTTGCCCAAGAAAATGAAGCCAAAAAGGAGAAAGCTTTGTACTACTTAAGTCGGACCCTCACCGAACTTGAGCTTAATTATCCACCGATAGAGAAGATGTGTCTTGCACTCGTCTCCGCCATTCAAAAATTGAGGCATTATATGCAAGCTTACACAATGCACTTGGTGGCGCGAGCCGATCTAGTTAAGTTCATATTATTTAAACCAGTTCTAACCGGGCACATGGCTAAGTGGGCGTTACTATTGAACCAATACGACATCGTATATGTGCTTGCTAAAGCAGTAAAAGGACAAATGTTGGCCGACTTCCTGGCAGACCACCCTATTCTAGCGGATTGGGAAATCTCAGATGAATTCGCAGACTCGGAAGTCTTCCTTGCAAAGGTCCTCCATACTTGGAAGATGTTTTTTGATGGCTTATCTAGGGTAGACGGAGCTGGGGCTGGTGTTATCTTTGTCTCTCCACAAAAACAGATATTACCTTATTCTTTCACTCTTGGATAACTGTGCTCCAAAAATGTTGTAGAGTACCAAGCGTTGATCATGAGATTGCAAACAACGTTAGAAATTGAAATCCAAAGTCTCGAAGTATATGGAGACTCGATATTGGTGATTGATGAACTGCTCACTAATTACGAAGTCAAGAAGCAATATTTGGTACCTTATTTCCAACTCGCCACATAACTCTTGAAGGGTTTTGATAATGTTACACTCATACATGTGTCACGGAAAGAAAATCAAATGGCGGACGCATTGGCAAACTTGGCGGCGACTTTGGCATTGTCTGGAAATGAAATTTTAGACATCCCAATTTGCCAAAGGTGGGTCATGACAACAAAACCTTCACTCCAGTGTGCCAGCTCTCATGTAGTGTCAGTTTACACCATTGATGTTGAAGATTGGAGACATCATTTTATCGACTATCTTGAGCACAACAAGCTTCCTGAAGATTCGAAGTAAAGGTGGAGCATCAAGCGGCGAGCACCACGCTTCCTCTACTACAAAGAAACTTTATATCAGAGGTCATTTGACGGATTACTCCTTCGATGCTTGGGAAAAGATGAAGCGGTCAAAGTCATGGAAGAGGTTCATTCTGGAGTGTGTGGAGCACATTATTCAGGACCGAAGTTACATTTTCTAGTAAGACGACTAGGGTATTATTAGCCCGCCATGGTCAAGGATTGTATGGAGTATGCACAATAATTCAAAGCTTGTCAGTTTCACCAACTTCATTCATCAGCCACCTGAGCCGTTGCATCCGACAATTGCTTCGCACCCACTCGACGTCCGTGGAATGGATGCAATCGTACCCATCACTCCGAAATCATCGGCTGGTCATATGTACATTCTAGCGGCCACAGATTCCTTCTCAAAGTGGGCAGAGGCGATACCGCTCAAAGAAATAAAGAAAAAGAATGTTGTGGACTTCATTACGGGAAGTATTATATAGCGCTATGGTATACCACGGTACATCATCACAGACAACGCCAAGTATTTCTCGAATACCGCCATAGAAAAATTGAGCAAGAAATTCCACTTCAAGCTTCACTTCTCTTCGATGTACAACGCTCCGACAAATGGTTTGGTAGAAGCATTCAATAAAACACTTTGTAACATTCTGAAGAAAACTGTCAGCAAGAAGCAGAGAGATTGACATGAGAAACTGGGCGAAGCTCTCTGGGCTTATAGAACGACCTATCGGATAGCCACAAATGCTACACCTTATTCTCTCGTCTATGATGTCGAAGTCGTGTTACCATTAGAGAAAGAAATTTCGTCATTGAGAATCGCTTTGCAAGAAGATCTCACAAATGAGGAAAATGTCAAGTTGCGACTTCAAGAGTTAGAAGCTTTGGACGAGAAGATGCTTGATGCACAACAACACCTGGAATGCTACCAAGCTCGGATGTCACACGCCTTCAACAAAGGGGTTCGACCACGGTCATTTCAAGTTGATAATTTAGTTTTTGCTGTTCGAAGACCCATCACTATAACGCACAAGACTGGTCCCAAATTCAAGTCAAAGTGGGATGGTCCTTACATCGTCATAAAAGTATACACCAATAGAGCTTACAAAATTGTGGCGGAAGACGGTTTGAGGATCGGTCCCATTAACAGCAAGTTCTTGAAGAAGTATCATGCTTGAAAACATAAAAAAAAGCTCCACGCCTGCACGAGGCACACAAAAAAAACAAAAAAAAATCCTTGAACTACGTGATGACTTGATTCATTCTTTAAAAGGATATATAGACAGTTTGAGAATAACAATCTTAAGTTCAGTCACACTAAAATAAAAATAAGGGTTTGTCCATTAAATAATAAAGCAAATTCTTATTTCACTGATAGTAAGTTGAATTTCAAAATTGACTTATTACAAGATGATTGAAAAAAAAAACACATAACAAAAAAAACTAGCAAGTCTCGATCATTCAAGTCAGCTATTATATCCAGGTCAAACTCTTGAAACTACTACGATGTTCTTTAAAACTGGCTCGCAACTTCTTTGCTTCTTCAATCTCTGTTGCAGTCAGTTCTGGAATCTCTCAGATTTGACACATTTTCTGTTCTAGATCAACAAGTCTTGCATCGTGAACAAAAAGGTCTGCATCTGTTGTTCTTTCTTCAAGTTCTCAAGGGACTCAAGCGTAAACTGACGCTGATCAAAAGTATTTTATCAAATTTCTTAGGCTGTTGTGATTTCAGACTCTGTCTCTGCCAATTTTTGGGCACTTGTGCCCATGGCGCATTTGTGAGTGCATGCAAGTCTTGCCGAGTCATACAAGGTAGCGCTTGTCGTCAATTGCTCTAATTTATTTTTTATTGTAGATGGGTGGACTTCGTATTTGTTAAGCTCATTCGTCAACATATCAAGCTCATTCTTCCCGGCAAGAATCATCTTCAGAAAATACGTCACTATCAAGCCTTCTATCTTTGCACAAACTTCCGCAGCTGCTCGTATGCAGATATCGCGGAGCCATTGACTTGTATCCACTATCTCAATATCGCACACATAAACTTCAGGAAATATTGTTCTTTCTAAAGGTTTTGTACTCCCCGTCGCTATGGACAAACCTGCATATAAAAAAAACAGCTGGATGAGCATAAATTATTGAAGAAATACGGGAAAATAATATATATAAATATATTCATGTATACCTCTCTGGTCAACTAGTTGTGGTTCACTCTCTTTTCGACGTACTTCTTTTTCTGGGAGAGTATTAGCTGCACATTCCTCAAAAGGAAATTGAACGTCATCACCTGAGCATATTTCATCAAAATAACCAATATCTTCAAGTTGGGAGGAACAAAATCGGATCAAGTCGGCAATAAGTGAACTGTTGAATATGATACATTCAACATAACTAAATGAGACAATTACAAAAGCAAATACAACAAAACTTTTAAGTGAATACCTCAACATGCGCGGGCACAAGTTTTGAAGGACCAGGAGCATCCCCAAGAAAATTGCCGTCAAGATCAAAATTGGCAATGAGATTATAGTAAATAGGGCCAAGATCAGCATCATCCCTCTTTTGACGTTTGAAGTGCACGTCACTATGAGCACTACTGCTGCTTCTACTACACCTTCTGGATGTAGTAACCTTCTCCTTCGGCTTAGGGCGAGAATTAGATGAATCTCTGATTCCTTCTAAAACTGGAAGAGGTGGAACCTGATAGTTATCAACTGGGGGCAAAGCTTCGGCGGAAACCAAAATTTGAAGAAGAGTTGTCGCACGGTCGTCTCCTTTAGCACTGCTACTAAATCCATTAGCTTTTGGAGGCTCTTGTTATGGCAAATTCACAATGGTTATCTTCATAGGCTTCTTCAACGCACAATAATGAACTTTGAACCAAAATTGGATGTACTCTTGAGTAACCATAAACTTTGTGATGTCACTTTTCAAAGGTAGGATTGTCTCACCATTTGTGCCAAGGTTCATCAAACTACCCCAAAACGAGTATGTCTGAGCCAAAGTTACGGGCCGACGATCTCCGTGGGCACCTCCAGGAACACCATGAACATATCCGAATTGTCGGCTGAATCGTTCAGGGCTATAAGGTTCGACTACTCGCCAACTATCTTGCCGTAAGAACACAAATCTGGAGCGAAGACTAATGAGATAGGCAGAATCCGAAGGAGAGGCTCCGTGGGTGTCAACGATCAGTTTGCGCACACTCGGGATTTTGTCAAATCGTTCCATTTGCACATCATCACAAGCAGTGAACAAGGAACGGGCTTGCTCATCCTCGAAATGCCTTGCCGAAAATTCCCCTAAAATATGGACCATCAAGGGCCTGAAGCTTTCTGGATGTCGATAGAAGAAATGGGTGCCGAAATATTCGCCCAACCACCCATACAAGTAATGAAAAAGAAGCGCAGTTGGATAACTTCCTGGATCATTAGAGACAGATATGACATTCAAACCCTGATATATATTCGCTAATACGGGAACCGCCAGACAATAGTTTTGACCTCGGGATATTCTATGAGCGATCTTAAAAACTCTCGGACGAATAAAACTTGCATGCTTGCTTCTTCTACTCCTAAATCCTCGAATGGTGAAAGGTCTTCCAGAGTTCACTGGCGAATTCCCAGAATGGTGCCAGATGGATTGTGAGTACTGGCGGGCGCGTCCCTTTTGTTTCGTGTACTTTTGGCGGAGGTCTCTTGTATCTCGTCTGGCCTTTATACCAATATCGTATCCATGTAGTTATCTTCACATTACTACGCTCTGTCTTGCACAATCTATGGTAAGGAAGAAACAAATAACGACAGCTTTTGGGGATAAGAAGCTCACCTTCTTTGCTCTTTGCAGAAAACTCACCAATGGGTGGAATGACATGGTCATAAAACCTGCCAAGGATAGGCAAGCCTCCAATATGCTCAAGGTCAAAAAGAGATATAGACATCTCCCCTTGCGATATTTGCAGAGTGTTCGTAGCAGGGCACCAATATTCACAAAAAGCTCGCACCATGGGAGCAACACAATCATAACTGAATAATGACGCAAACACTGGCGATTGTGTTGCTCCTCGTTGCCTGACTTGGGCAATTGGAAGCTGGCTACTTGGCGATTCACTGCGTAAGTCCACTGCGAGACGGGAGTTGAGCTGCCATAGAATGGAGCTTTAAAGACGAATGGCCCAGTGAGAGAGGGATATACGGTTAAGGTGGTACCGTTATTTTGCTAATCTTCAACATTGTCAAGGATAGTAATCGTCCCATCCTTGAAACTCTTGAAAGCAGCCATGCTGAATGTGATGCGTAAAGCCTAAAACGCTTTTATTGAGTGCTGTCAAGTCTATAAAATGAAAGTAGTCAAACGATTAGGTCGTTTACGTTCTTCAAACTCTTGAAAGCCGCCATGGTGAATGTGATGCGTAAAGCCTAAAACGCTTTTATTGAGTGTTGTGAAGTCTATGAAATGAAAGCAGTTAAGCGATTAGGTTGTTTACGTTCTTCAAATCCGCCAGAGATCAATGCGTTTCGAAAGTAGTCAAATGCCTAAATTGACCGCGACTCTCAAATTGTTGTCAAAATCTTACAAAAACGAAGTCAAAGTCAGACCAGTAAAAAAAAGTCAAAAGTCAAAATCAGACAAAAAAACAGGATTGAATACCCGAGCCGAGCTGAACCGAGCCCAGTCGAGTTGGAGCAGTCCTCAGCCCGAGGAAGACAAAGTTTTTTTCCACTGTCTATTTGTCCTTGCTTTTGCTTGTTCTTTTCAACATGGTCGGCTTTTTCTTTTGCTCTTCTCACTCCAAAATGACATCCTGCGCTGTGATAAAGACGAAAGACTCTGAGTGTTCAAAGCATTGCAGCTGCAGTAGCAGTGGCTCATCTGGAGCAGGTTCTCACCAAAACTCGTGTTGACTCAGCACCAAACTATATGAAGTCCACCAGTTGTTTTGATGCAAGGAAGGAGCAGTCACGGGGATATGCAACAGTGGATGGGAAAAGCTAGGATGTTATATCTAGCAAAAGAAAACGAGTGCCAACAAGTTTTAGTGAACTAATAGTTTTTATGCAAGAGTTACAGAAGAAGGATGAATTGATTGAGCAGTTGCATAAGGCCAGGTTTGAAGACCAACAAAAGCTTCAAACAGAGAAGTTTAGGTTTGAGCATGAAATACACTTGATGAATAATCTCTTGGACGGTTATAGGAAGGCTTTAAAGGCAACACAAAATGCCTTTGCTGAATATAGAGCACGTTCTCCACAGGCTGTCGAGCACCACAGAACTGGAAAAGCTGCGCATAAAGCAAGAGGAAGAAAAGAGGTCACCAAGAACGTGGTGAGGATGTGGATCTCAAGCTTAAAATTTGCTGAGGAACATCAATAAAGAAGATTCGAATTCGTGAAGCACAATGGGAACTGCTCAGAGCCACCATACAATCTGGTCATCCACCTCTGTGGCCAAGTACTGTGCAAAGAAGCTGTCAAAGGATTGTGGGTCTAGCGCAGTACAAATGCTTGCTCAGATCAGATGTTGCACTACTCACTGACCCGCAGGCGGCGCGGGTGTCAAGAAGCTTCCAAAACTTCCATGTCTTCATGGATCGTTTTGGTAAGTCAATGAAGAAAATGGGTGACATTAAAATCAAAACAGGAAGTGATGGAGAAATTAGGAAGAATTGCAGAGTGATTAACAAGCTTGATTAGGATCTACATCTTCAATTAGTGATTCTCTGGTTCTCTATCTTCTTCTTTTTTCTTTCTTTATTTCTTTCTTTCTTCTAATAATGGCATGTCAATGGATAAACAAATAGTGTGATTAGTGTCTAAGGATTTGTTGCAAGTCCATCTGCAAAACCTGTACGGTATAAAATAAAGAAAAGATGATCAATATCAGTTTTTACCTATAGTATTTTCGTTCGTAATTTCATGATAATCAATCTTCAGCTTTCATACTAAAAGTTACTTGATCGAGATCACCATTTGTGAGATGCATGGATCTAATAAGCTATTGTCGTTCATACATGAAAATCTAACGGTAAAGTAATAACTAATGTGGGTATGTATATGAAAGTAACACAAGAGTTCTAACTACAAGTATCATCATACAGAACACGAGTGGCCGTTTATATTATACTAGCCTTTTACCCCGTGCTAATGCACGGATTCAATATTGGGACGAAATTATCACATTCCTTATTTCTCAACTACAATTTCAAATATTTCTCATATTATTTTAATTTTGTGTTTGTTTTACCATTGTACCCTTTCAACATATTTGTTTTATGGACTAATTTATTCATAAAAAATGAGGTCTTTTGAAATTTAAAAAAATTAATGAAGCTGTTGACACTAAAAGAGAGGAGGGGCCCATTATACTAATGGAGATTTCTCTTATGTTTAGCGCAAATTTTAGCGAACTGCTAGTTTTCCGACATCAAATAATGTCATTTGGTAACTGCTATAACCAAACTCGTTATGAAACTACCTCTTCAAGGCATGCATGTATATGCATTTTCAAATCCCTTTTCACCTTGCATGGACGATTGTCCATCTCATTCAACTATTCAAATGGGGAAGAAGAAAAATGAGCAAGAAGTAAAAGTAAGAATTCCTACTCCATTGCTAATATAATGGCGAATTAGAATTACAAAAATTACAGATTCGCTTATTTACCATGTAGGTTTTCGTTGCAGAATTCAAAGTCACAATGCACTGCAATGCGTGTGAAAGAATAGTTTCCAAAACCCTGTTGAAGATCAAAGGTACATTATATTCGTTTTTCACCCCTTTCTCTCTCTTTTCAATCAAACCCTAACGGATCGTTAGTTTGCTCTTATTTTTGTATTTCTTTTCTGGGTTCATTAGGGGTGGAGAGGATCGCAACAGACATGAACACTCACAAGGTTGTGGTAACAGGAAAGACCGACCCAGAAAAGATTTTGAAGAAACTGTAGAAAAAGATTAAGAAGAAAGTAGAGATAATTGATGACAAAGAAAAAGACTCAAAAGATGATGTTTGTGCAAAATGTTTTGCTCCAGCAAGGTCAAACAACAATCGTTGAATTAATACGTGGAAAGATGTGGGGTAGGAGCCCAGGCTCAAACTCGAGTCGTATTCCACTTACACGATCGGCCTCCAAGTTGATATATGCAGCGGGATCTTGATGGAACTATCCTTCGCACACCAAGGACACCGGCATGGTGCCAGTCTAGAAAGCTCCGATGATAAAGTCAGAGAAAAACAATATGAACTTTTAAGTGAAGAGGAGATGAATAATGTCTTTTTTTTTCGTTACTTGATGGACGAAGCAAACCCTCCTTTTATAGGGTTTTTCGGGGTGGTTGAACTCTACTGTGGAAGCATGGGCTATGTTCTTCGAGTATGGGCATGTGCTTACTTTCTGACATTTCTCTTACTCAATAAATCTGCTATGTATGGTTTCAACAGAAGTGGTGACAGATGTCATAATTCTGTGACTAGCTCTAAACCCATACCTTGACCATGGGCATGGCCATGACGAGGACATCCTCCAAATGATTTGACTAGACCTAAGTCCTTAATTTAAGGGGTTTGTAAGTCCTTTATTGAAAAAGAAACAACATTCTTTACATAATGTTGCCTTCTTTGACGGGAACTCGTCAGCCCGATCAATTGCTAGTATACCTTTGCTTGAAAATAATACTACTGACCCAGAAAACTACCGAGCTTGATGAGTGCCGCTCCAACCTTAGATCCTTGACGTGAGTTGGACGTGAAGTAAGAGCTATGGTTTCGTCTTCCGCATGCCGAGTATGAAGCTTATACTTTTGAGTGCATCCCTTGGATCTATAACTCTTCACTTGGAGTCAAACTGATGAAAAGTGCGAACTTTACGGATGTTTGGACTTTTCAACGTATCTTACATGTTCAAAGTTGAAATGTCGTGATTAATGTTATGAATAAATTCCGACATGAACATGCCCCCAGCTCCATGTTCGACGTTACTTCTAATGTCGGACCGGGAGTTTCACCTTGAGGAATTTACAATCATAAACTTACTTTTAATTTTACAAAAAAAAGTAGACGTAAATTTCACAACCGAGCATAAAGGTGTTTCAATACATGCATGAACGAGTGTGTTTTCATGGAAATAAGTAATGGCAGAGATCAATTTATTTTTAACATGAGGGCACACCCCTCCTTCCTTTTCAAAAATGCTAGTGAAGAGATTTCAAAAAATGGAGACCCACTTGTGTTTCCAGTTATGTATCCCCACCTTCGTCAGAGAGATGTTACCACACAAGTGAATTTAAGTATTCTTTCTTAAGAAATGGTGGGAAACTTTTTGGGTTAAGTACACATGCTCAACGTAATCATTAAGCTAGGGAAGGCTAAGTGATGGCTTGAGCGTGTGTTGCAAGCCAAATGTCCTTATCATAATTTTTAGCCCCTCTAAACGGTTGAGATTCTCTTAAACCACAAACCCTAGTCTAACTAAGTCTGACGTGTCGTAACTAGCTTTTTCACTATCCCATTTTTCTTAACTTTTGAATTTTCACTTTCCTTATTTTAACAACCGGGTGGTCACCTTTATCTTCATACAAACAAGAAGTCTTTCGCGGAACCACTGAGAGTGCTACAGAACAGTTGCAAATCTTAATTTGGTGACTTCCGATCGGCAAAGTCTTTTTCCGATTGCCGTCTTGCTCGGGGTTTTAAGATTTGCACCCGAACTCTTTTTATGATTTTTCTATGGTTTTTAGTTCTCATCCTCATCTTTTCTTTTATTATTGAACTTCATACCACCACCTCTGCTCATATAGAAGTTTCCTAACTAGTTTGTTGGCAACTTAGAGACTTTTGGATGCAGTGTGGAAACGTTTCCAGCCCCCCCCCCGTTCCCTAATCTTTTGCATTTTTTTTAGGAAAAAAGGATCTGGAGATCTTTTGGGTTTATGGAGGGTTCTTCGGGTGGAGAGGAAGGTTTTAGTGATGGTGATACTGATCTTACATTGTCTAGTGAATATAGCATAGCCCCCCTAACAATCACCTTCTAACTCTAGTAGGGACGAAGAATCCGACGTACGTTCGAGAGTGAAAGATGAGCCCCACCAAACTCCAACGCAATCTAGTGGTAGCTCCTCTCCTTTAATTTCATAGATGAAGATAATGATGACCCCTACCTTACGAACCTCAAAGTCACAATCTTAACAACCCGGGGGACGAAAATATATCTAGGATTGAAAAGCATAAGGTGCTCCTTATATCTAGAAAATTGATGAGCGCCTCTAGGGTGCAACTGTTAGCTTACAGGGCCACTCGTTCATTATGGACTGCCGACCAGGAAATGACCAAGGTTAGCACCGATGTCTTGAGAGAACTTAAGTGGAATTATCAAGTTCTCGACTTAGTTTAATTGAAATTAATTGAAAATGATGAACTACCTAGCAGCCCCCCAAAAGAGTACGTTATTTTGTACCCTGCCATGCTCAAGATAGGCGTTAGGTTGCCCTTTCAACCTACCTTGCAGAAATGGGTGAGGGAGTTAGGTGTTGCCCCCGCCCAAATCAATACCAATGGTTACCAAATGATCATTGCATTAATCACGCTGTGGTTAGACAAGTTCGGTTGTAAACCGCCGCTAGCAATCCTTTACCACCATTTGAAATTGAAAGAGAACCATACCGCCTCCAAAGACCCTATTAAGGGCTTTTATTGCATTGTTCCCCATTGTCCTCCCCTTGTGGTTGACGTCCCACGTCTAGTCAAAGGTTGGAGAAACAAATGATTTTATGCCAATGATTGGTCACTTACCGCCGGTAGCAATGGACTCTCACTTCCAAGTATTAAGAATCGCTTTTGTGATGCAGGTTGTGCAGTTTCACAATAATTATTTGCACTTCAAATTTTATTTTGCTATTTAACTGAACACGTCGCTATTTGTGACAGGTGAGTGGTCGAGGCTTAAGTAGCTCGACGGAGTCGCGAAACAGCAGCTCGAGAACTTGATTACTCTCCCTAGAGAAGAGTGACATTTCAGGACCACTGTTACTAAGGAAAAACTAGAGAGACTTGGCATTGCACTTCCTGCTAGAAGTAAGTTTTTTTACCAACACCCTTTTATTTAACATACTAAGTTCAATTATTGTAGGCTTTGAAATACTTGTGCACCCTTTGTACCTCTAAACTCTCTCCCTTTTTTTTGCAGACATGGAGTGACAAGAACGACCCTGAACTTAAAGCTAGGATCCTCCAACAACGTCAGAATTTTAGGGGTGGAATCTCTCCAAAGCCTTTGATTCCTATTGTAGTCGGCCTGCCTTCAACCAGGGTCTCAAGCCCTAGCCTGGGTCTCGGCCTACTAGGGCCGAATCACCTCTATGACTTCGAAGGTCCCTACCTAAGTCCACCACTGGTTCTTCCGAGAAAGCTTTGGGAAAAAAGGAAAATGAGTGGAAGGAGCTAGATAGGCAGGAGTCTACCAAGAAGAAAATAAGGGGGGAAACTCAAAATGAGAATATGGAGGATGCACGGAAGGTGCCTCGGCCTACCAAGACTAAGCCACGCCCTACTCAGCTTGAGGTCCCTGACCTCTTTTTTGATTATGTGGAGGACTTGATCAGGCTTTTCGACCCAATTGACTACAATGGTGGATTTGTGTAGAGTGAGCTTTGTGGTGACTTTACTTCCCTAGTGGATAGGGCCAAGAACTTCCAAAATAAGGTGAAGATCCCTCTCTTTGTTTTCGTTTTTTGCTTTACTTAGTGCGCTAAACGTATTACGAAGTGAAAATTACACTCTTTTGTGTTGGTGTCATCTTGATAGCATGTCTTGAAGAACCATCTAGTCCTTGACAAGATGGCGGAGAGGATCTGAGAGTTGGACTCACAAGCTGTCTTGACTGACAAAGAGATTAGGTCCATGAAGGCTCAATTGGGTCAGAGGAAAAAGGATATGGTGAGACTAGAGAATTGCGAGAATACTCTGAATGAGAGGGGATAGAAAATTTCCCAACTTGAGGGGAAGCTTGAGACCATGGAGAAGGCTATGGCAAATGAGTGCAAAAAGAACACTGAGTTGACATTGGTAGTTGGGGGACTCAAGGAGAAGATTGAGGAGCTTAATCTTAGGCTTGAAACTGACCCAAGCGAGATTGTGAAGGCATTTCAGGAATCAAAGGAGTTCCAAAACGCCCAAAAGGCGGCTCTAGAGAATAGCTACTCAAAGGGTTATGTTGACTTGCTTAATTTGTGCGAGCTGCACTTTGGCGTGGGTGGAATGGAATGGGTTCATTCTGAAGGCTTGAGAAGACGCCCAAATATGAGCCTACCAATTAAGCGGTGGGTACCATGGATCATGGTGAGGGCATCCGCGGGCATGAGGATATTGTGGCGTCGGAGGGTGAACTCCCTGTCGAAATACTTGAAATAGCTAGCACCCAAAAGGAGTAGGTATCCCTGAGGGTGGCGACTACGTGGGTGAGAAGGTTCAGGCTACTGATGTTGATCCTTGAAAGCTCACGGATTAGACTCGTTTGGTCTCATTAATTATGTTGAAGTTCTTTTGACTTTGTATAAATTACGAACATGTGACCCTAGATTTTACTAGTTTGGACGGTCAACTAGCTCTTTTGTAATAGGGCAGTAACTCTCAAACATCTACGGTATTCTCTGTAACCTTGATATGTCTGAGGATGAGTAGCTGACCTAGTAGTGCTCATCCTTAGATATATTTTGTCACCTAATTAACTTAGCCTTGTTTTAAGTCTTACGTTTTGGGTTGGTAGACTTGCGACTTTTTTGATCGCAAGACGCTAAATATCTAACAAAATCACATCATTATATGTGCGTTTCTCTCTAGGGTTTTACTGACGCACAAGGATATATTCTCATGTTAAATCACTTCAAGGGTAGATAGACTTTTGTTGAGATAGCTATACCTTTGCGTTCTTGCAAACTTTTTCTTCTTTCTGTTTGCATTTTAATAGATGTGTAAAACAAGTACCTCGTTTGGTCTGTGTCTGGGCATTGACCCTAGTTCATCAGTAATGAGTTGACGTAACTAGAATTGATTGATCATATGCTTAGCACGGGAGTCTTTGCCAAATTGTTTGATTTGTGATGGATATGATATCAAACTAATCCGATTGTTCCAAATTCCGATCTCAACACGATTATGGCTTGCTAACTTAATTAAATACCATGGACACAACTAACATTATGAGATTGAAGGCTTGATAGATATGTTAATGGCATTACATGAACCAGTATACTACCATGTAAACATGGGTGATACACCAAAAACGAAGATATAAAAGCAAGTAAAGTCTCCTCCCTACAAAGGTAGGAGGGTGCATGGAGGGAATCTTTCATAGTAAAAATGACGTAGTGAAATTCCAGCGCGGCTTATTCGTGATGGTAGATCTTCAAGTTTTGGATGTTCCAAGGGTAGACAAGCCTTTTCCCGGATAGGTTGGCCAGCGAGTAAGTTCCCGGACGATTGATGCTGACAACTCAATATGGTCCCTCCCAATTAGGACCGAGAGTTCCAGCGAGTTTATCTTTTGAGGCGAGCGTGACTTTTTTTAGGACCAAGTCCCCCACCTGAAAGCTTCGCTCCTTGACCTTACTATTGTAGTATTTGGTAACACGTTGTTGGTACGCGGCCCGACGTACCTTTGTGTCTTCCCTCTTTCTTCTAGCAGATCTAGACTGAGACGTAGTTGTTGATCATTTTTCTCCACATTAAATGTTTTGACTCGATGAGTCAGGGTTTTCAACTCTATCGAAAGTATTGTTTTTGAGCCATAGGCCAGTGAGAAAGGTGTTTCTTTGGTGGAGGTGCACGGCGTTGTCCTATATGCCCAAAGTGTCCGGGGCAGTAAGTCGGCCCATGCTCCCTTGGCTCAACCAATGCGCTTCTTGATAATTTTTTTGATGATCTAGTTTATAGCCTCTACTTGGCCATTAGCTTGTGGGTGGTATGGCACTGCATAACACATCTTGATTCCTAACTTTGTACAGAATTCACGGAACGATGCACAGTCAAATTGTTTGCCATTGTCCATCACCAACGCATACGGGACTCCAAAGCGACAAATGATGTTTTTCCAGATGAACTTTTGGGTTTGGAGGGTGGTGATGGTTGTTAAAGCTTCGACCTCTGCTCACTTGGTGTAATAATCAACGCACACTATCGCGTGAGTGGCCTTGGTAGTGCTTCTAGGCATTGGTCCGATGAAGTCGACACCCCAGATTGCGAATGGGACTGATGAGCACATTGGTGTTAAGAATCCTCTTGGTTGGTGAGGGATTGTAGAGTTCCTTTGGCATGGCTTACAAGTTTTGCCATTGTCCATCACCAACGCATACGGGACTCCAAAGCGACAAATGATGTTTTTCCAGATGAACTTTTGGGTTTGGAGGGTGGTGATGGTTGTTAAAGCTTCGACCTCTGCTCACTTGGTGTAATAATCAACGCACACTATCGCGTGAGTGGCCTTGGTAGTGCTTCTAGGCATTGGTCCGATGAAGTCGACACCCCAGATTGCGAATGGGACTGATGAGCACATTGGTGTTAAGAATCCTCTTGGTTGGTGAGGGATTGTAGAGTTCCTTTGGCATGGCTTACAAGTTTGGACCATCAACCTCGCATCTTCATTTATGGTTGGCCAATAGTATCCTTGTCTTAGTGTCTTTAGAGCCAAAGATCGGGCACCAGAATGGTTTCCACAATGCCCCTTGTGGATGCTTGCCATGATAGTCCTTCCTTCATCCAAAGTAACACATCGTAAGTAGGGGGTGGAGTATCCCCGTTTGTATAGGGATCCATTGACAATTAGATAGCGGCCGACTCGATACTTGATTTTTCTTGATTCAAGATTTCTGTTTTTGATCCAAGCAACGGTGTATACTTTCTGTACCTTGACAATGGCAACATTTCCCCCAATATTGGGTTGTCGCGGCTTCTTATGCTCGTTTGCTGGTGCCTTTGCTACAAATGCAGTATGATTGGATATTTTTGCTCCGACGACAGGTGTGACTCAATGTCCATATTTCGTGCGCAATTGAGATTTTATGCCCCTGAATAGTTTGTTGCTTCTCGCATGAGAGCTTTCAATGAACCTGGTGGGTCTTGTATAACCTTGAAAAATGCTTCAGATCGAAACACCCCCATCATGGCGGTGTATGCTATCTTCTGTTTGCTCCCTCGCACCGATGGTACTTTCCTTGGAAGCGGATCACATGGTCACGCAAATTTTCATCTGGACGCTGGCGTATCAGAGTCAGATCGTTCGGAGTGTAGACCCAGTCAGAGACGATCATAAATTCATCAAGGAATGCCCTCTGCATATCTCTTAAGCTTTGGATGGAACCTACTGGGATACGCCTAAACCAATTGAGAGCTGAGCCTTTTAATGTTTGGGGAAAGGCTCGGCACCAGTGATAGGAGTACTTTGTGCGACGTTCTTAACATGTTTTTACCTCAATTTGTACTTTGCTTAGCCCTTATTGTTGTACTATTGAGTCATTGAGTCGTAATAAGAGTCTTGGGCGGTATTGGATGCATTTTTGTGCTTACATGAGTTAAAAACGCATAATTGGTCTAGAGTCCTAGTTTGACTAGGAATCCTTGTTAGGTTTTGAAACTAATTATCTCTTACTTATGATTTTATTTTCTTATTTTCAGATTTGATTGAAGAGATAATTAAAGAAAAAGAGATGGAATCAAGTCATGCAACAATTAAAGATGATCATTAAAAGCATAAAACATGACATGTTTTAGGGAATAAAACATGACATGATTTAAGGATTAAAGTATGGCATGTTTTAGGGAACAAAACATGGCATGATTTAAGGGATTAAAGCATTGCATTATAATATGAGGAAAGATGCAACTACCCTCATTCTTTCCTCTATATATACATGACTTCATCTCTCAAATAAGAACACTTCTCCTTTGCATTCAAGAGCCAAAACTTTACCAAAATACTACCTCAAACATCCTTCACCAAAACAACAAGCCATTCTCCCCCATATACAAATTTCATCTCCACCGAAATCACCATTGAAGACACACCTCCAAGGTTCTTACAACGTGTGATTCTCGCAACTCATCTCCACGGGTTTGTTCGTTTTTGATTTTTTTTACAATACTTTATCTATAAAGATTGTAGTATGATGTTTGTGTGGGATTATTGTTTTGTATTAAGAATCGAAATTTTCAGATTGTTTTATTGGATTTTTGGATCTTTGCCGAATTGATGGTTTTCTATAATTAATGAGTTTGTATTTCTATTGTTGTGTTCTAATCATCTTTCTCATACTTTTAGATAATTTTCAGATATGTGCATATGAATTTAGTGTTTGGATGCATTCCCTAAGATTGTGTTTGAGTGTTATATTCATCAACCATATTGACACAAATCGAATCATGCCCTAAGTAGGTTCGATTTGTGTTGATTAAAAGTGGTAAAAATTCTGGAAATTTGCATGTGAAACCATGGTGGGTGACGCCATACATGAAACATGTCTCCAACAAAGATTTGGTGCTTAAATGTAATCTTGTTTGATTTCTACTCTAAGTGTTATTGAATTCGATTGCATGCAAATTTAGATTAGGCCCTAAGTCAATCTAAATGTTAATTGAAATCTTGCACGATTAGATGATCCCCTAAGGCTCTAATTGTATTGGTGTCTAAAAAGTATGTAATTGGTCGAATTAGAATGCATGATAGGTTCGAACTTGTAATTATGTGGTATAATGGTAAATTTGGTTTAAGTTTGTTAAAGAGAAGTCGATCATTTAAATAATAATTTATGTTTTATTTTAGTAGTTAATAATCAATCTCAAACCCACCATTATTTGTTAACACTAAAAGTTTAGAGTTCCTTCAATTCCCCAGACTGAACGATCCCTGCTTATTCTATACTAACAATGATGTTTTACAGGATTTATTATAGACGTTTTAATAAAACGCTCTATGAACCAGTCAGCCTCGGTTGCACTCTTGGCATCCATGGCTCATCGAAAGTTGTCCAAATGGTCGTATGGGTGCCACCATCGTAAAGATCGATCTTTTGGAACTTAGTATTCTTAAAGTCTTGACGTGCAATATGGAATCCGAATATGGGAGCGGAAGCTCCTCTTAACCAAGGTCTGTAATGTAGGGTGTCCTTCATCCATCTGATCCATGCGTCGGTACACGACCCCAAGTTCGCCTACCACTACCTGCCTGACTAAAGCTGCCATGGATTCAGCCGTCAATGGTTCTGGTGTTGAAGTGGTTGTGTTGGCATATTTCTTACGTCGACCTTCCGATGCTGCTTTGCGCTCCCGACTCCTTACTCTTGGGCGCCTCTGGTCATCCTTGGACTCCGACTCTTTGTGCCCTGAGTCCCCTGACATACTATCTTCAGGCCCACTAGTCTGTTCATCGTCCGCTTCCGACTCCAGGGGTTCCTCAGAATCTTTGTTCTCATTGAATTTTCGCTCTAAGCGTCGAGTTCTCTCCCGCTGTGCGAGGAGTCCCGCGTTAACCTCTTCCCATTGCTTCGCCAAACGCTCACTGCTAAGGGCCTGGCTCTCGCATTTTTGGTTGATCAACGAAGTTTGAGTTTGGCTGTCTTCCAAGATCTTGGAGAGAGCCCCAAACTGATGGACGAAGCAAACCCTCTTTTTTATAGGGTTTTTTGGGGCGGTTGAACTCTACTGTTGAAGCATGGGTTATGTTCTTTGAGTATGGGCATGTGCTTACTTTCCAACATTTCTCTTACTCACAAAACCTGCTATGTATGGTTTCAACAGAAGTGATGACAGATGTCACAATTCCGTGACTAGCTCTAATTACCCATACCTTGACCATGGGCATGGCCATGACGAGGACATCCTCCAAATGACTTGACTAGACCTAAGTCTTTAATTTAAGGGATTGATAAGTCCTTTATTGAAAAAAAAACGACATTCTTTACATAACGTTCCCTTCTTTGACCAGAACTCATCGGCCTGATCGATTGTTAGTATACCTTTGCTTGAAAATAATACTACTGACCCAAAAAACTACCGAGCTTGATGAGTGCCCCTCGGACCTTAGATCCCTGACGTGAGTTGGACGTGAAGTATGAGCTATGGTTTCGTCTTCCGCATGCCGAGTAGGAAGCTTTTACTTTTGAGTGCATCCCTTGGATATATAACTCTTCACTTGGAGTCAAACCGATGAAAAGTGCGAACTTTGCGGATGTTTGGAATTTTCAACGTATCTTACGTGTTCAAACTTGAAAAGTCGTGAATAATGTTACGAATAAATTCTGACATGAACAGATGCGTCTGATGAATGAAACTTGATGAAGGAAACTTATCGAGACCATTGATTATTCATCCACTTATGTTTGATTGCTGCAAAGAATGTGAACAATTCCCTATGATGTTTAGTGATGAGAATCCAAATGCTTGAATCCAAATGCTTGTTCCATATTGTGAAGAGTATCCAAAGTATGTACATTTTGTGATTTGAGATTAGATACTATTGGTAGTTTCATGCATTTACTATTTTGGTTCCGTAGTGACGTTGGTTTAATTTTGAGTTCTTGAATTCTCAAGAACGGTCGTAGTCGTGACTAGTAAGTAAATGATTCTCTTCGTATCAACCAACATGCGGTGGTCTGGCCTACGGAATTGACATGTTTCTGGAGGCCACTTGGCCTATGGTATCAATAATAGGAATATCAAAAGTTCAAAACCTAATTTCTACTCTTTCAAGTCTCAACCGGTCACCATCTCCCACTATCATCATGTTGTGAAATGGGAGATGCATCGCCGACCTGCCCACTTCTTTGCTTCTGATGGATATATAATTAGCAGATGGAATTTGTATCAGAAAAATCTCAAGTGCTTGATCATCAACATGCATTCATCATTGCCAAGGGTGTTACCATGATAAGCACTACTAGATTAAAAATGCCAGAAAATATCAAAATAGTGATAATACTATTTGAACCTTTCCTACAACTCTATCCTCACTAGAACTACTACCAAAAAAAAAAGCCTGAGATGCATCTAAGTTTGGTTGAAACAGATTCTTGAAGTGCACCCTCGTCGTCCAATTTCGATTTTCCATCTAATTTTCTTTTATTGATCAACATGAAATAGATGGGCTTGTTCACTCCACCATATCGCAGTTCTGCTATGTGGCAAATTCACAATCAAAGGGTTATTCAATTTTATCTTAAATAAAAATTAGTATAAAAATTAATGAAAAATCTTAAATTGTTGTAGAGAAAATAGAATGATTTAATCATCTCATTGATAATCCCCTTTATATAGGGGTCAAGATTACAATAGAAATAAATTGTAATTACAATGGTAATTAAGACTACATAATGGTGATTGATCCGTTACATCCGTTGACCATAAACGTCATTAACTTATTCCTTTATTTGCATTAACGAAGGCACACTAATGATGTTTTTCCTTCAACACTCCCCTTTGTGCCGAGTTTAAAAATATAATGGTACATAAGATGTTGCCTCATTAAAAACATTGCCAAGTAACAAAACCCAATGGGAGAAAATAAAACTTTGGTCGAAGGAGAAAAGAGCACAACGCATTTATTACATTTAAGATTAACATATATGTGCTAGACTCCCCCTGATGTCTGCACCTCCCCCTGATCTTTACATTAATCATGAGAGTTTTGATAACTTTTACATATTTTATTATGCATCTTATTTGGTACGTATTTCTTTACGCCAAATGTGTAACGACATGAATAGAATTCATTCTAATAATGTCGTTTTCTTTTTTCTTTATAGGGACTATAAACCTAAACCTTTAGGTATTGTTGTTGCGTGAGCGCTAAGCTATACAACGAATGAGAGGTCGAGTCAAGTATATTGTATTAAGTGCAATAATGCGTCTTTGCACTTGTATATGGAATCTCATTTCCTGACACTTATTCGTCATCTTTCATTTAGACGAAAACGGATATATCTTTAAAGACTTCGACTGATCATGGGAGCTATGGAAGCCACATTTTTAACCTTTAGAGTGCTTAAATGCCGATTGATGGTTTAATCATCAATATTACAGTCCTCAAGATTCATTTTGAGACTGTGTCTTCCCAATGATCTTTTTCATTCTCGACTTAGGATTTGTAATGGCGACATCTTTTTAGTTCATCAAAAGACTCTACAAATCCATATTGAATACTCAATGACATAACACATCTGATCCCTATTCATAATCAAGTATTTTACTTCGTGAACGTTTCAATTCCTTTTGTAACGCTACGTGATCTAGAACCATTTATTGGGTGGATAAAGTTTGTTCTATGACTTTCATGTATATCTATTAATTTCGATCCCCATAGAGATACCTTATTTCATCATTCATAAGCTGCATTTGTCAGTTTTTCAGAAACTACCAAACTGATAAGGTAGTGGAGTGCAATGACTTCTATTACGAGAATATCTCTTTATGGTTCATTACAAGAGAATATTTCCTCGTAGTCGATTCCAGTGCGTTTGTGAGAGACCTTGCGCCATAAGGTGAGTCTATACTCTTAATTCTCATACGCATCCTAACAAAGATATATGATAGGGTTTACACTTGCGGTGTCGGCTTCACCTGCCCAAATACATATCTCTTTGTTAGTGAACTTTAGTTCATGCTGGATCACTTCTTTCCATTGGGCCAAAATTACTACGTTGTTATTTCTCAACGAAGTATGGTTCGATATGAAGACTCAATATCCTACATCCTCATGTGGTTTGTATTTGGTAGAGATCTCTATACATTCAAGGATTTGTTCTAAAATCTGAGGCGTCCCCCAGTGATAACCAAAATCCAAGAATTCTTATGAGGCGGATTTGAGATTATGGATCAATGGATCCAATTGTGCCAAACTCGCTTTCTTCCCTTAATCGTGTATATATCGAACATCAGGTGGTCTCCCCCTCTTCCTTGGAGAGCCACGGCCTATGACACCATTTATGCCACTTTATGGTGCCAACATGCCACCATCTATGGTGGCAACGCAATGCCCAATTCCTTTTGGGTGGCGTCATGTCCTCTTCTTGCAAGCCTATTTGCAGCTAATATATGTTATCTCATCACTTGTGCAATAGTGAGGATTAAGATGAGACACAGTGGGGACAAACCATGACAATTTCTGTCGTTCCACTTGAACATTCTTTGTTCTTATCTCCCCCTAACGATAGGAAGACTGTCTCATCAAAGTGATATTCCACATATCTAGCGGAAAAAGAGATCGCCTTGTCAAAGTTGCTATATTCCATAAGAACATTTACTCACGTTAGTTGGATTCACCATTATGCGATGTGGCGTCGCAATTTGGCACGTAGGTTAATCTAGTTGAGCTCAAGGATTGTAGATCCGTGTCAATCCTGGCGAGCTCAAGTATTTCGATCCTTTGATGTTATCGATTATAATTCCTTTTACAATGATTAAGGTGATAGCCAAAAAACTAGTGAGTAATAAGTTGTTTATGTAAAAATTACATTACCCTAAACGGAAAAATTGGTGCGTATTACCATTTACCAATATCAAGACTAGTACTTTAGTCATTTTCTGTGAGACCAAGTGGGTTTGTAACTAGCATAAGTAACATTAGTTTTAGTAGTGAATGGTGTGATGACATATGACCAGCGTGTCGACACATCAACCAACACCATAAATTATTTAAAGTGTCGGCAAGTTGGTTGAATTAATCCACATAATTGTCAGTGGATTCAATCCTTGAGCACAGTGAGAATACACGTATTTTGCATAGGATGATCTCAATCCAAATTTCTTTTCAAAAAATTGATAAGATTTGAATGATTAGCTTTACATACCTAATCACAATGGATATAAGAAGCATAATATGGTGTTAGTGCATATACTTATGCATCAAAAATATCATTGTTCCATCTTAGGGGAGCGACGAAATCTGGGGATGAAATTACATCTTCAATTCCTCTATAAAAATAAATTTAAGGATTTTGACAGTACTTTGTTTCCTTAGTTCTTACTTCTATTTTATCCAAAAAATATGAGTGTTCTGGTGTAACTTCTTTCATATATGAACACATATAGCACGACCTGGGTATCCCAGTAAATCGTGTCAAAGCCCAAATATGCCAAAATCCTGAAGGTCAATTTCTTTTGACGTGTTGGATTTATTAAGCAGATTCATATATACTTGCTAAATGGACATATGAACTTCTCTAATATTCGGTTACATCCGTAGTCATTAGAGATAGTGCAAAAAGAAGTAAATTGTAATCTCACTTATTATTTTCACATGAAATAGTCGTTGACATAAATACTCCAAACATTTAAAGGTCTGATTCTCTGTTGTTGGCTCTTGTTACATAAGATGTCAATGAGGTATATAGTTAAGACATAAAAATGGAATATTAACTCAAATGCTTTAGAGTATTTGATAGTATCGTAAAACAATATTTCCATTCCATCATGTATGTACATTATGAATCCCGAAGGATTATAATTAGCGATCATTATTAATATTATTATTTATACTCATGGATATAGTACGATTATTCTTCAGTACTACTACTGTGGGGATCGCATGATGTATTTCTTTGCATTCAGTTATTCATGTCATACTAATATTTTGTGAAGTTATTTTACTTTATGCGTTACTTCGCAAAGTCAAATATTAAAAATCGAAACCTAAAATCAAACATGTGTATATCTCAATTAATATTCGAATATTCTCAATTCATTGAGAAAAATTCATAACTTTGGTTGTATATCATAACGAAATTTTAAGCATATATAATAGTCATTTCAAGTATATCTTGAAAAATCAGTGACAGACTGTAATCGAAGTCTGAAACAATTTGAATTGACATTGATTTGTGTCGCTCTTAAAATTGAGGAGGTTTCTCCTCGTAGTTTGATATTGAATATACTTTTTCAAATTGTCGTACTCTTATTATTCTATACTCTTTTTGTAAGAGAGCATTCCATTGCTCATATCATATCTCCGATGCATTTTTTAAACGGTACATTGTTATCAATTGTCATGGATCGGTTTGTATGAACCTACATGTTCATAATAGTTTCCCTTTGCTTTAGGGTTATTTCTTCATTATTATCTAGAGTTTGTTTTGAGAATTTTTTTTCTCTCTCTTTTTTTTCTGAAAAACATTTCTTTGTCTTGAGAGACAATTCTTTGTCATACAAGATTTTAAATATGCTTCCAAGTTACGTGTAGGAAAACATGTTTGCATAATTTGATCATGGTTGAGCCTTGGTTGGCTTGTAGGGAAGGTTGGTACTCAAATTCTTTAGAGTCCAATATATGTTGTGTTGGTTTAACCAACTGTAAATAGAGTACGAGACTTATTAGTTTCGCAGTCTAAAAGTCTAAATAGACTTACACGAAAATTAAACATACCAAAATATATTATGGTCACTTTGGAGCTTTATGAAGTTGCTTTATCACAGTAAAGATATACAATTTAATTAATTTCCAAGAAATTCAAATCGGATTGCAAGACCAAGAATTGAAATGGTCGTATTTTTCGATGATTCATGAAAATATTTTATCACAAGAATATGTTTGTCCTCTCTTTGTTTTGGAATTATTAAATTATCATGAAATTTCATTATCATGACAATGCTCATATCATATGCTAAATACCATAATTATAAAAATTATATAAACATAGCATATGTAACAAATAGAGCATATCATTTAACATGGTTAAGTAATTTAGCAAGATTTAGGCATTTATCGTATTCATGATACATGCCAATGACCATGTATAAATATATAATGCTTAAAAATTTAAATCATAGCATCACGATTTAATGACATGCTAAGTAATTAAATTTTGATAAAAAGCATAGCATATAACATGAATAATATTTAGAGAGTACTGTACTCATATAACATATATAATTTCATTTATATGAATGAAATGCTATAAGCAAGAAATATAATTGAGATCTTACTTGCATGTGAGTTTGCCATATAAACCGCATATTAAGCGATTCTTGATCTCATAATTCCATGTTGCTTCATTGTCGATTGGATCATCGCATTTCTCGCATTAATCGTCGTAGTGTAAGTGATACGTTACATACAAAACA
Organism: Argentina anserina; assembly: GCF_933775445.1. Lineage (NCBI taxonomy): Eukaryota > Viridiplantae > Streptophyta > Magnoliopsida > Rosales > Rosaceae > Argentina > Argentina anserina. The sequence continues at coordinate 15,319,371 of NC_065875.1, read as the reverse complement.
ATTAGAATTATATGATTAGGTCACATTTAATCATATATATATATATATATATATATATATATATACAGTCCCTATCCAGAGTGAAGCTTCACTCTGAAATTTCAGAGTTAAGTTCCAATTTTGGCACATTTTTCGGTCAAATTTTTTCAGCATAAGCGATTCAATATTTAGGTATGCTATTCAAGATCATCTATACAAAATTTCATCCAATTTGACAATGATTTGAGCTTTCAAAATTGAGATTTACACGAACAGTTCACGTTGAACAGTTTTAATTCATTCATTGATTTAATCTAATTTCAATACCTTAACGATGTCCGAATTAGATGAAATTTTGTAGAGATGATCTTGAATAACATACCTAAATATTGAATCGATTATGCTGAAAACATTTGACCGAAAAGTGTGCCAAAATTGGAACTTCACTCTGAAATTTCAGAGTGAAGCTTCACTCTGGATAGGGACCGTATATATATATATTTAACTTACCATAACAATAAGTGGTAAGTTGACAACAAAACATGAAATAATTAATGGTAAATTGCATAATTACTGTATACTATTTTGGTAAAACATAAATAATGAAATAGTGAATTAAAAATCACTATGTGATAATTTTTTAAATTACCTTTTAGTTTACCACTTTAGTAAATTCTGATTTCCCAAAAAAAATCCTTTTTTTTTGTGGATCGGATTGAGTAGATCCGGGTCGAGCACATTGGTGGGATCGACAGATCCAGGTCGAGTGCGTGGGTGGGATCAACGCAGTGAGAAGGAGGGTGGCATGCGGCGCCGATGGATCTCGTCATCAGGTGAATTATGGTTTAATAGCTTGATCATGTTGTGCCCTAGCTATATACTTGGGATAAATAATTAACAAGTCGTCAATATTCAATTATATATAAGAACTTCAAGCAGTAAAAGAGCATAAGAATTTTCTTATCGTTTGGAAATTTGTGATGCCCCCATTCGCTCATGCGGCTGCGGTTTGAGCTCCCAAGTCTTGTTGCTTAGGTATCAATCTCGTTGCCCCCACTTTAGGTTGGATGAATATAATGTGTCAGAATAAAGGTTGTGCAGGCTGAAGGGCTGCGACAGAATTTTGCTAGGGTTTTGATCTCTCTCTCCTTTTCTTTGAAAAACTCAATGGTTAAAGCCACGTGCTGATAACGTGTTGTAGAGAAAATAGAATGATCTACTCATCTCATTGATAATCCCCTTTATATAAGGGTCAAGATTACAATAGAAATAAATGGTAATTAAGGCTACATAATGGTGATTGATCCGTTACATCCGTTGACCATAAACGTCATTAACTTATTCCTTTATTTGCATTAACGAAGGCACACTAATGGTGTTTTTCCTTCAACATAAATAACTAAACAAATTATTTTCTAAATAACCAAAAACAATAACTGATTTTTTATCAACCAAGACTTTAAAACAGATGCACCAGCTCTTTTGTTCTGTTTGTTTCTAATTTATTTTGAGTACAATCTAGAAGCAAAGAACTTTTATTGCTGGTAAATGCTGATAAAACCCTTTATTTTTTTATTATGAATTTATCATATAATTGAGGACAGTGAAAAACTAACTTTTCTTATGGTTAAAAACACAAACTTTACCTAAAATTTATATATATTCTATGGTGCACGCAAGGGCAGAAAGGCATATATTATGCTCAGTATATATCACCAAGTTGTGCAACACTGATGATGGGATTCTTCCCCCCAAACTAGGAGAGAAATAAAAGGCAAAGACTTGAACAAGTATTTGAGAACTTAGAATTGGATTGCCAAACAGTTCATAACATACACATAAGTTGACACCAATGTGAAAGACACGAGCTCCCTTCTAGTCTACTAACTCATTCCTGCATAAACTGCATTTATAGGACACTAAACTGTTTGTGACTTCAACTAGTTGGAGCTGCTAAACTGCTAAATGATGTAAGAAAATTGTTTAAGTTGGCGTCAACTAATGCTATTCTTTACTGATAAATGCCCCTACTTTTATACAGATGTAAATGTAAAAATGTAGAACCCGAGAGGTCTCACTTTATTCTCTTCATGACATTACCTGCAGTGCCTCTCTTGTTTGTCCGAGCATATTCAATACTGTTGCTGCAATATGGGCAGGACTGAGCCCGGCATCAACCAACTGATCAGCTGGGGCACCGTGGTCAATGTACCGATCTGGCAGAACCAGAGGTCTCCACTGCAAGTTATTAACAATGAGTATAAAATGCGCTCAATACTACTGCAAGTTTTGATATATCATTTTTGTTAGGATTACATAACTATAGATTCATACCTTCAGTTTGCCATCCAAAAGGCCGTCAAGTGCCAGGAACTGAACAACATGAGAACCAAAGCCTCCAATGGATCCTTCTTCCACAGTAATCAGATACTCATGTGATTTCGCAAGCTTGCGAATTAGAGCATGATCTAGTGGTTTGCAAAATCGTGCATCAGCGACCGTCAAATGCAAACCTAGAGGTTCCACCAAAGTTGATGCAGCCAAACATGTCTGAACGGCTGATCCATAGCCCAAGAGGGCAACTCTTTCCCCTTCAATTAATATTCTTCCTTTTCCTACCTGCGTGACAACGCCAAATGTAATTAATTTGTAATGTAATATCAGGAGAATGTATAGGTAATTTAATAACAGAGACCGTTGATAGTCACCTCCAGAGGAGTGCCTTTATTTCCTGTTGGCATCTCTACACCAATCCCATTTCCTCTTGGGTACCGGAAACAACTTGGACGATCATCAATCGCAGCAGCAGTGGCTACCATATGGAAAAGTTCAGCCTCATCAGAAGGAGCCATGACCACCATATTAGGGAGGCATGCCATAAAAGTAACATCAAAAGCCCCACAATGTGTGGGGCCATCGGCTCCAACAAGTCCAGCTCTATCCATAGCAAATCTCACAGGCAGTTTCTGCAAATCCACATCATGGACTACCTGTGGCATGAACCCAAAAGACACCATTTTGTAAGTTAACAATCTTTTACTGATGAAGCAAGTATCAAGAAATAAAACCATGATATATCTAACAGATTATGATATTTCAAGCTGAAGATTGAAAGGTAGTTTGACTTGCCTGGTCATAAGCCCTCTGTAAGAAAGATGAGTAAATTGCACAGAAAGGTTTTAGGCCTTCACAGGCAAGACCAGCAGCAAAAGTAACAGCATGCTGTTCTGCTATTCCAACATCAAAGCATCTTGTTGGAAAACAGCGTTGGAAGAGATTCATGCCTGTTCCACCTCCCATTGCAGCATGGATTGCCACAATATTTCTATCCACTTCAGCTTCTGCTATCAAAGCCTCTGCAAAGTATGTTGTGTATGACTGTGTGCTAGCAGTGGCTTTAAACTGCTTTCCGGTCGCAGGATCAAACTTGGCCACTCCTGCCAAAGCAAAAACAAAACTAATTTAGTCATCTTTGATAGACTATGGTGATGCGTTTGTAGACCATACCTACAATGAAACCTGAACTATATCTATGACATTCTGCATTTACCATGGTACTTGTCGGCAGCCTTCTCTGCATATGGATATCCCCGACCTTTCTCAGTGATAAGGTGGATCAGGACAGGACCTGTTGTTTGTGTTGCTTTAACCTCTTGCAAAATTGCTATGAGGTCATCCACATTGTGACCATCGACTGGACCTATATAATATAGTCCAAGCTCTTCAAACAGTGTCGAGCCAGAACCACTGATCATTCCACGAGCATACTCATCAACTTTTGCTGCCAGTTCATGCACAGAACCACCAATTTGTTTTGTAACTCCCTGTAATAAAATCAGATTAAAGTTAAACCATATGACAAGATAGACAATTAAAATGTCAGCCTATATTATCATAAATATTAATTGGGATTCTAAATTGTAAATATACTTACTTTAGCAACTTCTCTTAATTCTCTAAGTGGCCTGTTCGATTGTAGCTTACTCAGAGCACTGCTTAAGGCTCCTACAGGAGGTATAGGTCCATCGAGATTGGCAGTAGGTAATGAAACCTGTTTATTATCGTTGAGAACGATAATCATGTCGGAATCGAGGTAACCCGCATTGTTCATCGCTTCATAAGCTTGCCCTGCTGTCATGGCACCATCACCGATAACAGCAACTACATGATTCTGTTTTCCCTTTAGATCTCTCCCTACGGCCATTCCTGTATGAGCATCAACATCCAACCAGTTATAACCAAAGAACATGATATCTAGTCATTTGAACTGAGACAACATATTCGGTATTCAATTACAAGATAGTGGATATCAGATAAAAGGCCATAGTGGTTGTATGAGTGATAATAACATGCTACATTCTGAATTTATCCATGACACAAAAATACATCAATGCATATGCTTATCTCCTATATAGACAATTAAATGTTAATTGATTAGAAATAGTTACCCAAGCCAGCTGAGATAGTAGTAGAACTGTGACCAGTGCCAAAGCAATCATATTCACTCTCAGATCGTTTAGTGAAACCAGCTAACCCATTGGTCTGCCTCATAGTATGCATCATATATCTTCTCCCAGTTAAGATTTTATGTGGGTAAGACTGGTAATCAAAACAGAAGTTTACAATGAAGTATCGAAAAATAAATTAGTCCAATGTTTTTCAATATTGGTAAAATCTTGAAATTAAAGAAGCATTAAGATTACCAACCTGATGACCAACATCCCACAGAATCTTATCCTGAGGAGCATTGAACACATAGTGAAGAGCCACAGTGAGCTCCACAACACCAAGGCTGGAGCCTAGGTGACCTCCGGTTTTCGAAACATTGAAGATGACATCAGACCTCAGCTCATCAGCTAATTGTTTGAGCTCCTGCAATCAACAGATTAACATAAACAGACTAAACTAAAAATCCTATGCAAAGACAAATACAGTTATCAAGTTACATTTACTAGATAGGCTTTCAGTTATGTCTGTATTTACCTTGACAGAGAGGTTTTTCATGTGAATTGGATAGTTGACAGTGTCCAAGAGAGGAGTGGGTGGTCGCTGTGAGTGATACTCTCCACTCTCCGACAGTGAAGCACATATCCCAATTGGCCTTTTCTTCCCCTGCATGTTTCACATAACAACAAAACGACATTCCATTAACATACGATCTTATCTTTGAGCAAACAGCTTGTGTTCAGTTTCTACAAGACTCTGAATTTTTTTTTTTCAAACAAGAATCTCAAAAACTTCATTAGAACAATGAAATTGAATCATGAAAACCAAAATCAAGAAGAACCCAGTTTTCTCGACTGATTTCATCCATGCAATGAGTTGGGTTTTGTTGAATTCACAAAAGAAAGATGAACTCTGCTCACCTGATTGAAGAGCTTCTGCTGGTGATGAGATGGCAGAGCTGGTCCAATAGAGAAATGGGATGAGAGGTTGGAGGTGGGTTTTTGAGCTGGGATGGAGAATGTGCTGAGAGCCATTGCATGTAGCAGAACAGCAAGGAGGGAGAGAGAGAGAGAGAGAGAGAGAGAGAGAGAGAGAGAGAGAGCTTGAAAGCTGAAAGCTTAGAGAAAGAGGAGAAGGACCCAGAAGAGATGAGAAGTGAGGAAATGGATGAGGATTGAGGGGGGTTTATAAGGAAGAGCGGATGTTGTTTGTTTCCACTGAGGAACAGAGATGGTGGTGATGAAAGGTGTGAAGATGTCAGTGGAGGTTACATAAAATATACAGTGAAAGAGAGAAACCGAAATGCGTTATGGAACTTGAGGTGTGTGGGAAATGTGTGGTAGCTGGTAAAGTTTAGTCTCCAATTGGCAATGGAAGTTCAAAAATGAAGAGAGCCAGGGGAAGGGCCTTCCTTCCATACCTGTAATGGCCAACACCGATGTCTGAGGATCAAGGTTTGCATGTGCTCAATCATTGGGCCACGTCAGGGGAAATCACAAGAGGATAGATTTATGATAGGCATCAATACAGCAATACACCAACTTATTTTTTCAAATTACCAACAGGTGTGGCTGATGTGGCAACACCACTCTTTGCCATCTCATCAGTATTGATGTAATGAAAATTTTTCCTTTTTTCATTTTTGACTTCTAGTCATTATATTCTAATTTTATGAGTATGTTTATGTACTCTTAACGAGAAAATCTCGAGTACAATAATTATTTATATAATAACTATTAAAGGGGAAATGAATGTGGAAAGAAGAACGTAGTTCGTTAGGGTTCTTAACGCATCTTAACGAGAAAATCTTGAATAATAACAAAATATAACGGCCAAAGGAAGTAGTACGTGCATGGCAAAAGAAGAATCTAGTTCGTTAGAATTCTAAACGAGAAAATTTTGTGTAAGAAAGATATATTATTGTTGTACAGAAAATGTGTAATCATTAAAGATAGTCATTGAAATAAAAGAACTAGTTTGTAACACCACATTACAATTTCAAATGAGATTTTTTTTTGGTAAAAATGTTTATGCATTTTGTTATTGTACGGACAAAATAACATCTCATATAACTTAGAAGTTAAAATCAACATGTTGTGTTTTTTAGAGAAAATTAGACATAAATCCATTTTTAGAGCCTTATTTAAAGTTAACCCCACACCTAAATAATTTTTAAATCTACAACCAAATGAATTATTTCAATATTTCTTATAGGTTTGTATCTATAAATTCATTTTTTTCGTTGGCTGGCTTCACTGTTTTGCACTTCTGGTTAAATAAGGAAAACATCTCTTAAGTAGTTACTATTAATCAATTTTTATTCCTTATATAATCCTTATTTATGTTACTGACATGAACACACATTCTATATATATACTAATTTTATTTCTAACACAAATTGATCTATAGTTCTTATCTTTATTATATGTAGGTAGTCTCTTTTGAAAGAATTCCATACATATTTTTCTCAATAAAACCAAACGTTACCGCATAATATTGAGAATGAGAGATGCAAGACGAGGCCAATCATGCATGGTACTTCTCGCCTACCCTCCTAGTCATAGTTGAAGAAAGATGATTGAAAGAGAAGAAAAACTTGGGAGATTTGAGATTAAGAAATGTAAAATGATTTGTAAGTACTTTATATATTATGTTAAAAGTTCATGATCGTAAGGTACTCCTCTTTTTTCTAGATAATGTCGTGTTCCTTATACTTATATTTAAATAAGACAATATTGTCTTCCTTGTAGGTATATTTTCTTATACTAAAAATTCCTCATTGTAAGGTACTCATCTTTTTACTAGATATTTGTTATCTTTCTTATAGGTATATTTTCTTATTCTTAGATAATATTGTCTTCCTTATAAGTATATTTAAACAAGACAATGTTGTATTTCTTGTATGTATATTTTTTTTATGCTAAAAATTCCTCATCGTAAGGTATTCATATTTTTTCTAGATTATGTTGTTTTTCTTATATGTATATTTTCTTATTTTAAACAAGACGATATTGTCTTCCTCGTATGTATATTTTCTTATACTAAAAGTTTCTCATCGTACGATACTCATCTTTTTCCTAGATAATATTGTCTTTCTTATAGGTATATTTTCTTATTTTAAACAAGACAATGTTGTCTTCCTTGTAGGTATATTTTCTTATGCTAAAAAATCTTTTATCGTAAAGTACTCATTTTTTTCCTAAATAATGTTGTCTTTTTTGTAGGTATCTAAAGCAATACACCTCTTATCAAGGTATTCAAAAAACTCATACACATAATTCAAGTGTTTTACATAAATCTTTTATGTTATGTATTTTACCTAACTCCTAGAGGTTAAGTATATCTTCAAACGACTCCTATTAGTCAGATATATTATAATAAGTATGATGGAGACAAACAAATATTTATGTAATTTTAGTAATAATAAATTACCTATAATGAAGATATCAATAAATTGAGCTTTAATCATGGAATAATCTCAACCAATTTTTGTTAGGATTGGGTAAATTAACATTGAATCAGGATTGTGGTTTTTTATTTAGGTTGATGGCATGTTTAGTTTTTATTTAGGTTGATGGAATCAGGATTATTTTAATCTATTAAATGTTAGGAGCTTCTATTCATACCTCTTAAAATGACACTTAAACCTTCTTTTTTCCTAGATAGTTTTGATTTAATCAATGTATATGAAATTACCAAAACAAACATATAACAAATACAAGAAGCGAAATAATTCTTAACTTATCTCTTTTAAAATACAAATGTAGATAATTATTCTTTTATATTTATTTCTAAAAAATCCTAAAATGGGATATCAAATTGCATAAAATGATTTAATTTAAGGCAAATTAGAAAAATGTATCATTTCCCATGATAAATTATAAAAAGGTCAGCACTTATTTTCCTATTATAAAAAAATCATCTCAATTGACTAGAAAATATAAAATAGTCAATAAGCTTAGAACCAAAATAAGAAATTAGTCACTTTAAAAAAATTCCGGACTGTTTTACCCTTCTTCTTCATCTTCTCCTTCTTTTTCTTTATTCTTCTAATTTCGGCCATAACTTTATCGTCCAACGATGAATTTGAACGTGGTTGGTACCGTTGAAAAGATCTTTCTCCCTTCTTTCATTTGATACTATACCCACTCTGAACCGGCCACCGTGCAAGGCGCAGAAACCCTCACAAGGGGCTGCCACCTTCTATGGTGGTGCTCCAAGCTATTCTTGCGAAATCAGAGCTCAAGGCTCCCAAATCTCTCTTAAATTCTATATATTCTCTTCATTCTGAGCATATTCATACCAATCTCCTTTGAATTTTAACATCATTTCACATATTTAGATATTTCCTCTCGGCATGTCACACATGTTGTCACACCCGCTGTCACATTACATGTCACAACTCTTGTCACACTACATGTCACAACCACTGTCACATCCGTTGTTACACTACCTATCACACCCCCTATCACAATACTTGTCACAATACATGTCACACCCGTTGTCACACTACCTGTCACAACCCATGTCACACTTGCTGTCACACTACCTGTCACACCCCCGATCACAATACATGTCACATTACCTGTCACACCTACTGTCACAACCACTGACACACCCCCTGTCACAACTCATGTCACACTACATGTCACACCCCCTGTCACACTACCTGTCATAACTCCTGTCACACACACTATCACACTCTCTGTCACAATATTTGCCACACCCCATGTCACACTACATGTCACAACTCTTGTCACACTATATATCACACCTCATTTCACACTGTCTATCACATTTACTGTCACATTCCCTGTCACACTGTTTTTATGTACTGTTGTGACAAGAAAAAGAAGAAGAAGAAGAAGACAAAGAAAATGACTGGAAATAACAAACCTTTGTTTATTGTTATGTTATCTTGAACTAATAGGATCCACATGTTGACACTTATGTTGTCGTACAAATAACATTAATCACATTACTTATCACATTAGCTATCACACTACATGTCACACTGCTTATCACACTAGCTATCACAGAACCTGTCACAGTACCTATCACAGTAGATATCACAACACAAAATTAGTGTGTCTAGTAGTGTGATAGATAATGTGACGGATAGATCGGAAACTAGTCTATGAAATTAGCTACATTTCCCGTCACAATACTAGTTACTCAAATCTATGAAATTAGAAACTAGTATTCAAGAATGGGCACCCAAAATCTGCTCTGGGCATCCATGTCATCTTCTCCAATCTCCAAGCCCACACTAGAGTTGATATCTCTCTCCAAGAATCTCGTCATGGCCTCGCGCGCTCTCTGACTGAAATCAAACCCCAACCAACACCGTTGCAACATCTCGGAAAATCAATTCATCTTGAAATAGCCGGTTAAATTATTTGAGATTGGTTTTCTCCTTACCGTCGTCGATCGGTTGGCAAAGAGGAGCACGGCGGTGCTGCATAGTTGAGGTTGTTTGATCCTCAGATCTGAACTGAATCTAGATGAATGAGAGAGAGAGAGAGAGAGAGAGAGAGATTGACTTCAGTGGTTGACGTGGACCGGGATCGAAACCCAATCCCAGATCTTTTGCTTAACGACCACCATGGTGTACTTGATGACCAGAATCCCATCATCATCGTTGGAGCTAGTCGTGGTGATTCTACATCGACTTGATGTCGGGCACCGAGAGAGACATGTTGCAGCATCGACGGCGTCAATGTGTGTGATATGTTGCAGCATTGACGGAGATCACAAAAACCTGGACGGTAGCTAGCTTGCCTGAGGTTAGAGGTGAGGGACGGTGACGGTTGTTTCAACACCAAGATCTAATGCGCGAGTAACACCAATTTTAGGGCAGTGGCATTTTTTGTAAATTTTATGAAGTTGATGGGCAACGGTTAAACAAATTAAAATTTGTGACTTTTTTCTAATTTTGCAATCTTGTTTGATTTTTTTTTAATTTCATGTGTCAAAATAGACTTTTTTTTATAAGAAGCCCTTAATTGATTTCCTTTTTTTTATAAACATCATTAGTAAAAAATTTAATGTAGATGATTAGCATCAAATTGAATGTAGACTATTTAATGTATAAACTATATAATTATCTAGAATTTCTCATAAACTTCGATTTGAGCCAAAGAACAAAACTCATTCATTTGAGATTTGAATATTTCATATACATTGATGTTACTTCTTGATGAGTTGCATATGTATATAAATATATATCAATGAATGAAAAAAATAAGTTACCAATTTTATTATGAATTAAGGAAAATGAGTGGAAGAGTGAAGTAATTCTATAACATAGTTTATGTGATTATTATGCATTTTTTGAGTTCTATATAATAAATGAATTTGAAATAGAGTATGAAAGAAATTAGTAGATAGTAGTCTGATTTGATATATCAAATTAGATAATGGGCATTTTAGGAAAACTATGAAAGTCTAAATAACATTTAGGTATATGTAAAAGCAAAATAGAGGTTACTAAATAAGGATGTCTAAATACTATTTTTAAATGTATGAATAAAAACTCCCTTAAATGTTCTTTTTTCTCTAAAAAATAAGTTGGATTTTTTTATTTGGTCTTTAATATATATGAAGACATAGTTTTTCTTATGTTGAAAAAAAGAAGAAGATGAACACATCAATAAAAAAACAATTATTTAATTTTTTTTATATCTATGAAGAGATTTCATTTATGCCCAGTCAATTTCAAATTTTGGCTCCGCCACTACTAATACTCTCTAACTTGACAAAAGAGCATGTAGCCTTCAAAAAAGTTTAAAACGTAAAACAAGAAGAAATTTCAACTTATTAAATGATAAAAAAGAAGAATGACCTTACTGAATAAGAAATTTCAACTCAGTAAATTATGGCTAGATTGAGAAAATTTTCCATCATCAAATAGATAGCACTTCTAAAAACTGTAAGCTGTAAGTTAAAATTTAGTGCAAACTGTCACAAGAGACAAAACAGAGGACTATAATGAATACATCATCCATAGACACGTTGCTCATTTCATTTTTGCCTCTGTAAACAGAACGTGACGATTCACCCGAGGGTCAAATTTTCGGAACTCAAGCTTCTCCACCATCCTAGCAGGCTTCTTCTTGACGTAGAAAAAACCAGTTCCAGCAGCTGAGACAAGTCGAATGAAAATCGTGGCCTTCTTCTTCTTGTCGCCCATGGCTTAATTCAAAAAGCACAAAGTCAATCAAGTAAGTAATAGAAACATGCTACACCGGAATAAGGATGGAAGTATATTATTTACACAACTAAAGATGTAACACTGCAAGAAAGATGAATTCATCAGATGCCCCTAATACATATTTTTACCCAGCCATGACCTACATTTATAACAAAGATCCTACATACTTTTGGGTGTATAATAGTTCCAAACTGGTTGGGTGCACTCACAAACAGAAGCAAAGAATCAAGTGAACCCTCTGAAACAACAAGATCCCATGACTGCTGTCCATCATCTATGCCCATAAGAATCTCTCCATAGTAACATATCTTTATCTCAGAGGATGTTATGTCTTAACTTTGTGACATTGCATGCACATATACACAAATATTTGAGCCAACTAAATTGTAGTATGTGTAGCTATAGCTGGCTAACTTTTTATATAAAATTCAGTGCGCTTATGTGTTCATCCTCTTTAATTAAGACATCTTCAGAGCTAAAATCTACCAGGTTGCAATCACATCATCTGGCCACATTTGACTCAGGATTATTGTGACTGCTAGTTAAGAGCCCAATTTTGGAAGCATGATCAGTTGTATATTTTGCTATAGACTAGCCTATATACATTTGGGTGAAGAACTTCAGCATACCACATGACTAGGGAGCCTGTTAGAAAAATCGTAACATACAGAGACTAAATATTTTTGGGTATCAAATAATGTGAAAGTACATGGGGAAAACCTCAAACATAAGCAAAGAATCAAGAAAGATCTCTGCACCAACAAGATTCAATGAACGGGTATATGCCTACAAAATCTCCAAGTTGATTCCTCTATATGAAATCAAATAACCTTGAGTTTTATCGTAACACCTGTACCCTACCACCCTCAATGACAGTCTTCAGACAACCACAGATACTGCAAGCGCTTAAATGAGCTGATATTAGAAAATGTCCTGTGATTTCATTTCGCCCAAACTAAACTCATCTCAAACTCATCCTCAGAAATTACAATAAACCGCCACTATCAGACTCCATATAGAGAAAATCCACATGCGCATGATACAGACCGTGTTATATATCAAGGTGAACCACAATGAGAGACATACTTGCTTTTTTAGGTCAGGAAAACTAAAGAGCACAGAAATACTAACTCTACACTGATAAACCATGAGCTGAACCAAACCTTAACAACTGCAGAATACCAATATTCACTTTTAAGTTTAGCCTCTATCAAAATCCCCACCTTCCTTCTCTTCCAGTTTGATACCACAGTTCAACGTGATAACTCGTAATGTTTCTCTCAAACAGAAACATATATACATATAATTACATACTCATATGGTTTGCCAATCTCAATAACACCTTCAGCAAGCCTAAAACATCAAACCCAACTTATAAATCACCTAAGGATGAGCTATCATCATCAACAAACCAAACAACAAGAACATTGTTCAATCCTTTATTACATCTTCCATTAGTAGAACCCAAGTAGAACAACAGCAACAAACAATAAGGAAACAAAATTGAAGCTTTCTTCCAGAGATATAAAAGGAGAGAACAAAGGACTTACTGTTCAAGCTTTGCAAGTAGTGACAGTCCTGAAGGAGGAGAAGGAAGCCTAAAAATGGAGCCTTTGATTTCGTTTGAGGAAAGCTGAAATAGAAGAGAGACGAGACCTAAAAGACGGCACCAGAACGCAGCGTTTTGGGTGAAGTAAAGACCAAAAAAGCCCTTACCTTTATAGTTATAGTCCTCCAGCTCCAACTCAGCTGGTAGCCTGGTACTAGTTTGTTATCACCAAAAACCTAAACTTTGCATTTTCCTCATTCTCTCTTGTCTCAGTCTCTTCAGTTTTGAAAGGTAGAGGGCATTTCAGGATCTGGGTTTGTATTGTGATTTGATTTTTGGGGGTTTTGGATAGTAAAGGTTGGAGCTTTGTGGGCAGAGAATCGATCGGAGATGGCGAGCAGCGCGGTGGACGCAGCAGGAGATCCGATCCCGACGTCGGCGGTGCTGACGGCGGCGGCGAAGCACATTCAGTTCAGGTGTCAAGAGGAGAACGTGGCCTTCCTCAAGTGCAAGAAGAAGGACTCCAATCCCGAGAAATGTCTCGACCAGGGTCGCCAGGTCACTCGCTGCGTCCTCTCCTTGTAAGCAACCCCTTTTATTACTCTACCCTCCTAATTGAATTTTCCATATTATGTGAGCTTTGTTGAGTATGGTTTGGGATTTTGGCTTGTTCATTTTAGCTCAATGTGGTTCATATTAGCTCAATTTGGTTTTGCATATGATAGAAGTTGTAGAAGTTGTCGATGTTATGGTGTTACAAAATAGTTGCTTTGAAGTTTGAACTTATAGAGACATGATCTATAACCGGAATTCTAGAGTTGATCGTTCGTTTTAACTTTTAGGAACAGTTTGTGAATGTGTTTTCGTATTACCCTTTTGAAATGAGGTATGGAAGGGGAACTTAATGCAATGGATGTCATGGGGAAAAAAATGTGTGTTACTACAAGTTTGGTAGCTATACCGGAATTATGGAAGTCTGGTTAAGTTACTTCTGTGTTCATCTTCTCCGTTATGAACTTGAGAACGGAATCTACTGCTCGGTACATATTGTAGGAATTCATAAGACTTGTTATTTGTTGGCAGCCCAAATTTGGCACATTGGGACCGTGTACTTTGAAAGCTCTAAGCTAGATGCTACTTGCTAGGAGGCTATTAGTAATGTGTAGATTAGTTTTTCATTTATATCAAGATTGTCAAGTTCCTGGGCTGCAGATTTCCAGATGCTTGTTTTGAGCCTTGTAGTAGTTAAGTTACTACGGAGTACCGTTAGGTTAAGAAACAGAAGGACGAAAGCTCTTCTGCAAAGAAAACTAATGATGATAGAAAATTTGTAAATTTTCCTTTTTGGTTTCTAGTAAAACTAGTCCGGCGTACCCTAACAGTAGATTGATGTAGGTTTACCTTCTACTATCTTTTGATCAGTCTATTTGTTGCTTTTCTTTTACATTATGGACCATGTATGCAAGTTTCCACTCAACATAACTTTCACTGTTCAAGTGTTCAGTGACGGTAGCATCCCCGAGTCATGTTTCTCCTACATGTTGCCCCTTGTTGGCTAACACAGTGGCCTAGAGGCTAGAGAAAGTCTAAACCAATAATGAGGTATTAGGCTGAACTGCAAAGACCAATGTATTATGGACTTAAAGTTTCAGGTTGCATTCTTGAAATTAAAAGACAAAAGAGTATGCTTGCCTTATCTTGTATTTCACTCTGTATGTTTGGTGTTCAGATATATGTAAAGCCTTCATAGCAACTTTAGAATTCAACTGACTTTCAAGCATCAACATTCGCTTCTGCAAGTTTTTAAATCTGCATGAGGAAGTTTGTATTTAGAGTAATAGAGAGTTGGAATTATTTATGATCTGAGTCCCATGATCTCCAGGAAAACTTGATCGTGAATATTGACTGGTAGAAATGATCATCAGTAGATTGTATCGCAGCACACTGATGTGCACCTTAACACTTGCACCCCCAACATACATGGACATCCATTAAATTTATTTTGTTTCATGTCTAAATGTGGCATGCTTCCCCCTGCAGGCTGAAAGATCTTCATCAGAGTTGCACGAAAGAGATGGATGAATACGTAGGATGCATGTATTACAATACAAATGAATTTGAATTATGTCGCAAAGAGCAGGAGAAATTCGAGAAAAAATGCCCATTGGAATGAGAACATACTGCTTGCCCCACCATGATTGCAATAATATATGCAGTACGTGTGCAATGAGCAAATACTATTGCGTACAATTTCAGTAGATCTTGTTTTTGGATCTGGGATGTTTTCTATCTGTATGTCCAAATTTTGCTTGGGGAATGCTTCCTAGCCGGAAATGTTTCAACTTATTAAGCATAAAGGATTACTTCTATTGTAGTTGGAATGGTTGGTGATCCAACTTTGGATCCAATAGTTCATAGAACAATTGATTTTTGCTTCAACAGTTCATGTATGCGTTGCCAAAGCTGAAATCACGGGCACTTCATATCAATAACTAGATATCCTACCTTCCTCATCCTCCGAGTTGTTCTGATTAGTTTCTACACGCTGAAGCCACATAACCATTCTTGTGCCTTTGCATACAATGTAATGTTTATCTTGGACCTGTCCGTACATCAATAACCACGGCAAGGATTTCAAACTTGAAACAAGAACCGTCTACATTTATTTTCAACATACCAGACTACCAGAGGGAACACCTTGTATTCTACTCCATCCCCGACCTTGGACTGGTTTAGAGATGAAATTGATATGCGTGCAACCTTGTAAGTGATATGAGTAAGACATCAATATCCTGACAGCTTGCATTGTTCCAAATACAATTCCTCTCCTTCCAGATCATAAAATTCACCCAAATGCACCAAAGATAGACCAAATAATCTAATAACGAAAAAAAAAAGTCAAGGCGAATATGAATAGGATATGCAAATATGCAATTACAGTTCACTAGGCATAACTGAACGGCTTCTTGATCGAATCGATGCAAAATCATATCTCCTTGAATGTCATTAGTTTATGTGGGGTGACACCCATGAAATCATTATGCACATTGGCATAAGCAACACGTCTCCTGTATGTCATACGTTCTACTTGTTGGTCCTCTATATATACATTTATTGTTGTTTTCATTAGTCAACAATAACAATGTCACACTCATTTCTTGAGACTATGGAGGAAACTAATCCAAATCTAAGAAACATCAAATAAAATCGTTTGTACCAAGAGTAAGTAGTTATTATTCTATCAACAATTCATATTCTTCTCAGTTCAAATTCTTTTTAAACCAGTCAAGGCTAATGAAAGAGAAAAGATGATGGGAGTTCTTGGCTTATGTATCGCGTGTGATAGCCCTCAAAAGTCAAAACAGTATGATTTTTTTTTTCAGGAGTTGAGTTCTTCCGGCCCTGTTTTGCGGGTGTGGTCGAGTCGTTTATTTTATTGAAATGAAATTCAATTTCCTTCTAAAAAAACAATTGAAAAAATGTTGTGTTAGAAATAAATTCACCAAAGTATACCAAACAAAGCTCATGACACCCCTACTCTGGAAAATCTACAGAAATCCCAGCAAATATGTAACACTTTCTGAATAGCCGTTATTGCACCCGATAAGCCTGTGATTCCAGTTTACCTACCCCTTTCCGAGAGGAGTCTATCCATCGGTGGTAGAAATTATGCTCAATGGAGAAGACCTAACCTGCATTTGCCAACGGGTTATAGGTCGTCCACAAGTCAAACTTCGTTGTCAATTATCTCACCAAACATTCACCTCCATACCAGAACCAATCTTGCAGCAACTGTTTTCTTTCAACAATTCCCTTGTACAGAAAACTACAGCAAAGCATAGGATACAAAAGATATAATTCTTTGAAGCTTCATTGATTTGCACTATTGGAGGGATTGTAAACCCCTCCCATCATAAGGGTTTTCTCCCAAGGGATTGTACAAACAATGGTCATTCTATACTTCAATCCCCCTTCTTCTCCCAAGTGACATGTACTTGCTTAAGAAAGCATCAAGTTTAGTGAAATGTACTTGCTTAAGAAAGCATGGCCAACACTTGGTGGCGAAATTCCATCATATAATCTCCAGTGACTTTTGGGTGTAGGTAAAATGCCAAACATCGGCAACCAATAAGAAATGCTCTTGGGGGCTTACCATCCATTATTCAAGACCTAAAGTATCTGCTTTTATGAATATCCATTCTAACATGTTAACAGTGCAAACTGAACATTCCGGCAATGTTGGAATTGCACACGCTGAATAGACCATGCAAGAAATAATACGCAAGGATATGCATGAAAAATGTTCATATACTAGAGTGCAACAACTGTAGCAAGTTCTTTTCGAAAAGAAAACTGTAGCAGGTTATACATGTTTTATGGAAAACCAGCTACATCAAGTTCTTTCAGTGCACTACAATCTACAGGCAACATATGAAACTACAAAAGATTATGAGACTACTTCCCGGGGTTGCTCTCCAGACAGAGAAGTGAACATTCACATCATCATCATCCAAAACAACCTCCTATCATTGTGTTGCTTCTTTTCCTTCTCCATGCTCATCTCTGTCAGCATGAAATTAAGTTATACAAACTATAGAAGATTGATCCAAAATGAATTACTAATGCACTAACAAGTGGGCATCTTATTCCTTGAATGACCATCATCCTTATTTATAATTTTTTTTCCAAAATCCAGTAAAACATGCTTTGCAGACCCAGGCTCCACGTTGCAGCCCCTATTAACTTGGCACTGAATTTATTTTAAAGCAATGTAAAGTATTAATTTAAAAACTGCATCATCTCATATATCACAAGTTTTTCTTCAGAAGACCAAGCTCAGTAGGTCCCTTACGAATAACAGTTATATAAAAATTGCAGGTCTTCTATACATAACAGAAGAGGCACCTTACCTGTGAATGCTACATCGGACTGTAACCTTTACTCCTTGAACTCATTGACCTGGTAGGTGCATAGACTCTCTCATAACGAGGATCCTGATTATTCTCCCTTGGACTTGGGGACCTACTGTATTCGCCCTCAACACGTTCCCTAGGAATTGGGCACTGCCTGTAGTCTCTTTCATTGCGCGGTGAAGGAGATCGTGAAATTGATCTAGACTGCACAGGGGAGTGATAACGATTCTTTGCTCCACGGTCCCTGCAATGGAAATAATACATACAACATTATTCCCTTGTGGAGTAATTCTAAAAAAAAATCACCAGCAGTATAATATCATATATATTGATTCATTAAGAGCTACTCATTAAAACCATCTCCATTTTCACATAAATAAAAGTTCCCAACAATCATCACAAGAAAAAGTAAGTAGCCACAACTTAATTGATATAAGTTATCTGTTGAAGATCACATCCTCTTCATAATCTAATTCATCAAAATGTGACCTTTACCTGAACCTTTTCAGGGTTCTGAACAAAAAACATGTAACTTGATCCAAAAACTCAGTGTTAGCTAGTACTGGTTGATCGGCATCTGACAACTTCATAGCTCTCTTTGCCCCAACTTTCTAAACCAGATAATAATTTATCCTTCAACAATGTCACCAAACTCTACCTGTGAAAATCTTTGAATTGCTTCTTTTCTTTGTAGATGATTTCTTTCTTTGGCCAACTACAAGCTTTATATTCTTTCTTTACTGGATCGTATATGCAAAACAAGATATCAAACTCAACAAATTTTCTTATCAAAAACTTACTTTTAACAGTTGATAGTAAAAGGATAGAAATAACCATTTACTATGATTCTAATCATCTCCCAGACCTAATTTAGCTCGTTAGTTCAGTCAATCATAGAATGGCTCACAAACTCAAGCCATAAGAGTGAGAAACCCAATCCCATTTGTAGAAGATTGATGGTGCATATATAGTACTTATGCAGGGACTTTGGTAGAAAGATAAAGTTGCCATCACTTTTATGATCTCTTTTTGCTTTATACTTTATTAACCCCGAAGTCTTTAAAAGTCTCCTTTTTCACTTTACTATCTGCATAAACAAGGCCTCCAGCAGACATTATAATTTTCCATAAACATAAAAGAAGCAATCTTTGTAGATAAAGAGTGAAGTAAACAAGCTCATAACCATACGAAATAATCACACAGACACAAGTCCATGAATAAACAAAAATATAGAAAAGGTAACTGTCCAAACATGCGATCAGTAAGAGCTCCCACTAAAACTCTGAAGGTTAGAGAGAACAAATATATTGACCAAGAAAAAAGAGTAAGAGAAACAAACAATTCAAAAGACGAATAAAAAGCGGGGTAAAGAAACAGACAAGCAAACTCTATAACAACAATATAATTCAACTATGGCAACAAAAGATGGGACGAACTTCTTTGCATTTCCTCCATATGGCCTCCAAAAATATCAAGCAATATGATAGAAAATGAAGGATGCAGAATCTACACATCCGTGAGAAATAACAATGCAAAATTATCACTATTAACACCATATGGTGCATGTTATTACCATTATAATAAAAAATGAAACCCTGCCTATGAATAGCATAAACTTCTGGAGACAATATACAGACCTTGGGTCACGCCTAGGAGGTGAAACTGATGGGGAGTAGGCTGTGAGCAAAAATGAATAATGGAAATTAAGTACACAGTACAATCTGAGAGGGGACTTCATATAAATATTTTCTATAATTGGAAACCCCAAGTAAAAGTTCAAACTCACAACGATAGTGGCCTCTAGGAGACCTAGGTGGAGATCTTCTTCTTCTAGAGCTTCCTTCGCTACACGACAAATAAACTCTTAAGAAAGTGAAATTGAACAATAAACATCTAATTCAATTAAAACCACATGAGGTGATTGGTTGATTTGAAGGGGGAATGTAATGAACCCTACCTTACACGAGTTGTTGTGCGCATTTCTTGAGGAGTTTTCCTATTCTCCTCAGCAAAAACAATCCTTATTTCACGTCCACCAATAAGTTGATGGTTCATTTGCAGCTTTGCTTCGGCTGCGTCCTCTGCATACCGGTACTTCACAAAACCAAATCCCCGTGGCTCCCTGTATTGGAATTACTTAATTAACATAGGTTGCAATTGCAGCAATATTTCTCACACCAATCAACAAGATTGACTTCTAGGACTTCACAAAAGTATTTATTCAGAATTTTTCAGTTTGACACAAGCAAACTTATGAGCAGGAAAAAGATCCCAATTAGATTTCAAGCAGAATCCGAAGTCTGAAATTGTGAAAAGTCATACCCAGTGTAGTAATTCTTAGGAAGATACACATCCTTCACTGGACCAAAGCGCTCAAAAGGGATCCTAAGATCATCAGACCTGCACATACAGATAAGCAATAAAAAATATGGTTCCAGACATAAAAATAACAACATAAGAAGGATTAAAGAAGAAGAAAAAAACTTAATTTTCAGAATTCAAGATTTGGGGTAAAAATAGTTTGCTGTAACTAACTCAACGCATATGTTTACCATTAAGCCTGAGCTATATATAATATAACATACAGTTGTCTTTGTCAATATCAAAGCATATTTATCATATATCCCAAACACTCTGTCTTATAACACGAACAAACTGACACCATGCCTCATCAGTCTAGCATCCATACCTAAAAATGAGAAACTAAAAGTCCGAACGCCATCATGAGTGAGCTGAGGTACATATACGCTAGCTATGACAAACATTACGCCGCAGATGACTTTCATAACCAAAGTTTCGTAAGTCTATAAGTTCCATTACAGCTCCCACTATCATTTTAACAAATGCGTAATGCAATAGCATCACATATTCATGGAAACTCCAGCATTACTTCAGTTTTCGGCTGCGCATCACTTTGGTTTTGATTGCCAATATATACATAATATTCTTCTTCTTCATATAATACCGTCTAGTTTCGGCTTATTTGATAATCACAATAAAAATTAGGTTTAGCTAAACAATGACGAACATGAACCCTTACAAAACCAGCAAGATCCCCAAGGCAATTAGAAAGGAGATAAAAATCAATACCTAGCGTTAAGAGGAAGATTGCGAACGAGCAAGCCGGACGGAGGCGGGGAGCGGCGGTCACGGTAGCGGTCGCGAGGGGGCTCGCCGTCGTAGTCGAAACGCTTGCGTCCACGTGGCGGAGTTCTGCTACGGCGGCGAGGGGGGCTGTAGCTTCGGCTAAGGCTTGGGCTGCGGCTGCGGTACCTGGCCATTGGTGGGGAGAGGGGTTTGAATAGAAGGGGGAGGAAACCCTAACCCTAGGGGCTGGCGAGCAAAAGCGGCAGGTGGTTTCTGTGTGGGGGGTTTGGGAGGGTCTGGAATTTGGAGGGACGAAGAGATACCCGATTTTAGTTTTATTGGGAGTTTACTACCAAGTAAAATAGTAAAATACTGATGATGATGATGATGATGATGATGGTAATTGGGCCCCAATTATGACTCTCAACTTTTAAGCCCAACCAGTAATTTTGTTAAAGTGGGTTCTACCCAAGATGTTATACTTGGCTTACTCAAATTAGTAGCCTTGCTCAATACTAGTCTGAACTGGTTTTTTTGTTTTCGCGCGACAGAGAGAAAGAATGGCAACTGAAACCCTCTAACACAGCCACTATCTATTGCATCGAAGAAGAAAAAACCCAAGAAGTAGTGACCAGCAATGACCCGCAAACCAACCTCGTGTCATGTCTTTCCCGGAGCATCCGCCACGATATTCGGTTACCGTTTTACATGAGGAAATGAACGAACC
Source organism: Argentina anserina (assembly GCF_933775445.1). Classification (NCBI taxonomy): domain Eukaryota; kingdom Viridiplantae; phylum Streptophyta; class Magnoliopsida; order Rosales; family Rosaceae; genus Argentina; species Argentina anserina. Next base: position 15,297,457 of record NC_065875.1, on the reverse strand, counting down.
AGAAGGCTTCAGGCAAGTTGTAGTTTGTCATGAAGAAGACTTCAGAGATGTCAAGTATGTAAGTAGTAATTACGTAGTTATTGAAGAGAGAGAAGTAAGCTTTCATAGGTGTGGTGAGGGGACTGATGTGCTTCCACGACATCTTTAGTGTCTTCTTTGAGCATCTCCAACATCTTTGGCATTTTGGAAAAAAAATATATAAATTTTAGAAAATATTGAGTTTTTTCTTCTCCAACAAATTATGTATCACATTCTCCAAAATAGAGAAAAAGATGTGAGAGAATGAGAAATTATGTAATTTTTTGCAGAAGCAAGAGCATTAAATGTTATACTTTCCCTAATAACTCAAGTTTTAATAACAACCAATCAAAATAATAAAAAAAATTGAACTATTTATTTCAAATTAGCAAATTAAATATATAAAATAATTTATAGTTATAAAAATAAGATTATATAATATTTTTATTCACTTGTAATAAATGCAGAAATATATAAAATTGAAAACCTGTTGGAGTTTGAATATAACTTTTTTAGAGATTTTGGTACTTTGGAGTCAGCTTTTACCATAGAATCCTTAAGGCCGTGATACCATTAATAACACTCAAAGTAGGTGCTTCAGAAGCAAAAACATTCGCTACTCTAATATGTTTAGTAGAAACAATGATGGGATTTCCATCGGATTCAAGGAATATAAAACCAGCAGACTGAGCAGAGCCATTACAATGTCGAACATAACCATCGAAATTTTATTTGAGGACACCAGGAGGAGAAGGATGAGACCGCACAAGTAAGGAGGAACGTTCTTGACAAGGAGATGAAGTAATTAGTTGGCTTGTTACGCTTAGAATGTAATAGCTGAAGCAAAGAAAATTTGTTTGATTGAGATGAAGAGTTGTAGAGCGGAAAATGGAATTATTGCGAGCTGTCCAAAGATGGTAAGTTGTAGTTAAAGCAATGGTAATGGAGACGAGGAAGGAGAAGATTAAGAATCTAAACGATGGAGAAACTATAAGAAAGAGGATAAGAATGTCCTAATCAAATCAGGGAAGGCAGAGTTCCAAACTTGAAACGCAAAAGCGCAAAGAAAGGAAAAGATGGTTAATTGCATTCAAGGAGTTGGAAGTTGGAACAGAGAGGCTTTGAGTGGAAGTGGAATCATGAGTTGAAAGACGGAGACTTATTGCCAACAAAAAAAATTAATTAATTTTTTGAAGGGAGACAAAGTTTCCAGAGTTTGGACAAGAGATTAGTTTAGAACTTTAGATTGAGAATACGAATTGTGTGCTTAGAAAGAAGAGAGGAATAGCTGAAGTAATAATGAAACGACCATGACCAGTAGCATCCCAGAACATGGTCATATTGAGGGAAGAAAGGTACAGGAATAGATATATGATCAACGACAATAGAATGAAGAACTGAATTATCTTATTCCAACTATTATTCTGACTATAACTGCAATCGTTTTAGAGAAACAAAGATTAGTACAGATAGTATCCAGAATACGATTCACAAAAGGAAAGGGAAAAATCCAATCAAAGAGCCAGATATTAATGTCATGAGACTCATGACTATTGCCAGGGTATTTGATCTTGAAGTAAATTATGAGACTTAGAACGTCTTTCTAAGCAAAGAAGAATGAGCAGAGGAGGGGAGGACATAACATTTCAGAAATTTTGACGCTTCAGAAACTTAGCACAAATCACTTTGACCCACAGATTCCCAAAAGCATGCAGCTAGTAACTTCCAAACAACTTTAATTTTGCTAAGGCATTACTACTGGATTGTCATAGATGTTAGAAACCGATTGCAATCACTATGTTAAGGTAAAGATTGCCATCATCACTATGTTAAAATAAAGAATTCCAGATAAATAGTTGGAGCAACGTAAACAAATTCAGTTGCATTCAGGTGTTCAAATTGCTCAGAACAAGGTCATTACATATCTTTCAGATCAAAAGACGTCAACACACAATCTTTGATACTTGTTTTCCAGCAAATCTAACAGGTGATATCTCTACATTGCCTGAATCACAATCTACGTACAATATTACTTGATTTCTAGCAAATATAACGTACATGTGGTATCTCTACATTGCCGGAATCACAATCTACGTACAATACTACTTGTTTTCCAGCATATATAACATATATGACATGCCTTCCCTAACTATTTGAGCGTCCGGAAAAAAAATTGAGCATTAAGGTGGCGTTCGGTAACGTTTTCATAAAATATGGTGAAAATGTGTAAAACACTATTAGTGTGTCTTCGTTAAAATAAATAACGGAATGAGTTAATGACGTTTATGATAAACGGACATAACGGATCAATCATCATTATGTAGCCTTAATTACCATTTACTTCTATTGTAATCATGATCCCTATATAAAGGGGATTATCAATTAGATGAGTAGATCCAGTTCCATATTTCCTACAGCACGTTATCAGCACGTTGCTTTGACCTTTGAGTTTTCAGCTAAAAAAGAAGAAAAATAGAGAGATGTAAGCCCTAGAAAAAAATTATGTCGAAAAAAGACAGAAGAAGTCAAAAAAAATTCGTCATTCAAAGGGCACCCATAAAACTTATATGGGCACCACTTCTTCTCCTCTTATTTGTCATGATCGGGATTCCTCCACCCGGCGTCTAGCATCAACGCCATCTCCTCCGATCTACATCAGCGTTGCTGCCGTCCCCCGACCTCAGACCCGGTGTTGCTATCGAAGCCCCGACGTCGTTTTTAGCAGACCAGATCGACTCGCGCCCAGAAGCCCAGAACTCGGCTTCAATCTCAGACAATGTTGTGCGTCTCATCGATCCAGATTGGCGGCAAACGCATAACCACTCAACCTCCGGTCACGACATTAAAGCCCAGGCGACGATCCTCAGCCTAGCCACCACCGTATACCTCAACGCCAGCAGTCTCAGTGCACAGCAGACCCTTTCTATGCTTCTTAGATCGGCGCTTCAAAACGATCGTGTTCCAGCCCAAATCGGCGACTGCAATTTGATTGATTGGAATCTGTCAAACCCGACGAACCCACGACTCGGATCTGTTCGGGCCCCGATCCGACCCATGGAGAAAAAAGTTTTTACCTTTGGTAAATTCAAAACTTACCTCTACAGTAAAAAGATAAAGGTAATTATTTTCTATTTTTACCTCTCAGTGAATCATATTTACTATTCACCGTTACTTATCTCAATTTAATAACTACTGCGTAAATGGTAAATGTGCAATCAACTTTACCTTTTATATATTATTTAGTACCTTCATTGAATAAGGTAAATGAATATAATTAAAGTGACTAATCATGTCAATATTGTTTTTTTTTTCATGTGATTTATTTATAACCATATAACGAGCAACATGAAATCACGAGATAAAAAATCGTTTAATATATAGTTTATTTGGAAAACTTACAAGTAAGATCTCCTAAAATTACCGCTTTTATTAAATTTCATTCATATAAATGATATTATATATGTTATGTGAGCAAAGTACTCTATGAATATTATGCATGTTATATGCTATGCTTTTTATCAAAATTTAATTACTTAGCATGTCATTAAATCGTGATGCTATGATTTAAATTTTGAAGTATTATATATTTATACACGGTCATTGACATGTATCATGAATACGATAATTGCCTAAGTTTTGTAAATTACTTAACCATGTTAAATGATATGCTCTATTTGTTGCATATGTTATGTGTATATAATTTTTACTATTATGTTATTTAGCATATTATATAAGCATTGTCATGATAACGAAATTTCATAAGAATTTTATAATTCAAAAACAAAGATAGGACAAACATATTCTTGTGATAAAGTATTTTCATGAAGCATCGAAAAATACGACGATTTGAATTCTTGGTCTTACAATCCGATTTGTATATGTTGGAAATTAATTAAATTGTATATCTTTACTGTGATAAATCAACTTCATAAAACTCCAAAGTGACCATAATATATCTTGGTATGTTTAATTTTCATGTAAGTCTATTGAAAATTTTAGATTGCGGAACTAATAAGTCTCGTACTCTATCTACAGTTGGTTAAACCAGTTCAACATATATTAGACTCTAAAGAATTTGAGTACCAACCTCCCCTACAAGCCAACCAAGGCTCAACCATGATCGAATTATGCAAACATGTTTTTCTACACGTAACTTGGAAGCATACTTAAAATGTCATGACAAAAAAATGTCTCTCAGGACAAAGAAATTTTCTTAAAACGAACTATAGATAATAAAGAAGTAATAACCCTAAAGCTAAGAGTAAATATTATAAACATGTAGGTTTATATAAACTGATCAATGCAAATTGATAACAATGTAATGTTTGAAATATGCATAGGGGATATGACATGCGCAATATGGAACGTCCTCTTACAAAAAGAGTATAGAATAATGAAGTACGATGATTTGAAAACGTATACTCAATATCAAACTACAAGGAGAAAGCTCCTCAATTTTAAGAGCGACACAAATCTAGGTTAATTCAAAATGTTTCAAACTTCGATTACAGTCTACCACCAATTTTCCAAGATATAATTTGTCACACCCCGGAACCATTTCAAGGACCGGAATGCAACAGCATTCACCGTAGCCCCGAATTAATAAGCAATCAACAAACTTTTATGCATCACCATATATCAAAATCAGAAACACAAAGGCAAAATAAGAGGATTTACTACCTCAGTGACCTATGGAAGGCAGACTGCGCAACACTTCCCGACGTCGTCCCGAGATGCTGTTCCTCCACCAAAGCCTCCCCGGAGGTCTGCTACTGTCCGGGAGTTCCATCTCCTCCCCAAGCTCAAAGATAAATCGTCAGAGAGACGAGATCGATAAAAGGAGTCCGAGAGGCTCGCCATAATCCTTAAGGTCACACCGACTGTCCTCCCCTCAATTCGTTCTCAATTGATATCAAATCTCACATGCAATTTAGGGTTTTTGTCGAGGAAAGGGAGAGGAATATTTTGGTGGTGGTATGCCGACCCAGTTCGGCCGAATGGCAGTGGCGCACGGCGGCAAAGCCGCTGTGGTTTCTGGGTTGGAGGGGAAGAGGGAGAGACCGAGCGGAGAGAGAGAGAGGAAGAAGAGAAAAAGAACAAAAGAAAATAGGCTGAGGCCTCTTTAAATGAAAATGGACTGCCCAGATTAATCCACCTAGAACCAACGGTCTTGATATAAAAATAAAAAATAAAGGAAAATCTGTAAATACAATTTAATAGTTGTTAACTTCACAAATGCGTAGAAAGTTAACGAGTGTCAAAAAAATATTATGCGAATACTCTCGCACTCGTGTCGACGTGTAACTTAAACAAAAATATTAAACTACAAATTTGATATCGCGTAAAAATGTCGATTAGTGTGTTCTATATATCGGAAAATGACGAAAAAAATTAGGAGCTCACACTCTAAACCCCCCCCCCCCCCCCTTAAAAAAAATTTCGTCCCGAAATTTCCACAAAAGTAGGAAAAATGCAGGTTTGCTCCTCGAACTCAAGCTCCAAGTAATAATCGCTTGTAGGTTGCATCTCTAAACTTCCACTAGTTCGTTTAGGCGACTTGTTTAGAGAAAGTGCTCTGCTATCTATCTCAAACAAAAACATGTGGCATTTACTGCGAAATACTCTTGTGGTACCCTAACCCAGATTAATAGAGATTAATCAGAATCAAGGTCTTCAAATGTACTACTATCATCAATCTCTCAGAATTATGACCTCAGTTAATAACCCCCCATAGACAAAACTCTAGTCTTAACACAATTGATTAAAACTTAATTGAAACAATAAACTACGGCGCCAGACACGGGCATTAACGTAATCATAATTATAAACTACAGTACTAGACACGGGCATCAACGTAATCATAATTATAAACTACGGTGCCAGACACGAGCATCACTGTAATGATAAATATAACTACGGTGTTAGACACGGGCTTCATCGTAAATATAAACCATATATCAAAAACAGCAACACAAAGGCAAAATAAGAGGATTTACTACCTCATTGACCTATAGAAGGCAGACTGCGCAACACTTCCCGATGTTGTCCCAAGCTGTTGTTCCTCCTCCAAAGCTTCCCTGGAGGTCTGCTACTGCCCAGGAGTTCCATCTCCTCCCTTAGCTCAGAGATAAATCGTCAAAGAGACGAGGTCGACAAAAGGAGTCCGAAAGGCTCGCCGGAGCTCGAAATCTCGCTAGAATTCTTAAGATCACACCAACTGTCCTCCCCTCAATTCGTTCTCAATTGATCTCAAATCTCATATGCAATTTAGGGGTTTTGTAGAGGAAAGGGAGAGGAATATTTTGGTGGTGGTGCGCCGACCCAGTTCGGTCAGATGGTGGTGGCGAGGCCTCTTTAAATGAAAATAGACAGCCCAAATTAATCCACCTAAAACCAACGGTCTTGATATAAAAACATAAATAAAGGGAACTTTGCAAATACGATTTAATAGTCATTAACTTAACAAATGCATACAAAGTTAACCGAGTGTCGAACAAATATTTTGTGAATACTCTCGCGCTCGTGTCGACGTGTAACTTAAACAAAAATATTCAACTACAAATTTGATATCGCGAAAAAAGTCAGTTAGCGTGTTCTATATATCGGAAAATGACGAAAAATTTTAGGGGCTCACAAAATTGTAATGGCTATTATATATGCCTAAAATTTCATTAAACTTCGGTATTGAAGTATATTTGGATTGGACAAGACCTTGATGCAATTGTTGACATACAACCAAGGTTATGACTTTTTCTCAATGAAATGATGAGAATATTTGAATATTAATCGAGATATATGTGGTTCGATTTTTAATATTTTGATTTTGTGAAGTACCGCATAAAGTAAAGCAACTTTACAAAAATTAGTATGATATGGATAACTAAATGCAAAGAAATGCATTTTTGCGATCCTCACAGCAATAATACTGAAGAATAATAGTATTATATATGTGGATATAACAAATAATATTAATCAACGATCGCTAATTTATAATCATAAAGGGATTCACAATGTACATACCTTATGTGATGGAAATATCGCTTTACGGTTCTATCAATTACTCTAAAGCAATTTAGTATTTCATTTTTATGTCCTAACTATATACCTCATTGGCATCTTATGTAACAAGAGCCAACAAGAGACAATCGAACCTTTATATGTTTGGAGTATTTATGTCAATGACTATTTCATGTTAAAAGAATAAGTGAGATTACACTTTACTTCTTTTGCACTATCTCTAATGAATGCGGATGTAACCGAGTATTAGAGAAGGTCATATGTCTATTTAGCAAGTATAGGTCCAATGAACCCTTGGTCCAATAGTTCATCTATCTGCACCTTCAACTCCTTAAGTTCATTCTGTCTCATTCTATAAGGCGCCTTTGACATTGGTGCCGTACTCGGTACCACATCTATGCAGAAATCTACAACTATTCGAGGAGGTAACTCCGGTATCTCTTGGAACACTTCACTATACTCTGATACTACCACAATGTCTGCAATAACCACTTTTTGATCTACAGATTCCACATGTGCCAAAACTCTTGTTCTCATGGCATTATTTGATTTACTGGGATACCCAGGTCGTGCTATATGTGTCTGTATATTAAAGGAGTTACAACATAACACTCATATTTTTTGGATAAAATAGAAGCAAGAAGTAAGTAAAAAAGTACTGTAAAAATCATTAAATTTATTTTTATGGAGGAATTGAAGATGTAATTTCATCCCCAGATTTCGTCGCTCCCCTAAGACGGAACTGTGAAATGTTTGATGCATAAGTTATGAACTAACACCATATTATGCTTCTTATATCCATTGTGATTATGTATGTAAAATTAATCATTCAAAGCTTATCTCTTAAAGAAATTTAGATTGAGATCATCCTATGCAAAGGACATGTATTCTCACAATGTTCAAAGATTGAATCCAACAAAAATTATGTGGATTAGTTCAACCAACTTGTGGATACTTTAAATAATTTATGGTGTTGGTTGATGTGTCGACACGCTGGTCATATGTAATCACACCATTCACTACTAAAACTAATGCTACTTATGATAATTATAAACCCACTTGGTCTCACGGAAAACGACTAAGGTACTAGTCTTGATGTTGGTAAATGGTAATGCGCACCAATCTTTTTGTTTAGGGTAATGTAACTTTCGCATACACAATTTCGTACTCACTAGTTCTTAACTATCACCATAATTATTGTAAAAGGAATTACAATCCATAACATCGAAGGTTCGAAATACTTGAGCTCGCGAGGATTGACACAGATCTACAATCCTTGAGCTAAACTAGATTAATCTACGTGTCAAATTGCGACGCCATATCGCATAATGGTGAAGCCAATTAAATAGAATAAGTGTTCTTATTGGAGACGAGTATCCAGATAGTCCGCTATATTGCAACCTTGACAAGCGATCTTTTTTTTTGCTAGATATGTGGAATATCACTTTGATGAGACAATCTTCCCGTCATTAGGGGGAGATAAGAACAAATAATGTTCAAGTGGAACGACATGAATTGTCGTGGTTTGTCCCCAATGTGTCTTATCTTGATCCCACTATTGCACAAAGTGATGAAATCACAAATTTTAGCTGCAAATATGCTTGCAAGGTTCAATGTCCTAAGAATAGGACATGACGCCACCCAAAAGGAATTGAGCATTGTGTTGCCACCATAAATGGTGGCATGTTGACACCATAAATGGTGGCATGTTGACACCATAAGTGACATAAATGGTGTCATAGGCCGTTGCTCTCCAAGGAAAAGGGGGAGACCACCTCATGTTCGATATATACTCGATCAAAGGAAGAAAGCGAGTTTGGCACAATTGGATCCATTGATCCATTATCTCAAATCTGCCTCATGAGAATTCTTGGATTTTGGTTATCACTGGGGGACGCCTCAAATGTTAGAACAAATCCTTAAAAATATAGAGATCTCTATAAGTACAAACCACATAAGGATGTAGGATATTGAGTCTTGATATCGAACCATGCTTCGTTGAGAAATACCAACGTAGTAATTTTAGCCTAATATAAAGAAGCGATCCAGCATGAACTAAAGTTCACTAACAAAGAGATAGGTATTTGGGCAGATGAAGCTGACACCGCAAGTGTAAATCCTATCACATGTCTTTGTTAGGATGCGTAATGAGAATAAAAGCTTAGACTCACCTTATGGCACAAGGTCTCTCACAAACACACTGGAATCGACTACGAGGAGATATTTTTTATAATGGACCACAAAGAGATATTGTCGTGATGAATGTCATTGCACTCCACTACCTTATCAGTTTGGTAGTTTCCGAAAAACTGACAAATGCAGCTTGTGAATGGTGAAATAAGGTATCTCTATGGGGATTGAAATTAAGAGATATACATGAAAGGCATAGAATAGACTTTATATACCCAAGAAATGATTCTAGACCATGTAGCGTTAGAAAAGAAATTGAAACGTTCATGAAGTAAAATACTTGATTATGAATATGTATCAGATGTGCTATGTCATTGCGTATTCAATATGGATTTGCAGAGTCTTTTGATGAACTAAAAAGATGTCGCCATTACAAATCCTAAGTTGAGAATGAAAAAGATCATTGAGAAGACATAGTCTTAAATGGATATTGAGGACTGTAATATTGATGATTAACCATCAATCAGTTATAATTGCAGTGGTTGGTTTGGAAAAATAACTATTACACTATGGAGGATATTGATGGTCTGCAGGCAGAGTGGGCAAAGTATGTTTTCAAGTTCAAGGATAACAAGTATGTTCAGTAATCATGAGTAGTACTTAGCTTGCTATAAGTAGTTAGAGATGCATTGTAAGCATAAATAAATTTTGAAATGGCTGGGGTTGTGCCTTTTGTAAGCTATTTTAATTTGATGCATGTACAAGTTGTTTAGTTAGTTACCCTTTGTGTACAACTCCTACTTGTAGTACTTTATGACGCTTTTGTGTTGCAAGGATAATATATACCATGGAATGTAAACTACTATTAGAAATAATTTTATGGTGCTTTATGATGATTGATTCTCAGGTTTTTATGAAACTGCATGCAAGCAATATTCTATTTGGAATGTGTTATCTTAAGGAGGCAGAGACAACATATATGTGTAATTTCAGCTGCATAGAAGTAATACAAACCTTTTGATATCCATTGGCTTTTTGATACTAAGATAACACAAAAGAACAAAACATATGACGTCTCAAGGGTGCAACAACAACACATGAAAACAAGTAAGACGTTAAATGATGCTATACTAACATTCATATGACATATATATGGAAAAAGTGTTACATGGGAGGTTATATATCGCCTTATATCAAATCTCGCGACTAATATTTGTTCTTTCAGAAGAATTACAACCACTTTTTATATGTCATAAGAAAACCTAATTAAACAGCCAAAAGAGGGTTTCAAATATGTCGCCTCATAGAGAAAAATTCAAATATGTCGCATACTAGCCTGTCGTCGTTATAGCTATCAGGCGACATATAATATTTGTCGCTGAAAAGAATATCATGCGACATAATATTTGTCGCTGGAATGAATATGAGGCGACATAATTTATGTCGTTGGAATGAATATGAGGCAACATAATATCTGTCGCTGGAATGAATATGAGGCGACATAAGATATTTTTCTCATATGTCGCCTGATACACTTTACAACGACAAATATTATATGTCGTCTGACATCTATAATGGCGACAGGCTACTAGGCGACATATTTGAATTTTCTCCAGCGACACAACATATATGTCGCCTGAAGGCATAATTGGCCTAGTGAAAGTGAGGCTTCTATAAAATCTCATGATCAGTCGAAGTCTTTAAAAATAGATCTGTTTTCGTCTAAATGAAAGATGACGAATAAGTTTCAGGAAATGAGATTACATATACAAGTGCAAAGACGCATTATTACACTTAACACAATATACTTGACTCGACCTCTCATTCGTTGTATAGCTTGGCACCCATGCAACAACAATACCTAAAGGTTTAGGTTTATAGTCCCTATAAAGAAAAGAGAAAACGACATGATGAGAATGAATACTATTCACGTCATTGCATATTTGACGTAAAGAAATACGTAGTAAATAAAATACATAATTAAATATGCAAAAGTTATCAAAGCTCCCATGATTAATGTAAAGATCAGGGGAGGTGCAGACATCAAGGGGAGTTTATCACATATATGCTAATCTTAAATGTAATAGGTGTGTTGTGCTCTTTTCCCCTTCGACCAAGGTTTTATTTTGTCCCACTGGGTTTTGTTACTTGACAAGGTTTTTAATGAGGCAACACCATATGCACCATTATATCTTTAAACTCGGCACATGGAGAGTGTTGAAGGAAAAATATCATTAGTGTGCCTTCGTTAAAATAGATAACGGAATGAGTTAATAACGTTTATGATCAACAGACATAACGGATCAATCACCATTATGTAGCCTTAATTACCATTGTAATTACCATTTACTTCTATTGTAATTCTGATCACTATATAAAAGGGATTATCAATGAGATAAGTAGATCTAATTCCATATTTCCTACAACACGTTGAAATTTGTCTCAAAATGCAGAAAATGAGAAATGAAAATATTTTCAACTTTTATAAAGGAAAAGTGAAAACACATCAATTTAACGTTTTCACTTTTTTATTTTCTCATTTTCATTTTTTTAATTTATTTTTGAAAACTATTTTTAAAAACGTTACCGAACAGGGCCTTTAGTCTTCTGTCATGTTTTGAAAGTTAGACTTCTGTCAACTAAAAAGAGTATAATTTTTCTAAATAAAAAATAAAAAATAAAAAATAAAAAAATAAAAAATAAATAAACTATAAAGAGTATAATGGAACTATTGGCTAAAGCATTATATTTGAAAACTTATATATAGCATTATCTTTTGGTTTCCTGGCTATCAATATGCTTTTAGTTTTTTGATTAAGTATGTTATTTTGATAATTAATATAAGAGACTTTGTTTCTTGGCATGCCATATCATAGGTAAAAGTTGAACCCATGGATCATGCCGTGCGTGGACTCCATTTTGTTTCCCTGAAACGAAGTTTTGGCATCTGAATATTTCACCATCTTGAGTTATATCGTACGGTTCGTTGACTATTTATTTCATATAGTACTTAATAAGTTGATGTACAAGCAATTTTTCATTCATACTGACCCAAAATTTAACCTTATGTGCTTCATATAAGGTTTCATTTTCCATCATGTAGATATGAACATGAACAATAATTGATAGGAGCACAAAGTGTGACGTTCTTAATGTTTATATACCATATTCTTATGCTTTGTTACTTCTTATTTAGTTGTTTTAGGTTCATATTTGTCATTTGTATGTTCTAAGTAGAGCTATGTCGAAACTGAATGACTTGATGATGAAATTGTGTTAAGTGTTAGAAATCCTTATTGAGCTAGGATTCCTTACTCGACTAGGATTCTACTTTCCTATTTTCATTCTTTCATATTCCTTAATCGTCGATTTCTTTTCAGGAAAGACAAATCATACTTGGAAAGGAAGTAGTGATGCCGTGATGCATTCCTAGTGAGACAAGGAAATCATACCTGAGTTGAAGAATGAGAAGAAGAGGCCGACCTAGCTATTCCTAGTTGAACATGGAGAGATGTCGTGCAGCCATACATGTCTCCCTATTGGATTTGGAGTACATGAATCAAAATCCATAACAAAGAAGATTTCAGCTTCCCAATTGGATTCTATCTCCTAAATGGGACGACAAAGAGGGCTTTGTGACTCCTATATATAGAGGCTCGGCCTCCCCATTTAATGATCATCAACCTTGCACACAAACACAAGCCTAGCTCTGCCAAATTTTATACTCACCCTTCCAAGAAATCCTAAAACCAATTTCACCATTCTCCACCAATCTATAGCTTCGAAGTACGATTGTGAAGAAGTTCCATTCCTTTAGAAGTCACGGCTATATTTTGTGAGATCGCTTGATTGATAAAGTGTAACCATGATTCTCTCTATGTTTAAATTCGGTTTTTAGTTTTTCTTGTTCTTGGATGAGTATGCGATTTGTGTAGAGTAATCTTGTTTCGATTTTGTCTATGAAATAGCTACTTGATTCAATTTATATAAAGTTGCGATTTCATGTTTTGGTTTTATGAATTTTGGTTTCTGCCGTGCCTTGTTATTGAGTGATTTCGATATTTTTGTGTTATGTATGCGATTGTAGCATGATATTTAGGTTGTTGGATTAAAGACTTATGCTATGAACATGTTATTCTTTTCTATATGATTTTCGAAATTACATGATTGAGGGTTAAGTAGGTGGCATACTTAATGAATTCGATATGCATGGCTTTGGAGTTGTATGGTAAGATGAACATGTTAAATTTCGATGAAGCCGAGTGGCAAGACTTGAATGTGTTAAGTGTCTATGCATATATGTTACTGATTTGGAACTTAGATTGCATGATCCAACCTTAGTTGTTCATGAGTAAGTCTCGGCATGATTCTAAAAGGAGAGCTAGAACTTGTTTTCGTTAGCTTTGTATGAATTGTTTAGGTGATTGCTTATGTGTTGGTTGGTTGATCACATGTATATATTAGTTTAGGTTTTATTTTCTGTTTTTATCTTTGAATGCCGAACATATATCAAATCTTTTATATCTCTATGAATTCGTGTTAAGTGTTGTGGTCCTAAGCCCTGGCTGGATCCCCGGTTTGTAAACGATACTCTCTTGCTTTATACTACTAATGATGCTTACAAGGTTAAATATTGATGTCGAGTAATCGAACAATCATCAATAATCGAAGACGCAAATTAGGTGACCAAAACTATGAGATAAATCAAGGAGAAATCATTGTCATTACATGAGTGATATAACGAAAAATGTCAATCAGGAATGAAAAACTAATAAGATTGAGAAATCATTGTCATTACATGAGTGATATAACGAAAAATGTCAATCAGGAATGAAAAACTAATAAGATTGATATATATATATATATATATATTATATTTCATAGACGTGATAGAATTGTAGTGGATATACATATATATGTTATGCATACGAGAACGCGCGGCTCATATGACAATGACGGTTATAGTGATGTCAAGTTCCATATAATTATTGGATTTTCTTAAAAATAAATTTATCGCTCACTTTTATCATGTATAATTTACATAATTTACAAATAAATGTCAAATGATTTTTATAATAACCATTATTATAATTTTATTGAAAAAAAATACTTAACATTTATTTATAAAATAAGCGACAAATTTGCTTCAGAATTTTCTCATTGTCGTCACTCAATTCAGGTCGCCACTCGACTTCAAGACACCGAGTAATCGGGAGATCATCAGGCCCACCTCTTGTCCCACTCTCACTACTCTTCTCCGTTCCACCCAAGGACTAAAATTTCGATGATTATGGAAATTTCGATGGTTCAAAAAAATGGAAATTTCGGGAAATATCGATGGAAATTTCGGAAAATATCGATATGAGTAAAATTATTGACAAAATTGATGGAAATTTGAATAAAAACATGGAAATTATATATGAAACTTTTATAGATGATTATTTGACTAATTATCTATTATATTTCATATGGAAACCTTGTACAAACATTAGTGCATAGTTGGTTATAGTAATATAAGGTGAAATAGTCGTTGAGAATTCTTAATTATAATTAATTAAAATTATTATTTTAACTATAATAACCAAATTACTACTAATATATTTTATATAAGTGCATCACTAATCCACTACAATAGGAGGTAAGTGACGGTCGCTAGAGTCTATATAATGCAGGAAGATGGAGTGTTGTATAATTTTTTTCGTATAAGAATGAACTAATGAAAAAAAAAAAATGTATTCAAAATGGATGCTATTAATAGTGATTTTATTTTTGAAAGTAGTTAAAAAAATATTTTATAGTTGAATAATTAGAGGTTGTAAAAAAATAAAGTAAAAAAGTTAATTGGAATTAGATATTTTATATTTTAAGTCCACATTCATTTTGAGTGGATATATATTATAAAGATCCAATAAGAACACAAGGTTGAGGTTAGTTTTGTTAGCTGAGCCCTTAAGGAAATAAGGGAAAGAGCATGGTTCGAATCTCCTCACTTGCAAAATGATTTTGAGCTATATTTTGGTGAAAGGAGGGGCCGCCACATGGATAAGCAACACGTGGGCCAGAACTGATATCGCGATATTTCGAAGAAATTTGAAAATATCACGATATTTCGGAAAATGTCGAGAAATTTCGGAAAATGTCGAGAATTTTGTGTGAAACTAACTTGATAGGCTAAAGATATATCCTCATATGAAAAAAAAACGAAAATATCGTCGAAATATCGACGATATTTTCGATTTTTCAAACCTTTGTTCCACCACACACGCGCATCACGACCAAAAATAGACCACCTACACTGCGCGTGGATACCAAACGCCATATTAAGGAGTAATAATCCCCAGGATGTCGTCACTGTGGCAACACCTTGTTTAAAATGAGCCACCTGATACATTACTGCTTTCCCTACTTTAGGGAGATCTCTAGTTCTGTACTTCAGGTAAAAAATTATTTCTCCACTGTAAAAAGTGATCATTTCTTTTAGTTGTTACCTTTTGTCTCCATATTTATTGTTACCTTTTTGGTGTAAATGTGATTTAACGATGAATATGAGTGTCTCTTTTCCATATTTAATTTCTTTTAAATTACTTTAACACAAAAAACAAACTAGGTCATTACTCATTAGTTGTGAATTACATTGGACCTCCTTGAGTAATTGGGTTGGTAGATTGTTGAGGACCAAGTTTCACATTAAGGCTCCTTCACCAGTTGGTGATTATCTAAATTATAATTAAAAGTTTCATTTTCTATGCATCCTACGAACATGAAGGCGCTTTGTGGGAAGTGCAAGCTCATCTTCAACTTGTAATGAGCAGACTGTGTTCAAAAGAGAGTCTCGTTTTCGTGTGTTGGTTCTCGTATTTGTAAGTACAACTAAACCCTAGACATTAGTGATTTGGTAAAATCAAAATCCATAAAGAACTAGAGGTTTTAAAATACACGCCCTATATCTTTTAATATACACCTCTTTATTTTAATTTTTACATAATCTGATTTAATTATGTTAAATAACCATGATAGACATATTATTATTGGAAAAGAATAAAGAAAGAAAAAACCAGTCTAGGTTTTTCGACCTAGATGTATGTTTTTGTTTCTATACCTCATAGTTGTCAAAAATGTACTGGAGTTTGTTAGCTTAGTAGTTTAACTTATATTGAAACAATTGGATATTTTTTTGTATCAGATTTTGGTTTTTCTTTCAACCTTATTGAACAAGTATTGTATGTGAGAATTGAATAATAAGTTTAGTTGAGATGTTGGGTTACAAGACTTCACTACTGAATAATAAGTTCCTATTTGATGTCAAATGTTTCTAGTAGAAAACGTAAAAAATAAATAAATCTATGTTAGTTAAATTATAATTATACTAAATAATAAAATATTTCATGATATATAGATAAAGGGTAATTTTGGTACTTTGGGATGTGCATTTAGAGAAGAATTGACATAAAATTTTGGATTGATAGTGTATTAAGAAGTGACTGTGTATTAAAAAAATGGAGTGTGTATTTAAACATTCTCATAAAGAACGCATTTATAATAAGAAACATGGATACATGAATCTAGGGATGGGCATAAAAAGCTGAAATCATGATCCCGTCTCGAAATGCATAAGGATGAGATGAGACGGGACAGAAATCTAAAAACGTCCGTCCCGTCCCGATCCCGTTCCGTTTAGGACGGGACGTGAGTCGAATAATTTATATCTCGTTTCGTCCCGTCCCGTTTTAAATTTCATTTGAATTTTAACCATCAAATATTTCATCATCATCATCATCATCATTATCATCATACATTTATAATTTATGAAAACATCTTAGATGCATTTTTGATAAGAAAATGACTAACTTCAAAGAATGAATCTTGGACCTTGGTTTATTTTCTAAAGATAAACAAGTCCCGGTTAATTTTCTCATTAATATATGATTCGAGTTATATGATATAAATAAAAATGATTTGTATATTGCAAATTTCTATGAACTTAGCAATTGAAACCTATATAATCTTATATATAATATATAATTATATATGTTTCTCTTGTATGATAACACTATAATTTTTAAGTACAATATCTATAACGCTTATAATTTAAATGATTAATTTAATTTTATAATAATTAAACTCATGGTATCGAAGTAGATGATGAATGATATTTGGAACAATCTATATGTCTCTTCTATTATAATAATTGATACTAAAATTTTATTAATAGTAAATTAAGTATTTATTATTTAAAGTTTGAGAACGTGGGATGAATCCGGTCCCATTCCGATCCCAACAAGATTGATCCGGGGTGGAACAAACTTTTAAAAACACAAATTTCGTCCCGATCCTGTCCCGTGCCCACCCATACATGAATCCGAAATTTTAATGGTTACTTACACGGCGGCGATATGTGTGTATGTTTATTTTACATATGCTTATTTTACGTAGTACAATTAAACTTACCAAAAGCAGTTAAAAAAGAACAAAAAGGTCGACTTCATTTTGGTGCGTCGGACGTTCAGAGGGAATCTTGAAGTCTGAGGGATGGTGTCTGTTAGGTGTCCCGTATGCTTCGGTTAGGTGACTTCTGATTTTGACCCTAAACGCGATGCAAAGGTCACCCTCCTCCTCCTCCTCCTCCTCTCTTTCCCCTACCCATTCCCAACCCACCCCTCCTCCTTCTTCTCACCTCCCCCACCCCCCAATGGCCGCCGCCGGCGACACCTCCACCTCCACCTCCGTCTGGGACTGGGGCGATCTCCTCGACTTCACCGTCGACGACGACCTCTCCATCTCCTGGGACCTCCCCCCTCCCCCGCCCCAGGACCCGAATCCGGATCCGCCGGCTCCGCGGATAAGGAAACGCGACCCGAGGCTCGCGTGCTCCAACTTTCTCGCGGGCCACGTGCCGTGCGCGTGCCCCGAGGTGGACGAGAAGATGATGGAGCTGGAGGAGGAGGAGGCCGGGCACGGGAAGAAGCGGGTCAGGACGGGTCGGGCCCCGCCCGGGACGGCCCGGTGTCAGGTCCCGACTTGTGGGACGGATATTAAGGAGCTCAAAGGGTATCACCGGAGGCATAGAGTCTGCCTCGCCTGCGCTAATGCCGCAACCGTCGTCATCGACGGCGACACCAAGCGTTACTGCCAGCAATGCGGCAAGTAAGCTCAGTTTTCTTCCACTTCTTTTTCGATTTTTCGAATGTTGTGATTTCACCATTCAGCTGTTAGTTAGTTTTGAACTAAGTTTATGAGCTGAACTAGCTTTGTAATTAGTTAGTTACCTGTCTCATAAGCCTATAACACCCTTCAATGACCAATGGGAACTAAGTATCATTCTCACTAATCACACGATTTCATTTCTGGGGTTTGCATTTCTTGCACAGGTTCCATGTTTTATCTGATTTTGATGAAGGCAAGCGGAGCTGTAGAAGGAAATTAGAGCGTCACAATAACCGAAGAAGAAGAAAGCCCAGTGATTCTAAAGCAGGAAAGGAATCTCAGAGGGAAATTCTAATCGAAGACGGTAATCCTGATGGTGAAGTAGGAGAAGGTATTTTAATGTTTTGGTTCATGTTTTTTTATACCCTTGTAAGAGGCAGTGAAGAGTTGTTGTCTTTCCTGGAAAAGATGTCTAAAAGTCTAGTTTGTATGTGTACTATGCAATGCAGACAGTTTACAGTTAAGCAGCCAGATAAATGAGAAGGAAGAGTTGCTGGAGTCAGAAGGTGGGGGTATTTCTACTCTCTTTTCGATGCCTAATGCCCAGAATGTGGGCAGTGATCGTGTTGCTTCCGCCCTGACTTCTGGTGATACCCAAATGGATGGAGGAAAACATGATTCGAATCACTCTCTTTCTCCGCCACAGTGTGAGAACAAAAGTGCCTACTCATCTATGGTGGGTCTTTTCTGATGCTTTGTTTGCTGCATGTATAGAACATGATTATGAGGAGATATACTGATTTCGTACATACTTGTAGTGTCCGACAGGTCGTATCTCATTCAAGCTCTATGATTGGAATCCAGCAGAGTTCCCTAGAAGACTTCGGCACCAAGTAATATTTAAAGATTACTATTACAGTTTAGTATGTACAGAGAAAAGCTTTTCGTTTGTTGCATGCCATAGGAGCTGATTAATGTATTGGAGTGTGTTTACAGATATTCCAATGGTTGGCCAGTATGCCGGTGGAGTTGGAGGGGTATATCCGTCCTGGATGTACTATCTTGACTGTTTTTATTGCAATGCCAAACTTTATGTGGATGAAGGTAATGATATTTGTAATCTTGTTTTGTAAGATTGATTATTGACAAAATTTTCTCCTGATCTTGATTCAACACATTCGTTCAACTGTTTGATTTGGATTTGATTTTACTCAGTTACTTGATGATCCTGCATCGTATCTACACAAGTTTGTTATTGAACCTGGAACGATGCTATCTGGGAGGGGAAATCTGCTTGTTTATCTCAATGACAAGATTTTCCGTGTTGTGAAAGGTGATTTGATGTTATGAGCTACGCTTGATATAATTTGGTATTAGAATAATTTGGAATATAAATGGTCTATGCTAGTACTTTGATGAACCATTTTGGTATATTGCTTTTGAAACATACTGTAAAATTTTTTGGGTCTTGAGACACTTTCTTTGATTACATGGTTTGTGTTTTAAGATATTACCTATTGTAGGTCGCTCCTTCTGTTTACAACTTTACATTGAATAGCTTTTGGAAACTCGTCTTACCATAACATTTATAGAATGATGTCGATAGACAGATGCATGAATAAAAAATTTCTTCCAGTTCCCAAATGTTGTGGGGTCAGCTGGAAGCCAGGGGATTAGTTAGGTCGAAGATCCTGACACCCTAGTTTTTTTTTTTTTAAATCTTCTTACGTACTTGGATTTTGTATTTTCAAGGTAAATGTGCTTCTTCACCCAACAGTTATACATTTGTGTCTTTGTTTATACTAACCAACATGCTACTTCTCATTTTCATATGCAGGGGGGACTTCTGTAATACAGGCCAAAGTGGAGGTGCGGGCCCCCAGGCTTCATTATGTTCACCCAACATGTTTTGAAGCAGGCAAGCCAATGGAGTTTTTTGTCTGTGGGAGTAATTTGTTACCACCCAAACTTAGGTATTATGTCCTTTAAAGCTTTCCCACCTATTCTGTTTGTAGGAGTTTCTTGTGTTGTATTTTTTTATGATCATATTATTCAGGTATCATTCCGGTTAAGTCAGCTTAGTAAGAAGAAGTTTTAGATAGATATTCCAAATATAAAATCTGCACACACACACAGAGAGAGAGAGAGAGAGAGAGAGAGAGAGAGAGAGACGCAAAGAGAGATTCTAGTTTTGTGCTACATTTGTCTTACTGAAGTTCTTTTTAAGTGTCACAAGGCTGTCGAGAGGGAATATCTATCGAATGAGGTCTAATAAATGATTATTACGGTGGCAGGTTTCTTGTATCATTCTCTGGAAAGTATCTGGCCGATAATTATGATCCAGAATCCTCTCATAGTCGGATTGAAAGGGACAGCACTGCGGGTGATTCAGATCATCAACTTTACAAGATACATGTCCCTCATACAGAAGCAACTAGTTTTGGTCCTGCATTTATTGAGGTAATATATTGTGTCTCCATTTTGCTTATCGCCTATGATTCCTGACCATCAATCTATGTATAGTTGTTGTTGGTCAGCGTATTTAGTTTGCACTTATTTGGCCTCTTTCCGCTGTATGTGTATAGTCAGACTCCAGTGCTCATAATTAGGACCAAAATTTCTCACCGGGATATCAAAAACAGTAGATTCAGTCTTTCAGGATAATGATTTTTTAATTTGTCTGGTTACTGATAATTTATCAATGAATGTAACTGTATTGCAGGTTGAAAATGAATCTGGGTTATCAAACTTTCTACCTATACTTGTTGGGAACAAAGAGATTTGTGCTGAAATGGAGACTATCCAAAAAAGATTAGAAGAATCTCTTTCCGTGGGGGGATCATCAGACGTTTCGTCCAGTGGTTCTCTGCTGAGCTCTTGTGAAACATGTTCACTCAGACACAGAGCATTTGCTGAGATAATTATAGATATAGCATGGCTTCTTAGAAAGCCCTCGTCAGAAAATGTCCAACATATCATGACTTCTTCACGGGCACAAAGATTCAATTACTTATTGAACTTGTTGATATTCTTCAAGTCAACAACCATACTGGAGAAAGTGTTTGAAAATCTGAAGATTCTAATGGATAATGTGGAGACAAACAACCCCGATAGTGGCAGTCTTGATGCTGATTTGAGGCTATTACAAAAGTACATGGATTGTGCTCGTGATATTCTTTGTCAAAAACATCAAAATCCTGGGGTTTCACAACTGAAACCTGAAAGGTTGGTCTCTCATGAGGATCTTAGCTCTCAATATCCAAGTGACCCCCAGAGCAAACAGCATTTTTCAATTTACACTCAGGTGAGTACTTAAGTTTTGCTACGTGAGATTTTTATAATATCTTTTGGTCATGCTTGTTCGTTGAATGCTTAAAATATGCCAGATCAGTTTGGGAATCAGTTAGATTTGATATCAGCTGTTTTGATTTGGTGCTTAGAATTTCTACTTAATATGAAAATATTGAAACTCCAACTGGCCGGAAACATAAATAAAAAAACTAGGGAAGAAAAATGGGGAGAATTTAGTATATCCTGATATTAGTTCTAATTGCCTTCGGGCTGACAGTAAGAACCTACATAAATCCTTTGTTACCTCCCTTTATTGAAATATGACAGTTTTGACTGGTCATCCTTGTCTGTGAATGTAATATTCAATTAAAAAAAAATTATACTAATAAAATAAAATAATTTATTTGTTACCAAAATATTAAATGAAGAGATTGGGAAAGTTTAAAGGCATTTAAGTGGGTGTAGTTATCTTCTATAGGAGAAGATGACTAAGCATAGATCATCTCTCATGTTGACACGTACACAAGGGGAGGATTGGAGACGGGTTCTGGAAAAAAAAAAGGGGGGGGGGGGGGAGAGAGGGAACCTAGGCTGCACGGAATCGGGTACGGGTACGTAGAAGCGAAACGTTTAGAAACGCGGTAGCGTGTTTTTCAAAAATTTTAGGAAGTGGGTACGTTTTGGAAACGTCGAAATAAAAAAAAATAAATAAATTATACAAAAAATAAATATAATAACAAATTTTTAATTTAAGTAACTCAAATAACTTAAATAACTTGGTATTCAACATTCGAAATAATACAAATATAATGAGAGATCTAGGTATCAACAAGAGAGAATGAGGGTCGGCGACTTGGCGGGAGGTCAAAAATATGTTGAAATAAGTCATTTGACTCGACGAAGGTAGGTCTAGCACTTTTTTGGAAACTCGCGTTTCCAAAACACATTTTTCTGGAAACACGTTTCCGGGCGTTTCCGGACGTTTCCGTCGCGTTTCCGGAGTGGTTCTGCTTCGGAAGCGGGAAACGTGTAGGCACGTTTCTGTGCTTCCTAGGAGGGAACTGGGGAGGGGAGGACAAATAAATAAAGGGAAGAACGAGGGTTGCTCTCTGGATCTCTCTTGATTTTCCTACGATTCTTTTGGCACTTGTCCTCTTTCTCTATCAGAATTGGGGATTTTCTCTGTAATTCTAGGGGTCAGGATGTCACAGTGAACTAGTTGTATTATTCAGTGTCAATGCTAGTGCTTTACTTGTGCTATGGCGCATAATTGCAACTGCCAATTTATGTGCTGCTGATATTTCTTTCCATTGTTTGAAATCTTTTAAAAATTTAATAAGCTATTGGTATTTGTTTCATCAATTGTTTTGTGTAAATATATTGCAGGATACAGAAATTACTGTAGATGGTAAGATGGATTTGACGTTGGGTTCAATTCCTAATGAGAGAAGTGAAATTCTTCCGCTTTTAAACAAAAAAGCGGCCAACTGTGGTAATTCTTCTGGGGAGCTCGTATGCTCTCGCTCTAGGCGAACTTTCTTGGGATTTCGCTCGGCTCTGTATGTAATATCTGCCGCAGCTATGTGTATAGGAGTATGTGCAGTTGTCTTTCATGCTCAGAAGGTTGGCAACTTAGCAGTAACAATGCGCAGATGTTTGTTTGACAATTTCTAATTAGATGTCTAGTGTTCCCAATCCCTTTGCCTGTACATATCCCTTGTAGACTACATTCTAACACTGCACCTAGAGAAGACATTAACAAAGTGCGTCTGTGTCACTGTTGGAATCCTTGGTGGATCTACACTGCTTTTGTTGCCAACAGTGTTTGAGACCGTAATTTCTTCTTCAAATATAGGAGTGTTACCTGGCAGATTTTGTAAACAGTAGTTTTGTTGTGTAATCTATTGATGTCCTTTACCGAGAAATCTGTTGTGCGCCTGTGCTTAATAATAAATCAGAAGCCTCTTGCCTGATCTTACTGCTGCTTATTTTGGTGCAAGTCTCTAGTAAGTGGTCTCCTTACCTTGCTATTATAATGTGTAATTGTGCAAAAAAAAAAAAAACTTTGCAATTGGCAGACTCAGGAACTCTTCATTGTTATTCAGCTTTCGTCTCTACTTTAAAGGCAAGTCTTTTATCTGAAATTAAGTATGAGTGAGTCTGATATATGTCTATGTCTGACTGAAGAAGCATGGAAATTGGAATATATCGATCTGAAATAATTGTGTATTATTGAATGATATGGGGGCCTATATATAGTCATTACAAAACCACAATCCCGTATGATTCGGAGTCCTAATCTATTACGGAGATGTTAATCTATCTCCTAACAGGAAACCTATTAGGCTAAGACACACATAAGGGTAGAATAGTAATTCTCCCGGAACACTCCCCCTTGTGTCGCATGCCTAGGTTGCATGGTGCACACATCGTTGCCTCGGTAAAAACCTTGTCAAGCAAAATAAAAACCTCTTCGGTAAAAAAAAAAGCTTGATCGAAGGGAAAAAGAGCACAACGCACCGTCTACATTTGATAGCATCATGTGAGCTAGACTCCCCCTGAAGTCTACGAAACAACTCCCCCTGATTAGTGCCATAATCATGGAGTACAAAGAACAACGTACACAACGTTCATTACATGCTTCTCAAACGTAGTCTTGGGCTAATGATTAACCATTAATCTAGCCACACATCCTTAGATCATCCATGCTATACTTAGCCAAACTTAGATCTTAGGAAACAAGATTGCATAACAACTCCAAACAAGAGTTTGCAATGAAAATCAGATTCTCGGGTAGAATGACCTTCACTCACTTAAACGGCCATAACTTCTTCGTCAAAATAGGTATCAGTGAACCGTAAAATGTTCTGAAAAGTAGACACCCGTGTCTTTCCAGTGACATAAGGTTCACAACCTCATCCGATCGGAGAAGTTCACAATGCTCTGTCGAAGTTGACTGACTTGCAAATTTCCGGACAGGACTGTCCTACTTTGCTAAAACGGCCATAACTCACTCAATATGATAGCTATGAACGAAAGGTTGATGTCCCTTGAAAGTAGACACATAGACCTTTCCAACGGTACTAATTTCACCATATTTCATCGAGCGAGCTGTCCTGTAGGTCTCGTTGAAGTTGACATACGAAACTGGACAGATTCTGATTTGTCACATTCAATGTGTCTTTCGCAAAAAGAATGGGGGAATGGACCAATGAAGGACTGATTTTGGTCCAAGACGGAACCGTACGCATCCTCTACGCTACCAGTGTCGACTGCTACACCAAGGCGTACGTTGATGTTGCTGGAGCTGCTGGCGGCGTTGGTGTGGATAGGATTTGTGTTGGTTCACTAAGTGTAGAACTAAACCCATGTCAAAGAAGCAATGCAAGTCCAATGACAATGCATAGGCGCATAATTAATCACGTCATAATGAAAGCAATAGTGTCCGAACAACACTAGCATGTATGAATGTATAGCTCATTGAATCTCTTCATCATCTATACTTAGACGGAATAGAGAATCAAGAATTAGCTTCATATGAACACATATGGGTATGAGTTCTTGCAACCGATTGTACTACGTTCTCTCGAACGTCGCAATCTGATTACATAAGCTCTCCATGGTCTGGAGGCATTTAAAGTCCCTCGGGCAATCTCATATCTGCGTCAAGATCCCTTTACAGATATTCTATGACCACTATCATATGCTGCATATCAGTTTTCATGGACACTACTACTGATCAAGTAGCGGAAAGAAATTATGTCCATAACGAGAGAATATAACTCATCGTAGTCAATACTAGGATAATGAGACAATCTTTGCGCCATAAGTCCTGTATATATCGCATGACTTTCATCTTTCTCATTACACTTACGAACAACGACCAACATAACAAGTTTAGTTCAGCCTGTATTGATTCTTTCCACTTCGGTCAAGTTGCTCATCGTTGATGCTTTACAACGGAATAAGAGCATAAGCGAATACATCATCAATCATGGGAGATCAATCCATTAAACACACGCGCACGCTGTATACGATCAATTCGTGAGATTTCTATTCTTCTCTAACATCAACAAAAGGAGTCTGTAGCGTCCCACAGAAACTTAGTTGATACACATGTTTAGAGGATATCTCTTGATGATGGGCGAAATACTTGTGCCTACGCACTTCGCTTCTTTCTGGTTTTGATACCAGAGAATAATGGTCTCCCCCTCATCTAGGCAGGAGCCAAGACCGAAGCTATGACCCTTACTAGTCCATCTTTGCGTTTGCCGCCCTTGTTTTGTGGTGTAATACCACGGGCGCCGACAACACCACAGCGTACGATGGTGCCATCGCCGGCTTCATTCCCACTGTCAGGGATGGTGCCAACGGTGCTAGGACCAGGTCATATGAAATTCTCCCATATTCTGAGAGTCCCAACCTTACCGGCACATCACAGCATTTATGTGTGATCTCGTCACTTTCGTAATATCGGTAAAGTCATTGAGCATCGAATTTTTGACTTTCTGGAGGTCGATAGTGCGTTGCACATTGACTCACTTTGAGTAGTGCGGGATCTTAATGAGACATAGTGCCACACCACGTCAATTCCTGGCATTAAAACCAGAATGGGACCATTCTATATCTCCCCCTAATGACGGGAAGTATGTCTCATCAAAGTGACCGTCTGCTAATATCGCAGGATAGAGATCAACGGTTGTAGATTGGAAATAGCGGACAAGTGTTGGTGATTCATAAATCATAACCAACCAGAATACTTAATCGTTTCAAGTAGACCCATTGAGATAACTACAATAGAGGCACATAAACAACTTTAACCAAATAGGCGTTTAAGGAAAAGAACGTTGGGATCGTATCCAGTAACCATCTGGTACGCACTAAACACTTGGCAAGTTGTGGGTCTGAAACGAATAAGTGTCGCTGCATGCAACATCATTACATATCTCCATGCAAAAATCGGCAGGTTAGTACCCATAACCAAGTCCGAGCTCTGCTAGATCGTGCAGTGAATGAACATGAGGAACTATGTTCAACGACGATCCCAGTAGATATGCAAAACAAAATCATCAAAGTCGTGGAGGTGAACTCTCCAACGGTATCCAATCAAATAGATTTGAGAGGATGGGAAGGGTGGTGAGCCCTTAGTATGATGATCATAGCTAAAAACTTTAGCAAATGCAGCGGTTCTTGTGGAAAGCAAAGCGACGTGTGACCAACGCGTCGATGCTCTTAACCTATACCATAAAAATACCGAAAAATGTCCGTATTCGGTTGGATATGGTCCACTAATGTCACCTTAAATACTTCGTAAGAATGGAATGTTCTCGGTTGGAGCATTAGCAAATAAGGACTTCCTTGAAATCTAGCAAAAGAACAAGCTTTGCAAAATGAGCGATGAGCATCATAGATTACCATGGAGGCATTAGAAAACACGGGAGGCATCACAAGATCCTGTGAAGGAGGGGATGCCGCCACCGACGGCCTTAATGCCATGGAGCCGCCGAAATAGGCAGGCTCGGCCTCACCGTGTGGAGCATGGGTGAGGTAGTCCTCTAATCGCTTTGTGAACATGAAAAATATATGATAATGTGAATTTCAAAGAACTCGAATCATCATATCTTGTTCAAAATGACCAAAAAACGATCATGTCAAAACCGAGAAGATAGTAAAACCGAACCCATGATTCAAAGAATCTTGAGTTACATAAAGCTACTGCTGCAGACAAGCAAAACGATGTCTGCAGGCTAACAAAGCTACTGTCGAAGCTTGAAAAAGATACTGTCAATGAAATCTGACAGATTTAGTCCTCTCCATTCTTAACACAAATATCAAGATGAAAATCCATCATTGGCATGAATGGCCTTTAAAACTTAGCAAGGCACGAAGATATAGAACACAATCTCCGCACGAGATCCGTAAAACAACTACCTGCGCCGTAGGACAGTGTGGGTGGTTACGCAATTAGCAAGACACTCGATTTCATGGCGGGACATTCTCAAAATGAAGATTAAGAGAGTCAACGACGCGGTGAACTTCTCTACACAATACGCCGTAGGATATTGTAAGAGAGGGGATTGAAACAAATGGCAATCCCATCGAATGTATCACATGGCAATAGAACTACATTCTTCAACTCAAGAGTTGGAAAAACATGGTATTGGAGCAGTTGAATACCAAACAATTTGGGTGGTAAAAACCATCCAATTGGTGCGGGTGGTCACCAATAATAATAAAATCATTTGAGCTATGAAACAACTTGGAGAAAACCGGAAAATTAACCGGAAAACCATGTCAAATTAACTCAAAACCGGGTAAATTGTGGACTAGGAAAACATGGCAGCAAGAACTGCTGAGATATGCCGGAAAAATGACGAGAAACGACGAAAAAAAACGTCGGAAAAACTCGTCGGAAGCCGGCCGGAAGTGGCTGGACCTGGCCGGTATGGAGGCCATAACTTCAGGTCCGACAGGGAACGCCGTCCGGAACCGGATGGCGGTGCCGGAAACGCCGGAATATGGCCGGAAGGTGGCGAATACGCCGGTAAAACGTCAAAAAACGTTCCGGAAACGCCGGAACAGTAACCGGGAAAAACGACGTCAATTTTGACGTTCCGAGGTCCGTTTTCCAAATTTCAAAGTCCAAAATCACAATGTAGTGCTATTGGGGGTCCCATGTAACCCAAAAGCGCCCAATTTAAAAACCACGTGAGTTGCAACGTTGACCATGCATGCTAAGCCAAGGCAAATAAAATTCTCACGAGTCAATCTTGTAAACAAGAAATACGAGAGATTTTATAGAATATGCCAATATTTAATACAACACAAACAAGCTTCCAATTCCAATAGACGACTTAAGCTAAAGTCGAGCAATAATCATGGCAATGCCAACGTCATACTTGAAAAATAGTAAGCAGAAGACAGTCAAAATAGATTGACTAATCAAAAGTCTGTAGCAACAAAATCTTGCATATCGGATTGGGCGGAGCCTTAGCCTGAGGCTCAAAAATGTGCTTACTTGAGAATGGAAGAATGTTACGTTTCCATCTCCAAAATTCCCTCAAGAAATAGATACAGGTGCCAAAAATGGCATGCGTTTCTTTGATGTGGAGTATGCATCAAGGTCAACTCTGATAATACAACGTCATAGACGTCATTAAATCACTTTTAAGTGTGTCCCATAGAATTCGTTATTTTTGGGATCTTTTTGTCAGCAAATAGTGCTGCATCAGAGTAATGAATCAACTCAAATAAATGAGTACGTAGACCTTGACATTATCGTTTATAGACATGAGTTTAAGAAAACTCAAACATTCAAATAACAGTCGCGATAGCGACGCATCCATAAGAAACGAGGGTTGTATAGGTTTCAAATAATCGAAACTATTCAACTATGTAACCGGAATTAGAAGGTTGTGATGCATATGGTCACAAAATAATCGATGCATATCGGCGATTCTCATGATCGCACCCAAAACAGCGGTGCACTCAGGCGACCACACGAAATCGATATCTTCCTTTCTTAAATAATAACGTGACTCCCCCAGGACCGTCACACGAAAACGTCGACCAAGAGGGAAATCATATCCCTCTTTGGTCTCATCGGCGTTATAAGAAAGACCGGAAAAGAAGACATGAAAAAAAGGCTAATAGCGCCCGATAATTTATATATATATATATATGTTCAAAAGCAGCAACTTTAAGAAAAACATACTTGTTGGTCTGCCAAATAGACCGCATATAAGTAAATTGCTCTGCAAATCGATCGTCATGCATGAAGTTGCTTGTTGAATTCCTTTTCGATCTTCATCCGATGACATAAACATCTTGGGAGGATACGATCAAAATCATATGTAGATGACAAAAGTATCGTCCATCTCGGCATGAATGTCATCACCATAGTACGACGAGTGATCACTTTTCCTATGCAAGCACGTGAAACATATTTAGAAAACGAAAACGTGCAAATAAACGATTTAATAAGAAATAGGAAAAGAAAAAGGAAAAAAGAGAAATAGTTTAAAGGCCCAAAAGGGTAGAGAAGACGGGAGTAGCTTCTCTTAAGCGAAGAGTTTGCTTGTGCAGTTCGCGTTCATTGCGTATATATGCGGGAGGAGCAATTTTGAATCCTCTGATGCGGGGTTTTTCGGGGCAAAGAGATGTTTTTGCGGAGCGAATGCGGAGGATACCCTGCGGGGCTGCGTGCAGGGGCAGGAGGGGGGTTGCAGGGGCTGCATGGCAGGGCAGCGTGCGGGGCTGCGGGGGTAGCATGCAGGGGCTGCGCGCGGGGCTGCGGTGGCAGCATGCAGGGGCTGCGCGCGGGGCTGCGGGGGCAGCATGCAGGGGCTGCGCGTGGGGCTGCGGGGGCAGCATGCAGGGGCTGCGCACGGGACTGCGGTGGCAGCATGCAGGGGCTGCGCCGACGAGGAACGTCGACGGGAAGATGTCGGAGGCCGGAGACGACGGTGGCCGGCGGTGGAGAAGAGAAAAAAATTTCTAGGGCTCTAAAAGTTCAGGGTTTTAGAGCAACGTGCTGATAACGTGTTTCAGGATGAAATAATTGTGTATTATTGAATGATATGGGGGCCTATATATAGGCATTACAAAACCACAATCCCGTAGGATTCGGAGTCCTAATCTATTACGGAGATGTTAATCTATCTCCTAACAGGAAACCTATTAGGCTAAGACACACATAAGGGTAGAATAGTAATTCTCCCGGAACACGATCATGTTTTTTTTTTTTGATAACACAGATCTTGATTATCTTGTGAAGATTTTGTTATATTTTTGTTGACTAGATGTCCTTTCAAACAAGTATACTTACCAGTATTGTATATATTTACTAGAGCGTGATTGAGTTTCGGCAAACATTGTGCTGTAGTCATAGAGAGGAAACGAGTTCCAAACATTTTAGTAAATAAGTTCCAGGCTAGACAGGGGCAGCCTTAGGTCAAAGGCTGCTTTCAAGTTACGTTATGTGTTTTCCCTGCCTTGCCCTAGCTATAAAGGGTAGCTCGATCTGTGTTTCAGTCCTCGCCTTGGTGGATTCTGTGGAGCGGCGCCGCGAACACATTCAAAGCTGTTTGAGTCTAAGCTGCAATTTACAGCAAGTATCGTACCCAGATCAGGTTTTAGGGGCTCAGTCAAGATTAAACCCTAGTCCGAATCTTTCTGGTCGATGCGTACGCGTTAACTTTGCTAGTAGTTGCACGTTTTTTTTTGAAAGATTTTGCGTTGCATGTACGTGGATCAATGGCTAGAGAAAACAATGGAAATCCTATGAAACTCAGGAAAAGAGGAAGCTGGACACCCAAAGGCGCTTTTGACATGGAGCAACTTCCACAACCTCTAGTAATGGACATTCTCTTAAGGCTTTCCTTCAAGACCCTCTGCAATTGCAGGTATGTTTGCAAAGACTGGCTTCGAATAATTTCCGACCCTCTGTTTGCTCATCTACACCGTTCAACATCACCCATCAGTATCATGATCAAGACCGAGCCTCCTTGTAGGGCACAAAGTAAGCTTCAGTCAATTCATGTAGAAAAAAAGTGATGGGTCTCGTATGCGAGTGGATAGATTGAGATTTGCTAGCAATAGCATACCTTGCCCTCTTTCTCGAGCACTGAATTTGATAAATTCATGCAACGGTTTGATTTGTCTGGCTGATGGATGGCGAGATGGTTCCTTGTATGTGTGCAATCCTATATTGGGTCAGTACATCAGCATTCCTTCTCCTGATATGAATAGAAGGTACGATAGCAATTTTACTGCAATTGGTTTTAGCGCCAAGACTAAGGAATACAAGGTGGTGCAAACAGGTATCAGGGTCGACAGCTACAATCGCCATGAGCCTGAGGTTCTTATATACACCATTGGTACCGGGGTTTGGAGAAGTCTTGGAAAGTCTCGCAGATGTATCTTTGAGGAGATACCATTTAATTCCTTTCTCCATGGAACTCTTCATTTTGTTCTTGCAGAACGTGAAGGTGCTAGAGTGATACAATCGTTTGACTTTGAACAGGAAGAATTTCGACCGCTGCTAGCCCCAGCAAATGTGAAGAATGTCAACAGTTATTACTATGGTGGATGGAAGGTGGGAGTCTTGAAAGGTTGTATGTTCTTATGTGTGTTTTCTCATGATGGTAAGAATAATACAACATTGGACATGTGGATAATGAAAGATTATGGTGTCCAAGAGTCTTGGACCAAAATTCTTGTCATCGAAAGTTACTTGCTTGCTTATTCATTCGAACCAATTATGTTCTTCAATGATGGGGGATCTTAATGACGAGCAGCACCAATCGATCTGTAGTCCGCGGAAGAAAATCTGCTGTCCCTTTTTCTCTATCCCCTTTCCTGTCTCCCTTTTAAAATCTAACATGTGTCAATTTCATCCAAATCAGCTTAATAGCATCTTACCCCTCTTAACCCCGTTTAACTCTAGTCTAACCCAAAACCTAACTCATCCTTATTTATTATATGATTATACCAAACGTCAACCTAACTCCTCTTCTTCTTCGTCTTCATCTATCAATGAAATTATAAAAGATGCAAAACCAAGTTGCGAATCGAAATAGAATTCTTTTTCCTCATTGTCTTCAATTGTCTGTTTTGTTCTTTGTTTGAATATTGCCAAACTTGAAGGCCAAGCTTGCTAACCATGGAACCTGAATTTTCTATGCCATCGAACTCAAACATGGCAGAATCAACACAGGTCATTATGTTTTTTTTTAAAAGCTTATATAGTTTAATTATATATAGATATATTGAAGCTTTTGTTTGAATTCAGAATTTTCTAATATGTATACATGTAGTGTGTGTTGGATTTTGAGGTACCACTAGATCAGAGGAGATTACTAAGATTACATATTTATTGAACTGGTGTGCAAGTGTGTTTTCCAGAATTTGGAACGATTATCACTTAAAAATGAGATTACATTGATTGATCAAGCCATATTGAATTACCAAGAAGTATATATATGACCAGAGCGTATGAAATATTATATATATAGTTGGAACCTCTAATGTATTGATCTTATATTTCAGAGTAAGGAGGCTACAAGTACTACTATAGACTTGAATGATGATTTTGATGGTGAAAATAATGAAGTTGGAGTTAGTGAAGAAGAGTCAGAAGAAGCCACAAGACTTAGAGAAAATGCAGATGTAATTCATTCTAGAATGAGTGAAGAATTGATTCCTGTGGTTGGTATGGAGTTTGATACAGAAAAAGATGCACTTGCTTTTTACAATCGATATGCATACAGATTTGGTTTTAGTACTAGGTTAAGTAAAGCACATACATGCTCCAGTGGGTTATTGAGGGATAGGCTTTTTGTTTGCTCGGCCGAAGGTAAACGTAGAGAAGACAAGAGAAGCCTATATGTCAAATTTCATCGTGCTGAGACAAGATTTGGTTGTGGAGCAAGAATAAAAATTAAATATGATCTATCTTCTGGAAAGTACACTGTTATGGAATTTGTTGCTGATCATACTCATGTGACTTCAACTCCTAGTAAGAGCCATCGCTTTCGGTCTCACAGGAAAATCTCTCTTCCTCAAAATGTTCAAGTTGATATGGCTGATGATTCAGGACTTGCTCCAAAAGAAACTCTCGAGCTATTGAGTCGACAAGCTGGAGGGCGTGAGCATCTAGGATTTATTGCAGAAGATTTAAGGAACTATTTACGTTCAAAGCGGACTAGAGAGATGATGTCGGGGGATACCAGTGGTGTATTGGAATATTTACAAAAGATGCAATCCAATGATCCTAGTTTTTCCTATGCTATACAAGTTGATGCGGAAGATTTGATAACCAATATTTTCTGGGTTGATGCAAAGATGAAGATAGACTATGATTATTTTGGTGATGTAGTATTGTAACGACCCCAAAATTTCGAGTATAAAAACTCAAAATTTCAAAGTCGTTAAACACCAAACAATCTCGATGAAATCGAAATCATTTAAAATGCCACAGCGGATCATCTCTGAGTTCAAAATACAACTCAGTCAAACCGATTATTACAACCAAATTATAATTCAACATTATAACAAATGGAAATGTATAATCCTCACAACAACCTCACAAGATAGTCACACAAAATCCTCACATAAGCTGGAGATAAATAACTTCAAGTCCTCTGAGTGGTCCGTCAATTCCCGCTAATCCACACATGCGGAGTTATCCACTACACCATCGAATTGGTGCACCGGGATTGTAAACACAAACCCGGTAAGCTTTACAGCTCGTATGAGTAAAATGAAAATATATAACTCGCATATCAATATATACGAAAATTCACAAATCAAACAAATATAAATGCACTCATGAGTCAGTGGACGGCCCATCTGGTTGTCCCAAAGAAATATGAAATAAAACGCTCATGAGAAATTAAGTAACGCTTCTGGTTACCCAAATGCATTTATATTACGGGTACCAAGAACGCTGGTACACATCTGTTACCCCTCTCGTAATACACCGCCGACGTTGGATAGCCACCCGCTACCCAACATCCAAAACAATCTGAGTACCCATGAGTAGATAACCACCCGTTACCTCACATGCAGTACTAAGGCAGACAGACTAGAGCTCTAACTGTATCGTAACTTTCGCCCAGCCAAAGGCTAGGTTCCGACTTGCCAAACACGTACAATAATCTCACATCATATTGTACCAATCACGTCCGAAGACAAATCAACATTTTAACAATCTCAATGTTAAAAATCACGTACAATAATCTCACATCATATTGTACCAAAAATCATGTCCGAAGACAAATCAACATTTTAACAATCTCAATGTTAAAATCACGTACAATAATCTCACATCATATTGTACCAAAAATCATGTCCGAAGACAAATCAACATTTTAACAAACTCAATGTTAAAATCACGTACAATAATCTCACATCATATTGTACAAATCGAAATCACATTCTCGATATTTAAATCTCGTCATCGAAATGACATAAATCACGATAAAATCATAACAGTATATTATATAGCAAACTATATATATATGTACATATTTACCATTTATACAATATATATATAATCCATTATATCGTATACATGTCATATTTCATAAACACGTCCGAAGACAAAAACTCGTCCGAAGACAAAACTCGTCCGAAGACAAAACATTTTAACAAACTCATGTTAAAACCGCGTACAATAATCACACCTCATATTGTACAAAAATCACATCACATGCTCAACATTTAATTCTCGTCATTCGAAATGACCAATTCCAATGAATTCATAACAGTATATAATATAGCAAACTATATATATATGTACTTATTACCATTTATACGATATATACGTAATCCACTATATTGTATACATGTCGTAATTCAATATTAAAAACTCTTGCAAAAATCTTGGAATCACCGCAAGGGTAGATTCGTAAATAAGTGAGATTTTACTCACCTTTTTTCCTGCGTGCAACTTCCACGACCCTGAAAGTAATTTCCTCACTCGTTTCGTCAGTCACCTAATAGCACGATAAATGCTTAGAAAATGATACTTAAAATATCAGGTGACGAGTTCAGCACAACTAAATGTTGTTCATAAAACATTGTTCACGGAACACTGTTCATGTTTACTAATCACTGTTTTTACTAAACCACTGTTCACAGTTACTGTTTTACCATGACACTGTCTACATTTACTGTTACAGATCACTATTCACAGTTACTGTTACAGATCACTATTCATGCGGAGTTACTATTCATTCGGTGTTACTGTTCATCGACCGCCACCAATCATCACCAAATTTCACCACCACAACCTAAACAACATTTCCAACAACTTCGTAGTTGACACCAAGGTCTAAATCCGAGTCTAAACAGTCCAAACAACGAAGAACATCAAATCGGCACTATTCACAAACCTTAGAAATTGAAATTTTGATTCGGGTACTTACACTTCGATTTGGCTCGATTCCTTTTGTGGGAATGTTGCTGGGACTGAGACAAGCAAAACCCCCCAAGAATCTTGAGCCATGGTGGCCGGAGGAGGCGGCGCCGCCACAGCAGTAACTTCCGGCGGTTACTACACCGTGTGTGGTTGTCGCCGGAGTGCAAGGCGTAGCCCAAAAGATGGAGCTCGTCGAGCCCGTCAGTTTGATAGGTGGCACGACACGAGGCGACGTCGGATGGTGGAGAAATCGGCCGGAGAAGGTTTTTGGGTCGGGTGAACAGTACCCGAGCTCGGGTGAACAGTACCCCCGATCTGATTTTTAGAAAAAATCTGATTTTCTGATTTTTAATCTCCTCTCCTTCCTTTTATACTATTTCCAAAATCGGAAACGAACTTCCGACGTTAATAACTTTTGCATCCGACGTCCGATTCGAACGCATGACATGTCCACGAATTTGTATTGATGAGCTCTACGACTTTCGTGAAGGAAGTTTTCGCAACCGAGCGACGGAATAAAAGTCGATCTATACGTTGCGGTAACGTTACGTTTTCTAATTAAACGATCCGAGAACGTTTCCGTTTTCGTTTCGAAATGTCGCAAACCTCCAATTGTCGTCTTGAATTAATTTCACAAGTTTAACACTTTGAAAATACTCGACATTTAGTTTCTAAAAATTCGGGTTATTACAAGTATGTTTTGACACTACCTATAGGAAAAACAAAGAAGGAAGGCCATTTGCGATGTTTGTTGGAGTCAATAATCATAAACAAACACTTATATTTGGTGCCGCATTGTTATATGATGAGACCGCTGACACTTTTAAGTGGTTGTTTGACACCTTTGCGAATACAATGTATGGGAAGACACCAAAGAGCATATTGACAGACCAAGATGCTGCAATGGCTAAAGCCTTAGCTTCTCAATGGCCAAAAACACATCATCGACTATGCATTTGGCACATATATCAAAATGCGGCAAAGCATCTTAAGAGTGTCTTTGAGAAGTTTAATGATTTTGCTAAAGACTTTAGCAGTATCATATATGACTATGAAGATGTTGAAGACTTCTTAATTGCTTGGGAGAAAATGCTTGAAAAATACAATCTCCAAGAAAATAAATGGTTAGACCGATTATTTGATTTGAAGGAGAAATGGGCTTTAGTTTATGGCCGGCAAACATTTTGTGCAGATATTAACACCACCCAACGCAACGAAAGCATGAATAATGCTATAAAGAGGTATGTGAGTTACAAGTATGATTTGTTACGTTTTTTCCGTCACTTTCAAAGATTGGTTGACGATCGTCGTTATAATGAGTCGGTTGCTGATTTCAAGGCAAGTCAGACCTCCCCTTCATTATCATTCCCTGTGAAAATGTTGAGGAATGCAGCAAAAGTGTACACACCAACAGTGTTTAAATGGTTCCAAGTTGAGTTATGTAAAGCTCATGATTGCACCTTAAAGTTATTTAGTGAGATTGAACCGATGCACATATATGAAGTTACTGCTCATGGAAAGCATTTCCACCATATTGTAACATATGACTCGGCCGAAAATACTATCTCATGCAGTTGTAAGAAGTTTGAGTTTGCTGGAATCTTGTGCTCACATGCTTTAAAGGTTTTGTCATCTAATAACGTGAAGACCATTCCTGACCAATACATCTTGAATAGATGGAGAAAAGATATCAGAGATCAAATACCAAAGGTGTCTTGTTCAAAAGCAGATTATGATGATGATGATGATGAAAAAGCAAAAATAGCAAGGCGTTATAAAGACTTGGCTCGCTTGCATACTGAACTTGCAACAATTGCTACTGAATCTGATGAAGCTTATGAGATTGCTACAGTGGCTTTTCACAAAACATTAGCTGATGTTAAAGAGACTCTGAAGAAGAAGAAGACCAATAAAGAAGCACCTCAAGTTACCTCACATGTCAACAATTGTGCACCTGAGGTTATTACTGATGATTTTGATGAGCATAGAGTCAGAGGAATTAAAGTTAAAGAAAGAATTGTTCGTAAGGAGGATTCCATCAGACCAAAGAATGCTTTGGAAAAGCTCCTAGGAAATAAAAGGCCTAGAAAAGATGTAGATAGTTCATCTAGACACCAGAAGGAACCAGAATTAGATCATTCAACTGTGACCTCCACATTTGTCCCTGCTACACAAGATCAAGGCCACACGACACAACAAATGCAATTGCCAACACATCCTTCAGTTGTTGATTCCATAAGTGTTCCTACCTCACAAGATCAAATGACTGAACAAGTATTTCTTTTTATTTTATTTTATTTTACTAATGTGTTGAAGATGAGTTCTTTTATTGCTTTATTTACTTATTTATTCACCTTACTCAATTTTCAGGAGGTCATTGTTGCAAAATCTGGTATGGACAATAGAGTTTTACCTAAACCACCACACTTACTTCAGGTAATATATGAAAATGTTATTCTAAAATGCCATATGTTCTACTTACTTGGTTATTTATGAATTAATTTAAAAACATTTGCTCCAGATTCCTTTATCTACTATGCATGCTAGAATGGAGCAGCACATGGAATTGACTCATAGAGCCCAATTCCCAGAGGTAATACGTATTCTTAACTTTATCATTCTCTCTGAGCTTTAGACACACACACACACACACACACACACACACATATATATACGCTAATTTTAAGGACATACATAATGATGTTTCAATATGATTTATACAGATATTTCACATTAGTAATAGAACTCACAAGCCAAGTACCATGCCTCCCCAACTGCAATTTACATCACCCGCTTTGCCTCCCCGAGCGGAATTTACATCACCTTTTTTGCCTCCCCGAATGCAATTTACATCACCTAGTTTGCCGCCCCAAATGCAGTTCACATATCCATTTCAATTTGTCCAGGTAACAAGAATAATATTAAAGTGTCCCTAAATGTCTATATGTTTCACCAATACGTTTATGATGTGCTTGATTAGTACTTGCTACTGTTATTGAAATTTTGTGTGTGGTACTTTCAATATATCTACAGAATTTAGGTGGCTCTAATGTTGGAATATATTATCCGCAAGAATCTAAAATGAATTATCAGCAAGATTTGGCGACAAATTATCAACAAGGTTCCATTTCTAAGTTACTTATACATGTCCTTGTTGATTAAACTTATTAGTGTGTTAATTGTATGATTGAGAGAAGTTTCATGAAAGCATATACTGTGTGAGTGCAGGCACAATTTCTACTGAAAAAAGACCAGACATGCTTTACACAACCTCAAAAACCCCAAGATGAATCATGAAATCGAAGAGGGGAGACCATGATGATCCATGAGATGAAAGCTGAAGTCCTCTGTTTATTTAGATCATAGAAAAAATTAATTTGTCAGAGCCATAATATGAATATTTCAATTGGTATTTGTTTTCTCTTGTAATAAAACTTGAGACTAAGTTGCTCTTCTGCAATGTCTGATCTAAAAATATTGTAAGTCTGTTTCAATGAATTCATTTTTGAGTTGTTGACATTCTATATCTTTATTCCTTTTATCTATTCATGCATTCAACTAGATAACATAACACATATTAATATATACAATAAGGCTGTTATTTCCTTTTGTACGAAGGTATGTACTTGTAATTATGATAATAAGACACTAGTGTTCAACTAGTATGAACCTGTTTGCACCTAAATTGCCAAACAGAACCAAGCCAAGCAAACAAGATATTAAAGCACGTCCATATAACCAGACTTTTATTTACACACCAGCACCTTTTGGAAATACTAAAGAAAAATTAATCCCCACGTCAAGCAAACCCAAGGATCTGATAATTGTCATTTAGCTTTATAATTTGAATGCATAATCGATGTTTTGGTATTTCTTTGAAAGATTTCATGATCAAGGTTGCATATACTTTTGAGACTTCAGAGTGCATATCTTCAATACTACTTCATTGGCTAACCTTTAGGATATTAATCAACAAGAAAAAATTGATAAAATTTGTTCATTGCAGAAGAGTGGGAAAAGCAATATACGTGGGAAGAGGAGGATGAAGAAGAGATGTAGAGTCGTTCGATATTCTCCCCTTTTGTTTTCAAAATATAATCAAATAATTAATAAATAAGATTGAGTTAGAGTTGAGTTAGGTTTTGGGTTAGACTAGAGTTAAATGGAGTTAGCAGGGTAAGACACTGTTAAGCTGATTTGGATGAAATTGACACATGTTAGATTTTAAAAGGGAGACAGGGAAGGGGATAGAGAAAAAGGGACAGCAGATTTTCTTCCGGGTAAGACACTGTTAAGCTGATTTGGATGAAATTGACACATGTTAGATTTTAAAAGGGAGACAGGGAAGGGGATAGAGAAAAAGGGACAGCAGATTTTCTTCCGTAGTCCGCTATGATAAAAAAACCAAACGTCTCGAAGGAACTAGCATTATTCGGACCGAGTCTCGGTTTCAAGCACTTGGTTACTGTCCTTGCTTCGTTTCACTACATGATGTATCAAATGGAGAGGAGGTGAAAAGGTATGTATTCTGATCGAATTACTGATAGAAATAGATGAATTTAGCTGCATGATTCTGTTATGACTTTTACCTTTAGTTTTTCTGTGGAATTGCCAAAGTATATTGCCTTATATATAGTTTCCCTACATTTGATGTTACTATTTAAGGATAACATTATCTGATGTGCTTATCCAGACATAAATCACTTAACAACTTAGAATCAGTCACCATGAGACTTGGTCTAAAGATTATGTTAGATAGAATTAGTTGTATCTATGACCATTGTTAACTTCTTTATATAAAGGCACATATCTATCAATAAAAATTCAGATTGATTCATCATTCATACGTTGTTTATATCTCTATATTTTTCTCAATTTTCCTACAACAGTTACATGGTTTTTCATATTGACATGTGTAGGGTAAGAGACAATAACAAGATTGATATTCTTCTTGGTAGAGGGAAGCAGTGATGATGCTTGTTCCAGCGTGCCACCTAATCACAATTCCAGAAAGCTTCAGCCTCAATGGATCATTTTTGTAGAGCGTCTTCTTAAAGCCAGTAATTTCAGTGAGTAGCCTAAAAACATCTCTAACAGAATCTCCATATTTTCTCCAAAATAGAGAGGCAAATTTTAAGATCTTTAAAAAATTTATGCTCAAACTCCAACAACTTCTTTATTTTGCAGATTTTTGCATTTATTACGACAATAAATTATTCATAACCAGAAAGAGTAATATATTTTTATATTGTCGACTTTTAATAAATTATAAAAAAAATCTATTAGTTATAATTTAAGGAGGGTGTATTGTATTTGATTCGTGTGGACTTATTTTAATTGACAGACTTTTTAGAAAATCCACGGACTCCTTAAAAAGTTCACAGACTTTCATAGAATTGTTAAAATCACTGACTTCAACCACATACTTTTGACTGATTTCTACAAATTTATATTGATTCACGAAATCCACAGAATTCATATTGATCGACTTCTACAGATTTTTTAGTACTCATACAAAAATTAAAACTTTCTTTTTTGTTAGTTAAGAAAATAAGACATGGTAACTAATTAATGTGCATACAATGTCTGTCAATTACAAGCTTACGATTCTGTTGCTTCACTGTCCACAATTCTATGATAATTTGCTTTACTCCCGAGTGCGCCTTAAGCATCTAGGTTGGTTTGGTTCTCTAAGGCCTCGTGTGTGCTATTAAACGGGGACTTAATAGTTAATACATGCTAATAAAATTTTCTAAGGAACAATTTTTATTGTGACATCCCAACTCAAAATAAATCAAGAAAATTAATTCTAAACACACCAAGTACTGAAATCGGGGAGCAGTTTTATAGAGGAGAAGCCGAGAAAGTTTTTGGGCATGGTCTTGTAGATCGGTTCCCACAGGTAACGACGTCGTCCATGGCGACAATGCTTGACGATAAATTTTATGGAGAGAGAGAGAGAGAGAGAGAGAGAGAGTTCCTTTTGTTTTTATATCTTTCCCTCTGTCGGTCGAAACCGACTTCCTTTTTTTTTTCTTTTTTTTAAATCGATAAGTATATATATTCCTTAATATAATTAGTATAATAAACTTATGCTATGATTTTCGGGTATTATATTTATTCTAAGAAAATTTATTGGTTGTGTCTATTATAAAGAAATTAGAGAATCTCAATTATTTATAAGAAAGTAAGAGAAACCCTTCAAATTTAATCCTTTTTTTTTCTTATGTACTTCTTTCATTGTCATTGTTTTTATTGGTAGCATTGGACATGTGTCCACAATTGAGAATGAGGTTTTAGTAAGTATAAAGATACAAGGTAAGAACATAACATAGATAAGAAGAAAATAATCAAAGGGTGAATAACCATGTTGGGTTATAGGAAAAATAATCAGTAAAGAAAAGACAAAAAGAAAATAAAGAAAAATGATGGAGGATGAACATTGATCTTTGAATGAAATGAGAAAAGTCCATTTCAAATTTCAAATCTTTGGTCTAGAAGCTAGACAAATTTTAAACTCTGGTGTGTATATTTTACACTATAAAGTCCATGAGATTCCATGAGTTTATAATTCCATAAGTATTAATGATATTTTGAATACCCACAGACTTCTATTCATTTTGAAAAGTCATGATTGAATAACCCAAGACTCTCATGGATTTTTTAAAATCATAATTGAATACACCTAGACTTGTATGGATAATTAAAAATCTGTAGTGAATACACCTAGACTTTTAAAATTCACGGAATTCTCATAAACTCTCATTAATTCCATATACAATACACCCCCCTAAGTTTGAGTTGTTGGAGAAAGTGTATGCATTTAATATTTGGTTATGCAAATTTTTGCAGATTGTTGTAAGTACAGATAAAATATCGTTCTCTCACCACTTTTTCTATTTTGCATAATAGGATATGGAGAAGCTGTTGGAGTGAAAATTGAGTGATTTTTCTCCAAAATCCAAGATTTCTCTAAAATGCAGAATTTGTTAGAGATGCTCTTAGTTCATAAGTCATTTTTAATTTCTTATGCATGCCTTACCCCTATTTGTTTATCTGATTTTCTCTTGTTTTTCAAAGAAATTAAGGACCTCATTAGGTTCTATAGACCTTGCCAGTGTGCTAGCTTGTTTCACAGTTCCAAATATGTAGAGAATTAATATTGCACTTTGCCAAAGCATAATGACTAATTTGTTTATTGCTGAGTGTTGAATTAATGGTTTGTACTTTTGGTGCGGGCTTATTTTATCTCAAGCTAGAAGGTGTACTGTACATTGTTAGTATGAACATGCTGGAGCCATGCAGCTTGGTTTATTGTTTTCAGACCAAATATTCAAATGTAACATTGTTAATATGTCAACTCATGAAAGTACGTATATGGTGTCTGTGCAACTGAAGAAGCAGTGCGTGTCATACATTCTTACATATTATCCTGGAAAGTGCAGATCTTGCTTATCTTCATATTAAACTTTTCCTTTTGTTTCAATTACTCCCGGGTCAACTCAGGTTGTAATTGATTTCCATTCATACAAGTATAATTCAGCTTATTAGTATGGTATCTCTTTTGTGTCAGTAGTTGAGTGGTTAAGAATTTCATGGTGGTTAAGTTTCGACAAAGATTGATGTTATATATCTGATCAGTATGATCAGATTTATGCAAATCGACTGTTTCATTATATCCTTGGGAGTATAGAGAAGTGTTTCAAGTATATATACAATATATTACAACATGCGTATTCTTTGAAGGGAAAGGAAATCGTCCTAACGGTACCCGTCGTTTCAGCTCTAACCCCTCAAGTTTGGAAGACTCAAAGTTTGTAATGTAAATTTAGAATTTTAGATGTCACAACATGCGAATAGACTTTAGGTAAATAACATTGATTGGAGAAAACAAGCTAGTTCCAAGAAACATTCAAGAAGATATGGAGTTCCCAGATCTTGATGACGCTGCAGTCAAAGGGTAATATCTTTGATTTCAAATTTGAATAATAGGGACGTTTTGTGTTTTCCCTAGCTTGCCCAGTTGCCATGTAAAAGGAAACTCTGTGGTCACTTGTAGTCAGACTTTGAGCCTTCAGCACTGTAATTTCTGGTATCACACCCAAAGCTAGTTTCAGCGGCTCAGTTAAGATTTACAGACAGAATCTTGTGGCCAAGTCCGCCAGCCGGTGAGTTTACTTTCCTAATAGTTGAGCTTCCAATATTTTACTTTGCAAGTCATACTCTTTAGCCTTAAGAGATTACCATTTTCAACTTATATTTGTACTCCTAATTGTAGGTTTCACTGTTGAATATCGGGCGAGAGGAATAGGGGGAACGAACCGAATCGCTATAACGTAGGAATTTTGTCTGAAAGAGGAACAATGCCAAGAGCAAAGAATGGAAATCTTATGAATCCCAAGAAAAGAGGAAGATGCAAAGCGAAAGGTGCTTTCAATATCCCAGAACTTCCACTGGCAATAGTAATGGACATTCTATCAAGGCTTTCCTTCAAGACCCTCTGCAGTTGCAGGTGTGTTTGCAAAGACTGGCTTCACATTATTTCTGACCCTGAATTTGCTCATCTACACCGTCCAACATTGCCCCTCAGTATCTTGATCAA
This sequence comes from Argentina anserina, assembly GCF_933775445.1. Classification (NCBI taxonomy): domain Eukaryota; kingdom Viridiplantae; phylum Streptophyta; class Magnoliopsida; order Rosales; family Rosaceae; genus Argentina; species Argentina anserina. The sequence continues at coordinate 15,253,331 of NC_065875.1, read as the reverse complement.
GACCCAGCCTCCTAATAGAAAATTAAGTAGACTTGATTTATTCCATGTAGAAAAAAGTGCTGGTTCTCGGATTAAAGTCGACAGACTGAGATTTGATCCTCAAAAGAGCATACCTTGCTCTCTTTCTGAAGTGATTTTGATAAATTCATGCGACGGTTTGGTTTGTCTGACTAAGGGAACGCTATGGAAATCGCGAGATGGTTCCTTGTATGTGTGCAATCCTATTTGGGGTCGGTACATCAGCATTCCTTCTCCTGATAAGAATAGAACGTACGATAACGATTTTACTGCAATTGGTTTTAGCGCCAAGACTAAGGAATACAAGGTGGTGCAAACAAGTACCAGAAACGACTGCCATGAGACTGAGGTTCTTATATACACCATTGGTACCGGAGCTTGGAGAAGTCTTGGAAAGTCCCCTAAAGGTAGTGTCGCTCAGTTACCATTCAATTCCTTTCTCCATGGGGCTCTTCATTATGTTCTTGGTGAACATCCATGTTCTCAAGTAATACAATGCTTTGACTTTGAACGGGAAGAATTTCGACCTCTACTAGCCCCAGCATATTTGAAGAAAGTCAACCGTTTTCGTGGTTGCTATTGGAAGGTGGGAGTTTTGGAAGGTTGTATGTTTTTATTTGTGTTTGATGATAATGCGGGTACAACATCCGAAATGTGGATCATGAAGGATTATGGCGTCCAAGAGTCGTGGACCAAAATCTTTGTCCTGGAAAACTCGTTGTTTTCTAGGGCGTCCCCCTCTTATTATGAACCAATTCTGTTCTTAAATGATATGGAAATTCTAATGACAGAAGAGAGTTATTGTGTGGTCTGCTATAATCAAGAAACTAAATGTTTCAAAAAAACTAGCGTTGTTCGGACTGAGTCTAGGTTTCAGGCACTTGGTTACTATCCTAGCTTTGTTTCACTCCAAGATGTTTCAAATGGAGAGGAGGTAAGAAGGTACGTATTCTGATTGAATTACTGACATTTCATAGATACACATGGATAATTGTAGCTACAGGTTTCTGTCATGACTTTTACATCAATTTATTGACTCACCCTGCCTTTTGCTTCACTGGAAATTTGTTAAGAAACAATTGATGTTACATGGTCTTACATGTTTTGAATATGTTCCAGCGTTTTATCATGCTTACTATATGACATGTGCAGCATACGAGACAATATCGAAATTGATATTCTGCGTGGTGGAGGGAGCAGTAGTGATGTTTTATCCAGCGTTCCACCTGATCACAATTCCGGATAGCTTAATTGATGCTGGACTGCTTTTGTGAAGGTGACTAATTTCAGTGAGTAAACTTTATTCATAAGACGTATCTAATTTCTTATACCCTTCCCCCTGTTTAATTGTTTGCTGATCCTCTCTTGTTTTTTTGTGGATGTGTTGCAATGGTTAGACGCAAGTACCTTCCCTCGATGCTTCAGTTACTTGTTTGAAATACTTCAAATGCCGGCCAGACCTGCATTACAAATAACAGAGAAAGGACTTCATTTGGTTCTATAGACCTTGCCAGTGTACTAGTTTTACAGTTCCTAATTAATATTGCAGCTTTGCAAAAACATACAGACTTCTATGCTTGCTGAGTGTTGAATTGATGGTTACTACTTTTAGTGGGGGTTGTTCTATCTCAAGAAGGTGTATACTACATTATTTTTATTTTATTCTCTTTTTCTTTCTCTCACGTACAGTCTTGATCTGATGCATAAGAATCACTTATAATCATGGTTTTGATCCAGTTAAAATAAATCCTCGTACATTCTCGAGAAGGTTTCTTTCTGTAGTTCATAACTTTTCTTTCCATGAGTGCTGTACAGTAAGCTTTCAGTAGTCCTTTCTGCAAAAAAATAAATCTTCTATATTTTTTTCAATTGAAATGTGTATTTGGCCTATAAGAGGAAAAATGCCAAGAGAAACCTAAAGGTGCTTCTCACATCTTACAAAAAGTTAGAATGCACTGGTGTCCAAGTTGTTGAACGCTTGATATTTGCCTTTTTTATTGGGTGGGGAAGACTTGTGCAGTTTGATGTGCTAAAACTCTGGTGGTTTGCAATAATGTTTCTTACCTATTATCATGACCACATTATATTCCCCCAGACTCCAGTGAGTCCAGTCTATTCGTGCAAGCTGCAAACTATGATAAAAATTTAATTTAGAAATATAGATTGCATTTGCCAATTCACCATATTGTTGGGCAATTGTGATGAGATTAAATTAGGTGATAGAGGTCAAGATTACAACTCAAAGATGAGATGAGATAAAAGCCCTACAGATGGTTACAGCATTGAAAATTTATGCTTAGGCCTATCAGAGAAGAACATAAAATATATGGCCAAGTGCAACAATGATTGGACATTTAGTGTCGTATCTATCAAATGGGTAATATTGTGGGACACTAAGAAACACAACCTTTTCCCTTCTGCCATTTTTGAAGGTTGTAGAAGATAGCAGAACTCTTCAGAAGGGGCTTTGCCCTTTAAATCAGAATCCAGTTAATGGCCAGATTTTTCTTTTGGCAATAGAAGCTCGTTGTCATTACTCATAAGTGCAACTCATAATGATCAAGTTTGGCCAGTGTGATAAAATATCTCCACCTTCGTTGTGACAACCTCGAGTACTATTTTTTCTTTATTCTCAAGATGAAATGACTTGTCTTGGCTGTGTTCAAGATCAAGAAATATCTTGTCTTGGTTCTCTGTAGGATCAAATTGGCTTACAAGGATGACTGTGAATCTGTGATACTGTATATCATGCATGATACCAAATGTTGAGCCTAGCCTGCCTAGGGAAAATGCATTGGCTTTGTGTCCCAAACAAGATATTTCATGAAACCAATCAAGTTAGCGTCGACACCCTTGACGTTATTCCTATGACGTTGATGCCTTGATCTATGTGAATATATATTAGGAGTAATGTATGAATGAATGATGAAGGGTTACTACAGAGAATAACTTCAATATCGGACTGAAGATTTTTTTTCCAGATTAAAGTATCTACTTCCATGACATACATGAGGAATTCTCAAATAAGTTCTTTTTTTCTTGGCAGCTTCATCTTCCCTCACTAACAAACAAGCACACTACACTGTACTACACGCGATATTCCAGTCTTGCCGCCATAGCCGATTTGTTTACGTTCTTAACCCATCAGTCCGAGTAATGTCCACGTACACATGCAAATACAACCAAAACTCAATCATGCGATCCAGGCAGAAATTCACATGCTCGATTTTCTCCAAATTGCAGTTGAAAACAAACTCAATGATCTCTTGGTCCAGTTTTACCAATCACAACTGGATTTACATATATGCTCAGTGACAGCTGCTAGCTTTTTCCCACATGCTAAGCAAATCATTCGTATCATATTCAAGTTCCTATATTTAATGGAATAGGTTTCTCATTCAAGTAGTAGCAGACAAACCCCATAAAATATCTCTCTACGATTCTACCCCTGATGGAGCTATATATACCCTCCAAAACAAACCATCATACAGGAAAAGATTTCCTTTGATCCCAACGAGTACCAGGAGCATTGTTCTTGCTCCTGTTCTTTTTTTTTCTTTTCCTTTTTTTTTTGTTTGGGTTTGAATTCTCAGAGTAGTGTAGTGAGGAATTCAGATATGGCAATTGGGCAGTGCAGAGATGTGGAGAATGGGGAAACCAATAGTCTTGAGGATTTGGAACAGCCCTTTATCAAACAAGAGAAGATCATTGTTGTTGATTATGAAGATGGTAATAATGGTTCAATTGGGATGGTTTTGATTAGCACATTTGTTGCTGTTTGTGGCTCTTTTGAGTTCGGATCATGTGTAAGTACTCTTGAGTTTTCTATGAGGTTTTACTGGTGGTAGTGTACTGAAAGTTATGTTCTTTTTGTTGTTGGTGTTTTCTTCTGGTTAATTAGGGGGAACAAAAACAAAGTAACTCAATACAGAAAATAGGGTTTGTTTAGCTTAGCTTAAGTTATTATTTTGGCAGGTGGGTTATTCAGCACCCACTCAATCAGCTATCAGCCAAGATCTCAACCTCTCTCTAGCCCAGGTTTGCCTTGATCTCTTTTGCCCTTCATATTTTCTTGAATCATAGTAGAGTGACTGGCAAGTAATTTGAGTCATATGGCAGTTCTCCATGTTTGGCTCTATACTGACAATTGGTGCAATGCTGGGTGCTATAACAAGTGGTCGGATAGCGGATTTTCTTGGTCGAAAAGGGGTACGCTTTCTTGTGTAAATGAATAGAACTTGAAGCTTATTTTGGAATAACCTGTGATCTGAACATACTAAGCTTGAAACTTTGTGGAACAATCAGGCAATGAGAATGTCAGCTACTTTCTGTATTACAGGATGGCTAGCCATCTATTTCTCCAAGGTATATGCTGTTAAATTGGATCATCTGGATTTTGCATTTAACTGAAGACAATCAAATTGTTTTTTTATTTATCACTAGAGGCACTAAGTTCAGATTAGTTAAATGTCTGATGCAGGGAGCTCTGTCACTTGACATAGGAAGGTTTTTAACTGGATGTGGAATTGGAGTTTTCTCCTATGTGGTAAATCTTTTTACCAACTGTTAAGTTCATTAGATGACATAAATTTTAACATACTCATGAATTTATCAATGTTGCTCAACAGGTCCCAATATTTATATCAGAAATTGCGCCTAAAAATCTCCGTGGAGGGCTTACGACACTAAATCAGGTACAAAATCAGACAAGCTTTGCAGATTGTCTCTAACTCAAGTGACACTCCAAGAGGCGAAGTGACACATAAAGCGTTCCCAAGAGGTGTAGGAGTCAATCCTAGCATCTCTACTACCGAACTAGCAATAAATGAATGCGATGCTCCCGTATCAAACAGTACTCTAGCAAGGTAGTCAAACAGTGATAATGTACCTTCCACTCCTGTGTCTCGCTGACCCACTGCGAACACTCTAGCTTGGCCCGCTGGTAGCTGTCTCTGCGGCCGTTCCTGCCTACCCTGAAGTGGTCGGGTATAATCCCGAGCTATGTGTCCCACTTGCCCGCACCGGTGGCAGCCTGCTCTCTTCGGTTTCGAGCATGCTGAGGCGTAATGTCCCATCTCGTTGCAGCCATAACACCTCACCGCTGCCAATGGTCTGAATGGTGCAGCCCTGTTAGCTAGGGGTGTCGCCCTTGCCGGAACCTGATAGTGGGGTCTTGGCCTCTTCCATAACCTACCCGTCGGTCCTGAGTGCTCGCTACCTGTACAGATTGCCTTGCCTTTTCCCTTTGCATCCCTACTTCCCACATCTCCTGCTCGAGTCTTATCAGCATGCTCCAAGCTCATGGCACTCTCAAATATCAACTCCTTAGTAGTCAGGCAAAGGACTGATATCATGGTCTTGTACTCCTGTTTCAGCCCTCGTAAATACTTCTGAGCCAAAGCGGTCGTACCCATAGGCCTGACATACCGATACAGCTGCGAGAATCACGCGTCATACTCTCTAATGGTCATGTCTCCCTGCACTAGTGCTAGAAACTCCAACTCTAAGTCCTCCTATACTGAGGCTGGAAAATACTTCTCTCGGAATATGGTGGTGAAACCTCCCCATGTGAATGTAGACACATCCACAGTCTGTCTCATGCTCTTCCACCAGTCTAGAGCATCGCCTTTGAGAAAGAATGTAGCTATCTTTCTCTTCTCAATCTCTGTGCACTCTATCATCTCAAAATAAGTCTTCATACCCTCGATCCAATGGTCAGCTACCATATGATCTAGTCCTCCATGAAAGGTCGGCGCTGACAGTGCACTAATATCCTTGATCAGCTTCAACACTCGACCGTCATCTCTAACCGCAGGAGCTGGCTCAACCTGCTCCTCCTGTTGAGCGGCCTCCTCATACAGGTTCTCCACGTTGCGGACTCGGCCTGCGGCCCTACCTCAACCTCGGCCTCTCGCCAGTCCTCGGCCCTGTCCTCGGCCCTTATCAGCGTTCATCACCTTCAAACAACGAAACACTTAGTCAATACTTGTGAAGTCTCGAATTCAGCTAAAACAGATTCAATAGACATCAACATGAAATTCAGAATACGAAGAATCATCGAAGTATCATCACGATACTCCCTAGAGGACCAAACCATAAGGTATGGCTCCTAAAACACTCTCGCGTACCCGACGACATATCAATACCGAGGAGCATGTGATGGGTACCCGCCTGCAGTCGGATCATCGCTCCCGGATGGTATAGATAATCGCCAAATACGCACTTAGGCTCTGATACCAACTGTAACGACCCCAAAATTTCGAGCTTAAAAACTCAAAATTTTAAAGTCGTTAAACACAAAATAATCTCAATGAAATCGAAATCATTTAAAATGTCACAGCGGATCAATTCTGAGTTCTCAATACAACTCAGACAAACCAATTATTACAACCCAAATTTATAATCCATACATAAAATGGAAATGTAATAATCCTCACAATCACTCACAAATCTCACAAATAAACCACACCAATTCTCGCACACAAATCCACGCTAAAAACCTCACCACCAGTAGGATACGAACGACTTCGAGCCTCCGGAGTTGTCACTCAATCTCCACTAATCAACACCTGCAGAGTTATCCCCTACACCATCGTATTGGTGCACCGGGATTGTAAACACAAACCCGGTAAGCTTATAGCTCGTATGAGTAAAATGAAAATATAATCGCATATCAATATATACGAAAAATCACAAATCATCAAATATCAATGCACTCATGAGTCAATGGACGGCCCATCTGGTCGTCCCAAAGAAATATGAAATAAAACGCTCATGAGAAATTAAGTAACCCTTCTGGTTGCCCAAAGTAATTTCAATTTACAATTACCGTACGTAAATAAAATTTACATTTACCGTACGTAAATAAAATTTACATTTACCGTACGTAAATCACCTTTTTACATTCACCGTACGTAAAAATAAATTACAAAATTACCCTTTTCGGAAACACTGTTCACGCCGCCGCATGTGGCGGCGCGTGGGGTGCACGCGCCACCTCCGGCAGGCCGCGCGTGGCGCTCACGCGCCACTCACTGTGGCAGCGCGTGGGGCCCACGCGCCGACACCAACCAAGGCGCGTATGACGCCACCGCCACCCCAAAACCAACCTGCTTTCTCCCCTCTTCCTCCCCACGGCCTCACGCCGCCCTTAGACCCCTTCACGCTCCCACACGCGCCGCCTAAGGCGGCGGTGTTCATAATCCTCCGATCCCCACAAATCCGACCCAAATCCTCCAAAAATTCATCAACAATACATCACAACAATCACACAAGGTTAATCCTTACCTCAATCAATGTTTTGGACCGTCGGATTCCCTCGGAGGAGCTCCAAAAGTCGCCTTGAGGGTTCGTGTTCGGGTTTGGAGGAAAGGTGATCGATGGCGTCGCTGCTCGAGGTGAGTCTCCTGTGGGTTGATTCGTGTCGTGGAGGAAGGGGGCGAGGTCGTGGTGGTGGTGCCGAGATCCTGCGATGCCGGCCACGTCGAAATCGACGAACCCGTGGTCAAGCTCCGTCGGCGTTTCTCGATCCTCGCTCGGGGTGCGTCGCCGCTACCACCGGTCGCTGCGTCGTGGTCGCGCAGTCTCAGTGACACCGGCGGTGTCAAGCACGGAGCCGGGTGGAGGGGGATCGTCGGCTTGGAAGGAGAAGGTCGGGGAGAGAGAGTCGCAAGGGAGAGAGAGAGAAGGAGGGAGGCGGATGGAAGAGAGAGAGAAGGGTTTCCTGAAATGGAAACCCTAATCACAAAAATACCCTTTTATACTTGTTTTCAAAATCGGAAACTAACTTCCGACGTTAATAACTTTCACCTCCGACGTCCGATTCGAACGCGTCACATGTCCACGCACTCGTATCGACGAGCTCTACAACTTTCCTGAAGGAAGTTTTCGCAACCGAGTGACGGAATAAAAGTCGATATATACATTGCGAAAACGTAACGTTTTTCTAAATAAACGTTCCGAGAACGTTTCCGTTTCTCGTTTCACAACGTCGCAACTGATCACATTCATTCCAATTAAATTTCACAACTTTATAGAATTCAAATCAAACCAAAAATTGTTTTGAAAATTAGGGTGATTACACTAATTGGTTATCGATAGTAGAAATATCCACACATAATTTTTTATTTTTTTTAATTTCCAGAGGAAAATTAGAGATAGGATCACATTCAGCTGATTTCTGCTCATTACCCTTTGATAATGAGTGTCACCAACGTGCTACTCTTGTTCATGTAGCATAACAATCGAAGTATCACTAACATACATATGGGAATTAGCAGTTGAAAGACATCGAAAATGGGGGTATTAATAGGCCTGAGGAGTTGGAGCAGCCTTTCATTCAGCCACAGAGAGTTGTTGCTCATGAAAATGGTGACAGCGATAATACTATCAAAAATGGATCAATCGGGATGGTATTACTTAGCACGGGCATTGCAGTTTGCGGCTCTTTCCAGTTTGGAATATGTGTGAGTGTTCATAACATATCTTTGAACATCATAATTTATGTCAGAGCCGGGTTACTTAAACATAGGCTTTCTATCTTTTTATTATAAGCTTCCTTGAAATCAATGGCTTAAGAAGGTTTTTCGTTTGTTCTGGATACAGTATATGGTTTATTATTTTTGTTTAGCTTAGCTTGAATGAACGTTTTGGCAGGTGGGCTATTCAGCACCATGTCAATCTTCCATCAGGAAAGATCTCTGTCTCTCTATAACTGAGGGTTTTCCCTAGCTAGCCTGTTGTGTTTGCTTACATTTTTACTAGAGTGATTTATAGTACAATGCAGTATTACTAATCTTCTGTCATCTGGCAGTATTCCATGTTTGGTTCTATACTATCAATTGGTGCAGTGTTGGGTGCGTTTACAAGCGGTAAGAGTGCAGAGACTATGGGCCGGAAAGGGGTATGGCAAATGTGACTTTCAGGCGTACAAGAATAACAAAAGCCAAACCAAAAAAGTTGAGGCACTAGCTTCATCCAATTTACTAAGCTTCTTGAAATTTTTGGAAGCAGGCAATGAGGGTGTCTTCTGTCATTTGCACCGTAGGATGGCTAGCCGTCTACTTTTCTCATGTATATGACAGTACTGAATTCTTATTCGTTTTTTCTTTTCTAATTAAATTAGTTATACTTAATACTGATGAAGGTATTTGTGACAAATCTAATGCAGGGATGTTACTTGATATAGGAAGGTTTCTAACTGGTTATGGAATTTCATTGTTCTCTTATGTGGTATGTCTGTGCAGTGTATAGATACCTTTTTGACTATATAGACATGTTTTAAATACAAGTGCATTCCTTTAGAAAATTGACATAAGTTACAAAACTGGATGAATAGGTCCCAGTATTTATAGCCGAAATAGCGCCCAAAAATCTCCGTGGAGGGCTTGCAACACTGAATCAGGTTAGAGAAATAAGAGCCCTCTGAACAAAGAAATAATTACATGGAAAATATATGATCATTAGTTCATTATTATTCTTTTCTTCTATGCTTTCCTGCAGCTCTTCATTATCCTTGGAGGATCGTTTACATTCATAGTAGGAACAATCATTTCCTGGAGAACATTAGCTCTGATTGGTAATTTATGATTCCATTGAAAACTTTGTTAGTTCTTCATTACAATAACTGGATGTACTTGATTACATTGGGAAAGAAGTGAGAAGAGAGTGATTATTGGCTTTCCATCTGTAGCGATTTTGCCTTGCATTATCCTGGTTTTGGGTCAATGGTTTATTCCAGAGTCACCTAGATGGTTGGTAAGAATTCAAGTTCTAATACGCTTTCCGCACTTTTGTTTCCATCACGGTGTATATGAAAGAAGGTGAATAATAAGAACTGGTAAGGCTAAAATCATTAACACTTGCAGGCAAAGGCCGGACGAGAGGAAGAATTTGAAGTTGCACTACAGATGCTCCATGGAAAAAATGCTGATGTATCTGATGAAAAGGCAGAAATTCAAGTACTTCCTGTCAAGGAAACCAAGTAGAATTATATATATTTGTCATTTTAACTGAAGATATCTAACTGTGTGAACTTTCTTCTTTATCAGGAATATATACTTACTCTACAAAGTCTTCCAAAAGCCAATATCGTGGATTTGTTTCAAAAAAGATGTATTCGCTCTGTCATTGTAAGCAACTTTCATATATAAATTCGAAACTGTTTCTCTTAAGCCATTACCGTTATGATTTTTCTTTTCTTTTATTGAAACATGCTTAACATGGTTATGGTTCAAGATTGGGGTTGGACTAATGGTGTTGCAACAATTTGCTGGTATTAATGGAGTACAATTTTATGCAAGTGAAACCTTTGAAGCAGCTGGTAACTCTATGCTTCATTTCACATATTTTGTTGTTGTTACTCTTTCATGTGAAACTTACCCTACTGTTGTAATGCCAATTGCAGGATTTGCAGGCAGTATTGGAACCACAGCTTATGCGTGTCTTCAGGTAATTACATCTGGTCTCATGTTTAAGCTCAGCCATAAGAATTTATCTCATGTGAAATTTATTGACAGATCCCAATCACTCTATTAGGAGCATTTCTAATGCATAAGTCAGGAAGGAGAGTTCTCGTAATGGTATAGTAGCCGTTGATCTACTAATCTTGGTCTATCAGAAAGGATTTATTTCATAGGTTATCATTTCATGATGAAAATTTGTGCTGATGTGAAGGTTTCAGCAGCTGGGATGTTCATAGGCTCTGTTGTGGTTGGACTTTCTTTTTTCTTTGAAGGTAGCAAAGTGCTACACTATATTTTTTAACAATTTCTTTTTTCTTGTGGCATTCCTGTCATATTATGATTTTAATTTTTCATACTTATCACTATTAAGGGAGATGGTTTGCTGCTGGATTGGGTACCGATACTTGCTGTGACTGGTGTGCTGGTAATTTAGACCATTATAGCTACAAACTTCAAAAGTAGTGTTACTTCCATGCTTTCCGATTCAATAAAGGCTCTCATTTTATGGCCAGTCTCTATTTAAAATCAGGTTTACGTTGCATTTTTTTCGATTGGTATGGGAGCAGGCCTTGGGTGATAATGTCTGAGGTAAATGGGGATCAGAGAACCTATTATTTCCTCTATTCCTTAAATAACTTATATAGAATAATGTTTTAAAAGATCGAATACGGAAGCTAATCGGCTACAGAAGGTTCAACTGAATATTCATGATCTACTGCAGATTTTCCCACTTGATGTGAAGGGAGTGGGTGGAAGCTTGGTGGTGCTTGTGAACTGGTCTGGTGCCTGGGTGGTTTCCCATACTTACAACTTTCTTATGAACTGGAGTTCCTCAGGTAAGTGTTGTTTCTTTCGACACTAACTAGACCTGCCAAAATCTAACTCGACAGCGCTAGCAGAATTTGTTGGGAGTGTTTTTCAGCAGGTAGAAGCGCCTAAAGAAGGTTGTCCAAGTGCTTTTAGAGGAAACACTAGGAAGTAAAATTGAAATTTTCTGTGCATCTAACAAAAAGGCTTCTAGCAAAAACAGTATCAAACAAATCCCGAAGTTTTGTGAACCAATGGTACAAGCTTAAGTAATTTGTATTGTTTCAACACTGAAGTCTGATTCGCGCTATGTATATGCCTTTAATGTGCTTTACAGGAACTTACTATCTGTATGGTGCAGTCTGTATTTTGACAATCCTATTTGTGGCCAAGTTAATCCCAGAGACCAAAGGAAAAACTTTAGAAGAAATAAGAGGAGAAAATATATGAAGACTTACATATCTATGACATTTGGAAGTTTCAGGTCATGGAATTGAAGAAGATCCCTCACAGAAGATACAACATTGTGGTAATGTGGTGTCTTATTATTTGGTCTTTCAATTAGTAGATGATTACTCATGGAAAGTATAGGAAGTATAGCATTTGATCAAAGAAAAAAGACGTACAGCAAAATGTGTAACCGCTATTATTCTTGTTGATTGGAGATGATGCGTGGACAACTATGTAGTGCAGACTTAAGGATTGTGCAATTTTTCTTAATTCGCAACTTTTCTTTTTAAACAATTTGCAACTTTTCCATATCATATTAATTTTGTATCACTCATCCAACTTTGAGTTAAAACATTTGTGCAAAAGTTTAGCTAAAATCGGTAATCACTAATCGAATATATTCTTTGTCGAGGGAAAATTTTAAAAGCTGAGTCCGTTGAACCTAAAATATAATTACGAACAATCACAAATGACAATTTTGAATGGCTTCTGACTTATTAATAATTTAGCTGAATTTGGAGTCTAGAGTATGATATCAAAAAAAAAAGTGACATCATTTATAATTATATGTTTCAAACAAGTATCAGGTACACCCCAACCTAGTATAATAGCTAAGACTTCAACCGTGTGATTAGAACAAGTGTACTTTGGTCTTCTATCAAGAACTAAACGGTCCACATCGAAGCACAGTCCTCCAGAGTCAAACACCATCTCATGCTTCCCCATTCAAACACGTATACTGTTATTAGGTCCATTCCTTTTAACACCGATTTCATGACTACCTCCTCCTGTGACTCCATTTGAGACATAAACCTCGTATCTCCCAACTTCCAGGGCTCAAATTTCGATACCCCACTGTCAAGTCAGTATCGTTGATCATCTCTGCAAGGTGTGCCTTCTAACTTTCGAATCTTTTGTTCATCTGTTATTGATTTAGTTGTCTGAAGAATTGAATTGGGTTCCAGTGAGGTAGTTTGTGAAGTGTGAATATGATGAATTGATGATTTTGATTTTTAAGGTTAAAGTTTGGAACTTTATTGGCTAAGTAATCTGAATTATACAGTTAGTCAGTTACTATATGCAGGTGGCCATAGCCAGAATTGTGGACCTGGTTTCAGTGATATGAAGGTGAACTGAATAGTAGGTATTGATTAAAATTTGAGAAGATATGAGTTCTAGAAGGAGGTTTGGGAAAGATACTAGTGCTTGTGATGGTTGTGATTCTGTAGAAAGTTCTGCTACAAATGAGGAGGCCAATGAAGCATCAAAGAGTCTTGATCATGAGATTGGTCACCTCACTAAGCTTGGGACAAGACCCCATCAGCATTTGAGGGGGGTCTTCCCTGGAAAGTTGAGGCTGCCAGTGTCAACACTGAAAATGTTGATGGGCCGTGAAAGTAATTATTCGGGACGAGGGAGGTTTTCATCAGCAGATGCTTGTCATGTGTTAAGCCGTTATCTGCCCATTAATGGTCCTTGGGGGGTGGACCAGTTGAATAGCCCTGCCTATGTTTCTCAGTTTTCGAATGATGGCTTGTTTTTGGTTGCTGGGTTTCAGGTGTGGTGAATTGTGTTAGCTTGATGATGTCATTTGTTTGTTCATGTCGTGATTTTCAGTTAATGTGCTAAAGCTCAATTTGAAGTCCATATGCTTTGCAGATTAGTGATGCAAATTTTCCTCGTCTTTTCAAATGAAACAGGGAGGCCATATTAGAATATATAATGTTGAAAAGAGATGGACAATTCAGAAGGACATTCGAACCAAAAGCTTGAGATGGACAATTACTGATACATCTCTGTCACCAGATCAACGAAATCTTGTGAGTTTGTGATGGCTTACTGCACAACATGGAAATGGGGTATCTTAGGACTATTAAGTGCTGGTTGTTTTGGTTAATGTGCTGAGTATTTTTGTTGATTCAAAGACTAACGAATTCTGTAAGTAGCAAATCCAAAATCAACCTATGTATTTGTTGTTCACCCTGTTCAGCTTCTCACAAGTCTCTTTAGCTTGTACAGATGTATTGTTTTTGTCCTCTTGTTGGGACAGTTTTAGGTTGTATCTAGGATGAAGATGACCTTATCTAGAATGATGGGATTTTTGGGCTATGATATTATATTATATAGAATCTGAATGACCATTTAACAATACCTGTAATTGTTGTGTCTCTGATGCTAAAGTAGATGTAGTTTTTTATTTGTCTGTTTAATGGACAGTTAATAGTGTGTAAGCTTGATAACCTACTGACACATAAATACAAATCTTTTAAGGAACTCTATAGTAATTAAACCATACTATATTAGAGCATCTTTTGCAATACTAGCCATATTTCAGTTAAAATTTAACCAAAATAGCTTAAAAGTCATTTTGTTTAGCCAATTTAGAAGATGTCTGCATTAATTCTCTCTATTTTAGCTTTATTTGAATTCAAAAGCATTCATTACATGACTAAAAGATATTTTAAATATTTATAAATTATATATAATTCCCTACAAGGAATGTTTTAATTGTCGAGCAACATAGCTCGAGTTAAAGTAAAGTTATAATAGAGAGTCTGAAGCAGCCCCTATTTTTCGTAAAAAGCTAAACATGCTCTCAAATATCTAAAAAGTTATAAAAGAGTGTGTGCTAAAGATGCTCTTACACAATATTTTTGTGTATGAAATGCTAGTGAAACTCTAATCTATATAATACTTTATTACTGCATGTGTCTCTTTATTTATCAATCACACTTATTTTAATGGTAAATTTTGCAGGCATATGCTAGCATGTCACCTATTGTCTATATTGTCAATGTTGGATCTTCTACAACAGAGTCACTTGCAAATATTACGGTAAATACCAATAAAACTATTACTAATGCGATTAGTTTCACTTTAATATGAAACAGCTCACAGAATTCCGGCTCAGATGATTTATCTGTAGGTCTCGTTTTAATCACATTGCTAAGATTTCCTTATTGTTTGTTAAGTTTTCACACTCTTTTGGCTTGTAGCCTTATTAGCATCTTCAAAGTCGGAACTAAAAGCTAGTTTTGCTATCTGTGGTGAGCTAGCTATCTGGCTATAATTATATGAAATGATTTTTACATAATGATGTTGTATAATTGATGAATGAGAAGGATTGTTATTTGTCATATTATCAGGTCTGTAGTATATGAAGTCAATCGGTTTGATGATTTTTCGGTTACTTATTCTTGGACAATTGTTTCTTTTTTTCTCTCTCCTTCCCCTTCCCTTTTTTGTTGTTGTACTGCTGATTCCAATGATGTAATGCTTGGCTTTTATCTGATCATAGCTATAGGGCTACTTGTGTTCTTATGCATTACAATTATAGTGTTGTTCTGTTATAGGCTGTGCATCATAGAATCACTTTCCAGTCACGTTTGTATTTTTCTTGTGTTTGTTTGACATGTGCAAACAATCACTTCTTCCAGGAAGTACATGAAGGGCTCGATTTTTCATCTGATTATGATGTAGATTTTGGAATATTTTCTGTAAAATTTTCAACCGATGGACGAGAGCTTGTTGCTGGAAGCAATGATGCTTCAATACATGTTTATGATCTCCACGCAAACAAAGTTAGCCTCAAAATACCAGCTCACACGGTATGATTTTTGTTTTTTGTTTTTTGTTTTTCTATCATCAGCAATTGTCTCTCTTAATCAATATTTGTGGCAACATTCCCCAAGATTATTGATAATAATAGCACCTGCTCTAATTCCTCATTTCTATCTTTCGTCTACGATCAACAACAAATAAATTTTTTTTGAGCCACATTTAAGTCCTTGAGAGCAGAAAATAATTAAACTGCTTCATGATATTGGTTTGTCAGAAAAGATCTGGGTACTTTTCTTATTCAGACTATATTTCTTGTTTTAGTCTGACTCAATAGTACTTAAAGGCATCAATTAAACCTTGTTTTCCCACTTGGCAGTCAGATGTAAACACAGTATGCTTTGCTGATGAGACTGGCCATCTTATATTTTCCGGCAGTGATGATAACCTCTGTAAGGTAAGGGTGATGTCCATTACTTAATAGAACGCTAGAAACTAATATTATCTCTAAATTGTAGGTATGACTTTTGTGTCTTTCTTGACCTGCATTTCTCTTTTCAAGAACAAACTGCAATTTTCTCTGTAGTCACTGAAGTGTTATACTCTTGCATGCTTATTCACTGTCATGCTCGTTCCAAGAGTCACTTCAATTTTAAATTCTTGGCTAGACGTCAGATTCCAAAAGCTTGCACATATTACTGTACTATTTTGGAAACAGGTGACCAGGGTATCAGAAAGTTATGTTGTAATGACCGTGGGCACAATATCAGTGACACTTATTTCGTATTTAGGAGGGGAGAGTTGCTGCTTGTTGAAATGGACATAGAGATTAATTCTTATCTCCGTGCTTACTTGCTTTATTAGATCTTCATGACAGAAACTTTAGCATTATCGATGTGCTTTTACAGGTCTGGGACAGACGCTGCTTTGTCACGAAAGGGCAAGCGGCTGGGGTTCTGATGGGACATCTTGAAGGCATAACGTTTATTGATAGTCGCGGAGATGGACGTTATTTAATATCGAATGGGAAGGATCAGACTACCAAACTTTGGGATATACGGAAGATGTCTTCTAGAAATATGTTGTACGCAATATTACTTGTCCTGCTCATTTTAATTATTCACATTTAACTTTAGTATCAGATATAGTGACTTAAGTTATAGTATTCTCATATGAACATAAGCTTTCGACATATTATGAGTTATGACAGTCTTAGACTCTTAGTTGATTACTGGACTATAATATTGTATTAGCACATGTGAGTAGTATAAAGAAGAGGATACATGGTCTGGTAATATTAACCTGTAAGTGCTGAACTGCTGATACAAGGAGAGAACATTGGATATTTTCTGATTAGTTTCAATTTTTAAAGCAGTTCTACCTAAGGTTTAGGAACAATTCTTATCATCTTCTCCTTTCCTATAAGGGCCTTGTACCAGTTTTCTCTCTCTTTATTTCATATTGTGGAATCAAATTCATAAAATTTGTGCCAAAAACAACTGTCAGTAAGAAGGCTTCATGCTTGTCTTTCAATGATGGAAAAACATGTGGTGAAGTGGGGAAGAGGATCGTTGTAAAAGTATGTCAAGTTGTTCTAAATGCGTGGAAACTACTTTGTATTTTCTTGGCGACAAATATATATACATATGTGTATATATATATATATAAATTATTTTTTACTATAGTTTTGATCTGTTATTGTGTTTATAGCATCATAGCTTAAAAAAGCACGGGTTCACATATCTCAAGTCTGTTCCTGTGGTGTGGGGATGTGGGTGAATTCTTCTTTGGTTGTTCATAATGTTTGATTCCCTTTTACTGCCTTTACATTTTGGTCGCACTAATATCTCAATGCTTGAACAGTCCAAAGATTAAAGATCGTGACTGGGATTACAGATGGATGGAGTACCCAGCACATGCAAGAACTTCGAGACATCCCATGGATCAGTCGTTGGCTACATATAGAGACCACTCAGTCCTGCGCACTTTAATTCGCTGTTACTTTTCTCCAGCATATAGGTAATTTTAAGTGCTGTATTTTAGTCCTATACTTTGAATTCGGTTTAACAAATGTGAAGTTTCAAAACTAAAGATTGATACTGGCTTGAGTATGTGCAGTAAGATAGACCCTGTAAATACAGAGTTGAGTGTGTTAAGGCTTTACTAGTTCATGATTTTGTCACTGAGCTCTAATGATTAATGAACTGTAGAAGTAGGTGTATGCTTGATGTCGTGTTTCAGACACAGTAATCTGGTTTTTGTTCTCTATATGTTATTAAATCTACCAAGTCCTTTGTTTATGGTGTCAACTCCTGGGAAATTGTAGTGAAACGGCTAGTTTACCTTGTACCCAGTCTTGTAGACTTTTGTTTTGCTTATATGGCATCATTTTACCTGAAGATATGCTATACTCAGTTTGCCCTGTTGACAATATTTTGGTGTGTTGGATAAGTTTCTTACTTTTAATCTTTCTTATTGTAGCACTGGACAAAAGTACATCTACACTGGATCTAGTGATCATTCGGTCTATATTTATGATCTGGTATGTATCATATCTCAATATCAAGACATGCGTTTAGCATTTAGTTCCTGTGAAGTAGCTAATGGATTGAAATATGGTAACTGTAGTTCATCTGCACACACATGATCATAATATAATGGAATGGCCAAGGAAGAATGACGGCTGTTTCCCTTTGTTTTCCTGTCTCTATTCTCTATTGGTAGAACACTACCATGAAAATATCAAAACTTTGCACGTCATTTTGTTTACTTAAAGCAAGCATGGGTGTATGGATTTCTACTAATCTTTTCATGTTACAAGAATGGTAATGCCAATTTTTACGTATTTGTGCACTTTATAAAGGTGACTGGTGCTCAAGTAGCGAAATTAGTCCATCATGATGGACCTGTAAGAGATTGTAGTTGGCATCCTACATATCCAATGTTGGCCAGTTCTTCCTGGGATGGGAGTATCGTGAGATGGGAGTTTCCAGGAGATGATCAAGTTCCAATCCTGGTCAAGCCAAGAGTAAGGCGGCGGAGGGCTATCTATTATTAATGGTTCATTGCTTTGCACATTAACAGTCTTGACATTTAATTTGATAACTGCTTTTGATAGTAAGATTATGCTCCTTAGTTTCTTATAAGGTGCAGACACTCAGTGGACTCAGTACAGAGAAATTACAGGTTCCCCAGAGCTGTCTAATGTCTGTACAATTGTACAAATATATGTATGCCCAAAATCTATATGTTGTATATTTAGATGATTTTTTTTATTAACCGGTGAATCCCATTGGACCGGAATTGGAAGATGTACCAAATAACCGAATCAGTAAATTGTAGATTAAGCTTACATTTTTTATTTTTTGATACGTAAATTAGACTTAGATTTGGATAAGAGAAAAGCGATGTGGTACAAAAGTACCCACACATACTGCGTGAAAAGCACGCCGTGTACTGCAGATATTCTACACTATCTGATTTATTTGGTTCCCCTAGAGTACAAGCGTAGATCATCAATAGTGTCGAGTTTAATGTAAAACTCGTATAACCGGCTTTCCCTTTAGCGCATTTTACACAAGCTAATGGGGTTAGAGTCTAGAAAAGCTCATACGGAGGTGGTGGTGATGGTGGTGGCTGATAAGGCCAAAATAGAATTCTCAATTAACCATGTAAAAGATTATCAATTGTAGTATATAATAAGCGGAGATTATTCGATGCCAGAGATTGAGGGTATTTTCATAATTTACGTTAAACAAAATAACACAAATAAATATGAGGATTTTAATTATCAATGCCAAGGTAGAAAAACAATGTAAATTAATAATATATAATGAATGAGATGGACAAGTTAGAAACTACACCAATTTACCACCGATTATACTTCACTCTTGATCAATCCTAGAAAATACTTACCAATTATGTGACTGACAACAAACAAGAACAATCATGAAACGCATTGAAATTGTTCTTACTACTTCCCTAAAGTTTATTTAACACCATGAAACTCACTTTCGTTAAAAATATTCTCTAATTGGTTTACTAGCTCTGAAACGCAATAGTTTAGTAACTCAAGCAAAAATCATTAAGATCTATGAAAATTTGTTCGTTAATTAAAGTCTAGGTAGCGTGAAACGCACTCTCTACCCAAATCAATAAGCATCCAGTTTCGAAGCGGAACTTCAGGAGCATCGTTGAATGGATTGAGATCCTCGTAGTCACATCAGTGTTGAATGGGGTCTAAAGCATTTTCCTTTTTTCAAATAACACAATTTATTTCATTTCTAGTACTCCTCTTTTCATTCCTAAAAACATTATTTACTGATGAACCCCTGAACTAGCCCACCATCACTCTTGCACCCTCTTGTTCTCTTTATTCGCCTATTTTTTTTATCCTCTTCTCCTCATCCTCCGTTCCATTCTCTATGTTCTTGTATATGGAATTAGTATGAGTTTTAAAGAAATCCATAGAACTCAAAAAGTGTAGCTGTATTTAATATAAACTTTTAATTATTTGTAAAAGTCTATGTGTATTTAATGAGGATTTAAAAAATTCATTATGGAATCCATAAAAGTCTCGGGTAATCAATTAGGTGTTCTTAAAATAAATAAAAATATGTGGGTATTTAAAATATCATTCATACTTATGGAATTATAAACTCATGGACTTTGATCCATGGATCAATTTGATGCTCATTTCAATTATATATAGTTTTTGTTTTCCTCAGCCGGAGCCGAAGTACTACTGTTAGGGGTGGGCACGGGACGGGATGGGACAGGACGGGGCTCATCCTACGCCCCATCCCACTCTTTTAAATCGGGACGGGATCGGGACAGCACGAGGGTTTTTAAGAATGCATCACACTCGTGATTAATTCCGGTTGAGACGGGATGGGACAAAACCCACCTCATATGAAGTTAAATAAAAACCTATATTTTTACTTTTTCATTAACAAAGTAACATTTAATAATGAAATTTTAACCAAAAAAATGGATATTATGTTCAAAATCTTAACATTTATTATTATTATTTGAGTTGATATAATTTTGGAGTTATTAAGAACATAAATTAGTTTCATTTTGATACAAATATATAAGAATTTTTAAGTTTTCATTAAAGCTGGGACGGGACGGGACGAAGCGGGATATAAATTATTCATCTCACGTCCCATCCCACTATTATGAAACGGGACGGGATCGGGATTTCCGTTTTTTATGCCCACCCCTAACTACTGTAATGACTATCATATTTCACTATGGTTAGATGAAGTGGATGCTCACTACACTTAGATTAAACACCACTAGACTAGATCTGCTTTTCTTGTAGCGTTAATTATACACACCACAATCCAAAATCCAAAGATATTTATGGACTTTCTCACTGTATTTAAAGATGTTCATTCTCCATCACTTTTCTTTATTTTCTTTACGTCTTTTCTTTACCAATTTTTTTCCTACAACTCAATATGTTTATTCAACTTATGATCTCATAATTGTTTTTTTTTTTGAGAATTTATTTATGTTATGTTCTTACATTGTATCTTTATACTTACTAAAATCTCATTCTCATATGTGGACACATGTTCAAAGCTAACAATAAATACAACGACGATGATGATGATGGTGATGGCGACAATAGTGATGATAGTGACGATATCAGCCATGACCTTGATAAGAGCTAAATCTTCTAACTATGATGAATGAGCTAACTATGGATATGATGCGGAAATAAACCGATTTTATATCACCCTTCAATTAGAAATATGTAAGAAAAAGAATAATAATAAAGAATATCAATGTTTCATGAACACCGATTTCTTTAACTTGAAACTTTCTGGACAATTTATTTACTTCTATTTCTTTGTTACCTATTGGTCGATAGATTAAATTTGAAGGGTTTCTTTTAATTTCTTATAAATAATTAAGATTATCTAATTTCTCTGTAAACTAAAAAATTTGCTTAAAATAAAAATGGTTCCATATAAATTTTCTTAGCATGCATCAAATCTCCATCCAATAGCACCTGAGGCATCCGAGAACTCATTAGACCAACCTATATGCTTACGGCGCACCCGAGAGTGAATCAAACTATCACAGAAGCTGTGAGCATGTAGTTGAGACACATGAGTCCCAAGGACGCCTTCGGCATCCAGGGTCGCATATGCACATTAATTAGTTACATGCATTATTTTCTTAACTAACAAAAAATAAATAACTTCAATTTTTTTTACAACGGGCGAATGTCCTGCTAGATTATTTGATTATTAGAAGACAATAGAGGATACAATGAGGGGAACATAGAGCATGTACCTCGAGAGATTGAACAACCATCATCCATAAGAACATCTAAAATAATACTACGGTTTGATTTACCCAATACTCATCCATAGTACGCTTTTTAGCAAGATGAGCTAACCTCTGAGACACACCATTTGCTTCTCTACAATATGTTTGCAAAAAACAAAAATCAAACGACGAAATGTACCTGCAATAATCTTGTAAAATATTACGCACCTCAAGCAAATCACCATTTGTCTTGTGCATAACACTAATCAATATAAGCTTCAATTTTTTTATGAGTACTGAGAATTTTATAGAAGTCGATCAATATGAATTAAAGTGAATTTTATGAATCAATAAAAGTTTGTAGAAATCAGCCAAAAATCAGTTGTTGAAATAAGTGATTTTAACAATTCTATGAAAGTGTGTGAACTTTTTTAAAGAGCCCATGAATTTTCTAAAAAGTCTATCAGTTAAAATAAGTTCACGCAAATCTAAGTACAATATACTTCTCCCCCCTAAGATGATTTTTCTATTTGTTTTAACTGGTGAATCTCATTGGACTGGAATTAGAAGATGTACCAAATAACTGAATAAGTAAATTGTGGATTAAGCTTACATTTTTTATTTTTTAATACGTAAATTAGACTTAGATTTGGATAAGAGAAATGCACTCTGGTATTTAAGTAAAACAAAAAACACTCAAACACATTGTGCGTGAAAAAGCACGTCGTGCACTGAAAATACTCTATACTATCTGATTTATTTGGTTCCCCTTGAATATGTGTAGATCATCAATATTGTTGCCCTATGTAGCTTTACTTTTGAGTTTAATGTAAAACTTGAATAACCGGTTTTCCCTTTAGCACGCTTTACCTTGTACACAATCTAACGGGATTAGAACTTAGAAACCTCGTATGGAGGTGGTGGTGATGGTGGTGGTTGTGACTAGTTGTACTGTCAAGATGTACAACTGCTTGTTCCACAAACCTCAAAATTCAACAAAAAAAAACATAAATTTTAAATAATTCGCTCATATACTACATAACAGATGCACTTGAGCCTAGCACTTTTGAGTTTAATGCAATCCTAATTGATTCACTCATATACTCTATAAGAGAGATTCTATTTGCACCTATGTAATTATTGAGTTACCTCCATTACTTTTTACACCTCCCATTTACTTTTTAATCACTAGAAAATTTAAGTATATCTCCTCATGCTTACCAAAATACCCTTAAAGTAAACACATCTCATTGCTCCTTAATCCTTCAGTTTCGGGGGTTTAAACTTGATGAATTCGAACAAACTCCTTCGGGAGTGAATGTATTTATATGTGGGTTTATGAGTAAGATTATTTTGAACTGGGTTTAGGTATGCACATTCATCTCCTTTTCTCCTCTCTTGTTTGCCATTATCGTGAGAAAGAAAGAGGGGAAGCAAGAGTTTCTGGGTTCTCCACTTCTCCCTGATGCAACCTTCTCAAAATCAATCACAATAATGAGGATCAATTGTTGACGTTCGGTTGGTGGTCGACATCATCTTGGCCGATGACTCCCTTCTCATATAGTGGGTCTTGCATGTTTTGGGTTGATGCTAAGTTTCAAGATCTAAATATGATGTCAAGTCAGTAGATATGTAAATCAACCCAATTATCTTATTTTCTTATTTAACACTAACATTTGATTATGAACTCTTAACAAAAACGGTTCCATTTTTTTGTGAGAGATGAAGTGCTTCCATGTTGCCCATATTAACTGTGATTTGACTCAGAACCATGGAATTGGGAATCTATTTCATTTTTATTTATGAGTTTATGGGTTTTTTTTAATAACGAGTTTTTGGGTTCTTGATGAACATGATTTCCCCAATTAATTTGGGTTTTGCAATTGGCTATCAAACTTCAAAATCTTTCAATGTTCTCCACCCGAAAAAAGAAGAGAATTGGTCATGAGGTACACTAGAAAAATAAAAATTAAGATATTTATTTATTTGTCTATTTTTGTCATTTCATATAAGTTGACAAAGTCAAATAATAATAGAAAAAAGACGATGTATACTTTGCAACTATGGAGTTGCAAATAAACCCCCCCCCCCCCCCACTCTATAATCAGAGTAAGTGCTTATGATAAAATCTGCGTCATTGATTACAAATTTAAGAATTTTTTTTATAAAATTAACCGTGTGAAATAGTATAATGAATTCGAGGGAATAACTGTAATTTTATTAATAGCATAGAGGCTTATATATAGACATTACATCAAAGTCTTAATAAATCAGGGAAAAGATATTATTCCCCTAATGTGATATAGTGCAATACTGTTGCCTTGGTAAAAACCTTGTCAAACAAAACAAAAACATTTTGGGTAAAATTAAAAGATTTGGTCGAAAGAGAAAAAGAGCACAACACACTAACTACAAATGGTCAAATGCATGTGATGTAGACTCTCCATGATGTCTACAAAACCGCTCCTCCTGATCTTTAACTCAATCTTAGAGCTCTGATAAACGACGCAAGGCAATTCATCTCACATGTTTTACAAATGTAGATTTTGGAAGAGACTTAGTGAACAAATCTGCCACATTATCCTCATAATGAATCTGATTAACTTGGATATTCAACATCTCTTGGTTTTGTTGATTATAGAAGAACTTTGGTGAATTATGCTTTGTGTTATCACCCTTAATGTAACCTAACTTCATCTGCTCAATGCAAGCAGCATTATCTTCGTAAAGACATATAGGTTCAACTGTAGTAGAACTTAATCCACTAGCATCTCGAATATGAGTAATGATTGCTCGAAGCCAAATACACTCTTTGACTACTTCATGCAATGCTATAATCTCATAATGATTCGAGGAAGTAGCAACAAGGGTTTGTTTGGTTGATCTCCAAGAAATCGCCGTATTCCCCATGGTAAAAACATAACCAATTTGGGAACGTCCTTTGTGTGGATCCGAAAGGTATCCAGCATCAGCAAATCCTTCCAACTCATCACTAGAAGTTGTAGGATATGAGGAATTGGCATTCAAATGCTGAGAAGTAGCACCTGCAACAACACTAGCGGCGGCAGGACCATGTCCAGCTTTCTGAGAGAGCATAGCGGCGACGTTATGTCGATCATCACCATCAATTCTTGCCGGAATAGCACTTTTCTTGTCGGAATACTGATAATACAACCCCATAACAATTGAACTTTTCAAGTACCTAAAGATGTTCTTGATATCGGTCCAATGACCCATAGTTGGTGCATAACTAAACCTTGCCAACAAGTTCACTGAGAATGCAATGTCTGGACGAGTACATTGAGCTAGGTAAAGCAAATCTCATATAGCACTCAAATATGGATATTCAGGACCAAGTATCTCTTCATCATCATCTTTTCGGACGGAATGGATCTTTCTTGGTATCTCATATAGCACTCAAATATGGATATTCACGACCATGGGAGTACTAGAAGGGTGCATAACTTTGCCTATACAAAACCGCCTGAGCATCTTTTGGACGTATGCAGACTTGTGTACAAGGATTCCACCAACTCTATATTCAATTTCCAAACCTAAGCAAAACCGAGTCTTTTCCATGTCTTTCATCTCAAATTATGTTTTCAAGTAGCTTATCGTCTCACCAATCTCATTAAGAGATCCAATTATGTTAATGTCATCGACATAGACAGCTACTATAGCAAAACTAGAACTATTGTGTTTGATAAACATGCAAGGATACAGTTCATCGTTCTTGTGTATCCCTTCCCAATCAAGTATTCGCTCAAATGTGTATACAATATTCTTTCAGACTGTTTAAGTCCATAAAGTGAGCGTTGTAACCTAATGGCATAGGCATTGCGTGGCTTACTTGACTTGGGTACTTGAAGTCCATCAAGAACCTTCATGTATATCTTCGTATCTAGATCCCCATAAAGATACGCGATCACCACATCTAACAGTTGCATGTCTAGCTTTTCAGATACCACTAGACTTATCAGATATCAGAAGGTAATAATATCCATAACCGGAGAATACGCAAAAGCTTAAATAAAATAAGCGATATAATGACAATCAATTGACATGGATCTTATTCAAAATCAAGAGTAGAAAGAGCCTCAGGACCAGCTTTCTCTTTCTCATTTGTCTGAAAATCCTCAACTTTGAGCTTGATGGTAGCATTAGCATCAGGCATCAGGCATCTCCACATCTTCAACACATTTGATTTCATTGGACAAGTATTACTTGCATTGCTTGTGAGCTCGAACAATCGCCTTAGGAGCACGGCATTGCTTATGAAAGTGCTTAGTTGAACTGCACTTGTAGCATGGAAGGTTCAGATTTGGAACCTTTCCCGAGTTGTCGGATCTGGGGGGACGGGAGGCATCAAGGCCTCGAGGGTTAGAGGGGCAGGCGGCAGCGCCATCCTTAGTCCAAGTCATGTTGCGAGGAGGCCCTTATTTCCTCCAGTTTGGTACGGTGCAGATCGATCCCTTGATTTTTTTTACGACTTTTTCCCTTACTTGCCTGATGAGCTTTCGCAACTCTTTTCGTCCCTGCAGGTTTTAGATTGTTATTGTTGAGAGTGATCTCATGATGACGTTCCTTCTTCTTGAGAAGGTTCATAAAATATGAAAAACTCTTGATTCTTTTGGCCTCATAATCAAGGCGATATTTGTGAGCTATTTCACTCGCAGATTCTGGGAAAGTCTCTAGGGTCTTCTCGATCATGTTATCGTTAGTTTTCTCATTACCACACACATTTAAGTTTAACATCGCCTGATGGTAATCATGAACTTTGACAAAATCCAGTAGACAAACATATCTCCATTCCGCCAAAAGAGTTGGCAACCGTACGTCATGCACATTATCAAACTTTTCCTTGAGAGCTTCCCAAAGAACACTCGGATCTGTATACTTGAGGCACTGTTTGTTGAGCACCTTGTCCATATGGCGCCTGAGAAACATCAGGGTTTGGGCTTTCACCTCATCGGACACTTGGTCCTTTTTTCTTTTGGAGGGTTGATGGCAGCAATAAACTTCTTTCCGACGAACGTGATTTGCACATCGGTCACCCATCGATGATACTCAATTCCATGAGAATCTAGGATGTCAAACTATGTTCGTGTATTTTCAGGCATCTACAAGAAAAGCAATGAAGATGTTAGTTTCGAATTAACGAAACAAGTTTGATTTAATAAAACTATTTCAGAACAATTGACGGGTCAAATCGATGCGAATTTGCGGCTATGACTGCCACATCGAAATTTTTATTGTTTTTTTTTTCATATGTAGCTATACCAACGGCTACAAATGGTAACAACAGCACTCTCAGTCGCTCCTAAAACTCGATACTAGGGTAGTCATATCTTATATCACCCAAGAAGCAGAAGAATCGGGTTGACAAGAAAATGGAGTTTGAAAGTCCTCGTTGCAAGACAAAATCTCATCAAAGTAAATTTCATTGAAAGCAAGAACTTTAATTTATAAATTTATCTTGAATTTTCTTCTTCTTCTTCTTCTTCTTCTTCTTCTTCTTCTCCTTTCCTTAGCTCGGCAACAATCTTGAAGCTTGGTCTTCAACTTGGTGTGGCGGCAAAGGGGTTGGGCCACCGAGAGGCAGTGGTCGGTGACTCTAGGAGAAGGTGCAGCCGGTCGGGAAAAAACTAGGGTTTAGGTTTTTTTTCGGGTTCTAGGCTTAGGGTTTTCAGGGCTAGCACTACGTGTTTGATAACGTGAAACATTAAAATGAACTTGAGAGAATAACTATGATTTTATTGATAGCATAGAGCCTTATATATAGGAATTACATCAAAAATAATGATAAATCAGGGAAAATATATTATTCTTTATCTAATTAGGCTATACTAATTAAAACAAGATACAAGTATGAATATGAGATG
This sequence comes from Argentina anserina, assembly GCF_933775445.1. Lineage (NCBI taxonomy): Eukaryota > Viridiplantae > Streptophyta > Magnoliopsida > Rosales > Rosaceae > Argentina > Argentina anserina. The sequence continues at coordinate 15,225,868 of NC_065875.1, read as the reverse complement.
ATTGTCCTACAACAGCGTGATTATTTTCATTTTGTTTTTCAAATAACAAGATTTATTTCATTTCAAGTATAATTGACATCCCAATGTAACCCTGTGGTCTACAATAAAGTCCAAATCTCACAACAAAATCCAATTGATAGCAGAAGTAAAGGATCAGACCAAAAAAAAAATAGCAGAAGGAAAGGACACTTGAAAAAACCAAGAAAGTCGCTCCTCTGGCTCTGAGAGCGAAAGCATAGAGAGGAAAATGGCGTCTCCTACAGCAAGGATCACATTCCGCGTAGTAATGTTAGCTCTGGCTCTTCTGGTCCTCTTCTACACGGGTCGTCCTCTCTACTGGAAAATCTCAGCCACCATCCACGAGATCCGTGAAAACAGACAAACTGTTAAACAAGGTTGCTACATTCATTCTTTCTTTCTTTCACTTTGTGTACTTGTGTTTCTGGGTTTCTTATTGTGTTGTGGAAATGGGTTCAGGTTTGTCGCAGATTGTGCTGGAAGCCCAGAGAACTGTCGGGTGGTACCACGACGAGTCGGATTCAGGTGCCCGCGAAGATCGGGTCGGGAAGAAGGTTGCTACGACCCGGAGGCTGCTGTTCAGTCAGGTTTCATGAAAGCCCTTTACTTCAATCACTGCTTGAGGTCTCTATGTGATGATGATCATGTCAGTTGTGACACTGTTGGGTTGTTGAAATTTAGTGTTTTAAATTAATATATATGAGAAATGAAATGCTTGTTCCTGGACCTTTTACCTGGTAGAAAGCTTAGTACAACTGCAATGCTTGGATACTGTAGTAATCGTAATGTTATTGATATGTAGAAATGCAATGCGTGTTTTGTTACGGGGTGTAGGTGTTTTAGTTTTGAACGGCGTTGGATTAGTGATTGCCGTTGATTTTTAGTGCGTTTCATCTGAGGTTATGTACATGAGCCTGAAAAATGGTCGGTGTTTGATAAACTTGGATCAATTTAGAGTAGGATGGTATTATATCTTATTCATCTAGGATTGCCAACCATTGCATTATCTTAGGGTTCATGTTTCATTGAAAAGTAAAGATTAGTTGGAATCCAGCCATGAGTATGAATTGCATTATCACTGATGAGTAGGAGATCAGTCGTCTTGGACGTCAATAGCATAATGTAACATTCAATTAGGATTGTAGAACTTTTTTATTTCCTGGTTTGCTTAGGGGTGCAATGCACATTTTTGTTTGAGGGAGGCAATGTGATTAGAGTTGTACCTTTGTTCTTTTTTTTATCAATAGTTGTACCATTTTTGTGTCATGAACGTCCTGGTTGTTTAACTCGTTTTTGTTCTAGCCTCACAGGAATCAGAACCTGAATTTATTCTTAAAACCTAGGAGTTCAAGTGTTATTTACGCTGGTATGTGTCATGATGATAGCCATATGGTTGCATTTTGAGGTGTAAAGCTCCTGAAAACTACTATACGAGTGATGCAACATTTATAGTGCTAAATTCCTTGCTTTGGCTTAGAACCTTTGTGAGCAATATGGCTAGACCATGGATGATAATAAGCCTCACTGCTCCAGAGGACCCCTTTTAGTACTATTGTTGTGAATAAATTTTGTAATGCAGAGCTGGAAATTGTGAACCCCTGTACAAATGCAGTTATGCAATGTTAGGAACTTAGGATCCATGTCTTGCCGATGAGAACTTACTCTTACCTATTATTAAATGTAGGAAGCGATGGTTTCTTATGTGGTTTATTTTCCTGACAGTAGAACATTACTACTAAAATTAGGCATAAAAGCAAAACAACACCTGCCATTTTGTTGTATTTTAGCAACACAATTATCCTCTCAATGCTTGAAGTGCACAATTTGTCAGTCATGTTGCATAGAGAATAGTGAGCCACAACACAGTCCTGCATCTCAATGTACTTGATCTAGTTGAGTAGATCTTGATCCAGAATGGAAGGCATGATGTTAGATCTAGCTCGAAATCTCATAAATCTAATGTCTGCTGGCCTGACATAGGTAGTGTGAAGTGCTAAGGGAATTCACCATACAATTCTATTCGCCAAACTGATCATATTGAAATGGAATTTATGGAACGATGGACCATTATCATCGCTTCTGACCATTACTGGTCACCGGTTTGAATTTGACAAGCACTGCTATAAAATCCCCGGTGAAACCTTCCCCTGAGATCAATCTGTTGTGGTATCATCCTAGCATGGGATTCAATCTGTTGTGGTTTTATCTGTGAGTTCATTTTTCAATAATATTTTTACTGATAATGATCCTAGACACTAACGAAAATGGGTTCATATTAGTAACTGGGCACTCAGTGTCTTTAAGACATGTTGATCAGGTTGTTGCGGGGGTTTCTAATAATTTCAGAATTCCTGTGACATTACCTAATTGTTGTTTTTTATTAGATAAAATACTGGTTACTCCTCACAGTTTTACAAACTTGACAGTTTACTCCTTCAAGTTTCAATTTCAACTGATTACTATATTTTTCAAATTCGAGCAATTTGGTCATTCTGTCATCTTTATATTCAATTTGGGTGTTAAGTCCATTCAATTTCTGTTTGCCAAAAAAACAACTTAACACTCAAATTGGATGGAAAGAGGACGGAATGATCAGATTGCTCAAATTTGGAAAGTATAAGAAGTGATCAGCCGAAATTGAAACTTTAAAAAATAAACTATCGAGTTTGTGATAGTTTGAGGAGGGACTAGTATTTTGTTCTTTTATATGTTTTGGTTGAATGGCTAGCTCTTTGGCTGTTTAGTACTTTACATGGATCGGAAGCAGCTCCATATACATTTGTTTTTTGTGTTGCTTTCTTTGTTCTTCTTTCTCCGGCCAGACAATATATACGTTGCATCCCATTCCTTCATCATTTCAGTTTCAATTCAAAGATCATTCTTGTAATAATCAAATGGTCGAATAATCTCAAATTCAGCGATTTGTAAATATGAACCATACATAGTTTGAAGGGGAAAAAAGATGATCGACCATTACATTGCATGTGTTGCAGGGGTTGGATCTGCAATGAATCCTTATTGTTAACTAGCCAAGATAGAAAACAGAATTCCCCAAGAGGGAGTCCTCTATTCGATTAATCTTATATATATATATATATATATATATATATATATATATATATATATATAGTATGAGCTCAGAGACTAGTAGTTCGAATCACTCTCTAGATCATGATTTGTTAACATTTTTGAAGACAAAGTTTGAAAATTGAAACTACCAACGTTAATTGATTGTTCACGAAGGTAGGTTGTAGGTTTATGTTTCGTGATTATTAGAGTGAAAGTTATCTGTCATTTGCTTGGATGCTTGAGTCATGATATGTGTATTCATCTTAGGACAACTTATGATGCACATGCCGTGTATAAATTGATGAAACTTTTATTTTTCTCAACAATGTTTGAAATTAGCTACCGACGTTAGTTGCTTGTTCATGAAGGTGACGGCTCAATGGAAGTTGCATTCCCATTCATTCATATACTGATATGCACATGTACACTAGTTTCGTATACATAATTGAAACGCAAGTGTGTATGTGTACGAATTGATGATGGTCTTGACTTGTAAGTTTTGTTTATTCAATCCAATGTCAGATCTCCCTTCTTCATTGGGAACTGTCTTTATATCCTACTACAGACTCACATACGTACATGGACCATACTCTATTCTATTATCACAAACCATACTGGCATGGCCCATACTATATAATGAGCGTAATATTATTTGAAATAAAATGGTTGAGGGCGAGGACCGGAATCGTAGTCGTTATTTTATCAAAACAAATCTCAGGCATCAGATGTTTTCTTTTTTTAAGAATCACTATCAGTTTCTCTCTATTCTCTCTGCATCGGGACAAACGCCTTCCGGCCACCGTTGGCCAAGCAACCACCTTCATTCAATTCCTCTCCTCCTCCTCTCTTGAAAACTCATGCCTCTAAGTAAGATTCAAGCAAGCATTCGGCAAAACCAAAACAGAGACATATTGGAGGATTCGAATTTCTTGGCGACCTCCTTCGTTTATTCTCAAACTACTATAGAATACTATCGGCATCTCATTATTCCAAGTTCACGCCTCGCATAGAAAAATACATTTTTCCTCTCCTTCTTCTTCTTCTTCTTCTTTTTTATTTTTATTTTTATTCGTTGGAAATAAATGACTACAGGGTTTTGAATCATTTTACTCAAGTATCACTACAAGCAGTGTTACTAATAGTAAAGATATATGAAATCATGTGTTTTATTCTAACGTACATATTTTGGTTCTAGAGTAAAATGGAATATTAATCATCACTTGTTTGGCAGATGAAGGATAGCCCGTACGCACAACCATATAAGATACGATATAAAGATCTTGTTTTCATGGTAGGTAACAGAAAATAAACAAGGTATGTTGATGTCAATGCTAATTAGTGGTCAATCTCTGTATGGCATCGATCATCATTACTTAGCAATAGTATGATGGGGCATGGCCCGCATTAGTTTAATTTCAACTGGTTCTTTCTTTTTGAATAAAAGAGCAAAGTGTTCTTGGTCAGCTAGAACTGGGTTGGGTTGAGGTCATTTGTATAATGTTTTTGGTTTGCAATTGATTACAAAGCAGTCCCCTCGATTGAGTTCAAGCTTTTAAAGAATGGAGCATGCTCTATACACACTAAGTCACTAACACACAAGCAGTCCCCTCGTTAGTGTCATTTCTTTATAATTATGATCAAAAAAGGAAAAGAAGTACCTTTAGATGTAATAAAACATACAAATGATAGACACATTCCCTCAGTTTAGTCAATTTATCTGTATCTAGACTATAGTCCGTAGAAAACTTTGATGTCGATCGGCTTAACTTTATTGCTATTATAGTAGTCTTTCGACTATGTAATGTGTTTCATCTTTTATTAACTAGACTCAAGTTACAAATTATCAAAATATACACTATAGTAGTATATATGCATGGTACCTCACATCAGTCATATATGTGTACCATCATTAATTAGTTCATATTCCGATGGTCATGACCACTTTAGATAGTCGGATAGCTTCATTAGGCAAGAAAAATGTCGGTGTTAACCCTAATTATCTTAATTAGAACTTAGAAAACATTATAATAGGATGGTCGTGAAACATTAAGTCATTAATTGAAAATTGTTTTCTATGAAATCGGATCTTGAACATAGCTTTAACCCGAACTTCAACGGAAGAATATTATACTAATTTTAAAGAGGAAGAGAGAGCTGGACTTGATTATTAATGATTAGGTTTTGGATCAACATATATATAATTATCTCACACAGCGCCTAGAAGTAACGTACTATTAGGTTTTGGATGATAACAATTTCATGTCGAAGAAGTAACAAGCAACGTACGTACTGTCAATTTTACATATATAACAAGAATTTTTTGAGGCAGCACTTCACAACGTACTAGTATTATTAAAGGTGGTTAAATGAGGTATATCAAGTGATGGAAATCATAAACACACCCAAGTTGTACGTTTAAGGTTGATCATGTATGTGCATGTAGGTTGAAACTTGAAACTTCATCCCATATTGAAATACTATTAAGTATAAATCTTAAACTTCAAAGATGGATAATCTTTTATATCACGAGTCTATACGTATTCTCTACAGTGTCCAGCTAAAAAGAAACTTAACCGAAGGCTAGGAAGAAGAATGAGTACGTAACTAAACAACATGAGATTCTTAATTAGTGGCACAAAGTAAACTTTTTTACCGAAAAGCAAAGTACCTTTCTATATTAGTGCAGAACTTAATGTTCAGTACGTTAAGATTTGAATGGATATTTTTTTTCTTCACGAACCTTAATTCTTGTTCTAATTAAGTTGATTTGCACTATTAGATCAAATGTAAACTTTGGTTAAATATTCTCGAGCATCTCAAGTCTTCTAATCATAACATGATTCTTTACCCCACTAATATAGTTTGAACTTAAAGAATTATAAATGGGGACTAAATATATACCTCATCAGCTTCATCATAAAGTAGTTCGTGCTCATTCAGTGGCTGAACATTTGGATCTTGATGTGCTTGGTGGGGTTGTTTAATTCCACACGGATATAAATATATAGAACAAACAAGAAGTGGTTAATACTTAATAGTACGTAATACTTTAATGGAGAACACTCATTAATATTAAGAGATCGACTATTTTATAAGCTAACTAAGCAAATTAATGACTCGATCATGACTCATGCATCTGATGTAAATTTTATGGGGTGTCAACTCTAGCTCTTGTCCGCGAAGTCTTTCATACCCTTAAAATTATCGTTTCTTATTGTTGAACTGTTGATAGCATGGCGAAAGACTTCCTCGATCTATTTACATTAATTTTCTTGTTTTATATTGCATGTTCACGTTCATAAATCTTGATTCCTCTATACGGGATGGAAAATATTTTAGCACCACAAAATAATTATTTTGTGTACCCGCCACACTACGTGGTACTGCTATGTGTTATACTTAGTCAATCATATTATGCTATGTTATAATTAACATGCACGCGATGAAAATGACAAAATTTTATTTACATATAAAAACCAATCAGAAACAATCACGGTAAAAAATTGACCAATAACATTAAGGAGATACGACACGTGAGATATGTGATAAGTATATATAATAATTTCTCTGGCACGATAATATGACACTAGATCCGCGTCACAATCTCACGTGGCATGTCAAGTCACTTTCCCATGTCAACAATTACAATAATCACAAAATATCATTTTTGAATGAAAAATAATCATATATTTGTTAATTCAACGGCTCTAGATCAGATTATTATTTAAAAAATTATAGTTTTTTTTATATTATTTATTGGGGATTTTGTTATGTTTATTGTAAGGGAAGAATAAAGAATTTAATGATGTTAACCAAAATTGATTAAAAAATCTGATATTTACAAAGAAAAGAGATTGATTGAATCGGTTTTGGTTCATTTTAAGAATTCAAATGGGTATTAATTTAACTGCTTAGTCTTCCTTCCTCTGAGTCGAAATTTTGGTTGAATTTATTTAATTCTTCCTCTGATTTCAAATGGCCAAGATTTATAACCATCTATCATTTACGACGACATGACTTCAACCGAAATTGATTCATTTAACTCACTAAGATCAAAAGAAAATTTTAATCTCATTTTTATTTGTGGGTGTTTGTTCATACATGTTGTTTCCAAAATTTACTCATGGAGGAATGTGAAGAAAGAAGAAGCTGAAATTATTAGTCTGTTGATGGTTTTGCCGTCTTCGTTTGCAGATATTCTCTCACAATGGAATTCATATGAGGAAGATCCAAAATATACTCTTCTGTGGCGGATGTGGTGAAAGAAAATTGGGTTGTGATTAAGTAATGCCGTGCGATCGTTTCACTTACCATCCAACGGCTGACAGCTTTGTATCCCTTTTTGTCTCTCATTTCTTGTCCCGCAGGTGAGCGGGACTATATATATATATATATACGGATTTTCTCAAATGCGGAGGTCCGCATTAATGGTTTTGGTGCGGATTTCCATTTTTTTACCACCTTTTGATCGAATTTTCTCATCTCCACCGTCTAGTATCTAGATAATATTGTGTAGATCATCTCTGCAAAATTTCAGCCAATTTGGTAATCGTTAAGGCCCTCAAAATCAAATAACAAATGGACGGACCGAATTCTGTCGAACATGAACCGTTCATATTTTTAACAGAAAAACGCAATTTTGAGGGCCTTAACGATTACCAAATTGGCTGAAATTGTGCAGAGATGATCTACAAAATATTATCTAGATACTAGACGGTGGAGATGAGAAAATTCGATCAAAAAGTGGTAAAAAGATGGAAATCCGCACCAAAATCTTGGTGTGGACCTCCGCAGCCAAGAAGGGCTGTATATATATATATATATATATATATATATAGTCTTTATCCAGAGTTAAGCTTCACTCTGAAATTACAGAGTAAATTTCTAATTTTAGCAAACTTTTCGGTCAAATTTTTTCACCATAAGCGATTCAATATTGAGGTATGTTATTCAAGATTATCTCTACAAAATTTCATATAGTTCGGACATCGTTAAGGTATTGAAATTAGATTAAATCAATGAATGAATTAAAACTGTTTAACGTGAACCGTTCGTGTAAATCTTAATTTTGAAAGCTCAAACCATTGTCAAATTGGATGAAACTTTGTAGAGATGATGTTGAATACCATACCTAAATATTGAATCACTTATGGTGAAAACATTTGACCGAAAAATGTGCCAAAATTGAATCACTTAGGTATGCTATTAAAGATTATCTCTACAAAATTTCATCCAATTTAACAATGGTTTGAGCTTTCAAAAATAGAGATTTACACGAATGGTTCACGTTGAATAGTTTTAATTCGTTCATTGATTTAATTAATTTCAATACCTTAACGATAACCGAATTGGATGAAACTTTATAGAGATGATCTTTAATAACATACCTAAATATTGAATCATTTGTGATAAAAATATTTGACCGAAAAGTGTGCCAAAATTGGAACATCACTCTGTAATTTCAGAGTGAATGTTCACTTTTGATAGAGACTATATATGTGTGTGTGGTGCATATATAATCATTGAATTAATTAATGATAAATATAAATTAATTAAATAAGAAAGTCATGAATCTTGCATATTTGTCTCTAAAAAGATTACCATTGACATAATTGTATTAAAAATGGTATTAATTAAGATATGTATATTCCATGCATATACAAGAATACCATTGACATAATTATAATAATTTAGAACTGTTTGATTAACAAGAATATAATTATCTTTTTATTTAAAATCATATTTTTATATAATTATTAATTATTAATGAGGCAATCTGATATAACACTTAGAATTCCGGCACCGCATTTAGCACTATAGTATGTCGTCATAGCATTCCTCATATGGAATATAGTTCGATAAACTCTGCATGCATTACTTGGTGATTATGATATCCTAGTAAGACGTAGTGCAACTAGTAATTGAGTCATATTTAGCTTAGGTTTTGAGAACTTCTACCTCGATTATGTACGTTGGATCTTGATTCCCATGCACGTTTTCTTTGGCTTTATGAATCGAAATAAAAATATGATCGATATACGCGACTGATAACAAATTCAAAATATTAGGAGATGTATATTAACATTTTTTTTTCTTTTAAGATTTTTCTAAATTAACCGGATCGCGCGCGAAGGTGAAGAACTAACTCAATTAGTCGGATATGATATGGCAGCACAGTAGCACTAGCTAAGATAATAGCTAGCACTGATAAAAACAATGATTAAAATTTTGGCGAAAACATAAATATTAAGAGTATGAAAATTGAAAATTTTAGAAAAAATTAGATTTAAAAAATAATAATTGAGTAAATTAATGGAAATTTATATAAAAAATAGAAATTTTGAATGAAACTATGAGAGATGTTTATTTGATCAATTATTTACTATATGTCATAAAAATTATTATATAAGTATTAGTTTATATTGAGTTGTAGTAATTTGAAGTGAAATAATCATCGAGAATTATTAAAAATCTATTTAATATATATATATATATTGTTCCGGAGAATTACTATTCTACCCTTGTGTGTCGTAGCCTAATAAGTTTCATGTTAGGAGATAGATTAACATCTCCGTAATAGATTAGGACTCCGAATCCCACGGGATTGTGGTTTTGTAATGCCTATATATAGGCCCCCATATCATTCAATAATACACAATTATTTCATCATGAAACACGTTATCACGCACTTTGCCCTAAAACCCTAAACTTTTAGAGCCATAAAATTTTTTTTCTTCTCTTCGCCTCCGCCGGCCGCCGTCGTCTCTAGCCTCCGGCATCTCCTCGCCGGCGCACCTCTTGCTCGCCGCCGCTGCAGCCCCTGCACGCTGCCCCTGCAACATCCCCGCACGCAGCCCTGCATGTAGCCCCTGCAGCCTTGCCTGCAGCCCCTGCACGCACGCACGCACGCAGCCCTGCACACCGATGAGACCAAAGAGGGATATGATTCCCCTCTTGGTCGACGTTTTTCGTGTGACGGTCCTGGGAGAGTCACGTTATTATTTAAAGGGAAGAAATCGATTTCGTGTGGTTGTCTGAGTACACCGCTGTTTTGGGTGCGATCATGAGAATCGCCGATATGCATCGATTATTTTGTGACTATATACATCACAACTCTTTCTAATTCCGGTTACATACTTGAATAGTTTCGATTATTCGAACCTATACAGCCCTCTTTTCTTATGTATTGAGGGAATTTGGAGATGGAAACATAACATTCTTCCATTCTCAAGTAAGCAAACATTTCTGAGCCTCAGGCTAAGGCTCCGCCCAATCCGATATGCAAGATTTTGTTGCTACGGATTTTTGATTAGTCAATCTATTTTGACTATGTTTTCTGCTTACTATTTTTCAAGTATGACGTTGGCATTGCCATGTTTCTTACTCGACTTTAGCTTAAGTCGTCTATTGGAATTGGAAGCTTGTTTGTGTTGTATTAAATATTGGCATATTCAATAAAATTTCTCGTATTCCTTGTTTACAAGATGATCTTATGAGAATTTTATTTGTCTTGACTTAGCATGCATGCTCAACGTTTGCAACTCATGTGGTTTTTAAATTGGCCGCTTTTTGGTTACATGGGACCCCAATAGTACTACATTGTGAATTTGGACCTTAAAATTTGGAAAACAAACCTCGGAACGTCAAAATTGACATCGTTTTTCCCGGTTTATGTTCCGGCATTTCCAAACCGTTTTCCGGCGTTTTACTGGCGTATTCGCCGCCTTCCGGCCACTTGCTGGAGTTTTTGGCGCCACCATCCGGTTCCTGCCGGCGTCCCCTGTCGAACAGCAACCCCGGCCTCGTTGCCGGCCAGCTCCGACTGCTGCCGGCCGGTTTTCCGGCAATCGGCGCTACCGGTTCAGCGAGTTTTCGATGATTTTTTTGTCGTTTCTCGTCATTTTTTCAGCATATTTCCCGCAGTTTTTACTGCCATATTTTCCAGTCCAAATTTCACCCGGTTTTGAGTTATTTTGACATAGTTTTCCGGTTAATTTTCTGGTTTTCTCTAAGTCGTTTCATAGCTCAAACGATTTTATTATTATTGGTGACCACCCGCACCAAATGGATGGTTTTCCACCCTAATTGTTTGGTATTCAACTGCTTCAATACCATGTTTTTCAAACTTTCAAGTTGAAGAATGTAGTTCTATTGCCATGTGATACACTCGATGGAATTGCACATTTTTTTCAATCTTCCCTCTTACAATATCCTACGGCGTATTGTCTAAAGAAGTTCACCGCGTTTTTGACTCTCTTAATTTTATTTTGAACATGTCCCGTCGTGAAATCGAGTGTCTTGCTAATTGCGTAACCACCCACACTGTCCTACGGCGCAGGTAGTTGTGTTACGGATCTCGTGCGGAGATTGTGTTCTATATTTTTGTGCCTTGCTAAGTTTTAAAGGCCATACATGCCAATGATGGATTTTCATCTTGATATTTGTGTTAAGAATGGAGAGGAATAAATCTGTCAGATTTCATTGACAATAGCTTTTTCAAGCTTAGACAATAGCTTTAATAGCCTGCAGACATAGCTTTTTTTGCAAAACATAATTTTGCTTGCATGCAGCAATAGCTTTATGTAACTCAAGATTCTTTGAATCATGGGTTCGGTTTTGTTGTCTCATCGGTTTTGACATGATCATTTTTTGGTCATTTTTGAACGAAATATGATGATTCGAGTTCTTTGAAATTCACATGATCATCTATTTTTCATGTTCACGAAGCGATTGGAGGACCACCTCACCCGTGCTCCACACGGTGAGGCCGTGCCTATCTGTGCCATGCACGATGAGGCCGAGCCAGCCCCTCCCGGCGGCTCCATGGCATTAAGGCCGTTGGTGGCGGCATCCCCTCCTTCACAGGAGCTTGTGATGCCTCCCGTGTTTTCTAATGCCTCCATAAGAATCTCTGATGCCCATCGCTTATTTTGCAAAGCTTGTTCTTTTGCTAGATTTCAAGGAAGTCCTTATTTGCTAAGGCTCCAACCGAGAACATTCCATTCTTACAAAGTATTTAAGGTGACATTAGTGGACCCTATCCAACCGAATGCGGACATTTTTCGGTATTTTTATGGTATAGGTTAAGAGCATCGACGCGCTGGTCACACGTCGCTTTGCTTTCCACAAGGAACGCTGCATTTGCTAAGTTTTTAGCTATGATCATCATACTAATGGCTCACCACCCTTCCTCTCCTCTCAAATCTATTTGATTGGATACCGTTGGAGAGTTCACCTCCACGATTTTTTGATGATTTCATTTTCCATATCTGTTGGGATCGTCGTTGAACATATTATTCCTCATGTTCATTCACTGCACGATCTAACAGAGCTCGGACTTGGTTATGGGTACTAACCTACCGATTTTTGCATGGAGATATGTAATGATGTTGTATGTAGCGACACTTATTCGTTTTAGACCCACAACTTGTCAAGCGTTTAGTGCGTACCAGATGGTTACTGGATACGATCCCAACGTTCTTTTCATTAAACGCCTATTTGGTTAAAGTTGTTTATGTGCCTCTATTGTAGTTATCTCAATGGGTCTACTTGAAATGATTAAGTATTCTGGGTGGTTAAGATTTATGAATCACCAACACTTGTCAGATTGCGACGTTCGAGAGAACGTAGTACAATCGATTGCAAGAACTCATACCCATATGTGTTCATATGAAAGCTGATTCTTGATTCTCTATTCCGTCTAAGTATAGATGATGAAGAAATTCAATGAGCTATACATTCATATATGTAAGTGTTGTTGGGACACTATTTCTTTCATTATGACGTGAATAACTCTGCGCCTATGCATTGTTGTTGGACTTGCATTGCTCCCTTGACATTGGTTTAGTTCTACACTTAGTGAACCAACACAAATCCTATCCACACCAACGCCGCCAGCAGCTCCAGCAACATCAACGTACGCCTTGGTGTAGCAGTCAACACTGGTAGCGTAAAGGATACGTACGGTTCTGTTTCGGACCAAAATCAGTCATTCATTGGTCCATTCCCCCATTCTTTTTGCGAAAGTCACGTTGAATGTGACAAATCAGAATCTGTCCAGTTTCATATGTCAACTTCAACGAGACCTACAAGACAGCTGGCTCGATGAAATATGGTGAAATTGGTACCGTTGGAAAGGTCTATGTGTCTACTTTCCAAGGAAACCAACCATTTGTTCATAGCTATCATATTGAGTGAGTTATGGCCGTTTTAGAAAAGTAGGACAGTTATGTCCGGAAATTTTCAAGTCAATCAACTTCGACAGAGCACTGTAAACTGCTCCGATCGGATTAGGTTGTGAACTTTATGTCATTGGAAAGCCACAGGTGTCTACTTTCCAGAACATTTTACAGTTCGCTGATACCTTTTTTGACGAAGAAGTTATGGCTGTTTAAGTTAGTGAATGTCATTCTACCCGAGAATCTAATTTTCATTGCAAACTCTTGTTTTGAATTGTTATGCAATCTTGTTTCCTAAGATCCAAGTTTGGCTAAGTATAACATGTATGATCTAAGGATGTGTGGCTAGATTAATTATTAATTATTAGCCCAAGACTACGTTTGAGAAGTATGTAATGAACGTTGTGTACGTTGTTCTTTGTACTCCATGATTACGGCACTAATCAGGGAGAGTTGTTTCATAGACTTCAGGGGGAGTCTACCTCACATGATGCTATCAAATGTAGACGGTGTGTTGTGCTCTTTTTCCCTTCGATCAAGCTTTTGTTTTTACCTAAGCGGTTTTTATTTTGCTTGATAATGTTTTTACCGAGGCAACGATGTGTGCACCATGCAACCTAGGTATGCGACACAAGGGGAAGTGTTCCGGGAGAATTACTATTCTACCCTTGTGTGTGTCTTAGCCTAATAGGTTTCCTGTTAGGAGATAGATTAGCATCTCCGTAATAGATTAGGACTCTGAATCCTACGGGATTGTGGTTTTGTAATGCTTATATATAGGCCCTCATATCATTCAATAATACACAATTATTTCATCCTGAAACATATATATATATATATATATATATATGTTTTTTTTTACCCAAAATGAGGCTAGGTCTTCACACCTTATTTATATATGATACATTAAACATGAAATTACATGAGTGATTTAGAACTACATAGAGGATATATGAGGTACAAAAAATTAATTATCTTCATCATGTTCTTGAGTATAACCATGAGTATATTGTGAAGAATAGTCATTAAATGATACATCTCTTTTATAGTTTTGCATATACTGACTTATATTCCAACCATAGGGGTCGTGGGTGATTGACTGTAGGTTGTGGTATTGATAGTTCCAGTTAGGATTAAGCATTTCTCGACTTTGACCATAACCATAGTTTTAAGAAGATTGTCCATCATATTATGTCTTTGTGTTTTTCACTTGATTGCATATCATTAGAGAATGAATATGGTGGATAAGACATTGTTGAATTTCTCCCATAAGTAATGAACCATACCATGCTTTCTCCTAAACCAAATGGGTTTGATTCTTCTCAACAACGTAGTAGTTTAGTTTTATTTTAATTTAGGTGAATATTGAGACATATAATATATATTAAAAATAGTCATATATAATAATAAATTGGTGTAGTAGACTTAGCTACAACTTTTTGCTTGCAAAATGATGGATCAGATGTTCGATTATCCTAATCAGTGATTTTTTTATTTGAATTTTGATTAACACGTGGCGATATTATGAAAATATCGAGAAATTTCAAAAATTTAAGAAAATATCGAAAAATATTTGATGTGTAAGAGATATATTTATATGCCGAAAAATAAAAATATTCGCGAAAATATTAAAAAAATTATCAATATTTTATTCCTTAGATAAAAACATATCCAACCGCCAAAACTGAAATAGAAGTAAAAGTAGGGGTTGTTAGTTGGATGCCTGTCTAGGGTTTTGACTAGAATGCTACTTGCGTACATTAGAATCGATCCATTCCCAATGGCAATCGGCAAAGTATGCAAGGAATGGGGACCCGGAGCAATGCAAATCTTCTGGATATCAAAATGGAACTGCGAGTCACACGTGGACAACTGCCATCATTATTTCCTGCAGGAATGAAAAGAGAGTTCACCAACTAACTCATCATCGATCAACCTGTCGAAGACCCAGTTGACCAGAACAACAGACCCGACCAGAGGGTAATCACTATCTTTCATAACCAGTAAACCTCATATACACAGTTCATGCCCTCATGGTGAATAAGAATTAGGTACTGCCGACCAGAGGTACTATGGACGTCTGATTCTGATGGCCGGTGAGCCTAGCTCTGCCGGGGGTGTAGCTTCTGTGAAAGCTTATGTCTGTCATATACTTTGCAGTACTGATATGAGCGATATTTCTGTAGGTCCGTGATAGTGTGATACATTGCATCTAACAATCTTTTCCAGAGGCAGAAACCCAGAAAGTTGAGAAAACTAAAGACTACTTTGTCTACCGAATTAATTAGTACACTGTTGGCCTGTTGGGGACTCTTGGCATATGGTAAAATGCACAGAAACAAACAACCCATATAGTGGATATTAAATTGTAGCGCGTGTGTAAAATGGCAACGAGTGAAGGTGCCTAATTAATAATCTCTATGATTGAATTTAATTCCCAAACTTTCCATGTTTTAGTATGAACAACGAATCACATTTTCAATATGCAAAGCCCGTAAGTTCGATCAGATTGAGGGTTCAATTATCGTTTGCAGATTGTGGCATGGTATGACGAATAAATGCATAAAATGCACATTTCCGACGTATATAGTCTTATTTATTAAGCTAAATGGAAGCAATACATGCATTCTTCTTAATTAATATTTACCAAAGTTAAGGTTGAGGGCTCAGTTCTCTTTTGCTACTAGCTCGCAATCTCGCATGGTGTGTCAAAATAACCAGCCTTACTTTCTTACAAATCAATAAGACTTTTCTTTTGAGTATCAAAATTGAAAACGTATTCAAATTAGAATGTTAGACATGCTAACTCCTTTAACCATGCATGTTCACATATCAACCTGGCAAATGGGCGGATTGGGTGGTTGGCGGGGCGGTCATTAGCAGTAGCGGTCTTAGCGGGCTCAACCCGCTCTAACCCGCTAAGAAGACCAAGTTATGGCGGGTGAATCTGTTGGGTTAGTGGGTTATCTATTAGGAGCTGTTATGTATACATATCTTAATTAATACCATATTTAGTACAATTATGTCAAAATTCATGACTTTTTTATTTAATTAATTTATATTTATAATTAATTAATGGCTATAATTAATTAATACAATTACTATATAGGCACCCCACACACACATGTATTTAAAAAATATATATATTTTTCCCTTTGAAGAGATATATATATATATATATATATATATATCTCGCCCGCGCGCACATACACATATATTTATTATTTCAAGCATATTTTGTATATATCGTATTTTTTTATTACATTTTGAAAAAATAAAAGATATAAAAAAGAACTACAATTTTTTTATAATAATCTAGAGTCATTCGATTAACAAGGATAAGATTCTTTTTTCATTCAAAAATGACATTTTGTGATTATGGTAATTGCTAACATGGCAAAGTGACGTGTCATGCCACGTGAGATTACGGCGCCGGAAATATGGCACTAAAACATTTTCCAACTAAAAATGTTAAAAATGAACAATTATATGTCAAATTAAGTCTAATGCAAATTATTAGATGAATCTACTACGCTCTAGCACATTTAATGTGGTTTCTGGTTTCCTCTATTTATGAACCTAATAGGATGTAAATGTGGTTAATGAATCAATAACAATATCAATGCTCCAATTAATAATTAATTTTACGGCTTTGTCACTCCTACTGGTTTATTGGTCACATACTTAACATCTATAGAGCTATGGGAGACTATTCATATAGATATGACTGAGCTCCTAGCCTGTTAGTATTAGTTTAAATCCTGACCTATATAAGAAAATTCCTTGATGACTGTCTCAGGCCTATATAGGACTATTCACATAGTTCACTTCCGGTCAGAATCAATCTAATGTGTAGTGAGTGTCAAATAACCATATGTTGTTTGAGAACTCCAAAAATCATATGTCAAACAAATTCTTCATTGAACTAAACTTAACATACTATGGAGCTTCAACTTCACAATAAGCACTGAGAATAACCAAATTGAAAAAAAAAAAAGTATGTGTATGCCATACTTTCATTATGTACACCACTTTTGAAATTTGAGAGTACGAAGGGATTGATTATAGTTGCCCTTTTATCAATATCTTAATCTTCTGTTCAAGTTATTTCATGATGATTCAATGTGAAGAGATGAACTTGAAAACCTATTATTGTATTTTAAAGAACAAAGTAAAATTATCATAGAAGAAGTCATTTAATATTTTTAATAGAAAATTAAATATCTATAGAATTTGTAAAAAAAAATGTTGTAATTAAAGAAAAATAATGAGAAAAATGAAGAGAGTAGAAATAATATAGATTTATTAAGGTTGGGAAATGAGAATAGGTTTTTAGGCTTTTTTTTTCTAAGCGGGTTCCAATGGGGTTCCGTTGGGAAACCCGTTTCCGTCCAATTACTAATGAGTTGTTACCGGATATTAACACTTTAGTAAAAAAGTTTAATGGGACGGAAATGGGCGGGTGGCGGTCAAAATTGCCAGGGCTATTCACATATTTCACCTACATACAACAAAGTGAGATATACACAAATTGGTCAAACATTGTACAAAATGAATAACAAAAAGAAAAAGAAAAAGAAAAAGAAGAAGAAGCTAGTTTACGACATTTTGCTGTAAATCAGTAATACTTTCTTCTACTCATCTACCCCAAAAACTAGGATTAATTAGATTACACGACTCATTTCATGTATTATCAATCGATCAATATGCCATTTTAATAATGCACGATACTTGTGTAATAACGTTCTTACAATAATGCCGGTCTCAACATTAGCCTTACCAATACAAATGAATGAAATAGTGGATTTTCTAATTCTTCAACGGTCCCAAATAGAGAGCGTGAGCGTCAAAAGAAGAAAAGAAAACTACCCCATTCCAACATCATATCATATGGAATATTAAACCAACATGATTGGACCTCCATGGTCTACGCACATTGTGTAATATTATCTAACACCTGCATCATTACTACTTGTCAAAACCTCATTATCCTTCAAACAAATAAACGTAAGATTCGGTGAGAGCTAAGGGGTAAGACGATTTGGAATTTTGATTGAATTGGCAGTCCATTCGATCATGAAAGTAAAACCGGCAGCGATTCTCAAGCCTTGTACAATCACGTGCCTCCGGCGTGTGTGACGTGTGTCCCATATTCTTCAAAATTGGTTTGTCAACTTTGGTCTGTCTATATCATTTCTATAACTTCTTTGCCGTGTTGGTTCGTTTGTTTAACCCCTAGCCCGCCTTGTCTCTCCTCTTAATTGGTTTCTCGGTTTACCTTACCTTCTGTTCTTTTCTGTGTGCATCTGATATATTTATGAGCTCGTTTTGGTTGAAGGCTCTCTAGTAGGGAAGGATTTCTGGGTTGTGGTTGAAAACCAGAAAGAGATCATAAATAAAATAGAATTGATAACCAGAGCTTGGTAGCTGAGAAAATGCTGCTGCAGAAGCACTTCTCTTGGGGACTGTTTATAGTACTAGTTGTGGTTATCGGAGTTAACTTGCAGACTGTGGTGGAGGGAAGCCCTCGCCGGATTCTTTTGGATACCGATGTTGACACCGATGATTTCTTTGCTCTCTTGTACCTCCTGAAACTTAACAGATCAGAGTTTCATTTGGAGGTAAGTTCATACCTCATGACTATTCATTTGGTCATATATACTTCTCATCTTGATATATTGCTATTTGCTTATATATTGAACCCATGTTTTGCCAGTTATATAGTTCCCGAAATCCCGAAATGTAGTTCATATATCATGCAGAATATATATATATATATATATATATATATATATATATAGGACCTAAAATCCTTGGTTTCTTGGATGGCTATGTGCAAAAGTTGAACTTCATGCCCCATTCAATATATTTGTCTTTTGAGAAAGGAATTTAGGCATCATGAACAATGGAAAACTCTAAAAGTCGAATTTTTACCTTTTTGGTCAAATGAGATAAGACTTTAATCTGTTTTCATTTTACTATTCAGTAATTACATCCTTTTTAAATTACTTTGAGTAATTATTTTGTTAGTGAATTGAATTATTTTTATTTTTTGGCAAGTTCACCCAACCTATCAATATCAAATTTTAGAAATTCTTTTGTTACGGAATAGACAATAATTTGATTTAATTAACGTTTTGAAGATACCTCTCAGTTAACAGGAATAACAGCATTGCCTTCAATAAGGCTTCTGGCGATCACATTGTTAAACTCTACTAGTGCACTTGATTTGATATTTTGATTTAGAGACTATTAGAGTGGTGTAGCTCTGTGATACTGAAACTCTTGTTACCACAGGCAGTAACAGTAAATGCAAATGCATGGACGGATTCGGGGCATGCTGTGAATCAAATATATGACCTCCTTTACATGATGGGACGTGATGATGTTGCTGTTGGAGTTGGAGGTGAGGGTGGTATCCTAGAAGATGGTACAATTCTCCCAAATGTTGGTGGATATCTTTCATTAATCGACCAGGCATGAACTACTCGCAGTCTCTTATACAATGCCTCCATTATTTGGGAGATAATTTCTCTCCAGACAGTTTGATATGATACTTTTTTTCCTAGTATCAGTTTGAACTGTTTGTTAAGCAACATTTTTTGTTTGCATAAGTCACCAAAATAGATACGTGTGCTCAACCAAATTGACAATTTGAAAACATTACATGCCATATCGCTGTCGATACTTAACTATTATGAGATGAAGGTTAATCAATATAGCTCAATATTGGATAGCAGGGGGCTACAACAGCAGGAGGATGCAGATATAGACAGGCTATTCCTGTAGGACTTGGAGGCCGATTAGATATCGATACTAATTTTGGCATCCGGAAAGCATTTCTTCCACAGGTAAGAGCAGATTACACAAATCATGTACTTTTATGGATCAGCAGTTCTTATCAATTCATAAGTCTAAGATCAGTTATGTTACTTTGTCCTTAGGTTGAGTAGAGTGATACATTTTTCTTATCAGACTGAATTGCAAAATTTTATCCAGTTACACTGTTTTAAGCTAGCTAGCAGAGTTATATCTTTTCACTTAATTACAGATTTTTTTTTCCTGAACCTAATGAAGTATGGAAGTATTCAATTAATTCATGTACCACAAGTACAGAACTGCAATTTCTTTCTTATTACTCAGGTCATGCATTTATTTTCTTTGTTTTCTCTTTTCTTCTTTCAATGAAATTAGGGGAGCAGGGGATATAGTCCATTACGACAACCTACTGCTCAGCAAGTGATGATTGACAAAATATCTGCAGGTCCCAAAATAACTGTGCTTGTTATAGGAGCACATACAAACTTTGCCATCTTCCTTATGAACAATCCACACTTGAAGAAATATGTTGAGCATATCTATGTGATGGGGGGTGGTGTGAGATCAAAGAACCCAACTGGTTGTTGCCCCAAAAATGCTACTTCAACTTGTGTGCCTGAGCAGTGTGGTGATCCTGGTAACTTGTTCAGCGATTACACCAGTAATCCTTATGCAGAGTTCAATATTTTCGGAGACCCTTTTGCGGCTTACCAGGTTAGTTTGACATGCAATGCTTTAATACATTCTCATATACCCACAATATAACAACACTGATTTGTAGGATTCAAGAGTTGTTTTACTTTGATATAGTACTAGAGTTTTTCAGTAATTATGAGTTGAGATCTCTCTGATTTACCATATTCGGCATCTTGTTGGGATGGTATGTGCAAACTCATCTTCAATCAATACACTTGGTACTTAAGAGTTTAAGCTAATATGAGGGAGGGTGTTACCTTAATATGTCATTGGCTATATTCCGAGAATCTATTAGACTTTTTGGGTTTAGAGTGGTTGTTTGTCACTACATGTAGATATTTCTATAATTATGAGCTAAAATTGGCTGCTAGCTGACTGTGATATTGATCTTCTCAGGTCATTCATTCGGGAATTCCTGTCACCCTTGTTCCTTTGGATGCCACAAATACCATTCCAATCAATCAAAACTTCTATGAAGCATTTGAGAAGAGTCAGACAACATATGAGGCACAATATTGCTTCAAGTCCTTGAAAATGCAACATGATACTTGGTTCGACGACCAATTCTTCACTGTAAATCCCTGGTTTTGTTACTAGAGTTCCCTCATACTTATGTTCTTAGATTGTTTTTTTAAGTATGATTCAAATGATTAACTGATACTATTGAACTTCTGCAGAGCTATTTTATGTGGGACTCTTTTACATCTGGTGTAGCAGTCTCAATCATGCAAAACTCGCATCATAACAGTCATTCTGAGAATGAATTTGCTGAAATGGAATACATGAACATAACCGTCATTACTTCAAATGAACCTTATGGTGTCTCTGATGGTTCCAATCCTTTCTTTGACGGCCTTAAATTTCCAAAGTTCAACTTATCCAAAAATGGTGTGCATAGTGGTCATGTCCAAAATGGTCTTATTGATCCATTCTGCACCGTGAAGAATGGGAAAGGAAAATGCAAGGTAATTGTCATCTTCCTTATGACATCCACAAGTCATTTCTTTGTAGTATTGTGCATTTTCGTTTAGTACACTTTTTGGTTCTTGTGCATTCAATCGGAAATGCCTGTGTTCTCTTGCCGAGTCTGACATCATATGATGTTTGGACAAAGAGTCAATTTTAATAATGGTTGTGATTCAGAGTTTAGTAACATGCAATATTGCACGGTAAGAGAAAATATCGACTTAGAACATTGCAAATGTTTATATAGTCTTCTTCAAATGTTGATGCAACTTGATCCTACAGGATGGTTATACAGCAGAAGTAACAGGTCCAGAGGCAGTGAGAGTGCTTGTTGCTACAAAAGCAAAACCAAATAAGGATATTGGAAGCCCACTTAACAGAGAATTCTTTAAAAGCTTTTTGGAAGTAAGTACATTAAGGCTTATTGGCTTAAATTTGTGCAATGTTTTGTGATATCTATGAATGATATAATGAAAATTGGCACTTTTTACCATTTGGCTCCTACAGGTTCTAAACAGCCCTCAACAGACTGGGAAATTTAATTTTACAACACAATTTCCTTTTTACAAGGAAGTGACATATAAACCAAATTTTGGAAATACTAAACTGGGCAAATCTGTTGTGTTTGACATGGATATGAGCGCTGGAGATTTTCTAGCTTTGCTTTACCTCCTCAAAATTCCTGTCGAAGTGATTAATCTCAAGGTAGAGTTTATCTTTCATTTTGCAGTCAATGAGTAGCACAAGTTTGCATCTGTGTTCTTTGTTAGTTTTGCTAGCAGTCTTAGCTCATATCAACTTGACCACAGTATCCAATAATAACTTTGGTCTGTAATTGTTTTCATTGCTTCAGCTTTAGCATTGCTCACATATAATTAACAACATATTAAGCCTAGCACAGAATCTGGGGGAACTATACTTGAACTGATGAACATAAATGTAACTAAACCAAGTGTTTTTCACTTTCCTTGCAGGCAATACTAGTGACTCCTACTGGCTGGGCAAATGCTGGAACAATAGATATTATCTACGATGTGCTGCATATGATGGGTCGCGACGACATTCCAGTTGGTCGAGGAGATGTATTTACTATGAACCAGTCTGATCCATCTTTCTCTGCAGTTGGAGACTGCAAAAATGTTAAGGCCATCCCACATGGGGCTGGTGGATTACTGGATTCAGACACCCTCTATGGCCTTGCTCGTGACTTACCTCGAGGTCCAAGAAGGTAACAGATATTACAGTCACACGAAAATGATTTTGGCTTTAGACGTTATGAAATTTTTGATTGCATATTCCCAAGGCAGTGACTGAAGTTTAAGTTGTTGTGACGTCAGGTATACAGCAGAAAATTCTGTGAAATATGGAGCCCCAAGGGATACAGATAACCCTGAACTAAGGCAACCACTAGCATTGGAAGTTTGGGAGTCTGTGGTGAAAGCATTGGATCCAGGATCTAAGGTTACCATATTGACCAATGGACCATTGACTACTCTAGCAAGCATAATTATGTCGAAAAATAACACTAGCTCTCTAATTCAGGTAAGGGTTTGAGTTCACAATGCATGAACAATGTACATCAGGCTTCAAATGACATAATATGATGATGATGATGATGATGATATGTCATTGCAGGATGTGTATATAGTTGGAGGACATATCAGTCGTAGTAGAAATGATAAAGGAAATGTGTTTTCAATTCCTTCCAGTGAATATGCAGAGTTCAATATGTTTCTTGACCCTTTGGCTGCAAAGACAGTGTTCGATTCCTCACTTAACATCACACTCATTCCTCTTGGCATCCAGCAGAGAGTTGGTTCGTTTCCAAAATTCTTAGAAGGGCTGCGCAGCACAAAGAGGAAAACACCAGAAGCACTATTTGCCCGGCGTTTGCTGTCAAGGCTATACCGTTTGCAGCAACTGCACCGTAGCTATCATCACATGGTAATGATTCTTATCTAAGAAAATACATATTTTTGATCATTGATTCAAATTGATAGTACCAACATAACATGACCATAATGCTTGCCAAGAGAACATTTCCGAACCATTTTGGATAATCATATACTAGATATTCAGCTGCTGAGCGCTATGTTGTGAATTTTTATCTGCCAGCATACTAGAAACAGGACCTGACCAAGAGTTGAGAGTTTTGCTACCTCAGTTTGTTTCAATAAAAGAAATTGATAGGTCGCAAATATGGATTAACGGAACTTCAAAAACTTAAGATTTAAGCTTTTAATCGATCCAAGTACTTGATCACCCTTTTTGTCTCGTGATCTTTGTTCTCATTTGTTGCAGGGAACTTTCTTAGGGGAAATTCTTGGTGCAGTGATCTTGGACGGTGGTACGCAGCTGAGCCAAAGCTTCAAACTCAAACACATCAAAGTTTTTGCTGATGAAACTGAGGAATCCAGAGATGGGGAAATCATGATTCATCAAAATGAGGGAAAGTTAGTCAAAGTATTGGACAAAGTAAATCCCAGTGCGTTTTATGAACTTTTCGCAGAACGGCTATGTGATTCAAAGCAGTCTGCTGTATTGGCAAGTTTTGAAGAGCAAAAAAGATTGTGGCAGAAGCTGCCAAATCAATCTGAGCCAGCACAGTAGGCATTCTGCTATTAGATTTAGCTCAAAGAAGGCGAGACAGAAAAGAACACAGAACCAGGAGTATAGAATGTCATTGGAATTTTAATCTTTGGCTTATATGTATAACAGAGCAAAATTGTTCATTGTACTTGAAAGCAACCCATGCATGACTGTACATTTATACCTCACAAGTGTCACTAATTATTTGTAGAAGATAATGCTACTCCGTTCTGTTTGATTTGACAAGGATGGTTTGCTTATTGAAAAGAACAATTGGAAGCTTAAAGAATTTAGGATCATAGCAACCATGCCGACCAACAAAACAATATTATCATCTTCTCCATAATAATGTATTACAATTTCACAATCTCTGACCTGCCAATACATCTTATGCAGTGCTTCATCACAGTTTTGAATCCTTCCTTTTGAAGTTTGTTTCTATCAATACATACGGCTTTTCTATGCAGACATCTTTGCATCTACATGCACCAATAGTCTGCATATTTTTCGACTACACCGACTACAATAATTCCATTTAGTTTTGACTACTTTTGATTACAGTAAATCCTGGAAAATTAATAATCTTGGTTTAACTGACAACGTATTGCTGGATGATTGCAAACCTAAGACCAAGAGTGCAGTTGTTATAACCACAAGGATAATTGGATTGGTTAGGCCGAGGAGGACGGTGCATCCCTTTCTTCTATATTCTTGGCAATCAAACAAGGATAATTTTGAATAAGGAGCAAGAACATAATGGCCACTCACTGTGATTGACCTTTTACATAGATCCTCTATGTACATGTTTGAGCAAAAGACACGGATATGCATACCAAAGCAGATCAAGATTGACCATTAAGGCTTCAGAGAATCAAATCTTTCACATGGAATCATATATCATTTTATATTAGATTTCTATAAGGACAGGCTCTGCATTATCATTTGTTTATACTCCGCTAGCAGGATGACAACCAAAGACCAATAATAAGATAATTTTTTTTTTTGGACAAACAAACAATAGAATAGTTGGATTATCAAAACAGAACAAAAGAAATTCACAGCGAAGTTTCCAGAAAGCAAAAACTGCCAACTGATAAACTACAGTTCCACCATAATCTAAACCATCTTAATGTCATATGCAAACTCAGAATTGATTTACCCGCTTTGAACTTCAATATAATTAATTCTGAATGAATATAGTAAATGAGCAGTTAGAAAAAGATTTCCAATGCATGATATTCTAGTAAAAAATTTAGCAAAGTAAGAAAAGAAGCATAAGTTACAAAGGTAACAAGCTTATTAAAGCCTTGAAGGTTCATTACGAAGTTGTAGCAGACAGAAAACTCCTTTCAACAAAATTCATACAAGCATAATTCATCAGTGAAAGAGAACTTTCAATCAATTTAGAGAGGTCTTATACACTAACCATGAAGAGAATCTCTACAACCCCCCGACTTTCTTGTTTTCCTCTCACAAATTGTAGCCTTAGAAATTTAATTCCAACATAGGAATTGACCCACCAGCAGCCACAATTTGTTGCTCCATCTACAATCAACAATATGTAATCTTAAGAAACAAAAGAATTGATACATTCATTACGATTTCAACAAAATAATCATCGTTTTCAACTCACTGCGAAGAGAGTTTCAAGCTTGTTCTTCACAAGGTAGTACTCTTGCTTTAATTGTTGAAGACATCTGATGCACCTGTTAATGACAAACTTTTATTAAGTTTCACGAGTTGATTAAGAAAGAGATTATATGAATGCTAATCTAGGAATTTATATCTGATCGGAGTTGAGAAAATCTACCCTTCAATGTTCTGTTCTTCACATAAGTTGCGGAAGGTAACGCAGCCATTTTTAACTCTTTGTGCTCCAACACTATCAAACAAACAACAAAATTCACCACAGTGAGCTTCAGACCTTTTGATGTTCTAGATTTGTACCTAGATTAACGTTCTTCTATAGTTATAGTTTAATTTGAAGGGTGCAGATATGTGGACTTGACAGAATGAGACACAGTAACAGAATGTTGCAGTGACCAAAAAGCCTGGATTGGTAACTTGATCATTTAGCTCCTAACCCAAGTTTGGGAGGATCATTTAGTTCGTAACCCAATTTTGAGAGACAGTACTTTCTGCAATTTTCTATTCATGAGAAAAGAAGAGAAATTTATGCGTACCTGGAGCTGCTACCCTTGAACTGGTGAACATGGGCACCAATTTTCTTGAAGTCCACACTTGTCTGCTCCCTGTGTCAAACAAAAAAGGCAGAACAACCCATGAACAACAAAATCGAAACATCCAAAAGCAAAGCAAAGAGCACAAAAAGCAAGCAACCCAAACCAAATGAGACAAAGACAAATCGAAAAGGAAAGATCTTGGGGGTCCTTACAGAGCTCTGGTGATATCATTGAGAAGCTTCTCAGAATCATCAAAGAAAAGAGACACAACTTCCACAACAAAATCTGGATTGCTCTCATCTTGAAGCTGTTGAAGCTGCAAAAACTGCCCATCCAAAAGCCCCTTCAAACAGAACAGAACAAAACAAAACCATCAGACCAAACAGAATCAAGAAACACAACAAAAAGGGCAAAATCAAACCCAACAACAAAATCCAAATAAACCCATCTGAGTTGTTATTCATAAATCCCAACATTTGATGTTCCATACCTCGAGAAACAAGGACTTGGTGTAGTCAACCCACTGTCTCTGCATCTGACCCACCTCCATGTTTCTGGTTGTGTTCCTCCCTACACAGACAGACCCAGCAGCAGCAAAAAGCTTGTGCCTTTGAACCAAAATTACAGATCTTGAGGAGGAATTATTGCACCAAAACAATGAATATGAGTATAAATGCTTGAAAACCACCCTGAAAAGGATTTGGTGAATTGAATGCAAAGAAAATCCAAGCTTTGCTTTTGGGTATGTCTAACACTGTCTAGTACTAGTTGTATACTCTGACCCACCCCCCCCCCCCCCCCCGTTATGTTCTCTGGTTTTTAGCTTCTTTTTTTTCTTTTTCTTTTTTTAATTTATACATAAACCCCACCATTGGCAATTTGGTATTGGCCATACTGATTTATAGGAGCATTTAATCTTTAATTTTGTTTTTTTTTTATTGGTCCTCAACTCCTCATTTTATGTTGTACATGGGTTTTGACTTTTGAGTGTGTGACACAGAAGTGACTTCATTTTTTCCATTTCAAGATTTGGGAAGGATGTGCATTTTTTGGGCAAACAAGGTCAGTTTTGTTACTAGCATTATGGATTACTAAATTTTCAATTTTCCTCATAAAAATCATTATATACTCGTACTTCATTTCTGATTTAGGTAGTATGATATTCAACTTTAAAAACACATGGCTTGTATATCAAATTCTAGCTAACTTTCTACTCTTCATTAGAATAATATACATCATGATCATATGGAAAGCCGTAGAGGGAACAGTGCCCATCATATCAAGCTGTTGATACTCCTTTCTCTATTAGACACTTAGACTAAACTTAAGCCACGTTTTTAATAGATTTTTCTCTGGTAATGAATATAATTAGGATTAATTCCAGCTAATCAGTGTACTCCCCGGCCAAATGCTGAAACAGAACTGGTTGAGAGAATATGATGTTGAAGCTGAAGATCTACGTTTACTAATTTATTATTGGTCACTTATGCCATTATTCAATCTTTTGGAGAATTCTTGTAGGGGTGTTAATCGGTGTAAATGGTGCGGTTTATAGGTGATACCGAACACCAAACCGTTCTATTTATTCGGTTTGGTTCGGTTTGGTTTTTCACTTTTTTTTCAAAAACCAATTGTATTCGGTTTGGTTCGGTTTGGTTTTTCTCTGGTTTATATCGGTTTTTTTTCGGTTATTTTGTAAAGAAAATCGGAGTTTCTTTCCTTGTCTATCTACTTGATTCTTAACGAAATAAAAAGAACATGCGAACAGATTTGAAAAATTCTATTTACAAGATATAGTTGCTTCACAAATGCATACAATTGCAAAAAGCCACTAAACAAGTTATACCACATTAGTAGGCATGTTGTGGTTCCAATGTCTAAAATTCAAAATATTAAATTTTGACCGTCAGAAGTGATCAACATATTTAAATACGGATATGGTAAAAAATTCATCTAATTTTGATAAAATTTGGGTCTCGATCGATGTGGTCAACATTAACTTAATTTCATCTAATTAAGTGTGAATTCGTTCTTACCCCCTCCTTCTTGACTAGTTTTGGTGGATTCTTTCACGCACACACTCTCACATATATGTAATGTAGCAGCTCGTGTAAAATTTTCAAAAATTTTACCTTCCAGGGATAGGGCTACCCATAGGCCCATAGGGGATAATAAACGTAAAAAGGGTTGACCGCTTTGATCGGGACACAAACGTTATCGAAAATATGTGATTTTTTTACCACAACAATATTTCACTATACGTAACGCATCATGCGGACAGATTTGCAAAATTCTATTTATAATATATAGTTGCTTCACAAATGCATACATTTTGTAAAAAAACCACTAAACAAGTTATACCACATTAGTAGGTATGTTGTGGTTCCAATGTCTAAAATTCAAAATATTAAATTTTGACCGTCAGATGTGATCAGCATATTTAAATACGGATATGATAAAAAATTCATCTAATTTTGATAAAATTTAGGTCTCGATCGATGTGGTCAACATTAACTTAATTTCATCTAATTAAGTGTGAATTCGTTCTTACCCCCTCCTTCTTGACTAGTTTTGGTGGATTCTTTCACGCACACACTCTCATATATATGTGATGTAGCAGCTCGTCTAAAATTTTTAAAAATTTTACCTTCCAGGGATAGGGCTACCCATAGGCCCATAGGGGATAATAAGCGTAAAAAGGGTTGACCGCCTCGATCGAGACACAAACGTTATCGAAAATATGTGATTTTTTTACCATTGTAATAACCCTAAATTGCAAATACATTAATTGAATCAATTTGAGTTCTATAAAGACATGATTTTCAGTTTAAATGATTTCGATTGTTTGCAAACGTTATGAGACGGAAACGGAAACGTTCCGAGAACGTTTAATAAGAAAACGTTACGTTTCCGATCAAATTTATCGACTTTTATTTCGTCGCTCGGTTACGAAAACTTTCTTCACGAGAGTTGTAGTGCTCGTCGATACGAGTTCATGAGTATGTGACACGTTCGAAACGGACATCGTACGTAAAAGTTATTAACGTCAGAAGTTAGTTTCCGATTTGGAAACTAGTATAAATAGAGCATTTATGAGATTAGGGTTTCCATAATTGGAAACCCCTCATTCGGCCCGCCTCCCTCTTTTCTCTCTCTCTCTCTCTCTCTCTCTCTCTCTCTCTCTCTCTCCCCGACCTTCACTCTCTCTCCCCGACCTTCACTCTCTCTCCCCGATCTCCGGCCTCCACCTCTCCGTGGCCTGCACCGCCTGCCCAGAAAGCACCGCACGGCCCTCCGCAGTCGACCCCTGGGTCGACGCACCTCCTCGCGCCGTCGCGAGCCTTCGCGCTTCAACCCGAGGCCGCACCCTGTCGCCACAGTCGATCTTCGCCTCCAGCGACCTCCGGTGGTGCTCCAGCTTGTCGAGGTAAGGGTTTTGCATGGTTGATCGATCTGTGTGGTTGTTATGTTGATTTGTGAGGCGTTGTTGTGGATCGGAAGGGGAAGGAGCGAAGATAGAGGGGGGGGAGACACCGTCGCGATGAGTGGCGCGTGTGGGGGTGTGAAGTAGGTTAGGGGCGGCGTGAAGCCGTGGGGAAGTAGAGGAGGAAGAGAAGGTGGTTTTGGAGGCGGCGGTGGCGTGATACGCGCTGTGGTTAGCCTCGGCAAGTGGGCCCCACGCGCGGCCCGCCGGAGGTGGCGCGTGTGCCACACGCGCCGCCACGTGCGGCGGTGGGAACAGTTTTGACAGAAGGGTATTTTGGTAATTTACTGTGTACGGTAAATGTAAATGTAATTTTTATTTACTAAGATAAATGTAATTAAATTTTACCTTCGATAAATGTAAATATAAATTACTTTCAGTAAATGTAAAAAGTAATTTTGTAAAAGGGTAATTTAGTAAATTTTATTTACTGAATTTGTATTTACATTTAAATCGTACATATACGTACAGAAATACGTATTAGTATTTATACAAACAGAAAATACGTATTAATATTTATACGTACAGAAATACGTATATAATATTTATACGTACAGAAATACGTATTAATATTTATACGTACAGAAATACGTATATAATATTTATATGTATAGAAATACATATTAATATTTATACGTACAGAAATACGTATATAATATTTATACGTATAGAAATACGTATTAATATTTATACGTACAGAAATACGTATTAATAATTATACGTACAGAAATACGTATATAATATTTATACGTACAGAAATACGTATTAATTGCATATTTGTACCGTATCAGGGAATAGTAACAGTGAACAGTAACACTGAACAGTAATTTCGTAAAGCCGAAAAATTGCTGAACAGTAACCAATAAGTACATATATATATATATATATAGTTCATTAAATTACGTACTGTTATTAATTCATTAAAAATAGTCATTTCGATGACGGAAGTTTGTGAAGTGAGCATGTGTGGTGAAATATGACATGTATAAGATATAGTGGAATATATATATATATATTGTATAAATGGTAAATAAGTACGAATATATATAGTTTGCTATATAATATACTGTTATGATTTTATTGTGATTATATTGAGCATGTGATTTGAATTGTACAATATGATGTGGGATTATTGTATGTGATTTTTAACATTGAGATTGTTAAAATGTGAATTGTCTTCGGACCTGATTTTTGGTACAATATGATGTGAGATTATTGTACGTGTTTGGCAAGTCGAAACCTAGCCTTTGGCAGGGCGAAAGTTACGATACAGTTAGAGCTCTAGTCTGTCTGCCTTAGTACTGCATGTGAGGTAACGGGTGGTTATCTGCACATGGGTACTCAGTTTATTTTGGATGTTGGGTAGCGGGTGGCTATCCAATATCAACGGTGTATTACGAGAGGGGTAACAGATGTGTACCAGCGTTCTTGGTACCCGTATTATAAATGCATTGGGTAACTAGAAGGGTTACTTAATTTCCTCATGAGCGTTTTGTTTCATATTTCTTTGGGTCAACCAGATGGGCTGACCATTGACTCATGAGGGCATTTATATTTATTGTTTTGTGATCTTTCGTATATTTTGATATGCGAATTATATTTTGATTTTACTCATACGAGCTATAAGCTTACCGGGTTTGTGTTTACAATCCCGGTGCACCAATTCGATGGTGTATGGGATAATTCTGCAGGTGCTGATTAGTGAGGGTTGAGTGACGACTACAGAGGCTCGAAGTCGTTCGTATCCTACTTGTGGTGAGGTTTTAGCGTGATTTGTGTGTGAGAAGTTGTGTAATTTCATTTGTGAGATTTGTGAGTGATTTGTGAGGATTATTACATTCCATTTTATGTATGGATTATAAATTTGGGTTGTAATAATTGGTTGACTGAGTTGTATTGAGAACTCAGAATTGATCCGCTGTTACACTTTTACTATTTCGATTTATTTGAGATTATTCGGTGTTTAACGACTTTAGAATTTTGAGTTTTTAAGCTCGAAATTTTGGGGTCGTTACAGTTGGTATCAGAGCCAGGTTGCGTATTTGGCGATTATCAATACCATCCGGGAGCGATGATCCGACTGCAGGCGGGCTCCCATCACATGCTCCTCGGTATAGATATGTCGTCGGGTACGCGAGAGTGTTTTAGGAGCCATACCTAATGGTTTGGTCCTCCGAGAAGTATCGTGATGATACTTCGATGATTCATCCTATCCTGAAATTTCATGTTAATACCTATTGAATCTGTTTTAGTTTAATTCGAGATTTCACAAGTATTGACTACGTGTTTCATTGTTTGAAGGTGATGAACGCTGATAAGGGCCGAGGACGGGCGAGAGGCCGAGGACGAGGTAGGGCCACAGGTCGAGTCCGCAACGTGGAGAACCTTTATGAGGAGGCTTCTCCACAGGTAGAGCAGGTAGGCCGAGGTCGAGGTAGGGCCACAGGTCGAGTCCACAACGTGGAGAACCTCTATGAGGAGGCTGCTCCGCAGGAGGAGCAGGAGGAGCCAGCTCCTGCGGTTAGAGATGACGGTCGAGTGTTGAAGCTGATCAAGGATATTAGTGCACTGTCAGCTCCGACCTTTCATGGGGGACTAGATCATATGGTAGCTGACCATTGGATCGAGGGTATGGAGACTTATTTTGAGATGATAGAGTGCACAGAGATTGAGAAGAGAAAGGTAGCTACATTCTTTCTCAAGGGTGATGCTCTAGATTGGTGGAAGAGCATGAGACAGACTGTGGATGTGTCTACATTCACATGGGGAGGTTTCACCACCATATTCCGAGAGAAGTATTTTCCTGCCTCAGTACAGGAGGACTTAGAGTTGGAGTTCCTGGCATTGGTACAGGGAGACATGACCATTAGAGAGTATGATGCTCGATTCTCGCAGCTGTATCGGTATGTCAGGCCTATGGGTACGACTGCTTTAGCTCAGAAGTATCTACGTGGACTGAAACAAGAGTACAAGACCATGATATCAGTCCTTTGTCTGACTTCACGGGAGCAGATATTTGAGAGTGCTATGAGTTTGGAGCAAGCAGAGAAGACTCAAGTAGGTGATGTGGGGAACAGAGATGCAAAGGGGAAAGGCAAGGCAGTCTATACAGGCAGCGAGCACTCAGGGCCGAAGGATAGGTCATGGAAGAGGCCAAGACCCCACTATCAGGCCCCGACAAGGGCGCCACCCCTAGCTATCAGAGCAGCACCAGTCAGACCATTAGCAGCAGTGAGGTGTTATAGCTGCAATGAGATGGGACATTACGCCTCAGCATGTCCGAAACCGAAGAGAGCAGGCTGCCACAGGTGCGGGCAAGTGGGACACATAGCTCGAGATTGTACCCGACCACTTCCGGGTAGACAGGAACGGCCTCAGAGACAGCTACCAGCGGGCCAAGCTAGAGTGTTCGCAGTGGGTCAGCGAGACACAGGGGTGGAAGGTACATTATCACTTTTTGACTACCTTGCTAGAGTGTTGTTTGATACGGGAGCATCGCATTCATTCATTGCTAGTTCAGTAGTGGAGATGCTAGGATTGATTCCTACACCTCTCGGGGACGCCTTATGTGTCACTTCACCCCTTGGAGTGTCACTTGAGTTAGAGACAATCTGCAAAGCTTGTCCTATATTGATTGGAAGTAGAGAGTTCTCTGCTTCGTTGATTGTGATTCCGGACCACACTTATGATGTGATCTTGGGGATTGATTGGTTGAGACCACAGCATGCTGTGATTGATTGTTTTGACATGGTAGTGTCCTTTCATAGACCTGGAGAGCCAGTGTTTCGTTATCGTTGCCTCAAGTCCGACAACGCCATGAGATCAGGAGTTTTGGCACATGTGGAGTTAGTGGATCAGAAAGTGACTATCGCAGACATTGTGGTAGTATCTGAGTTTGGTGAAGTGTTCCAAGAGATACCGGGGCTACCTCCTCGAAGAGTGGTAGATTTCTGCATTGATGTAGTACCCGGTACAGCACCTGTGTCAAAGGCGCCATATAGAATGGGGCAGAATGAACTTAAGGAGCTGAAGGTGCAGATCGATGAACTATTAGACCAAGGGTTCATTAGACCTAGTGTTTCACCTTGGGGAGCACCTGTTTTGTTCGTAAAGAAGAAAGATGGTTCTCTGCGGTTATGTGTGGACTACAGAGAGCTGAACAAGGTGACCATCAAGAATAGGTACCCCTTACCTAGGATTGATGACTTGTTCGATCAACTCAAAGGTGCTACGGTGTTCTCTAAGATTGATTTGAGATCCGGTTATCATCAACTCAGAGTGAAGGAAGAAGATATATCGAAGACAGCCTTCAGGACCCGGTATGGACGTTATGAGTTTGTCGTCATGCCATTTGGTCTAACGAATGCACCAACTGTCTTTATGAGTTTGATGAACCAAGTATTTAGCCCGTACTTGGATGAGTTTGTTGTGGTGTTTGTGGATGACATTCTGATATACTCCAAGACACAAGAAGAACATGTGGTGCATCTGAGAACAGTGTTGCAGACCTTGAAGGAGGCGAGACTGTATGCCAAGCTAGAGAAGTGTGAGTTCTGGAAAGAAGAGGTCAAATTCCTTGGTCATGTTGTCTCAAAAGATGGAGTACTAGTGGACCCGGCAAAGGTCGAGGCAGTGAAGAATTGGAGTCGTCCAAAGAACCCTACGGAGATACGTAGTTTCCTCGGTTTGGCAGGTTACTACAAGAGGTTTATCGAGGGGTTTTCTAGTATCGCATCTTCATTGACCAAGTTGACCAAGAAAGATACTCCGTTCGTGTGGACGGATGCATGTGAGGAAGCATTCAGCAAACTAAAGACTAGACTGACCACAGCTCCAGTGTTGACGATTCCCTCTAGTGGTGGTGGCTATGTCATTTACAGTGATGCTTCGCTCCAAGGTTTGGGTTGTGTGTTAATGCAGCATGGAGGAGTTGTTGCATATGGCTCGAGACAGTTGAAGATTCATGAGAAGAATTATCCGACACACGACCTAGAGCTTGCGGCAGTTGTATTTGCCCTGAAGATTTGGAGACATTACTTGTATGGTGAGAAATTTCAACTCTTTTCAGATCATAAGAGCTTGAAGTACTTGTTCTCACAGAAGGAGCTGAATATGAGGCAGAGGAGATGGATGGAACTCCTTAAGGACTATGACTTCACATTAGAGTACCACCCGGGGAAGGCAAATGTGGTGGCTGATGCCTTGAGCAGGAAACCAAGAGGCGTAGTAGCTTCTCTTATGGTCCAGGAATGGTTCATGCTAGAAGCTGCATCAGAGTTTGATTTGGTACCATCGGGAGGAGAACCAAGGGTCTTTCTTGGTAGTGTCACAGTGCAACCCACATTGATCACGAGGATCATACAGGGTCAGGCGCAGGATAGACACTCACGAGCTAAGTTGGCGGATCTTGTAGTTGATACGCTTGATGAGTGTCCTTCTGAGTGGAGAGTTGGACCCGATGGAGGGTTGAGGTTTAGGGCAAGATTGTGTGTCCCAGATTGTGATGATCTTCGGGAGGAGGTTCTTCGTACGGCACATCGTTCACGCTATACCGTCCATCCAGGGAACACCAAGATGTACAAGGACCTATGCAGACAATTCTGGTGGAACGGTATGAAGAAAGATGTAGCAGAGTTTGTATCGAAGTGCCTTACATGTCAGCAAGTGAAAGCAGAACATCAACGTCCAGCTGGCATGTTGAAACCACTGACTATTCCTCTTTGGAAGTGGGAGCAGATATCTATGGATTTTGTGACCGGGTTGCCTAGATCGAAGAAGGGTCACGATGCCATATGGGTGATTGTCGATCGATTGACGAAGTCGGCTCATTTTCTCCCTGTGTCGATGAAGTACTCAGTGCACGTGCTTGGGAAACTATATGTGGATGAGGTAGTGAGACTTCATGGTGCTCCAGTTTCTATTGTTTCCAATAGAGATGCACGTTTCACTTCAAAGTTCTGGGGTGGTTTGCAGAAGGCGATGGGCACTACCTTGGATATGAGTACAGCTTTTCACCCTCAGACGGATGGACAGACAGAGAGGGTGAATCAGGTGATGGAAGACATGTTGAGAGCATGTGTGTTGGATTTCAAGGGTAGCTGGGAAGATCATTTGAGATTGATTGAGTTTGCCTACAACAACAGCTACCATTCTAGCATCGGCATGGCACCTTATGAGGCACTTTATGGTAGACCATGTCGTTCACCGATCTGTTGGGCCGAAGTTGGTGATGAGGCACTGATGGGTCCAGAGGTGGTTCAGGAAACCACGGAAAAGATCTCGATCATCCGGGATAGAATCCGAACTGCTCAGAGTAGACAGAAGAGCTATGCGGACCTGAAGAGGAGACATGTGGAGTTTGAGATTGGTGATCACGTGTTCTTGAAAGTTTCGCCTATGAGGGGTGCTGTGAGATTCGGCAAGAAGGGAAAGTTGGCACCAAGGTATGTTGGGCCTTTTGAGATACTTGAAAAGGTGGGCGAACTAGCATATCGACTAGCCTTGCCTACTAGCATGTCGGGCGTTCACAACGTCTTCCACATTTCCATGCTGAGGAAGTATGTACCAGATGAGTCACATGTGATCGATCATAGCACCATTGAAGTGAAGGAAAATGCCACATTTGTTGTCGAGCCGGTTCGTATCCTGGATAGATCCACAAAGAAGCTACGGAGGAGAGAAGTTGGGCTAGTCAAGGTGATGTGGAGTCACCATGATGAGGGTGATGCATCTTGGGAGCTAGAGTCAGACATGATGACCCGATATCCACAGTTGTTTGTTGAGTGAGTTTGAATTTCGGGACGAAATTCCCTTAAGGGGGGTAGATTGTAATAACCCTAAATTGCAAATACATTAATTGAATCAATTTGAGTTCTATAAAGACATGATTTTCAGATTAAATGATTTCGATTGTTTGCAAACGTTATGAGACGGAAACGGAAACGTTCCGAGAACGTTTAATAAGAAAACGTTACGTTTCCGATCAAATTTATCGACTTTTATTTCGTCGCTCGGTTACGAAAACTTTCTTCACGAGAGTTGTAGTGCTCGTCGATACGAGTTCATGAGTATGTGACACGTTCGAAACGGACATCGTACGTAAAAGTTATTAACGTCGGAAGTTAGTTTCCGATTTGGTAATAAGTACATATATATATATATATATAGTTCATTAAATTACGTACTGTTATTAATTCATTAAAAATAGTCATTTCGATGACGGAAGTTTGTGAAGTGAGCATGTGTGGTGAAATATGACATGTATAAGATATAGTGGACTATATATATATATATTGTATAAATGGTAAATAAGTACGAATATATATAGTTTGCTATATAATATACTGTTATGATTTTATTGTGATTATATTGAGCATGTGATTTGAATTGTACAATATGATGTGGGATTATTGTACGTGATTTTTAACATTGAGATTGTTAAAATGTGAATTGTCTTCGGACCTGATTTTTGGTACAATATGATGTGAGATTATTGTACGTGTTTGGCAAGTCGAAACCTAGCCTTTGGCCGGGCGAAAGTTACGATACAGTTAGAGCTCTAGTCTGTCTGCCTTAGTACTGCATGTGAGGTAACGAGTGGTTATCTGCACATGGGTACTCAGTTTATTTTGGATGTTGGGTAGCGGGTGGCTATCCAATATCAACGGTGTATTACGAGAGGGGTAACAGATGTGTACCAGCGTTCTTGGTACCCGTATTATAAATGCATTGGGTAACTAGAAGGGTTACTTAATTTCCTCATGAGCGTTTTGTTTCATATTTCTTTGGGTCAACCAGATGGGCTGACCATTGACTCATGAGGGCATTTATATTTATTGTTTTGTGATCTTTCGTATATTTTGATATGCGAATTATATTTTGATTTTACTCATACGAGCTATAAGCTTACCGGGTTTGTGTTTACAATCCCGGTGCACCAATTCGATGGTGTAGGGGATAATTCTGCAGGTGCTGATTAGTGAGGGTTAAGTGACGACTACAGAGGCTCGAAGTCGTTCGTATCCTACTTGTGGTGAGGTTTTAGCGTGATTTGTGTGTGAGAAGTTGTGTAATTTCATTTGTGAGATTTGTGAGTGATTTGTGAGGATTATTACATTCCATTTTATGTATGGATTATAAATTTGGGTTGTAATAATTGGTTGACTGAGTTGTATTGAGAACTCAGAATTGATCCGCTGTTACACTTTTACGATTTCCATTTATTTGAGATTATTCGGTGTTTAACGACTTTAGAATTTTGAGTTTTTAAGCTCGAAATTTTGGGGTCGTTACAACCATAAACATATTTCACAATACGTAACGCATCATCGGACAGATTTGCAAAATTCTATTTATAATATATAGTTGCTTCACAAATGCATACATTTGCAAAAAGCCACTAAACAAGTTATACCACATTAGTAGGCATGTTGTGGTTCCAATGTCTAAAATTCAAAATATTAAATTTTGACCGTCAGATGTGATCAGCATATTTAAATAAGGATATGGTCAAAAATTCATCTAATTTTGATAATATTTGGGTCTCGATCGATGTGGTCAACATTAACTTAATTTCATCTAATTAAGTGAATTTGTTCTTACCCCCTCCTTCTTGACTAGTTTTGGTGGATTTTTTCATGCACACACTCTCACATATATGTGATGTAGCAGCTCGTGTAAAATTTTCAAAAATTTTACGTTCCAGGGATAAGGCTACCCATAGGGGATAATAAGCGTAAAAAGGGTTGACCGTCTCGATCGGGACACAAACGTTATCGAAAATATGTGATTTGTTTTACCATAACCATATTTCACTATACGTAAAGCATCATGCGGACAAATTTGCACAATTATATTTATAAGATATAGTTGCTTCACAACTGCATACATTTGCAAAAAGACCACTAAACAAGTTATACCACATTAGTAGACATGTTGTGGTTCCAATATCTAAAATTCAAATTATTAAATTTCGACCGTCGGATGTGATCAGCATATATAAATACAGATATGGTAAACAATTCACCGAATTTTGATAAAGTCTGGGTCTCGATCGATAACATATTTA
This sequence comes from Argentina anserina, assembly GCF_933775445.1. NCBI lineage: Eukaryota > Viridiplantae > Streptophyta > Magnoliopsida > Rosales > Rosaceae > Argentina > Argentina anserina. Next base: position 15,186,799 of record NC_065875.1, on the reverse strand, counting down.
ATTATGTATATTAAATATATCTATAAATAATACAATTTCTTTATAATATATATATATATTCGGTTTTTCGGTTCGGTTTCGGTTTCCAAACATCCCAAACCAAAACCACACCAAATCTTTCGGTTTGGTGCGGTTTTTTTTCTTCGGTTTTTTTCGGTTATGGTTCGGTTATGGTTCGGTTATGGTTCGGTTATTTTTCGGTTTTTGGTTTTCAATTAACACCCCTAAATTCTTGTGTACGTATTCTTTTGAGTGATATAATATATTGGTAATAATTCATCGGTTTTTATTGAAGTCCATCATTAGATTTTTCTTTGTTTATATCTTTATAAGTTTCTGTGGGGAATCTTGATGAAAACAACACAAAATCTAACAGCTGTTTTTCCTCTAATCAAATGTCAATTATAGTTTGCATTAAGATTTAAGAGGAAGAAGGGCCAGTTGGACAAGACATATATATATATATATATATATAGTCCTTCTTAACTGCGGAGGTCTGCACCAATGTTTTAGTGCGGATTTCCATTTTTTTCACCATTTTTCAATCGAATTTCCTCATCTACACCGTCTAGTATCTAGATAATATTGTGTAAATCATCTCTGTAAAATTTCAGCCAATTTAGTAATCGTTAAGGCCCTTAAAATTGCGTTTATCTGTTAAAAATATGAACGGTTCATGTTCGACAGAATTCAGTCCGTCCATTTGTTATTCGATTTTGAGAGTCTTAACGATCACCAAATTGGCTGAAATTTTGCAGAGATGATCTACACAATATTATCTAGATCCTAGACGGTGGAGATGAGAAAGTTCGATCAAAAAGTGGTACAAAAATGGAAATCCGCACCAAAATCGTTGGTGCTGACCTCCTTAGCTGAGAAAATCCGTATATATATATATATATATATATATATATAGTCGTCCTCAAAGTTACAACTTTATCAATTTATTATGTAAATTAACCCATCTTCCCACCCATAAATCGTTGACATTTGAAGAGAATTTCTTAAAATGTTAAAACATTCAAAGAACAAATGAGGTGTCTGTTACTCTGCTTACTCCTTATTCTTCTCTTTTTCCTTCTTGGAAATGATAGACCACAATTGATTCGTCTATAGTGCATCCCTGTACATAATAAAGTTTCCACTATTCACACTATTCACCTATGCATTTTCACTTTAACTACTAGTTGAAGTAAGTAGATAATTTGTTAAACGCATCTGTTCTTTCATTAGTATTTAGGTAAAATCCCAAAAATTTTAACGAAGCATGATGGATTTTGAATTTTGAATTTGTTTATTTAACTTATTACATATATATAATTTTTTCCTCTGCCCGAAGGTAACAGTTAATTTTTATATCATTATTGCAAACTTAATAGCTTATAGACTTGAGTTTTTAGTTTTTACAAAATTTTCTTTGAAAGAACTCCAAGAAGAAAATAAAAATAAAAAATAAGTAAAATATAGAGATAACCTTCCTATAAAAGCCACAAATTACTAAGATATTATCTATAGAGTCTAACGTATAATCTACGAGACTAGAGAAAATATCATAGTTCTCTAAGAAGTTTTCGAGGAAGATTAGAACCCTCTAAACATTTTGAGCATCAGTTAGATCCAGCCTAGCTGGTATCAGAGTCTGTTTTACTCAAGAGGTATGCAAAAAGGCTTATGCCACAAAGTTGGTTTCTCTTAACTAATAAGAGAGAATCCAAACTTAAAAACTATCAGTCCTTTTGTATTACAAAAGATTTTGATAGGTGACAACAATGCTTTCATTCAATGCATATTCAAGAAGACTAATACTCGATAGAGTACGCGTGTAGAGTACTAAATACAATTTACGACGAAGTTTCTCATCTTCAGTGGGAATTAGGGGTCAAGGAACTTGACCCAAACGACCAAGTCTGGTGGACTTCCTAAATCATCTATCCAATAACAAGACTGTAGAAAATCTGCTTGAACAACTTGAGAGATTTCATCTCAAAGTCAACCAACTTGAAGAAATAAATTCAATAATCGGAAGGCTCGAAATAAAACTTGATTACCTCAAAGAAAAACAATATCTACTAAATATTGAAAAGAAGTTAGTTCGAACAAAAACACTTGCTAACAACATTCAAGAACAAGCGTTTGAACTAAGAAGGACTCATGAAACCCTAAAAGAGCATCTTGAAGCTCTAATTGTCCTATGATGAACCAGAGAGTTGAGGTAAAACTCGAGGAAAGGGATAAGGAAACCAAAAGCTTCTATCTCCCTACATCAGAAGTTCTTGCTGAAAGCAGAACTATAATATTACTTACCTTTAAGAGATAGGTATGAAATTTGAAGAACTAGTCAGAGAGTTAAACCTTAAACCTTCACATCTACAAAAAAGTGTAGAAAAGATGAAAATTGAACCTGGTACAGAAAAAAAACGATGAGTAACAACTAGCTAAAAATGTAGCTAGTAAGGTAATCATATCATCCTCTCCAAAAGAATAAAGTAAGCTTGAGTTTAGTGAACCTAAGCTTCTTACATGGAAATCCTCTAGTTCCACTGAAAAAAAAAACATAAGATGTTGAACAGAGTACTCAACAAAAGGAGCACAATTCTTGTACAACTCATCAATGCTCAAGAATTTGAGTATAATGAGATAGAATCAAGTGTATGGGAAACATCAGTCCATAAATTCACACTCAACGAGATCTATAAGAGAGGTTCTTTCCTTTTAGATTCTCACAAGTTCAAGATTCTTGAACTAAATATCTCGGCAATAGGTGAAGAAACATATATCAGGTTAATAACTCAGAATGAAGTAGGTGAAGTAGTTCGAAAGGGCTATTCATTCATGCACATTGGAGCAGTACAAGTAGGAATAAAACTCATATCCAAAGATGGAATATACTGCTTTGTCCTATGTGTCCTGCAAGATAACAGGACAACAAACTTCAAGAAAAGTCTATTAGAAATGGTAGAAGCCTCCATATGCAACAAGGTCGCATACTTTAATGTTTTTCCAAACTTCACCACTCACCTCAGAGATGCAGCACATTGTCTTAGGTTGAGAATCAAGACAGATGGAATTTCTATGAAAAGAGGAATGATGGAACTTGCCATAGATTACTGAATCTATTATAAGCTCATGAGCTCGAATGTAGCTCGAAACACCAAGTTCCTTAACAGTTTCGAAATCATCACATTCATTCTCACCAATCCAAAAAATCATACAGAGTAGAAACATGTCACAAAATAGAATGAAGTAACATTTCTAAGAGAATGGAATCTGAAACCTCCAGTCAAGCAAGTTGAGAATACTAATGCTTCAATCTATGAAGACATGGGAGGAAAGATAAACGTACAGTTCCATAGACATTCATTTACCAGTTATGAAGAAGGAAACACTTAGTGAACCAAGTTATCTACATTCCTCGAATAATCATTTGAGGAAGAAGATACAAAGAGACCTATGAAGATGCTCACGTCTGAAGAACAACTAAAGAGGCTATATGCACAAGCAGAGACTTGTGAGTCAATAGAATAAATAAACTCCTAATATGCTCACGTATGGTGAACCTTCTAATATGAATACATAAAACTCCTCGAGGAAATAATGTAGTTCAGAATATCACGAACTACCCCAAAAAAATCATCAGAGAAAATAAAATCAAACTTCCTAAAGGTTTAGTTCCTATAGGAAAACCTAGGGAACGAAGTTCTTAAAAGTTATTTCCTACTGATCCTAAATGGGGACAATCGGTATTTGAATATCTAGACCTGGATCAAGTTGGAGATAAAAAGAAAAGTCATAGATAATTGGGTGGCTAGCTTGAGACTAACTCAAGCTCTAGTATTGTCAAAATATGAATACCATGAGGCTCATGCCTATTACGAGTCGACCTTGAGTGGAATAGTCTAGAAGTTGTATCAATCCTTCAAGAATTTGCATGTCATATTTATGCACAATTGTGTGGAGATATTACGGGACATAGAGAGCAGTCAAAGGAGAGGGCCAATGCAAATATTTAAATACTCAGCATCTGCAACATGAGGTATTTTGAAGAATACACTAATGAATTCCAAAATTACTATTCTAAAACTACGTACGAGAACTATGGAATGATGCAATAGCACAATCTCTAGAAGAAAATCTCTTACCATTCTTTACGGTATGATGAATTGCAGAAAGAGTCAGTGATCTCCTGAGGAAGCAATCTGTAGAGAACAAAAATTCCAAAACTGCTAAGAAACAACTCAGAGGAGTTGAAAATATGTGTCCCAATATGTTGGAGACTCCTACGCTGTGGGGATGTCACACATAAAGAAAATACAAAAATAAGTTCTATAGCAACAAAGCAGGAAATAATTTATCTTCTAGAAAAAAGCATAAATTCCATAAAAGCTTCAAAATAAGGTTTGAAGGAGAAAAAGAAAAATCTAGTTCTTGAAAAAGATTTTTCAAGAAAAAGAAAAGCGATTTTTCTAGTTCTTCTAGATAAGTGAAGAAATGCAGATGTTGGATGTGCAAAGCAAAATGGCATTATGCGAATGAATCTCCACAAAAGGATAAAAAATCATCAATAGCCCTAATTGAAGAGTATGAGGAAGCAATTGAGTATGCAAACCTAAAAAAGTTTGAGATTGCATATTCTGATGAAGAGAATGATTCAGTCTATTCTCTTGAGTACCCATAAGAAGATGAGCAAGAGAGTACTTCTTCAGAAAATTCAGAAGAAGAAAACAACGATATAGGACATCGTCCTATATTTGTGTTGCAACTTCTTAATTGGAAAAAAAGATAATACTAATATTATCAGTAGTTTATGTCTGAATCCAAGAAAATTCACATGTGACTTATGTAAATGTGCAGAAAATGAGTTAATTCCAATGTATTGTAGATTCAGGAGAAACTTATCATCAAGAATGCTTCATAACATAATTAAGGCGTAGAATAGGAGAAAAGGAATCTCATATTCTTGTAGAACATGAATATAAAAAGTTATATTATTGAATAGAAAAAGAGGAGGAGTCGAAAAAGGTTAGATTTGAAGAAGACTTAAAAAAGATGAGGTTGATAACTTCATTAAGTCTGAAAAAGGAATAAACATAGTCTGTTAATACTGTCGGAGGTACAATAGATTTTCTCATCAAGAATCCTATCATTGAAAGAGTCAATCTTTTCATGGAGTTGCAGACTGCACAAATAAAAGAAGAACAAATAAAAGAAGTTTAAACTAGCAAGTTCAACAACTACATTACCATAGGATTGAAGTTTCTCAAATACAAGAAATACCACTTGCATGCATTCGTCGGCAGTGGCTCAAGATATACTCTTGCAAAAAGAAATGTCATCCCCAATGAATACTGGGAAAAGCTCCAAGATCGGTCACTCGAGTTGCCATGGGAGAACATGAGATAATCATGGACATTATGGTTCACAATGTTAACATTTTCCTAGGCGGAGAAAATTTTACATGCAAGGTCCTTTGGCAATGTGAAAGTCAAGGAGCTAATGTATTGAAAAGAAACAATTTCCCTCTCCAACAAACTGTGATCAAAATTCACAAATGATTGGATTTGAGAAGAACCATAAGTTCTTCTGGGAATCTTGCCTTACAGAAGCAGTAAGTATCACCGGAAAAAGATTTACAAATCAATATCAAAGATTTTCAGCCAAGAGTGGTGATTACAAGCCAATTTTGGAGCCCGTTTTGTTGCTAAAAGACCATTTGAAAGAATATAGTGAGATAGTACGAGATATAAAATCAGAAAACTCTGAGTTAGGGGAAGAATATGACTTTTCTGAAAATAGATCTGATTCAAGTTCATTAGATCAAGAGAAGCTCAGATGGAGAAGAGGAATATCAGAGAGCATAACCTGAAGGTTTATGCTAACAAATTTGAGTAGAAAAAAGTGCCAACCATTGCGGAAATAGAGATTTTGATTAAACCAGTAATTAGTAAAAATCCCCAACTATACTAGGAAAGAGACTTGGTATATTGTTAGCTCAAAATGCACGATGCTAAAGCCATCTGCCATGTTAAGCACATCCCTCATTATAGAAAAGAAGACAGGAAAGAAATGGAAAGTCAAATTCAAGAACTATTTGAGAAATGGTTAATCAGACCTCATAATTGTCTCCATCATGCTCCAGCTTTCTTAGTAAGAAATCATGCATAACAAGTAAGGGAAAAGGCTAGGATGGTAATTGATTACAAAGACGTTGTTGGCACCTCTACTAGCATAGAGCTAATAGGAGCACTTTATGCGACGTTCTTAACATGTTTTTACCTCCATTTGTACTTTGCTTAACCTTTATTGTTGTACTATTGAGTCATTGAGTCTTGAGCGGTAATAGATGCATTTATGTGCTTACATGAGTTAAAAACGCAGAATTGGTCTAGAGTCCTAATTTGAGTAGGTATCCTTGTAGGACTAGGAAACCTGGTTGGATTAGGAGTCTTCATCTTTCTACGTTTTGGTCGCATTGGCGATATTTTGAGAGTCTTTCTTGCACTAGGAATCCTTGTTAGATTAGAAAACGTATCATTTGGGAAAGTCCTACTTGAACTGAAACTCTTTTTGCGAAACTCTTTTTGCGAAACTTTCCTAAATGAACTTTCATGTTCTAATAACTTACTTGTTCTAGTAAGTTTCATTTTTGCAAATTAGAAACTTTCCTAATCTAGCTGAGTTCATATATTACATGTGTTTTTTTAAGACAACAATTGTCTAGATTAGGACATAATTTTCAAAACTAATTATCTCTTACTTATGATTTTATTTTCTTATTTTCAGATTGGATTTAAGAGATAATACTAGAGAAAATAAAGGAGAAGCCATGCACATGGAGTCCTATCATCAACAAGTCATGCAACAATTAAATAGAAGATGATCATTAAGGGAATAAAGCATAGCATGATTTAAGAGATTAAAACATGACATTATAATAGGAAGTAAGAGAATAAAGGAGAGAGTTGTGCAACAAATAAATTAGAGGAAGAGAGATGCACGGAAGGAGAAGCTTAAAGAAGAAAGAAAAAATAAATGTGAAGATTAATTAAGTGAAAAAAAAAAAGAAATGAGCTATATGCAACCTAAAAGCTAGAAAATGACCATTAAAGGAATAAAACATGGTATGATTTAGGAAATAAAGCATGTCATGATTTAAGGGATTAAAATATAACATTATAATAGGAAGAAAGAGGCAACATCAAAGTTCAAACCGTGCAAGCCTACTCTTCCTCTTTCCTATATATATATAAGGCTTCACCTCTAAAATAAATCACTTCTATTTTGCATTCAAAAGCCAAAAGTCTAGTAAAATACTATCTCAAACATTCTTCACAAAAAACAACAAGTCGTTCTCCCCCCTATACAAATTCCACCTCCACCGAAATCACCATTAAAGACACACCTCTAAGATTTCTACAACGTGTGTTTCTCGCAACTCATCTCTATGACTTTGTTTGTTTTTGATTTTCTACAATACTTTGTCTATGAAGATTGTAGTATGATATTTGTGTGGGATTATTGTTTTGTATTAAGAATCAAAATTTTCAAATTGTTTTATTGGATTTTTGGTTCTTTGCCAAATTGATGGTTTCCTATAATTATTGAGTTTGTATTTCTATTGTTGTCTTCTAATAATCTTTCTCATACTTTTATATAATTTTCAGAAATGTGCATATGAATTTAGTGCTTGGATGCAGTCCCTAAGATTGTGTTTGAGTGCTAGATTCATCAACCATATCGACACAAATCGAATCATGCCCTAAGTAGGTTCGGTTTGTGTTGATTAAAGTGATAAAAATTCTGGAAATTTACATGTGAAACCATGGTGGGTGATGTCATACATGAAATATGTTTCAAACAAAGATTTAGTGCTTAAATGTAATTTTGTTTGATTTCTACTCTAAGTGTTATTGAATTCGATTGCATGCAAATTTAGATTAGGCCATAAGTCAATCTAAATGTTAATTGAAATCTTGCATGATTAGATGATCCCCTAAGACTCTAATTGTATTGGTGTCTAAAAACTATATAATTGGTCAAATTAGAATACGGGATAGGTTCGAACTTGTAATTATGAGGTGTAATGGTAAATTTAGTATAAGTTTGTTGAAGAGAAGTCGATCATGTAAATAGTAAGTTAGGATTTATTTTCAGTACTAGTTTTATAATTCAACTCAAATCCCCCAATTACATGATAAGTTTTTGATGCCCTTTTGATTTCCCGGACTGAACGATCTCTGCTTATGTTATACTAACGATTATGTTTTACATGGTTTATTATAAACGTTTTAATTAACGACCTATCATTTTGGCGCTATTGTCGGGGAATTGATAAAATCTAAATTCTTTTAATTGTTAATTTTGTACTATATTGTATATTTGTAAAAATAAATTCATATGAACAGTATGGTGAACAGTAACATTCAGTTTAAAAATGTATAAGTATTTTTTTACATCTTAAAAAAATAAAAATTAATCTCTATAAAAAAATTACTTTTTTTGTTTCTTTTGTAAAGTGTAAAAGTACTTGTAAATTGTAAAACAAAATACAATTAAATTGTAAAAAAAAAATTTATCTTTGTAAAAATAAATTTTGTACAGTAAACAGTAAATAAAAAAATCAATATATGTGAACAGTAATGGGTAACAGTAAAGTACGCACAGTAAATAAAAAAACATGAACATTAACTTTGTGAAAAAAATATATTTTATTTTATACTTTTTGTGATAAATGTTTTAATTTTGTTGAAGTATGCATATATGATACTTGTTATACTTAGATAAATTTTTAAGGAAGCTAAATGTTTGTTTATGCTTGTTTATTATAAGTTATAAAATGAACGGAATAAGTAAATTCATTTTGTTAATATTAGCGTTAGCCCTCCATTTGTATCTTGCTAAGGTCACTTGAGGTTGAGGGCGGCTTTTATTAACACTTTAGGGCCAGTCTAACACATAAAGTTATTCCGAGCTGAGTAAGGGGCATGTTATTTTCATTACCTTGGTTCAAGGTTTTAGAAAATTAGATCTCAGAGGCCCATAGACTGACATACATCTTAGTGATGAAGTTGATTGGGAAAACATCCTTTCGAGGATATGGCCCCCGTGGTGTCCAACAAATGAGGAATGCCTTGTGATTATCTCTGATTTTAGCTATCCAGCCTTCTGAAACAAAGGAATGAGTTTATGTTTAGACGACGTACGTAGGCCGCCCGTCCACCTCGATTTATAACTTAGAAAATAACTTTGTATAAATAGATGTATATAGTTTCAAAAGAAAAGGATATTCTAACTTTTAAGGTATATCAGATAAAGTAAGACCCTTACCTGGAGCTGTTTCAGTCCATTGCATAGTTAGCTCCTCTGCTCCACGTACCTTAAATGGTAGGATTATGTGTGAATAAAATCAATTAGACTTAGTAATACTTTGCACTTGTAGATTTCGTAACAATAAAAAAAATATAAAAAAGAAAAAAAATCAATCCGTAACAAACAAAGAAAAGAAAACGAAAGTGAAAAAGAAAAAGAAAGAAAGTGAAAGAAAGAATAGTTTGTATTTACTTATACTTGTATTTCATACTTTCTAAAGTTACTAATAATTGTTCTTTTCAAGCTCATGAATGACCAAGATTAGTGGTTGGTCCGAAGAGTTTAGTGCACGCCTGAAAAGAATTCAACCTCAAGCTCAGCTTGATAACGTTTTCATTAAGTCAGATTCATTTCACGAAGAGAGAGATTTTGGGTTCATTTCGCCATTTCCAGGTTCATCAAGTTGCAGTGGGCTCAATCCATTGTTCTTTGAGGATCCAGAATTAGAATTGTTGACAAGTTTGTGTCCTTTAGGCCAATTGAATTGCGATTTACATGATCCAGTGCCCACAGTTCAAAGCTGTACAGAGGACTAGGTTGCACGGAATCGGATACGGGTACGTGGAAGTGAAACGTTTGGAAACGCGGAAGCGTGTTTTTCAAAAAATTTAGGAAGCGGGTACGTTTTGGAAACGTCAAAATAAAAAAAAATATATAAATATATATAAATTATACAAAAAAATAAATATAATAACAAATTTTTAATTTAAGTAACTCAAAATCTCAAATAAAAAAAACATAAAAAAACCTTTATTTTTTGGAAACTCGCGTTTCCAATTCGGAAACTCGCGTTTCCACCGCGTTTCCAATTCAGAAACTCGCGTTTCCAAAACTCATTTTTCTGGAAACACGTTTCCGAACGTTTCCGGGCGTTTCCGGCACGTTTCCGGGCGTTTCCGGGCATTTCCGGCACGTTTCCGAGCGTTTCCGGAGTGGTTCCGGAGTGGTTCCGCTTCGGAAGCGGGAAACGTGGGTGTATGCACGTTTCCGTGTTTCCTAGACAGAGGAAAACTTAGTTCCAAAACCAGAAATGGCATCGATCAGATAGCAGAATGACCAAGTAGAAGGAGAAGTTGAGGGGACATCATCCTCTAACCTAGCGTACCATGTTCCAGAGGAGGGCAAAACGAGTGATTTTGAGTTGAAGAGTGGGTTCGCACATCATTTGCCTAAGTTCCATGGATTCTCAGGAGATGACCCCAATCAACATCTTACATTGTTTCAGTTCAATTGTGAGACCATGTGCCCTAGAGGAGCAGACATTCAGATTGTGAAGATGAGAGCATTTCCTTACTCATTGGAAGATCATGCTCAGAAATGGTTGTTTGAGGTGCCAGCTTGTGGGATTACTTTATGGACAATAATGGTAAACGAGTTTCTGTCAAAATAATTTCCATATTCAAGGGTGACTCACATAAAGAACCATATAACTGGTATTAAGCAAGGGCCGGATGAGTCATTTTACAATTACTAGGAGAGGTTCAAATCTCTTGTAGTATCATGCCCAGGTGGATCATTTCTAGACAAGAGTAATGTGGTAGCAAATGATCTATTGGAGAAAAGAGCCATGAACAATCATTAATTTGGAATATTTGCTAGTTCCACAAGACAAGTGCATGAGATAAATTCGAGTTCAAATTCTGCTCTAGAGGACAAGGTTGATAAGTTGTTCAAGATGATGAGTCATTTCATGAAGACTAGTGGAGCTCAAGTTTGTGGAATATGTACGGAGGGGCACTCTACTGATCAATGTCCTCAAGTTGCTTTTAGTGGAGGGTATGAGGAAGTCAATGCCCTTGGTTATCAAGGAGGTCAGAGGTACAATCCGTTTTCGAATACCTACAACCCTGGCCTACGTGATCATCCAAACTTTCAGTGGTCCAATAATGAGAATGTATTAAGGCCACATCAGAATGCTATGCAATTTGGGCCTCGTCCGGCTAGTTTGTTTAGACCACAAGCTTCACACTCAATGTTCCACCTCCTAACGTGGCTAGTACTCCTAATTATGATGAGATGTTGAAATCTTTAGATGTTAGACAAAGTCAATTGAATACCGTGACTCAAACTTTGGTGGTGGGTCAACAAGCGAATAACAAGGACATTGCAGAGCTAAAAAATGCATATGGGCCAGTTAGTAGACTTCATGGGCCATTTTTCTGAGCAAGGGAAGTTGCCAAGTGGTGTCATACCTAACCCAAGGAATGAGCAAGCCCAAGCTATCATGACAAGGAGTGGGCTCGAGCTAAAGGAGTGGCCTAGTGTTGTTAGGAAGACCCAAACGGCCCATGTTCTTGAGGAGGGTGACGAGATGACTATGATGAATGACTTGGAGAAAGATCCAGCTACCTCCAAGAAGGAGAGTGTGCCGATCCATGAAACATATAAAGGTACAAATGCTAACTCAAATAAATTAGTTATAATTAATCCTATTTCGTGTGTACATTTCCCTTCTAGGTTTGCAAAGAGCAAGAAGGATAAATCCGATGAGGAGGTGTTGAAGGTCTTTAGGAAAGTGCATGTTAACCTTCCATTGTTGGAGTGTATCAAGCAGATCCCTAAATATGCGAAATTTCTTAATGAGCTTTGTACTTTAAGAAGACAAATTAGGGAACAGAAGGTAGTGAAGATGAATGAGACAGTTTCAGTTGTCATCCAAAGGAAGCTACCCCATAAGATGAAGGATCCGGGAAGTTTCTTTGTCCCATGTAAAATTGGTAACAGATTATTTGATAATGTTATGCTTGATTAGGTGCTTCGATAAATGTCATGCCATATAATGTTTATCAATCACTAGGATTAGGACATTTGAAGAATGATAATGTGATTATCCAATTAGCAGATCGATCTAGCAAGTACCATAAGGGGTATGTTGAGGATGTCCTTGTGCAGGTCAGTCACTTGATTTTTCATGCAGATTTTTATATGCTAGATATGGAGGAATCACACTTGGAGACAACTCCACTGCTTTTGGGGAGACCGTTCATAAGAACTGCAAGGACATTCATCGATGTTGCAAATGGGAGTTTGACAATGGAGTTTGATGGAGATGTTATCAGCTACAATATTTTTGAGGCAATGAAGTACCCAGTTTATGACCTTAACTCGTGTTTTTCTGTGGATGATTCTATTGCACAGGTTATGTCAGAGACGTTGGAAGTATAGCAATTAACTATGGAGCAAGGGACCAGATTTGACAAGCATGGGGACCGTGTCCCAAGAGAGGAGTGGGCTGATTTTGAGCCCAAATGTTTCGAAATAGTGAATGAGCTTGAAGTTCAACCATACAAAAGGTATCCCTCTTTCTTGTCAATTCCCATTTCCACTAATAAATTGTTACATTCTGTGGTACATGCCCTAAAGTTAGATTTGAAGGAGCTTCTAGATCATTTGAAGTATGTGTACCATGGAAAGGATGATACTCTACTAGTTATTGTGTCATCAACATTGAGTAAGCAGCAAGAAGCTAGATTGATTGATGTGTTTAAGAGGAACAAGACCGCTATTGGATGGACATCGGATATCAAGGGGATCAACCCTACAACTTGTGTTCATATGATACTTTTGGAGGATGGCGCCAAGCCTACATGTGATGCTCAGAGGAGATTGCACACACCAATGATGAAAATTGTGAAAGATGAGGTGATCAAGTTGCTTGATTTTTGAGTGATCTATCTTATCTCGGATAGTCTGTGGATTTTCACTAGTGCAAATTGTGCCTAAGAAGAGTGGGGTGACTATTGTGAAAAATGAGGCAAATGAGATGGTACCCCAGAGGTTAGTTACCGGTCATAGGATATGCATTGATTATAGGAAGTTGAATACTACAACACGCAAGAATCACATGCCTTTGTCGTTCATGGACCAGATTTTGGAGAGATTAGCTGGACATGAGTTATATTATTTTCTAGATTGGTACAATGGGTACAACCAGAGATGCATTCATCTGGAGCATCAGGAGAAGACGATATTTACATGTCCATTTGACACTTTTGCCTATCGACGCACTCCTTTTGGGTTGTGCAACGCACCAGGTACATTTCAACGATGTATGCTTGCTATTTTCTCTGACTTTATCAAAAATATCATTGAGGTCTTTATGGATGATTTTAGTGTTTATGGAAAAGACTTTGATGCATGTTTAGAGAACTTAGAGTTAATCTTGAGAAGGTGTGTAGAAACTAACCTTGTGCTTAATTAGGAAAAATGTCATTTCATGGTGAATCAAGGGATAGTTTTGGGACATATTGTATCTGCTAAGGGTATTGAAGCAGACAAGGCTAAGGTTGATATTGTGCATCACTTACTCTCTCCCACAACTGTAAGAGATGTTCGTTCTTTCCTTGGTCATGTAGGATTTTATAGGAGATTCATCAAGGATTTTTCTATGGTGGCGAGACCTATGTGTACCCTATTGCAGAAGGAGGTGCCGTTCATATGGGATATGCATGTGAGAAAGTGTTTGTGAAATTGAAAGAGTTGTTGACTAGTGCACCCATCATTTGTCCTCCGGATTAGAACCTGCCCTTTCAAATTGATGTGCGATGCTTCAGACTATGCAGTTGGGGCAGTGTTGGGCCAAAGAAAAGAAAAGAAGCATACAGTGATTCACTATCCGTCTATGACTCTTAATGAGGCCCAAAAAAATTATTCGACTACGGAAAAGAAGCTTTTGGCTGTAATCTTTGCTTTAGAAAAATTTCGATCATATCTCTTGCATTCTAAAGTTATTGTGTATTCTGATCATGCATCCTTAAGATATTTGATGACTAAAAAAGATGCTAAACCCAGGTTTATCCGATGGATATTGTTGATTCAAGAATTAGACCTTAGGATTCGAGATAAGAAGGGAAGTGAGAATATGGTGGCCGATCATTTGAGTAGGATCGTGCGAGATGAGGATAGAGAGCCACTACGTGAGACTTTCCCAGATGAGCAACTCTTTGGGATAAAGGTAAGTGTGCCTTGGTATGCAGACATTGTCAATTATTTAGTTACTAAGACTTTTTCTAGTACACTTTCGCATGCTAATAAGGCTAAATTGAAGAAAATGGCTAGACATTATATGTGGGATGAACCGTATTTATGGAAACAATGTAGTGAACAAGTCATTAGGAGATGTGTCCCAGAAAAATCAGCATAGGTCAATTCGTAACTTCTGTCATAATGAGGCATGTGGAGGTCATTTTAGGCCTTGTATAACAGTTTTGAAGGTGTTGTAGTGTGGATTTTATTGGCCTACTATTTTCAAGGATACATACATATTTTGTGTTTCTTGTGATAGGTGTCAACGGACAGGTTAGATTGGTCCGAGAGATCAAATGCCCCTTACTCCTTTTATTACTGTCAATTTTTTTGATGTGTGGGGTATAGATTTCATGGGTCCATTTCCTTCATCTAGAGGTTTCTTGTATATCTTATTGGATGTTGATTATGTGTCTAAGTGGGTGGAGGCAAAGGCCACCAGGACTAATGATTCAAAAGTGGTTGCAGGTTTCTCAAGAACTAACATATTTTGCAGGTTTGGAGTACCACGTGTTTTGATAAGTGATTTAGGTTCTCATTTCTGCAACCGGACAATTGAGGCATTGCTCAAGAAGTATGGAGTGACCCACAAAGTTTCGACATCAGATCATCCTCAGACAAGTGACATGGCAGAAGTGTCAAACAGAGAAATCAAGGGAATTCTGGAGAAAACTGTAGGTCTAACAAGGAAGGATTGGAGTGATCGGTTGGATGATGCATTATGGGTCTACATGACCGCATACAAGACGCCTATTGGGATGTAACCATTTAGATTGGTGTATGGGAAGACATGTCACATTTTAGTGGAGTTAGAGCACAAAGCATGATGGGTGGTGAAGGAGTTTAACATGAGCTTAGATGAATAAGGTCTACATCGAAAATTACAGCTCAATGAGCTTAAGGAGATTAGGAATGAGGCTTACGATGCTTCGTGAATTTACAAGGAGAAAACATGTGTTTACCATGACAAAATGATTAGAGGAAAGAAGTTACAAGTGGGCTAGAAAGTTATGTTATTCCATTCGAGGCTTATGTTGTTTCCAGAGAAACTTCGTTCGCGTTGGGTTGGCCCATTTGTTGTTACTAACGTGTTTGCTCATGGTGCAGTTGAGATTCAAAGTGATACAACAGAGAAGACATTCAAGGTGAATGGGCATCGACTTAAGCCCTAATATGAGCCATTTGAGGAGCACACGTGTGAGGAGACAATTGTGAGAGATGCGCGTAAAGGAGAATGAACATGAGAGAGTCTAGGATGAGAGACTATAAAACTCAAGCGTTGCATGTGAGACAACCCATTTCAACCGTATTTATGGAGGAGTCGTCTATGAGAGTTTGAATGTTCTAATCCCTTCACTCTTATGGTTGAATTGTATGTGTTGATATGTGATCTTATTCTATGCTTGTGAATTACATTCTTACTATTGAGCTTACATTGAGGACAATGTAATTTTCTAAGTGTGGGGTAGGTTTACAAGTCTGTTTTGTGTTTGTTTGTTTGTTTCTGTAAAAAAAAAAGGTTAAAAAATGTGTTTGCTTTATTTGAGTCAATTGAGTCTTAGGATGCCCCTAAAGTATAGGATCATTATGTCTCTAAATACATAGATGATGGTTTTGCATTCCATAAGAATTGAATTATAAGTTTTATTAATAATGTGGATTTGGTATGAACATGTCAGATTTTGATTGATTGATTATGACATACATTTTTGGTCAGTTTAAAGTCCATAATAACCTGTGAGTTTTTGAGCCTATATGTAATTTCTTCAAGAGATGTAATATGAAATTTCGTGGTTGTTCATGAACCTCACTATTCTTTGCATATTCAAAAGCTATGACACATAGCTTTTAATGGACTATATAATTTACTAGAACTCAGTTTTGTGATTGTTGAAACTCTTAAGTCATAAAATGCTCTGATTTTGAAAAGGATTTATGGATCATTTCTAGGAATACCACAACTTTAGCCAAACAGTCATGTATCCTTTTATGTGCCATGTCTGGAACCCCTTAGTTGAACCTCATTTGAGCCTACATTGAGCTTTCTCTTCATCACTTATGTTATCTCCATGCTTACTATAGTTACCTCTACCTTGTCCTATAGACTTTCAGAATTCTTGTTGAGATGATGTTATGATGATGCATGAAATAAGTATGGGGTGAAAGACATTTGAAAAAAAAGAATAAACAATTTTTTAAGGAAGCATTGCCAAAAAAAACAAGAAAAAGAAAAAAAGAATGATGAACTCGACAAGAAAAGAAAAAAAAAGCTATGTTGTCTTCCATTTGTGATTTGGAGTTGAGTTGTAATTGAAGGTCTAAAAGTTTTTACTTGACCTTTGTCCATGTTCACTTTGTGGTTAGAATGATGATTGTGTCAAACTTGTTATATTTGGCCCATGATGATGTGTGGTGTTATAAAGATGATGTTTACTCTGTTAAGTCTATAGGATTACCTTTGTGATTCCTTGATATTCCATGCCTTTAGCTAAGCCTAAACACTTATCTTATCTAATGATCCTAATGATTCTTAAAATGAGCAAATCTTGGTTAGTGGAGATGATTACAAGAGTTGAGCATATGGTTTTGGTTCATTTGTGCACTTAGTTGTTAAATGAGGTTTTCCTCTGTTACTGACAAAGTGCTTTCATTTGTTGAAATATGCAAGTTATTTGATGCCTTAATATCATTTCTCTTGCATATACTTGTGTGTGAATGATAACCATGAATCTGAGTGAAAAGAAGAAAGTATGTCTTGTGAGGAGGATTGGATTGACTAAACATGTTAAATGCTTATTGTCTCGTATCTGACTTATTCATACTATGAAGCATGTTTATGAAACTTGGAATTTATGTGCTTACACTCTAATGCTTAAACTTGAAAGTTATGTGTTTTGAGATTCTGAGACAATCATTTAGGGGAAATAGTGTCTTGTTTAGTTTAGTTTTGCTAAGAGACTAGCAAAAACCAAGTGTGTGGTAGTTGATAAGAGCATTTTGTGCGACGTTCTTAACATATTTTTACCTCTATTTGTACTTTGCTTACCCCTTATTGTTGTACTGTTGAGTCATTAAGTAGTAGTAAGAATCTTGGGTAGTATTGGATGCATTTATGTGCTTACATGAGTTTAAAACGCAGAATTGGTCTAGAGTCCTAGTTTGAGTATGAATCTTTGTAGAACTAGGAAACCTAGTTGGATTAGGAGTTTTCATCTTTCTACGTTTTGGTCGCATTGACGTTATTTTGAGAGTCCTTCTTACACTAGTAATCCTTGTTAGACTAGGAAACGTATCATTTGGGAAAGTCCTACTTGAATTGAAACTCTTTTTGCAAAACTTTCCTAAATGAACTTTCATGTTCTAATAACTTACTTGTTCTAGTAAGTTTCCTTTTTGCAAATTAGAAACTTTTCTAATCTAGCTGAGGTCATATATTACATGTGTTTTTTTAGGCATAAATGCCAATTTGCACCCCAAATTTGGCTGAAATTGTCAATTTGCACCCCGAACTTAGATTTGAGTCAATTTACCTCCTAAACTTAGTAAAAATTGCCGATTTACACCCCAAACTTGTATTTGAGTCAATTTACCTCCTAAACTTGGTAAAAATTGCCGATTTGCACCCCATTCGTTAAATTTAACTGTTTCTATCCAATTTTGCGTCACATGTCATGCATTTAAGGGGTAGTATTGTCATTATATATTTATTCATATTGAATAATGAAATAAATTAATAAAATTACTTAAGAGGAACACTTGCTACAATGTGTGTTTTTTCGAAACATGTTATTGATTTATATATTTATTATTTTATGTGATATGGTATGTTAAAAGATATTAGAAAAAATATAAATAAATAAATACATTGAAAATTAAAAATAAATGTGTGTTCCGAGAGAATTACTATTCTACCATTGTGTGTGTCTTAGCCTTATTAGGTTTTCTGTTAGAGATAGATTCGCATGTCTGTAATAGATTATGACTCCGAATCCTACGGGATTTTGGTTATGTAATGCCTATATATTGGCGTCATTATCAATCAATAAGCGGTTACGTTCTGTTCTATTACGTCGTTATTATTCTCGTTTTGTTCATCCTCCAACAATGTGTACATATAAAAACATATTTATACGCAACACACTATATTTGAATGAGTGGGTATATTGAATATATAATTCAAAATAGGGTTAAGTAGGTAGAAAAAAAGATATAAATAAATAATTTGATTAACGAAATAATCCTCATTTTAAAAGAATATTTTTATTTATTTTTAAGAAAAATATAAATATATAATGACAATACTACCCCTTAAATGCATGACATGTGACGCAAAATTGGATAGAAACAGTTAAATTTAACATATGGGGTGCAAATCGGCAATTTTTATCAAGTTTAGGAGGTAAATTGACTCAAATACAAGTTCGGGGTGTAAATCGACAATTTTTACCAAGTTTAGGAGGTAAATTGACTCAAATGCAAGTTCGGGGTGCAAATTGACAATTTCAGCGAAGTTTGGGGTGCAAATCGGCATTTATGCCTTTTTTTAAGACAACAATTATTTAGATTATGACATAATTTTTAAAACTAATTATCTCTTACTTATGAATTTATTTTCAGATTGGATTTAAGAGATAATCCTAGAGAAAATAAAGGGGAAGCCATGCATATGGAGTCCTATCATCAACAAGTCATGCAACAATTAAATAGAAGATGATCATTAAGGGAATAAAACATAACATGATTTAAGAGATTAAAGCATATCATTATAATAGGAGATAATAGAATAAAGGAGAGAGTTGTGCAACAAACAAATTAGAGATGCACGAAAGGAGAAGCTTAAAGAAGAAAGAAGAAATATATGTGAAGATGAATTAAGTGAAAAAAAGAAAGAAATGAGCCATATGCAACATAAAAGCTAGAAGATGATCATTAAAGGAATAAAACATGGCATGATTTAGGAAATAAATCATGACATGATTTAAGGGATTAAAGCATAGCATTATAATAGGAAGAAATAGGCAACATCAAAGTTCAAACCGTGCAAGCATACTCTCCCTCTTTCATCTATATATATATAAAGCTTCACCTCTCAAATAAATCACTTCTCCTTTGCATTCAAGAGCCAAAACTCTAGCAAAATACTATCTCAAACATTCTTCAACAAAAAGAGCAAGTCATTATCCACTGTATACAAATTACATCTCCACTAAAATCACCATTGAAGACAAACCTCTAAGGTTTCTAAAACGCAACTCATCTCTATGATTTTGTTTGTTTTTGATTTTCTACAATACTTTGTCTATGAAGATTGTAGTATGATGTTTGTGTGTGATTATTGTTTTGTATTAAGAATCAAAATTTTCATATTGTTTTATTAGATTTTTGGTTCTTTGCCAAATTGATGGTTTCCTATAATTATTGAGTTTGTATTTCTATTGTTGTGTTCTAATCATCTTTCTCATAATTTTCAGATATATGCATATGAATGTAGTGCTTAGATGCAGTCCCTAAGATTGTGTTTGAGTGCTAGATTCGTTAACCATATTGACACAAATCGAATCATGCCCTAAGTAGGTTCGGTTTGTGTTGATTAAAGTGGTAAAAATTCTGGAAATTTGCATGTGAAACCATGGTGGGTGACGCCATACATGAAACATGTCTCAAACAAAGATTTGGTGCTTAAATGTAATTTTGTTTGATTTCTACTCTAAGTGTTATTGAATTCGATTGCATGCAAATTTAGATTAGGCTCTAAGTCAATCTAAATGTTAATTGAAATCTTGCATGATTAGATGATCCCCTAAGGCTCTAATTGTATTAGTGTCTAAAAAATATATAATTGGTCAAATTAAAATACATAATAGGTTCGAACTTGAAATTATGTGGTGTAATAGTAAATTTGGTTTAAGTTTGTTAAAGAAGTCGATCATGTAAATAGTAATTTAAGATTTATTTTCAGTAATAGTTTTATAATCTAACTCAAATCCCTCAATAACATGATAAGTTTTGAAATCCTTTTGATTCCCCGGACTGACGATCCATGCTTATTCTATACTAACGATGATGTTTTACAAGGTTTATTATAGACGTTTTAATTACAACCACTACTTGTATAACTTAAGGCTATTTGCCTATACTAGTAGATTCAAGTGAACCACTATACTTCTTGTGTCAAGCTAACACTCACTATAGCTAACTATGTGATTAGCCACCCCAATAATCACCACGTTAACATTGGCGCCATTTTGTGGGAAACCAACGAATAGCTTCGTCACTCACCGCGAGTCGGAATTTAAGCATTCTCCGCAATAAAAGATATATTTCTAGAACTCTTGATTTAAAGTTGAAGTGCCTTAGCTGCGGCGCAACAAGGACAAACATAATTACAAACAAATATTGACCGGTCATTGACCATCCATCTTCTTTCATGGAGGTCGAAGTCAATGCGCAGTGTCAGGAAGCAATTATACATACTTCCACTCATGATAAGTAACTACGACGCAACGGAAAAAAATCATCAACCAACCATCTGTGTTACAAGCCCAGCGCATCAAAGGAACTTTGATGTCCAATTACTCTGGACACCTAGAAAGTTCTCTTTACACCACCTATCTGGTGGTCACCGCCCCGTAGTATAATGAACTCCTTGCAGTGGAACATATTCTCCGCATCCAAAACAACAAAGGCCACTCCGCCGCAGCACAACACCGCAGAAGTATAACACACTAACAACATCGTCGACCCTTCACCTCCTTGAGCACACTGAGCATAAGTATCACTCTCTAGATGGATCTATAAGTCACTATATGGCTCAACCATGATATCCATAGCGTATCTCGTCATACAAGCTTTCCAACAATAGCCGAAAGTCGCCAAGACACTACTGAGAAGTCACTTTTTCAGCCTCGCTAAGATGACTCTATAGTAAGCTTAGAAGACACTTGTCCCACATTGAAATATATGTAAATGAGAAGGGTTCCCTTACCTATAAAAGGGACCCCTCATCCCACTTAGAAAAGATTCCAGCCACTACTTGTATAACTTAAGGCTATTTGCCTATACTAGTGGGTTCAAGTGGACGTATGTTGGTTGCATCACTTAAGTATGAGTATGTGCATTTGTGTGTGAAGCTACCTACTCCAAGTATAGGAGGTCAAGTTTTAGTAAGGGATTGGGGAAAACTCAACTCTAACTAGATTTCTGCAAGAAAAACTAGAAAAGCATGCATTCTATTTTTTTACAAGTTCATAACCTTAGTCCTTTGGAAGCTAAGAGTCATGGAGATGGTATTAACAAGTGGTAGTGAATCGGCTTGGTTGATTTTAGAATTAAGCTAAGCAAACTAGTTATTGCACAAAAATAACAAAGAAAGGTAAATGTAGAGATATAATCAAAAGAGGAGTAGAGACTTGGGCAATGCACCTAGCCTTACTCATGTACAAATGTCAAGATTAATGCATAAACATGTTTGACAAACTTCCCCCTAGTGCTTTGGTGAAGCTACCAAGAAACCAACTAATCATGCAATTTAACGTCTTTTGGAGCCAAATTAAATCACACAACCTTAGTCCCAATTATATTACCTTTATAATACAATTGGGCTATTTACCACAAGCATAACACCTCCTTAGAGTAATTACACTCATGACACAAGCATTAAGTTCAAGGTAAGAAATTCAAGGAACTTAATATTTCACGTAAGAAACACTAAGCCATCACCTAAATGCTACACATGCTCACGGATTCAAGAAGTTGTCAAGTTCAAGTTTTGATTCATTAATTACCTAAACATTTTTTTAGGTGACAAAACTAGCAATACATTTAGTAAGCATTTTAAGTGTAGAAGCACATAGATTCAACATGCATCAACATCAATTAAGAGTAAAATGAATTCATTAGCACATGAGTTTGGCTAGGGCTAGCCTAGCCTCAAATTCAACTACTCATAACTCATTAAATATAACAAACCCTTCAAAATAAAATACATCAAAAACGAATTAGAGTAAAGAGAGAAGAGATTACCAAGGGTTTGGTACAAATGATACCAAACCGTACCTCTAAAGGTTCAATACCCACAAAAATGTAATAAGAAAGAAAGTATTTCTAAGTATGGTATTAATGGGTTCTAACAAAGGAAGAACTCCATGAACACTATACTTTATCCACACAATCTAGGAACAAAGAACAAGGGTTGAGGATGATTATGAGTAGAGGATGAAGAGAGTGAAGTGAGGATGGTTTTGGTAAAATCCCTAAACTATTACAACTTTTTACTCCAACCCAAATCTACGAAACAAGTTTGTGATTGATCAAAGGTGTAAATGATCTTTGGTTTTTGGTAAAACCCCAAGACACTTTACACTTTTCTCTACACAACTTGATATTTATGACTTAGGCCTAAGAAAATTATGTTAAAACTATGGAAAAGATGAAGTTTTGATAGAGTTTTAGTGTGGTAAAGGAGGTTGCACGAATTTGGAAAGAAGGAGGGTATTTAAAGGCCTTAGGGTCACAAATGAAGAGTGAAGATGTAAGGGGATGAATGACTAGATATGATGAACAAATGTGGAAGCAAAAATTGTGAATCTTATTCTTGAAATGGTGCCCTTCATTTGTTTTCTTCTATTTTGAATATGAATTTAAATTTAAATCCCTAATTCATGGAGCACAAATTGTGGATATTAATCTTGAAATGATTCACTTCATTTGTCTTCTTCTATTTTGAATTTGAATTGTAAATTAAAATCCACAATTCATGATTCACCAATGCTCCATTGGCTTATTGACTTCAGCCACCACCATTTCCGGCAACCACATTCTCATCGCCGGAGTTTAACCAGCATTTTCCGGCGTTGACTTTTGTTTTCTTGTGAAATCTCCACATTTGCTATTCTTGGCTTGAAACTTTCACCCGAATATAAAATGTTCGTTAAATCCACTCATTTTGACGTGTTTCCGATCATTTGCACATTTTCCTAGCATGAGTAGGAAACATAATAAGAAATAAATAAATATACAAAAAGATAAAGCAAAAGAATAAGAATAAGACAAACATTACTAGGTTAATATTAACCTAACAACGTAGCCTACCCCAAGAGAGAGAGGTGAACCACTATCTTCTTGTGTTAAGCTAACACTCACTAATAGCTAATTATGTGATTAGCCACCCCAGTAATCACCACGTTAACATACGTCAACAAGAAAACCATTAAAGACGGTTATCAAATAGCTCAAGTGAGAGTCCTCATAAATCGACTCAAATGAGCTAAGATCTTTTCCAAATTTGACTCTAACTCAGGATTTTGGCAAGTAAAAATGCACCCAAATTCTATAGCCTTAACAGCTTTTGGAACAACACAAGGGCATTACGAATGGCTAGTTATGTCATTTGGTCTTAAGCAAGCTCCGTCTATTTTCCAAAGGAAGATGGACAACATTTTCAAGCCCTATTCAGATTTATGCATAGTTTATATAGATGACATCTTAGTCTTCTCAAGGACTATAAATGAGCATCTGAAGCATTTGGAGCAGGTGTGCAAGCTTATTGTTAAAAAAAAGAATCATTTTAGGACAAAAGAAGATACATCTGGTTAAAGGAGAAATCAACTTCTTAGGCATTCATGTTAAAGATAAACAGATTCATCTCCAAGAACACATTGTCAAGAAAATCAGCCAATTCTCAGATCAAATCCTTGATGCAAAATCTTTGCAAAGGTTTTTAGGTGTTGTCAATTTTGCCAGGGACTTTATTCCCCAACTCCCCAAGTTAGTGGCTTCACTGCTTTACTCTCACCAAAAACTAGTTCCAAGAAGAAATGGTGTTTCACAGAAGATGACAGTAATAATGTTAAAAAGATCAAGGAGCTAACCAAAAATCTACCCCATATACAACTACCATAAGAAGGAGATCTAATCATCCAGCAGATAGATGCGAATGATTATTACTGGGCATGAGTAGTTTTGACAATAACCCCAAATACAAATCGAGAAAAGATTTGTAAATTCCTATCAGAAAAGTTTAACGCGGCGGAGTTAAACTATTTTCCACTGTGGATAAAGAGGTGCTAGCTCTAATCAAAAGCATCAAAGGTGCTAAGGCATTTTTAGGAAGCAAATTTGTAGTTAGAACAGACAACAAGAGAGTTAAAAAAATTAAAACTAAAAATTAACTGATGCAACAGATAGAGGAAAAATATTGAGATGACAAATGTTCTTATCTTAGTATGAATATTATGTAGAAATGATTGTAGGTACTAGGTAACAAGAACTTTTTTCCAAACGCCCTCATGAGAGAAATGACAACATTCAGAAGAGGAGTGGAGATGAAGATGAAAGACGAAATCCTAGAAGCAGAAGATCTGAACCATAGTCTTTGGGACAGATACAGAAGTGGAGACCAGATTGTTGGACCTATACATGACGGACTAGGTTATCAGTTCATTGTGTCATATGGAACAACTAAATCAACCTCGTCTACAACTTATGACAAAATTAAACCAAAAGGATAGGAACAAAGGTCTGAAGGAAAAGCTGAAGACACTAATGAGGAAGAAAAACTATGTAAAGAGTATTTGTTGTGTCCTAGTGAGACAACCTCAACTGATCGGTCTCAGGGTAAAATACCGGCTAGCCCGTCTCAAACGACAGACGGTAAAAACATACCAAGTCCGTTGATGGATGTTGCTTTGCTAAAAAGAAAAATAATCCCTTTTAGGGGGAAAATGGTTGAGGTCACTGGAAATAAAAATGTTCATAGCTATCCTATAAAGATATGTAAAGAGCCAGTATTCAAAACAGAGAGGCTATTGGCTTTCAAGCATAAGATCGTCATGGATAACGTTCTACAAGCTTTTTATGAGGAAGACAAAGAACATTCGTTGAGAAGCCTCAATGCCCTGATAGAAGAATCGTATGGAGTCCATGCAAAAGAAAAAGAAAAGGAAAATTCAAAGGAAGGCGATTCAATGTTCAAGTATTTAGAGGGTCCTGAAAGCGTGCGAGTTTTTATTTCAGCCTTAAATGAATTAGCTTGGTGGGAATTTCACTACAAAATTGGAGATGGTAAAATGCTTTCTTCCACCTTAACAATAGTTTCTGGCCTTGGATACACATGATAGACATGGCCTTGGATTACCATGGAAAAAAAAAGGTAAAATGCTTTCTTCCACCTTAACAATAGACAAGGCCATGTCTATCATGTGAATCAAAAATATGGTCTGAAGAGATTATGAGTCCAGCCTTTTGACTAGTGGAGAAAAAGTCATTGTCACATGTTATAATCATCCTTCACTAGATGCCTGTGATTTCTTCTCAGATATCATGAGAAATGAAATAGATGGAACTCCAGAAACCACCACATGGTTGAAGAAAGTAGAGAAAGAAAAAGGATATAAGATTTCCTATCATTTTCCTTATGATTTAGATCTAGATGAGGATGACACAAAGCAAGAAGACATACATGAGAGCCAAGATTCTTTGACAGATTATGATTGTGCAGATGGAGAATATTACAATGTCACAAAAATGATGGAAAAGTAAGAGTTGCTAACGCATCCAAACAAGGAACGTGAGCTGCCGACGCATCAAAACAAAAAATGTATCTTTCTGCCTTTGTGGTACAATTTTCCGACGCATAATAACAACCAGCTTTATTTTGCAAAAGAAAAAATTAGCAAAGATAAGATTCCTTGTCGTCCATTTTCTTAAGGGAGTTTTGATTGATGCTTGGAGTCTGAGTGCTATATAAGGAGGGAGAACCTCTTTAGGAAGACATTGAAAAGAAGAGAGAAAAACTTGAGAAAGAAGTTCCGACCACCTTTCAAAGGAAGAGAGTCTAGTGTTCTAGTATTGTAAATAAGTAAGTGTGAAGAAATAGATAGTTTCAGTGTGAGTGTGAGTGTGCCTATTCTGTGTACAATATATTTTCATTGTAATCATCCGGTGTGGAGTGCTTTTATTATAAGTAAGTTTGTATTTATTTTAGTCATGAATAGGTAAACAACTTTACCCAAGAGGGAGGATCTAGGATTAATGTTTGTATTAATGTTGAATAAATAAAGTTTATCTTATGCCCTAAACTCCGTCGCAAAAATATTTAGATTTGCACGAATTTTCTATTTTTTATATATACTTAGTGAAACTACATATCTTATCTGTGTTTTTTAGAGCCTAGAATTATTGCTTCTGAGAACAGTAGTGATTCCGCCAAAGAAAAGTAACCATTTAGACATAAGTCGTCATTATGTGAAAATCATTGGCATGTTGAAGACTAGTTCCTAGGAAAATAAAACTAGGTTCATAGAAGTAAACAAAAAAATTACTATCTAAATTTTACTTTTTACGTTTATTGTACATGACTACTGTTCATAGTCACTCTTCACGCTGCCTACTATAGTGTATATTTTGAGTGGAAATATATTCCTGCTGAAAGAATCAATTCCGTTAGTTGTCAACATTACTTGGGAAACGAGTAGTTCATTAGAATTTGAACTTGCCCATCTAGCAGGGAATCCATTTTGTGTTTCGAAAATGATCCAAAGCCTATCGTACTTCAAGTCCCTGATTTTTACAGTTTTTCCCCACAAGATGAATTGAGAAATATTAAAATTGGGTATCTTCGTCCCCGAGACTCATGAAGTGTCAAGTAGAAAGAGGGAAGTTTCTCCGCAGAAAAGGTCACTCACTAAGCAATGGAGGTGTCAAGTCATGCCAAATGAAGATAAGGGATCTTCCTTTCTTCTTCAATCAGCTGCTTTTCTTGGGGTTCACTCTACTGAGGCCCCTTCAGTCTTGAAACACTTCAAATTATTGAGGCCGCCTGGATTTGTTTGCATGCTCATATCTCTTATATACACCAGAGCTTGAAAAAAGATTGGAAAAAGAAAAAAGACATTGGGTCTTTCATTCTTTCATGAAATACCAGACATGAAGCACACATATAAGTATATCCAGAATTGACAAAATGCTTGCAGAACAGACATCAAAGGACCACCTCCTATTTTCTTCTGATAATGATGGGAATCTCATTCTTGTCCGTTGAAATTGCAGAACTCATGGCACGATTATTTCATTGGCGATACATCCAGAATACAAGATCAATGAATAACAACTTTCCATGTCACTAAAATCAGGATCCTGAATTATCAAAAACCATGTTACAGTAAAAATCTGCTGATCTTTATTTCTAGCCTAAATTCAAAAGACAATCTGATATTGCATGGATAAATTTGGGGACTGCAGTACCATAACACCAGTTGCACCAGCTGAAGTTCAAGACTGATCATGGATTCATGGGTTATAATGGATGCAAATATAGCCCTCTACCCATCTGCCTCTTACTAAGATCTATCTGGTACTACGAAAAATGTCTTCTGTATTCATATTTACATTCGGGAAAAAGTTAAATTATGAGTTTACATGTAATATCTCACCATATTACTCAACTGACTGGATGCAATACGATTACAAAATGAAATTTTCTTATTTCATCTTTGATTCTACACAAAACCACTTTGTAACTTTCTATTCCCATATATCCCTTAACAGGTAGAATTTAGCACAAAGACAATTAGCATAGACGACAAAATTACTAGACAAAACCAAAGGTTGATTCGGCTGTTTGTAATACTTGTATTACAGTTCACCAAAAAAAAAAATAACCACACCAGGAACAGGAAGTTTCCAATTGATGTTTGAGCGTGGAAATCATTACGTCAAGTTAACACACCTTACAACTCCTCCTACAGTAGCCAGGAAGGTCAGCAGACCCAACCATATACTCTCGGTTCTTGGTGCATTCCCCAAGGGCAGCCCATCTCTCACAACTCTCATTTAGATCTGTGCAGTTTCCACCAGTATCCAAGATCTTGTCAAATGAGTCAACATGAATCCATTTAGTCGCTGACCATTTCTCTCCCTCAATCACTGGGCACCCTGCATGGAGACTATTTGTGTCTGGAATAGCGTTTGGGTGGAGACTGAAGAATAGAAGGGCATCTCCTCTTCGTGGTTTCACTAATTATGTCCAAGATGGAGAGAGAGAAACAGCAAATAACATCAAACCTTATACAACCTACAAATTAACAAAATTTCTACAACTATTGATAGAAGCGCTGCTAATTTATCTAGAGCTTGATGCAGAATTAGCAAGTATTATCTAGAATGATTCTAGGAATATTTTATGTTCCAAGATTTAACGTTTACATTATCAGAGCTTTTACCTGCAATTCCTTTCTTTGCACAGTCGGAGAGACTTGCATCTGGTTCTGCAGCCTTACGGTGATGAACTTCCTGCACAAAGATTGGTTTACTAAAACAACCAGTAATAATATTAAAAAGGAACAAGAAAGCTGGATAATTATTACCACCCGATCCTTCTACTGATGAGCATGATAAGTAATTTGTTAATTTAGTTAATTTTTATTTATTTAATTTTTATCGCCAGGTATCCTCAACACTTCATGCTTATTATAACAGACAATGGGTTGGAACAGTACATGCAATGGAAGGTTTTGCTGATTCTAATGTAATATTGAAGGCAATGAATTTTCGCTAATCCAACTGTAATATAAAAAAATGCAGTGCAGATTCAGGTCTGAAACATGAAGAATTTAAGGGCTAATACAGATGAGGTATAAAAATTTGATACTCTTACAAAAGGAACCAAGTTAGATTCTGAGACCCATACGACACTAAAATCATTGAAATTCTGATAACATTAGCCCATATAATGGAGCTAAAGTTTGCTCAATGGAATGGAAAAAGTAAATACTCCAACTAACCTCTGCTAGAGGAAACACTGTTTCACCACCTTTGGCCACATCAGTAAGATACATGAGTACAGTTGCTACACGATGTCCACCTCGTGCAATGTTGACCTTGTCAGCAAAGTAATCATAGTGTGGTTCATATTTCTGCCCAGGCTCATATCTCAGTACTTGTATGTCTTCTCCATTCTCTTAGGATGAAAAAAAGATACATAAATGCGTGTACCAAAATATTAAGAGTCTGCTTATAGATCATCTCATTCTTTAATCTTTATCGATCTAGAATTGAAAATACTCACTCAATGTTGTAAGAATAGACAACCTCCGAAACCTTATCAAGCTACTAATATTCAATATTAGTCTAAATTTCCTTACCCGTTTTACGTCTGAAGCAGTTCGGGCATAGTGGGACTTATATTAAAACTTAATTTTTTGTTTTGTCTTTATATTTTTCTTCTGGTCTTCATTTTGACATCAGTTATCAGAATATCAGTACAAGTAGACATCCAGATATTTGGCTCATCATATATAGATGTGCTCAAACAAAAAGAGGAATACGAGAGTAAAATAATAACCACGTCAAAAGCAGATCGACTTGTTGCTTCACATATTTGTGTCCCATACCTCCCCTACTAGATGCATCTATATTCATATATACCTATTCTTGTGAAGCCTGTGTGTTCCTTTCCAAATTATGGCTGGTAGAGTCCACACACTTATAAGTTCCTTCCAAGCTACCAATAGCCTTTTTATGGAAAATAAACAAGATCGAGCCTTGCTTCATCACAGTCGGTGAACTCAATTGGACATCAGACTGCCATTTACGAGACCTTATTTGCAGTGGAGGCCAGGGGAAGGTCTTAACTCTTAGTATTCTAAATTTTTTACCACTCTGCCGCACAATACCAGCAGAACCAATTCCCATACACTTAAAGGAAGGTCCCATTTTCATGCACCCATAGAAACCGGACCTATGAGTCAGCCAACTATAATCTAAAAACTTTAACCATTCCACTGTATATGGTCAGAATTGACAGTCATACATGATAAAATTTAACTTCTTCTCATTCACTACTAAACTTTAAAGATCAATAAATGCAATACTGGAGAACTCACTCAAAGGGCATAAATTGATTTCTAAATCATTGAATTGAACGATAGACAAACAGTGACATTAATTTGATCACTTAACAGTAACTACATACTCAACATGATACCGAAAAAAAAAACAACGTAAACGGTATGCTTCTGTAATCTACTTACCTTTAGGGAGAAAGGTCCATGTTGCCAGCTTCTCCTCTATACCGGCAATAATATGATCCTAAACACAAAAGGATTCAAATTGCACAAACACATTACATACATACATGTAAGTAACCATTTCAACTCTCTCAAATCCACATTGTCTAATTCAAGTAACGTTCTTTTCGGGCCGAAAATCTTCCCAAACAAATAGAATGCACACATAATAAAGCACAGATTTTGACCACAAATGAAAATGGTGGGAGACAAAACCTTGGCCTTGGGGATGAACATGCCGGAGCTGGTGCGAACCTCGCTGAGCTTGCTCTGACCGGACAAATTATCGGCGACGGCCGATCTCTTCAGCTCCGATTTCGCCTAAAATCCCAAAGAACCAGAATTGCTCAAGTTTTACAGAAACTAAACGAATTGAAACGTGCGAAAGATCACAAGCTACTCACAATGGAGATCAAGTGGTCACATTCGAGCTCGGAGAGTAGACCTTGGTACACGAAAGCTCTGAAATTGATGATCCAATCGTTCAAAGTTTGAATCTTTTTGATGATTTAGTGATTTACAGATAGAGAAAAGAGAATGAGGATGGGGAGAGTACCTGGGGTTCCATGAGATCTGCTTGACTTTGGAGGGGTTGACTGTGAAGGTGGCAGAGGTGGTGGTGGTGAGTGAGAGAAGGAAGAAGAGGAAGCAGAGGTGAGTCTTCATTGAGATTTGAATGGAGAGGTTTTCAGAAAGGGAAAGAGAGTCGATTCAACTTCCGGTGATGTTTCTGCAAATGGGAATAAGTCTCTAGTTCTCAACTTCTAATAAATCCAACTCTGCTCATCTATGGCGCCATCTAGCGTGACACATTGGATAGAGTAGCCTCTAGATTCCCACATCGTACAATGTCAAACACAAGAGCACTAGTAGCTGCACTTGACACAGAATCAAACCAACTAGCACACATGAAGCTATAATTACAATTGGGTATACCCTTGATTACAAATAGCAAAATATTAGCTCATGTGGACTAAACCAACAGTTACTGTCCGTAGCCATCCCAAGACCGTGGCTCAATAACCCTCAATTACCCCTTAAATATTTAAAAGTAACAACAATTACTGATCAGATATTCATAACAACGGTGAGTGAAGAGAGGGGTGGAGGCTGTCTTTCAAGTTCAGTGGTGTTGGAGGGCGGCGAAGAGTTGTTTTTCGAGGATCAATGGCTTTAGAAGGCGGCATAGGGTTATTTTTGATGTACAGTGGCCTTAGAAGCGCGACGGAGGGCAACAAAGACTTGTTTTTTTAGGCTAAGTGGCATTAGGAGAGCGGCAGAGTGGAAAAGATTGATATCTAAGGCTCAATAGCATTAGAGAGGTACGTAATTTAGATTATGTTGCATTAATGAGACTTAGGGCTTTTTATGAAGTAATTAATATGATTACCTTAATGTGGTTAATATGATCCCTAACTGGTAGTGTAGGAGGAACATATCTTGAATCATTTTCAACTTAGTAAACAATTGTGAGATACTGTCTAATTTGATTTTTGACATCACGAAAATCTAGTATGCATAAACTTCATGAGAATCGCTTACAAACTTATAGTACAGACCTCTGGTAAATGAAAATGAGAATTGCAGATAAGCGCTCATCTTCTTAAGCCAATCTTTACATCACTAAAATTGTCAGTATGTCACTCAAACACCATCCTTTTTCTTCATCCAATTACTTTCATTACAAGTAATTACAAATTTACAATGCTTACATAACATTGTCTTGCACGTTGATATGTTCTCCTGGTTTTAAACAGATTAGCTTCTGCATTTTGAATTCAAACTAAACTCTTCATCGATTCTTCAACAGAAAAATTCACACCTCAGTACTGCGGCCTAAATCAAAGTCGAGACGCTTATCCGTATCAGTTAAATACTTGGTGGAGTTGTACTCATCTGCATCTAAGAGCTCCTCAGAATATGTTCTCTGAAGCTTTTTAGACTTCTGTCGTTTCTTTACAAGATCCAAACTCTCTTGATCACCTTCTAAAACCTGGACAATCTGTGGTAGGTTCAAATTCACATCAGAATATGTATCTGACTGTTGAGCTTACATTGCCAAAACGAAAAAAAATTATGAACTTGATAAAATGAAGTAAACGTGCCTGCCTCATTTGTGGTCGATTTACTGAGGACTGCTGTAGACACATTGAAGCTATCGAGGCAAGACATTTCATTTGTTCCATGTTGTAGCCGTCAGCAAGGCTCGGATCAGCTAGCTCTTTCACATTATTTCTCATGAGTAAAGGTTTGGCCTGAAGAGTTATGTTCAAAACAGGAATGAAATTGTTTTGCAAATATTTCACTACTACTACCAAGCACCTTCAAATAAACTGAGAAACGGGAGGATACAGAAGAAAACATACCCACATGACAAGGCTTTTATGTGAGCTATCCAAAGCTTGCCGGCCAGTGATGAGCTCTAATATTAGTACTCCATAAGCGTAGACATCAGTTTTTTCATCTACTATGCCATGCATGAAGAACTCAGGGGGAAGGTAGCTGTATTGGTTGGGGGAGTGGAGTTTTGTTAAGATTTCTTAACTTAGTAAAACCAAATTAAAAGACAAAATTTGCATAGGTTCAAATTAACTAACCCAAATGTGCCTTCAAATTTTGATACAATGTGGTGAGTCCATTGATCTGGAAGCCACTTTGCAAGTCCAAAATCAGAGATCTGAACACAGAGATGTGATTTTAACTTTTCAAGAAGCAGGTTTTCATAAATCAGCAAAAGCTACTGATAAAAGAAATTTACCTGAGGCTCAAAATCCTCTGCAAGCAATATATTAGAAGCCTTAATGTCTTTGTGTATGATTCTTCTCTGGCACCCCTCATGAAGATACACAAGGCCCTTAGCAGTCCCTAAAGCTACTTTATATCTGATACCCCAATTTAGCATCTCTCTGGGACCTAGAAATGATTGACAAAGAAGCAAAACCGATGATCAAAATGTCAGTGAAATTGAGAGGAATTTAAGTTGTAAAGGATTCATATCAGTATATCTACCAACCATAAAGTATAGATGCTAGGCTTCCATGGGGAGACAAATCAAGAACAAGATGCATCCCTCCTTCAACCCCATATCCAATTACTTTTGCTATGTTGGGGTGGTCAACATGAACTATAACACCAAGCTCAGATAAGAAGTCTGCTGTCATTTCTTCAGGATTACCTCTAATCAGACGTTTAATTGCAACAATCTGCCCATCCTCCAAGATTCCCTTGTATACTTCAGCATAGCCCCCCTCCCCAATCAAGTTCTCTTTACAAAAGACAAAAAGAACATGTTATGAGAACCCTTAAAAAAAAGTGCATCATATAACATTATACCAGCAATGTAGCTAAGAAATGTAATACAAGTTCTCTGAAAATGTGAACAGACCAATGTCAAAGTTGTTGGTTGCATCTTGGAGCTCAGAGAGTGAGTAGTTCTTCCAGGAAGATTTAAAGCAGTACAGTTCAGCATCCAAAGTAGGCCTCAGACTGGGACTGTTTAGTGTTGGAATGAAGTCTTCTCTTATTCGTTTACTTTTCCGTCTTGTGAGTTTTGGTTTTGCTGGATTCTTCATCTGAGGGAAGGTTTGGGGTCCTATTCTCAACATTTTGAAGAAACCACGAAAGGGGCTGTTGACGGTGTTGAGTTTTCCTTCCGAGTCTGAAGCACCACTGGCTCTTCCATCCGAGTCTGCAGTGCTTGCCTTGGGAGTTGATGCTCCAGATTCTAAGCGTCTTGGGAAGTCATTTACTGGAACTGGTCTAGGAGAACAGTCATCTATGACTGTCTCTTCCAAATTCAATGATCCCAAATCTAATCATCACAAATTCCCAACATTAATACCACTACATCACAACAATGCAGGAATACTAACATTTCCAGGCTAGACAAGGAAAAGAAATGAAGTTGTTACCATGAGTTGAAAAGGTTTCAGAGAATCCGGCTCTTGTTCTTCTTGTACTAGGACTAGGAGCCGGTGAATATGGAACAGCTGGTGCAGGGGTAGCAGCCTGCCCTTCTTGATTTTCTTTGGAGACATCACGCGAAGCATTGCTGCCCATTCAATGTAAGCCTCTTATTGTCAGCAAGGAAACCAAAAAATATGACAAAACTAAACACAGCCTAAGCGCCCAAGAGCAAATTCAGACCACGATAGTGAGTAGTACTATACTACCGATCACCCAAGTGGAGGAAAATCAATGAAGAAGAAGCCAAGAACAATATACGGCACATGTAAAAATATCTCAAGAACCAAACAAACGATTTGAGTACAGATTACAGAAGCACCATTGAAACATCATCTCTTGAGCGACAAGGGAAAACAAGCCAAAACAGAAAGCCCAAAGGAAAAACAAAAACGAAAGCGACATTGTATAACTGCACAACAAAGAAAACCAAAAAATGCAGCCAAGCCAAAACGTGACAATGAAAACCAGAGAGAATAGAATACATACTGCTTAGAGACAAATGCCGCAAACCCGGAAGTGATGAACTGAAGAGCAGGCACGGAGGCGATTACCATGAAGAAATTTTGGGGTCAGATTGTAGGGCATCTTCCATACATTTTTTCTTTCTTTTTCTTCAAGGGCTGCCCAAAACCGAAGTGGGAGGCTGCAGAAGTTAGCCAAGGAAATGACAGGCAGCCAAAGAGAGGAAAACTCAAAACAGTGGTTGGCATCGTTTTCCTGTCTTGTTGTCTAAATATTCCAATATTTTTGGACAAATCCAACGAATATTCATGCTCCAAAATCGGGCTTCGTTGTCACTTTTTGACACAAATATGTGGAAATTTTAGCATGTTCATGC
The DNA here is from genome assembly GCF_933775445.1 of Argentina anserina. Classification (NCBI taxonomy): domain Eukaryota; kingdom Viridiplantae; phylum Streptophyta; class Magnoliopsida; order Rosales; family Rosaceae; genus Argentina; species Argentina anserina. Next base: position 15,151,540 of record NC_065875.1, on the reverse strand, counting down.
AAAACCTTGGCTTTCAAGCAAGCACGCATATGGTTTTTATTGTTTATGCACAGCTCAACTCATTCCCTCCCATGTTGGGGTTCTGGATACGTGAACTTGATAACAACCCTGTTTATCCTGTATAGCCATTATGTAGGTTTTTTTTTTGTTTTGTTTTCTCCGGAGCTAATTATGTCATTATTTCTTTGTTGAAGAACAAGGTGGACTAGGTGGCCGCGAAATATGAACATTACATGACGATAACGGATAAAACTGACCATGTATAGCGGCCTAATATGAACATTACGTAGCGATCATGACACTCTAAAATTAGCTTCTTTTCACTTTATCCACTCATCGTCATCATTAGTTAATGTGAAATAGACTATATTTAGTGTCAGAATCCTCTTCCTAAACAATGGCTGGTTCTAACTAGAATCTTTCTGGTTATATAAATGCAATGACTAATATCAATGTTATGTGAAAATGATATTAGACTCAATTGCCCCCGAGGGCATTACTAAAGCCTTCCTTAAAGGTGTATTAGAGTATCAGACACGGACTATGAAGCAAGTAATATGAATCAGGAACTGATAGTGTTCACGTTCTAAGTTTGGAGTCCTCAACATACAACATATTTAAGGTGTTGTGTTACCTATCCTCCATTCACAAGCCTTTAAGAAGTCGGAACAAGTCATTTTCCAACATTCTCGCAAAAGTTACTACTCATACAGTTAAAGGGGTTCAAAGAATTGGTTTTAGTAGAGATTTATAATTTACATCAGAAACAGATGGAAGTAGTGAAACTGAAGCTTACAGACCTCGACTGCCATGTCAATGGACATTACGACTGATCAATCCTTCAAATATAGCATACAGATCCTTATTGTCTGGGCCAAATATCTCATCGGCTTTATGCAGAGTCTCCTGAAATGCTCCAGTTATATTCGTAGATGAGTAAACAGAACAGTCACTGAATCAAAAATTCGAAAGAGAGATAGAGGTAGGGAGAAATACCTCTTTTGTTTGCTTGTGGGCATTTAGTTCCTTAACATTTGCCAAAAATGCACCAAACTGCTCATAAGACAAACGACTCCTGAGGGAAACAACAGAACAATGTCAGACTTACTAAAGCACCATATGCAAAATGACTTCTGATAGCAATAAAAGAAAGAAAGATTACAAACAGATGACTATCCAAAAAACTATTTGTAACTTGAAGAAAAAAAAACAACAGCGGGAATTTTTCTTGGCATGTTGGGGGTATTCAAAATCAACTCAGTAGTCACTACCGTATCAATAAGTTACAAGAAAATGGGGAGAGCTCAAATAAAAAATATTAAGTAAAGTTTATTCCTGGCTAATGTGTTGATGTTAAACAGGAGAGCCCAGTTACTTGGAAGGCAGATATTTTTGCGAACAGAATAGGGAGGGGTGGATTAGAGGCATTCGTACTATCATTATAGCCACTAGAATTATTGAATGCATAGTTAACGTAATTCAATCAGTTTAAATCTGATACAAACACTACCGGCCATTACAGTATCATCTGTATCATTACTATGGAAGATCACTCAATTTTACATACCAGAAACATGTGTTTTAGTAGGATGTAAAGTTTTCTGTGAAGTGTACTTTCCACCAGACTTGATAATCAAAACTAAACTATGTTTTTACCTGACTTGGCGGAAAAATTCTTTTCCATCCACTCGAGTCCTTCCTGAAACATATTAAGAAGAAAATACCAGCATTAAAAGAATGTACATAGAATTACCTTCGAATTGCAAGCAACGACACTTCAATAAGGGCAATTTCCATTACGACGGCTACAATGTCAATCGATTCTACATCTGAAAGAGTGTTATCTACTATTGAGGATAGCTCAAGCAGGAACCAATGATTTCAAACAGGTCAGTGGCAAAACTCTTTTAAGAATCTAGCAACAAATCAATTCCTAAGTTGCGATGAGTAATTAATTAAACTAATCTATCAATAAATTTCATCCGGAAAAGGTTTCTCGAGCTAACCATATTCAGAGCCAGACATGGAGCCATGATGGCTTGAGGGCGCTGAAGATCTATCATCAAACATGCCTCTTGAGGTAGCAAATGACATGGAATGCCGCTTTGGGGAAACCGGCTTTGAAGTCCTCGTCGGGGATGTGGATGCCGAATAGACAGGAGGAGAACCAGGGGGAGTAAGCCGCGGTGTGCTAGTTTGGGATGCTAACAGTAGGCCAGGTGATATGCGAGGAGCTCTTGGGGCCGGCATTGCAACTGCACACCGTAAGAGATACAACAACATTAAAAAGGACACATTATGTTGAAGGTTAAGCACATTATTCCCTAGCCAAAAAATGAGCAGTCTGGCACAATGCAAGCATATAAGATATCATTTCAAACTCAAGAACAGAATCAAATAGTACCATTTGTGTCGCGATCATCGATATATGTGCTTGCTGCATCGGAGAATTGGCTCTGGACTGAAGATGTCCTCGAAGGTGGCAATGTAGCATCATATTCTGAAATCACAAGTCAAATTATGGATTCATTTCATACTCAACCATACAATGAAGTCCTTAACCATATGCAAAACGTTAAGAAGAAATCACATTAAAATTAAAACAACTACAAACAAGCATACTAAAACAACACCCTAATCAAATCGCTTTCCACACTTTGCTCATCAAATCAACGGCGGAGATATCTCGAAAGCAAATCAAGCATCAGCTAAAGAACTTGAATTTAGTATAATCAGAATTAAAATTAGTAGAGACCTGCAGGTCCAGTCTGGGACTGAGAAGTTAAGCCGTCGTCAGATTGCTCCGTCGGCTTCGCCACCACTCCCGGAGCTCCTCCGGTGTCGTCCTCCTCCTGCAGCGAACGCATAAGCGTCTTCCTGAACACCTCCAGCTGCAAATCGCAACACAAAATTCCGAACTCAGTCCACACAAAAACGACGTCGTTTAACAATCCAGAATTGAGGAGTGCCGTTGCTACCTTGGAGACATCTCTGTTGAGCTTCCTCACAGTATTGGACAGGTAGTTCTTCTCCTTCACCAGCTCCTCCTGCAAAAGTCAACCATCAGTCAACGGAAATGGAAGCCGGACCGGGTTTCGGGTGACGGCACGGACCTTCTGCTGCTCGGCGAGGGCGAGCTTGTCGGCGGCGTCTGAGAGGGAGGCGAGCTGGGCGCGGAGGTCGGCGATGAGGGTGTCCTTGTCGGCGAGCTGGGAGTGGAGGGCGTCGGCGTCGGATTCCAAGGAGGAGACACGTGTCGCGAGGGCAATGGAGGTGATCTTGCGGGCCACGTCGAGCTGGTCGAAAGGATCGGGCGGCAGAACTTGGAGCACTTCCTCGGGAAGGTCGAAGTTCTGCATTTTTCTCTCTCTTGGGGCCTTTTCTTTTTTTGGTTTTCTGAATTTCTAATTTCAGTCTTTTTCGTTTGCTTTTTTATTTTTTGGTCTTTTAATTCCATGGGGACATGTCACATGTTGTACAAAATGAGAGCAAGGTAGTTTTTTGTTTTAGGGGAAATGAAATATGTGGTGAAGGAATGGATAGGAGAGAGAGGAGAGTTGTGGTGAAAGCTGGTTTTCCATGGGGCTGGCCATGCCATTTTGTGTGGTACGAGAGGAAGAAGGAACCTGTGGATGTAACTGATCGAGTAGAAGGGCTAGCTGCTGCATCCAATAATGTAATGTGCAAAGACCAGGGAGGCAGGGACCATATGATAAGTTAGGTTTTTGGGGCATCGACATTAAAGAGGAAGAACAAAGGGTGGTGTCGATTTTGAGTGTATGTAGTAGTCACTATAGTAATTACTCTCGATAGTCGATACATTGAGTTACTGTAGTACACGTCCATTTTCGAGTGTATGTAGTAGTTTCATAACCACAATAAGTAACTCTGAATATATAGAGCTACTACAGTACGCACTTATTTCCGCACTAAGTATTAAGAATGCATTGAGCTTATTTTTGATATATCAATTCTTATCCAATTTTAAAGCGTGGTAATAATCAAAATTTTAAATGAATAATTGGATGAAGATGTTTGGATTTAATTTTGTGTCTTTTTTTAGGGATAGTAATCCTTAAATGGAAAAAGGAAATGTGCTTATGCACTTGGTCTTTACACTTTGGCATGGCCAGCCAGTTTTGACGTCTTAGCCACCACTGCATCATCAAGTCCAATCTACTCTGTCCGTTTAGCAAACTCTTCAGTCTTCACAGTCATGCACTCAAAGCCACAACATATTTAGTCATTGCTTAATTGGTCACCCTTCTTTGAAACGAATTATTATAAGGGAAGCTGAACGTATCGTTCCTTGTCAGATATCACTACTACTGGGTCATTCATGACTCCTATATATATACGCTCTCCTAAGTCTGTCGATTAATAATATCGCCGACGTGTTTGGCCGACCGGACAATCAATTAGTTTGGTCAACTACTACATACAGAAACCAATTCAACTTGATCGAGTAGGTACTTACTACTACGTAGAAGTAGTAAGATTCCGACCAACTCCGAAAAATCTGACCTCAGCCAATTCCATGATTCTTCTTCAGGTAAATAGCAGCTAGCTTTAGTTTTTTCACCTTTTCTTTTCTCTTCTTTCTTTCAATTTTATGGAAAGATGTTTCCACTATATAAGATCACCCAAGACAAGATAGGATGATTGCTTCCTAGGAGAAATTTTGAAAAATGACATGTTTTTGGCGAAAAATATTAATATACATTAATGTATATATATCATATATCCGACTATCGATATTATTATGTGTGTTGGGTCAGAAAATAATATCTGTTGTCAACCGTTGAATGTGAGATGTATATGATATTGATGTATAGTAGATTAACCCATTTTTTGTTTTTAAATTGACTTTTAACCATTTTATTTCATACTATTGAAAAATAACCATATATACCTACAAAAAGTCTTAATTACCCTAAACAATAATAGTATGAGTTATTTCTTGAATCATTATGGATGGAATGACAAACATCTAGCTATTTTGGGTCAAAGTATATATGATCGACTATATTTCCCAAACAAAATCTTTAGATCTCACCTAGTAGAGGTGGCAAATGGGCCCAAAAGTCTGAACCTAGCTTGGACTCGGTACATTAAAAATCGGCTCGGCACAGCCCGGTCCCAACCCGTTATTGTAATGGGCCGGGTCGAGCCGAGATAATTTGGCCCATGGGCCTCGTACGGCCCGAGCCCGTTTTTAGCCCGGCACGACCCGAACACTATTAATTCATGTGCCGGCCCGTTAAACACATAATTTTATATTATTTATATCAATATTTAAACAATTATCATTATTAAACTTGAATATTATACTTTTTAAATTAAAATCTATTTATTATTTTAACTAAAATATTTCACAAATATTAAAATACTGAATAAAACGTCATTATTTTGAGATACGTAACATTTTAAAAATTAGATTATGAAATGTGTTATAGTATTTTACTACTCTAAATAGTTATATAAAACAAATATTCAAAGTACATAATATTTTTTATTTTAATTATGTCATATAATGCTAATGGGCCGGGCCGGCTCGCTTCTTGGCCCGGCCCGACATGAGTTTGGGCCGTGGGCCGGGCCGAGTTTAATATTTAAGCAAATGGCCTGGCTCGAACCCAGCACGATAAATAAATGGGTCAGCTCAAGCACGGCATGAGCACGGTTTTGGCCCGTTAAAAATGAACCGGGCCGGCCCGTTTGCCACCTCTATCACCCAATGTCTAATGATCGAGCTAATTCCTCTTGAAAATGACGAGAGTTTCAGTTGCAAGTAACTTTGTAGACTTCCTAGCTATTCAAATTAAAGATTCAACACACTGATTTCACTCATTCTTCTTTAAATGAAATTGCTCTCTCAAAAATCAAAGCGTGATTGAATATTGAAAGTAACTAACATTGCTCTAGAGAAACGTAGCTCAAAAACATGGCCATATGCAGATGATCAGGCCAACAAGCAAGTAACATGATCCTTTTATATCTAGAAACGAAATTAGAGCACTGTGATTGACAAAATGAATAGACATCGATAGGTTGGAAAAAGTAAACGATCTAGTGAACAGAGTTTTAGAAAAAAAAATAAGGAAGATGTTTTCTGCCTCTGAGACTTTTTGTTTTGTTTTGTTTCATAAACATGAGATCAATTTTGGAAATCTAATTAGATTAAATAGTAGAATAAATAGCTAGTTAGGGTTTTAAAATAGTAATATGACATTTTATCTCTCTACATGGTTATTTTTCAGTTTTTTTTACAAAAACATGGTTAGAATTCAATTAAAGACCATAAATGATAAATGGGTCATTCTTCAAAATTTCTCGCTTCCTAGCTTGCAATTCACTTCTCTATCTGTATATGGAAAAGGGTGTTCGATCATTTGAAGCCCTAAAGCTTGGCATCTTTTTCTTTACATATGATGGTTAAAGAAGATGTGATCGGTGAAGCTGGTTAATGGGATTTTTGGTTGGAAGGCACTGAAACTAAGAGCTATGATTATCATACCGATCACGAATCTAACCTAAAGATATGCTAGCTAGGAGCTTACGATTACTTATATATTCTGTGTTATCTTCTTATTACATGCATGGATTATTTTGTAGTAAACAAGATTAGAATTGGTTTTACATGTCTCATTTGGAGTAGCATGAACGAGTCGGGTTAGATTTCTTGAGCAAATCAATGAACGGTTTCACCATAAACTATACAAGAAGAAAATCTATAGAGGGTACAAGTTTGATTTGGAAGAATTATATTATTGTAATACACAGTCATCTTGAATTATTTATCACTTTGGAAAAGAAAGACTACCTTTGATGATTATAGTGTTTAATCTTTCTGATTAAACTATGGAGCTAAGTGCATATGGATCATACATAAACAATGACAAGCAAAGTATACTGCAAGAGAAATTGTTCTCTAAATATATAATTCGATCAGGACCGACCACCTTATTTATATTATTAGCAGTTGTCGTTCTTGTTCAAATTCCTTAATTATATATGATTTGGAGGGACAAATATGATTCTAAATCAAAATGAATTCACTTTGTGCTTCTATTAAGTAAACACTACAGCTACTTAAATTAAGAACAAAATGTATGTGTGTTGTCTCCACATTTGGGATCCATGCATTTTTTTTAACGTGATAAGGGCCAGTAAAACTAAACCAAAATGATTGAAAGAAATTCAGGTGGGAACAATAACGATACCATGGGATATTGTTCACATAATTATTATGCTGATAATTAATCTTTCTTGTAAGATTTCTCAATCAGCTCAACATATTGCATACTCCGCACAAATTGTTACGTTTATTGTCGTTCTTGTTGAACCAAAATTTAGCATCAAACAACAATAAAAAAGTTTAAAAGTAATTTCTCCAACCAATTGCATGATGGTATGAACATACGGTAAAAAACCAATGTTTTAATTCAATTACATTTGACTAAACAAAAATCTATGATCAAGAGAATTTCAAGTGTAGAATTTGGAATGCGGGCTGTGTGTTATATTATGTAGATGAGCAGTAACGTTGCTCAAAGATGTGATTTACTCCACATATATGCTCAAGTTCCGATTTCAATTTCGATTTCCCTATGTCTGGCCAGATTTTACTATACTACGAGTCTCGATCATCTAATTTTTTTTAGTACAAGGATGAACTTTATCTTGAAGAATGAGAATGATAATTGTATTTGGGTGTTTTGTTGTGTTGGAACTGTTCAGTAGTTCGTGACTTTAAATCTTCATCAACCAAACCTAATTTCCCTAGTCCCTTCCATTAAACAATGACTTAACAACTTATTAATTAATCACAAGTCACAACCACCTTTCCAACAACGCTCCAAACCAAACACACATTTCGGCGAAACAAACTATGCACCTTCCCCTTCATTTCCCCAACCACAAAAACGCCGTTTCATTTACAAATAACGCTCCCTAGACAATCCAAACGGTTTCCGTCAAATCCAAACAGACCGAGGGCCTCCTCCTTTTAAATAATCCTTACGTGGCACCCTCACGTACACCTCACGCGCCACCCCCTCCCCTTATATATAGCCCCCCTCATTTCTCTCACAACTCCACAACCCGATAAGATTCCAGGAGAGAGAGATAGAGAGAGGAGAAAAAGACCAAAACAACCTCCTTCTTCCCTCCCCAGAAGAAGAAGGCCACCAAAAAAACTCCAGAGCTTTTTTCCTTCTTTGATTCTTTGTTTCTTTCATCTCTTAGGGTTTTGATTTCTAAATTAATATGGGGACTGAGATTTTGAGGCCGCAGGATTGTCTGATCGACCGGGTCAGACTCCCTACTTCATCAACGTCGTCGTTTTCGCGGCCTAGAAGCTATAGTAATGGCCCCATTCCCGTGCAGCAGCAGCACCGTAGATTCGGAAAGCCAGCGGTGCGGTCCGAGCAACAGAAGCCGGAGCCGGCGGCGGTCGTTTCGAAGAGGTCCGGCGGCCGGGCGAGCTCCGATGACTTGATGAAGGCGGAGAAGGTGACGATTTTGAGGCGGGGAGAGCCGCTGAGGCGGATTAAGAAGGCGGCGAGCGACGGGAGGTTGGAGAGGCTGTCACCGGGGCCGACGGTTGTGCCGAAGGAGGTGAGGATTGTGGATTTGAGGACTCCGGTGACGGATATGTATGCTGGATCGGCTTTCGCGATGTCGCCGGAGCCGAGCTCGCTGCCGTTGCCGTCGTTCTCCGGGAAGAAGAAGCAGGTGTCGAGGAGCTTTGACGACTCGGCGACCAGAGACCTGAGGCGTTTGCTTCGCCTTGAATGACGCTAGTTTCAGAGGTCTATATTCCGGTGGAGGATCCGAATCCGAGGACCCGAAGAAGGCCCTGAATGGATTTTGGATCCTAAAAATAAGTGAAAAACCATTCTCTTTTCTCTCTCCCCCGTCCGCCACCCTCGTTTAGTTCATCCGGGTTTCCGGGTCGGATCTGTCCTTGATTTTTTTTATAAACGGCGAGACTGATCTGGAAATCTGGGAAAAAGACGAGGGTGAATTAGTAATTAAGTTATATTTGGCAGCAAGCTATATGGTTTGGTGTTTTATGGGGTTGTTGGTAAATTGAGCTGGATGGGTAAATTTGGGGAGTTAGGTAGAAGAAGGAAAAAAGGTGGGAAATGGGAGGTTGTTCTGTAACATACGGGAAGTCTAGTTTGGGTTTGGGGAAAGTTAAGGATATGGGATTTAAGTTTTAGTGTATGTGATTATGAATAATGTGAAGGGTTTCTTCTCTGTTGGGGAAAATATGGAAGATTGGTAATGTGTACTTTGTAAAGGAAGGAAGACTATATCAAAGTTTGGGCAGAATTATATACACATGAAATATGCTTGCCTGGTTTCAAATTTTCAATTAATCGTTTGAAGTTTCTGGACTTCCAATATTAGACAGAGATGAATACGTAAAGATGGCCATTCAATTCAAATATGAAATGACTGTGACCTCTCCTGAGAGGTATGGAAATTTGTTAATGTATTCTCAAATCTATTTTCAGGCAAGTAAAAAAGGATTGGGGATTGTGCAAGGGGTCTGAAAGTTAGAACTATAAATCCATTAAGATGTGGATCGACTTCATCAAGGGCCGAACTCATGCAGAGCTGCAATTATCGGAAAAATCTTGACTAAACCATACCTGGTAAGGTAGAGCTAACCAAACCAGTAAGTGGATACGTTTCCTTCTTAAAGAGCAACACAAACATTTCATGTATCTAAGTACATGAGATCCTAAATAACAAATGGTAGGACTGATATCCAACTTTTATTGTATTGCAGAGTCTGAGATTAACAATTTTGAGTGAACTGAACTGAAGGAGGCTTTAAATTGATCATTGACTTCGTCTGAAGGTCGCACTGATACTAAATGGAATGCTGCAATTACCTTTCCGAAAAAGTATTGATCACCTTCAAGCATCTCTTTGGAGAAGCGCATGTAACGATTAGTAGCAGATGCAATGGCAAACATAGGACACAACGTTTTGAATGATTGCGTTTTGTATCATAGCAGATGCAGTGATACAAATATCACCAGACATTCAGACTAGAACAGGTGTTTAGAACCACAAAAATGTGATAAGAACCAGGTAATCAACCTTGTCTATTGTAGGACATTCAAGTGTGGCTTACGTTCCAAGCATCTAAATTTGGGGTCACAATGACTATTATTCATCGAGTATTGATGCTCTGTTGGCGAATGGCAGTCGACAATTCTAAGGTTCACTTCAGTGCAATTCTTCTGACCAGATAAATAACAATACCAGAATGGATTTTTGGAAAGTATTTTCTCTCTCCTCTGCTAGATCATTTCCTAATGAGTATGCCGTTGGTACCTGGGATACACCCTTAAACACATGCTGCTGAAACATGCATGAATTTAGGATTAAAATGTAGTCTACATGACGATGTGAAGTCACACATGGGAGTACTTGATGCAAACATTGTTAGTACATCAGAAAGTTCATGTTGTTTGATGATAAAACTCGACAGAGAAGTTCGTTAATGCATCACTCACAAGAGCACTGCCTATGAAGTCATTGCATTATAAAGAAAACAATCTTATGAACTGTGGAATGATGCAATTTAATGATCTAATTAGGTGGTGGTACTTGAATTCGCTTACCTTGATCAAGGACAGCGTTCAGTCCTATGTTTTGTTATTTTTCTTTTAAATCACTTTCACATCAAAATAGTCTAACCAGCTCGATCATAAGAAAATTCTTTTACAAGACAAAATGCACTGCTTAATTGATTAACTAGGTTGAAAACTATAAACAGATAGATGAGATAATTATAGTCCAAACACCAGACACCCAAACATAAATCTGGCCTAGAAATTAAGCAAAAGAACAGGAAAAGACAAGAGAAAATCAAAAGACGCAGGCTACAATAGAGAGCTAGCATCATCACTCATTCATGATCCCTTCACAAATCTCCTTAGCTTTCACGAGCTTTATGATTCTCTTTTCGAGATCCTTGCGTGCGAAAGGATAGTTCTCAAGAATTTCCTCAAATAAATGAGCAAAATGTGGCCTCTTCAGCATCTGCATATCAAACATCTCCGAATCTAAGTATGTGTCCAGAAGGTTTGCAATACTTGACTGCAAATGAGAAGCTAAACCTTCAATGAAAGTTTCTGTATGCATCTTTCGAAATGCAATTGAATGCATTTTGATGTTTAAGGCATTAGCTAGTAGATCACGGGCGTGACTCCTCAGTTTTCAGTAACCGCAATCTCCCCTACACCATCCACACCATCCACCATAATTGTGGAGAGTTTTTCCGGATCATCCAGGACTGTAGATAAAATCATCACATTTGGACATTAGCTAGTCCAGTATACTCAGAAAAATACTCCTTTCTCCTCTTATTCACATTCTCATGAGTCCACTGATACGACCTCTGCTTCATTTTATCCATCAGATAGAAGGCACGAGACAGCAATGAGCAATGAGCATATCTCCTTAAATAGGACATTAACACCGAACAAGTTATTTCCATGAAGACATACCAGAAGGTATCCATCCAGAAACCTGTGACGGTGGTATGCCATTTCACTTAGACCAGCTGTAAATTCTGCATCGAGTTCGGCTGCAAGATCACTGGCTTTTCTCACCTCTTGAGTAGAAAGACTGATGCAGGCCCTAATCGGATCTGAATTGGGATTGGGTGGAAAATAGCGAAAAGAGAAAGAAACAGAAACCCTTAAACTAAAAGATTTGAATAAATTAATTCTATTAAACTTCCAAAAAGTGAGAAACCAACATAAGTTACAACTTCTTAAATAACATAAACTCAACTACTCCCCTAATCGGATCTGAATTGGGGTTTGGTGGAAAATAGCGAAAAGAGAAAGAAACAGAAACCCTTAAACTAAAAGATTTGAATAAATTAATTCTATTAAACTTCCAAAAAGTGAGAAACCAACATAAGTTACAACTTCTTAAATAACATAAACTCAACTACTCATAATAAATACTCATAAACTACTAAACATTCCAGCTAAACACACACAAAACACAAGAAAATAATGACTAACATAAGTCAAGAAAACACATTTAATGTAGCTAGACTCTATGATACTTTTTAGAAGTCAAGAAAACACATTTAATCTAACTTTTAGACTTTCTAAAGAAATACTGACTGCTTCATTCTCCCCGGGTTGCAAAAAACTCGTCCTCGAGTTTGTACTGAGATGTTTGACATTGAAAACATCTTAAGTCTTTAAGTGACTCGAAAGCTGTAGTTAATAGGCATTTTCGTTTATCTTCTTGAGAACTTTTCATGGGCCGATTTTTCGATCTTTGAGCTTATTGTAAGCTCCAGTAGGAAACTTGTCCTTTGTTAGAACTGCCCACACCAAATCACCTGCCTCAAACACAACACTCTTACGGTGTTAATCTACTACAGCTTTATACTTCAGATTGCTCTCTTCTATTTTCTTCCGCACCTCTTCATGGATGGACTTGATATAGTTTGTCATTTCTTCTGCCCTCTTACTGACTTTGCTTGGATTTGGAAATGAAGTCAAGTCTAGAACACTGTTTGGATTCTGGCCATACACTACTTGGAAAGGACTGAACTTCGTGGTCCGGTTTTGCGACTTGTTGAATGCAAATTCAGCATGTGGTAACACCAAGTCTCATTCCTTAGGCTTATCACCAACTAGACATCTGAGCATATTTCTCAAACTCTGATCGATAACTTCAGTTTGACCATTAGTTTGTGGATGGTAAGCACTGTTGGAACACAATTTAGTTCCAATAATGCTCCACAAGGTCCTCCAAAAATGACTAATAAACTTCGGATCACAATATGAAGTGATGGTGTTGGGTGGGCCATGCAGACGAACCACTTCTTTAAAGAATAAGTTGGCCACATTGGTTGTATCCATTGTTTTACGACATGGAACAAAATGAGCCATCTTTGAGAATCTGTCCACCACCACCAAAATAGAATCCATCATCCTAGGCATGCCAAGGACAAAATCCATGCTCACATCTGTCCATGCTGACTTGGGAATATGTGGAGGAGTATATAACCCAACATTTGTTAAATCACCCTTACTTCTTTGGCACACATGACATCGCTCTACAAACCTTGTGACATCCCGTTTCAACTTTGGCCACCAATAAGTCAAAGTGATCAGAAATAGAGTCATGTCATGTCTAAAATGACATTCTTGATGAAGTTCCTTGAGAATTTTCTCTCTTAAAGAACCTTCTAGAATGCATAATTGGTCACCCTTGAAAAGATAGCCATCATAAACATTGAAACCAATTTACTGACCAACCAATGTTTGCTCCATAATGGGTGCCAAATATGGATCTTCCTTGTATTGCTCTTTGAAAGCTTCAAACCCCTTAACCTCAATACGAACAATAGACAAAAGAGAAGTTTTACGACTCAGTGCATCAGCCACCTTGTTATGAACTCTAGCCTTATGCTTTATTGTATAATTGAATTGCTCCAAGAAGTTTACCCAGCTTGCGTGCTTCCTGGTCAATTTAGACTGCCCTTTGATGTACTTCAAAGCTTCATGATCAGAGTAGAGAATGAACTCTCTATGAGCCAAGTATGCACTCTAATGTCGTATGGCTATAACTGCTGCATAGAGTTCAATGTCATAGGTACTCCATTGAAACCTTGCACCAGTGAGTTTCTCATTGAAAAATGCAATTGGTCTCTCTTCTTGACTCAACACTGCTCCAATCCCCACCTTTGATGCATCACAATCAACTTGAAACATCTTTTCAAAATTAGGTAGAGGAAGGACTGGTGCTTCACATATCGTTCTCTTTAACAACTCAAAACTTTCAGTAGCTTCCGACGTCCAACTAAACTTCTGATTTGTCTTTAAACAGTCGGTAATTGGGGCAACCAAGCCGTTGAAATTAGGAATGAAACGTCTATAAAATGAAGCAAGCCCATGGAAGCTCTTGACTTCATGTATATTCTGAGGTGTAGGCCAATCAAGTGAGCTTTCACCTTTGAAGGATCCATATAAATTCCTTCTGAAGACACCACATAACCAAGAAAAGTGACTTGTTCAGCCATGAACATGCACTTTTTCAGGTTAGCATATAGATGCTCCTTCCGTAGTGTTCCAAGAACCTCTCTTAGATGTTCTTGAGCAATGTAGGATGTGCTATAGACAAGTATATCATCAAAGTAAACCACCACAAATTTTCCAATAAAACGTTTCAATACCTTGTGCATTACCCGCATAAATGTGGTAGGCGCATTGCATAAGCCGAATGACAGCACCATCCACTCATACAACCCTTCCCGAGTTTTGAAGTCGTCTTCCACTCATCGCCTGGACGAATTCGGATATGATGGTAGCCACTCCGTAGGTCAATCTTGGAGAATATTTTGGCACTTCCCAACTGATTTAGCATATCATCAAGGCAAGGAATTGAATAGCGATACCGAACAATGATTTGATTGATTGCTCGACTATCCATACACATTCGCCATGTTCCATCTTTCTTTGGAGTTAATAAGGCTGGAACTGCACAATGGCTTAAACTTTCTCTTATCAAGCCCTTCTCCATTCTTAAGTCACCTGCCTTTGCAACTCCTCGTGCTCTTTTGGACTCATTCTATACGCTGCTTTATTTGGAAGGCTAGAACCAGGCACAAGATCGATTTGATGTTGGATACTCCTTAGTTGTGGCAACCTTGAAGGAAGATATTATGGCAACACATCTGCAAATTCTTCAAGTAAAGGCTTTATTTCTCCTAGAATAGCTGAAATGGGACTGCCCTCTTTCGCTACCAAAGCAAAGCATATTCCAGCTTCTTGCAATAAGTTGGTGATTGAGAGGAAATTGCCTTCATTTGTTGCTCCCCTTTACTTTTGAACACTGTCATCATTCATTGGTGTAAGTACTATTTTCACCTTATTCTTTCAAAAAGTATATGTATTGTTTCTACCATCATGAATATCACTCTATCATTTTGTCATGGTCTTCCCAGAAGAACATGACAAACATCCATTGTAGCCACATCACACCACACTTCATCCAGATATTTATTTTCCCAATAGAAAATCATACAAGGCAGCGAGTATCAACAATTACCTCACTCCCCTTCTTGAACCAAGAGAGCTTGTAAGGTTTTGGATGCTTCTCTTGCTTCAATTTCAGATTATGCACTGTTTCTGTTGACACTACATTTTCGCAGCTATCTCCATCAATAATCAAGTTACAGACCTTGCCGCCCATGGTGCATGTGGTATGAAATATATTCCGACGCAACCAATCTTCTTCTATCTCCTCCTTAGGCATTATCAAGCTTTTTATGTATAACTAAGGCTTCACCGATGTCTCCATAGACCAATTCCTCATTGCATTCATCATCGACTTCTTCATCATAGATGGGATCCCTTATTTCGTCATGAAATTTCTCTCTTTCAATTATGAGCTGCTTATTCTTGTCCAAACGGCTGCTCGAAGCTCGCCTACAGTCGGAGGACTTGTGATTTGGCTCTTCACACTCGAAACAACGAAGCTTAGATGCATTGTTATGTCCCTGCTTGACTGGTCCTGAAGGATTGGTACGATTTCCAGCTTTTGCAGGTCTTTTTCCATTGTTTGCTGCTTGGTGGATTATTGGGTTGGTACCAGCTCTGAAATATGGTCGAGCACTAGGCTTGCTTTGCCGTTTCTCAATGATTATAGCTCGCTGATGGGCCTCAGACACTGACCAAAAAGTATGAAGATTAAGAGCATCCTGCAAATCTTCTCTTAAACCTCCAATATACCTTGCAACCAGCTGCTCTTCATCCTCATTTAGGTTGTTTATGGCCACCAACATATAAAACTCTTCAGTGTATTAATCCACCGGTCGATCACCTTGTCTAAGGTTTTGTAAATGTTGATAAAGGGTACAAACATAATTAAATAGAAGGAAATTCTCCCTGAGCTTTTTCTTCATTTTCTCCCAGTTCATAATTCTCTATTTTCCACGTCTTTCTCGCTTCATCTTCAGCTGCTCCCACCAGGCAGATGCTCATCCCATTAATTTGACTGCTACCAATTTCACCTTCTTGTCATCCGGAACTTCCTTGATGTCGAATATCCTCTCAACAATATTCAACCAATCAATGAACTCTTCAGCTTGTAAGCTACCATAAAATTTTGGTATCTCAAGCTTGATGTTCATCTCCCACCTTCGATCATCCCGAATAGGTGGCTCCCGATGCGGAGCACGCCTATGAAACGGGTTCTCAGAACTTGCTTCTGAGTCATCATTTTGTTCAGCAGATCTTGCAGCTTCCAACTCAGTTATTCTTTGAGTTAGAAACTCCACTTGTCTCCTGAGTTGCTCAACTTCAGAAGTTGGCTGTCTACCTTGCCCTCGCCCATCCATGGGCTCTGATACCAGTTGATGCATGCCCTAATAGGATCTGAACTGGGATTGGGTAGAAAATAACTAAAAGGGAAGGAAACTGAAACCCTTAAGCTAAAAGATTTGAATAAAATGATTCTATTGAACTTCCAAAAACTGAAAAACAAACATAAGCTACAACTTCTTAAATAACTTAGACTCGACTACTCACAATAAATGTTCATAAACTACTAAACCTTCCAGCTAAACACACACAAAACACAAGAAAATAATAACTAACATAAGTCAAGAAAACACATTTAATGTAGCTAGACTCTGATACTTTTTAGAAGTCAAGAAAACACATTTAATCTAACTTTTAGACTTTCTAAAGAAATACTAACTGCTTAGTAGTTGATCTATGACTCTAGGGAGTTATCATAAAGGTCACAGCGCAAAGAGCTGTAATGCAGCCATTCAGGTTGATCCTCGAACTCATTGAATATGTCTGGCTGACATTTCCCCTCCCTTTGCACAAAAACTTACCTGAGATAATCTGTGGACAATGCCACCAGTTGGAGGAAACTGGCAATTGCCTCATCAACATAAGAAATGCAACTAGCTAGGAAGCAGATTGAGTTCTGAGACGCAATATTTGAGCTGGGCATTGATCTTTCTACCAATGTCAGGTAAGTATCTAGCTCTGATTGAGAATGCGATTTCAATCCCTTCCTTCTGGCAAACATTAACGACAGCTCGCATCCTGCGGCGGGGAACCACGCCGTCTTGGTTTTCTGCTCTGATTTCTAGACTGGTCTTTCTCACGTTGGTATTTCTTGATGATTTGTTGTTCCTCTTTCTCCCCATTTCTGAGGCACACAAAAGGGTCACAAGTGAAGCATGTGTGACATGAACTTAGAGACTGGCATAGCATTTAAGGAGGAGATTAACCAGTTGGAAGCATTGGATCCTCTGTTAGAGGCAAAAGTACTCTTGGGTATATAGACCGGCTCATGTCATATGCTTTGGTTAAAGAGCAACGTCCTTTCCAGTTCCAACGGTACTCTCTGCTAATTATGCAGAAGTAAATGATGTTCTATCTATACAAAGTTTAAATATATATAGTCAATTTATACAATGACCTTGAATCACAAACGATCAGCAAAACATAATAATGAAAACATCAAGAGATTAGTGAACAAATAACATTTCTCATACATAGTCGTGCCGAATCGGTATTAGTGATTCTGATAATGGAAGGCACATGCATCAACCAATTCAAAGTGCTATACATTGGTTGGTCATTCGTATTTAGCTGACAATAGTTAAAAAGCCTCTAAAATAGAGAGTTGAACATGAAGCGGCTTTCATATTTACTTCCACGTACCACACTGTAAATTAACGAGAAAGAAATCAAACAACACTATACACTACAAGAAAAATGACATTCAACAACATCATAATAACAACATGCTTCAAATGAACGTTGTTAATTACTATAATCTACAACATGCAAAATTTGTGCGTTGTTGAAACACCTATATCACAACATGCGTCATTGACATGTTATCAAATAAATATTCGACAATGCATTATGTGTGTTGTTATTTTTAAGTTGTCGAATGTATATATCGACAACAAGCAGAAATGAGTGTTGTTGAATAATGTTAAAATAACAACATGCGGCACGTTGTTGTATAATCTTAAAATTTTTGAGACACAACAATAGTAAAAGAACGTTGTTAAAAAATTTTAAAATAACAACTTACAGTGGGTCGTCATATTATTTCAAAATTTTAAGACATTAAAAAAACCAAAAGAAAAAATATGTATAAGTGTCTGGTTTAGTCTAAAATCCCCAAAACACTATCTCATTTCAAATTTCTCTCTAATCTCTCTCTCTTCTCTGCTGACGCCGCTTCACTGAAGCACTGTGGCTTCATCTTCGGCTCGTCTGATGTGGCACTGACACCAAAATCAATCAATTCAAAGTCGCTGCACTCGATTCCGACGAATCCTTCGGTGTTCGATATCAGGTTTCGCACGCCGTAGTTCTTAATTTGTCGCCGCCTAACTTCTTCAGCTCGACGGAGCCTTGTCGCAACCTCCTTGATGTTCTAATTGTGCCTCATGAAGCTATTTCGAGGTATCAATCTATTCAATCCCTCTTTCACTTCATCATATATCAATTCAATCAATATTCATCGTATTAGGGTTTTAATTTCAAGTGATTTGTGCGATTATAGTGTTTTAGGGATGGAAATCCTCAATTCTGTTTCATCTCAACTGTCAATTTCGTTTTTGATTTCGAATCCCTAATTTCTTCATCTCAGCCTTCATTTGTTTTGTTTCTGTTACAAGTTCCGAATAAGAGCTTTGAACCGTTTCCTTCAATCTATGAAGATGTGCAAGTCGAGACCTCCAAGCACTCTGTTGCGATGTAGAGGCCACCGAGATCACGATCAATTCGGAGCTGCCAGGAATTGTCAATGACATGATGGAGCTTGAAGAGAATGAGAGTGTGATTACTGGTGAACTCGATTATTACACTAAGTGGTAGGGTCTCTGTTGTAGTGTTAATACTGGTATACTTGTTTTGCTTTGATAAAATTGTGGAGATTAAGATTTGTTCGGCATAAAAACACTATTAAAGGACGGTTCGATTGTATTTCTATGAAATTTGTGTACAGTTTCTGTTAAAATGAGTGTTTGACTCTTCTGTTATGAGTTTACAGTTGAGCTTAATGGTGTATGATGGTTTGTTGGGAAAACTTTCAACCTTGATCGCATTGACCTCTATCTTCATGCCGACACCATATGGGTAGATGTGGTCCACATCCGGCAAGAACAACAACATCGTCGATGCTTGACGCGGCTGTGATCTTCATCATCCGCTCTTTTCTATTTTGTGGACGTCCGTTTCTAAACGGCTCCGTGTATGTGTATACATATATATATATATATATATATTTATTTATTTTCTTTTTCACTTCATGATTAATAAAATACTCCTGGTGTTAGTGACGCTAGATGTTGCTGTAGCACCAACGTTCATTCTAGCACACTATAAATTTCATAATTAACACTGCCCAAAGTTCAAACTGATTTGATCCATCTTCACATATATTTTCCATTGGGAATACACTTTAGAAAATAGAACTTATAATAGAGGCTGCAAATTTTTTGAGTTTGAGAAAGTGATGAAGCAGCTTACGCATGAATTCAGTTTTAGGCCCTCACATGCATGAATTCGCATAATAATTGTTTTTAGTAGTGTGCGTGTTCATGGGATGCGACTACAATTCTCCAATTGAAGATCATTTCTTCGTCAATCAATCTTCATCTTTTCCAATTATCCAATATTCGACTTGAAGCATTCTTACGTGAGAGATGCGAAAAAAAAAGTTAACAAGCAATTTGAGCTTTGTCTTGCTGGTTTCTATTTACAGCAGATGTGAGACTGTGTCGAAGAGAAGGTAGCCTACAAAAAGGCAAAGCCTTACAAATTTCAAGGAAAAGACGTACTTTTATTGTTTCATTACCACACTAAATTCAATAAGGCGAGAACCCATAGAATGTAACTACCTTTATTAACATGATGAACTCTAATTACAGTCTTTTCTGTTATTTATTGCACAAAGATCTCCCTAATGAATGTAAGCTGAGTGGTGTTTGGATGAGTCTACAAATTATCAATGTCTTGTCATCTTTGTGAAAATGAAAGATAACATAAATATGAATGATAAAATCGTCCGAAGAGAGTTGAGTTATAGCTCGAATAACTTGGAGGACTTGCAATAGAATTGATCCAGTTTTATCAAGGGTATAATTTCCGAATAATTGGGGTTTTTATATATTAGTTAGAATCTTGTGGATTTCCTAATTTGTTATGATATAATCAAGGTTTTTTCCACATATATTTTGCCCGTTCATCTAATTATGTGGTTTTATCCCATATTAAGATGATAAACATCGGGGCCTAACTAGCATCTGCAACGAGGATTACCCCAATGTGAATTATCAGTGGCTATACTCAATAGATTTCATAGGATTTAGAGATTTTTTGAGGATAATATATTGATTGATGGAGATCAGAATTTGCTGGGGCGGAACTCAATTGATGGAGATGAGATTTGGTTGGAGTGAGACTCATTTGTACATTACTTCAATTTGATTCATACAGTTTTGGTAAAAAAAATCACTAAGCATCTCCTGAAGCATTTCTTCATATTACTAAATAAAGGAAAAATGATGAAGAGGTTTGAGAAGATTGTTCACGTGGTAGAAAAAACTAATCAAATGAATAGATATAATTTGTTTGAAGCATACATAGAAATATTGAAGAAAAACCTGTAAACTATTATACCTAGAAATATTAATTTCATTTAAATAATAAATTATACATTTATACTTCGTTGACTAAATTAATATACAATCTTTTATCTTATGTCCAGACACATAATTTGAGAAATAGTACGTAATGAGCGTAAAAGAATCTTCCACAATGAGACAAGAAGACGACTCCGCCTTGAGTTCGCTGAAGAACTTGAAGAAGAATTGAAACAAAATGGTCGCTGCATCGAGTTAGAACATTTTATCGACAAGAATAAATATGAAAAACTCCAGCTGCATCCACACAATCACTTCAAATTGGAGGCATTACAGTTTGTTTATCACTTTGGGTTAAGGCAACATGAATCAGCTGTATGGTGTGAAACATTCATAACAACCATTGCAGAATGTGGTGGACGGAGCTACATCATGATGATCAAGATTCCGCAGAGAATCCTGACTTTTCCACTAGCAAAGGTTGAAGAGGTTGTCAAGGCGATATTCCCATAACTTTCACTGTACTTATACAATTATTGTTTGATGGAAAAGAATTCGATAAAAGATCATAGATCAAGAGATATGCTTTTCAAGCCTATCGTATCTCCTTCCGGCTATGACTGTAACCATGAATTATCTAGATAAATTGTAACGACCCCAAAATTTCGAGCTTAAAAACTCAAAATTCTAAAGTCGTTAAACACCAAATAATCTCAAATAAATCGAAATCATTAAAGCGTAACAGCGGATCACATCTGAGTTTAAAATATAACTCAGTCAAGCCGATTATTACAAACCCAAATGATAGTTCAACATGTAACAAATGGAATTGTATAATCCTCACAACAACCTCACAAATAAAATCACACCAAATCACACACACAATCCACGCTGGAACCTCACCACGACTGGATGCGATCGACTTCGAGTCTTCGGAGTCGTCACTCAATCACCACTACTCAGCACCTGCGGAAGTATCCCCTACACCATTGAAATTGGTGCACCGGGATTGCAACACAAACCCGGTAAGCTTTGCAGCTCGTATGAGTAAAATATTAAAATAACTCTCGTCTCGTAAAAGACACAACTCCACATCAACACAGTATAATGAAAATCATGAGAAAATGAGCAGCCCATCTGGTTACTCTAATACTTTCACAAAATGGTAACTAATGAGCGCTGGTACACATCCGTTACCCCTCACTTAGTATACCGCTGATGTTGGGTAACCACCCGCCACCCAACATCCAAAACAAGCTGAGTACCCATGAGCAGATAACCACCCGTTACCTCCATGCAGTACTATGGCAGACAGACTAGAGCTCTAACTGTATCGTAACTTTCGCCCGGCCAAAGGCTAGGTTCCGACTTGCCTCACATGTACAATAATCTCACATCATATTGTACCACACATCACGTCCGAAGACAAATCACAATATTTCACATTTTCCGTGATAAAATCACATGTACAATAATCTCATCATATTGTACGTTTTAAAACTTTCACAATATATCCATAATAAAAATCATAACAGTATATTATATAGCAAACTATATATATTCGTATTTATTTACCATTTATACAATATATACATAGTCCACTGTATCATATACATGTCATATTTCATAAACACCTGAAAAATTACGTACGATAATCTCACATCATATCGTACCATTAAAATCACACATGCACAATTTTTCTGTCACCGAAATGACTATTTTTAATGAATTAATAACAGTATGTAATTTAATGAACTATATATATATATGTATTTATTACCATTATACTATATATACGTAGTCCACTAAGTTATATACATGTTGTAATTCATTAAATAAACACACTTGCAAAAATGTTGAATCACCACGAGGGTAGATTCGTAATTCAGTGAGATTTTTACTCACCTTATTGACTTGAGCGTAATTTCCACAATTCCCGATGCTAATTTCCTTCCCTCGCTTATAGATCACCTTGAAAAGATAAGAAAGGAATTTAGGATCGTTTCGTTAAACCTTTAAATGCCACAACAGTAATAAACGGTTACTGTTCAGCAATTTTGGTTTATACGAAGTTACTGTTCACTGTTCACTATTCACGGTTACTGTACAATACTCAATTAATACGTATTTCTGTACGTATAATTATTATATACGTATTTCTGTACGTATAAATATTAATACGTATTTCTGTACGTATAAATATTAATAAGTATTTATGTACGTATAAATATTATATACGTATTTCTGTATGTATAATTATTATATACGTATTTCTGTACGTATAAATATTAATACGTATTTCTGTACGTATAAATATTAATAAGTATTTCTGTACGTATAAATATTATATACGTAGTTCTGTACGTATAAATATTAATACGTATTTCTGTACGTATAAATATTAATACGTATAAATATTAATACGTATTTCTGTACGTATACGTACGATTTAAATGTAAATACAACTCAGTAAATAAAATTTACTAAATTACCCTTTTACAAATTACTTTTTACATTTACTGAAAGTAATTTATAATTACATTTACCGTAGGTAAAACTTAATTACATTTACCATACGTAAATAAAATTTACATTTACCGTTACACAGTAAATTACCAAAATACCTCTTTTAGTCAAAACTAATTACACCGCCTCACACGGCGGCGCGTGTGGCACACGCACCACCTCCGGCCGGCCGCGCGTGGGGCACACGCGCCGAGGCTAACCACGGAGCGTGTGACGCCACCGCCGTGCCCAACCTCTCCCCCTCCTCCTCCTCTATCTTCCTACGGCCTCCGCCGACCCCTAGGCTATCCCTAGCCTCCTCACGCGCCGCCTCTAGGCGGCGGTATCTCCTCCTTCTTCTCCTCCGCTCCCCCTCTCCGATCTACTTCAAACTTCCCCAAAACAATCATAATTACAACAACAAGCAATCCCACAATCGATCTAACCACAACCCTTACCTAAATTCACGAAGTGAAATCGTTGAAGTTCCTTGGTAGATTCGGACCGCCTGCGTTTGCGTCCGAGAGTCACGCCGAGCTTCGCTGCGTCGCCGTGATGCGTCGAGCTCGTGGGGTGGTCACGTCGTGGTGGTGAGGTCGTAGCTGCCGGCGGTGAGGAGCGACGCTCGGAGGAGATGGAAGAGACTCGGGGAAAAGAAGGGACCGAGAGAGAGAGAAAACTCGGGAAGAGATGAGAGGGAGAGGGTGGGTGAGAGTGTCCGATCGTGAAGGAGAGGAAGATGGGAGAGAGCTCGGGTTGTGAAGGAGAGGAAGATGGGGTTTCGGGGGAGAGAGAGGGATCCGAGGGTGAGAGAGGTTGTGCGGCGGAAGTGAAGAGAGAGAGAAGTGAGGTGAGGGTTTCTGATTAAGGAAACCCTAAACCTATAATTACCTATTTATACTAGTTTCCAAATCGGAAACTAACTTCCGACGTTAATAACTTTTACCTCCGACGTCCGATTCGAACGCGTCACATATCCACGAACTCGTATCGACGTGCTCTACAACTTCCGTGAAGAAAGTTTTCACAACAGAGCGACGAAATAAAAGTCGATAAATTCGTTCAGAAACGTAACGTTTTTTCGAATTAAACATTCTAATACGTATTCGTTTTCGACTTCCGACGTCACAACACGGAACGAACACAATTTAATATTTTTGAGAACTTAAAAACTTGGAAGTAGTCTTTTAACTTGTCCCGAAAAATCGGGTTATTACATTCTACCCCCCTTTAAGGAATTTCGTCCCGAAATTCAAACTCACTCAACAAACAACTGTGGATATCTGATCCTCATATCCGACTCCAGCTCCCATGATGCATCACACTCATCATGGTGACTCCACAGTACCTTGACCAGCTCAACTTCTCTCCTCCGAAGCTTCTTTGTGGATCTATCCAGAATACGAACCGGCTCGACCACAAACGTGGCATTTTCTTTCACTTCAATGGTGCTATGGTCGATCACATGTGACTCATCTGGTACATACTTCCTCAGCATGGAAATGTGGAAGACGTTGTGAACGCCCGACATACTAGTAGGCAAGGCTAGTCGATATGCTAGCTCGCCCACTTTCTCAAGTATCTCAAAAGGCCCAACATACCTCGGTGCCAACTTTCCCTTCTTGCCGAATCTCACTACACCCCTCATAGGTGAAACTTTCAAGAACACATGGTCACCAATCTCAAACTCCACATGTCTCCTCTTCAGGTCTGCATAGCTCTTCTGTCTACTCTGAGCGGTCCGGATTCTATCCCGAATGATCGAGATCTTCTCAGTGGTTTCCTGAACCACCTCTGGGCCCATCAGTGCCTCATCACCAACCTCGGCCCAACAGATCGGAGATCGACATGGCCTACCATAAAGTGCCTCATACGGTGCCATGCCAATGCTAGAATGGTAGCTGTTGTTGTAGGCAAACTCAATCAATCTCAAATGATCTTCCCAGCTACCCTTGAAATCCAACACACATGCTCTCAACATGTCTTCCATCACCTGATTCACCCTCTCTGTCTGTCCATCCGTCTGAGGGTGAAAAGCTGTACTCATATCCAAGGTAGTGCCCATCGCCTTCTGCAAACCACCCCAGAACTTCGAAGTGAAACGTGCGTCTCTATCGGAAACAATAGAAACTGGAGCACCATGAAGTCTCACTACCTCATCCACATATAGTTTCCCAAGCACGTCCACTGAGTACTTCATCGACACTGGGAGAAAATGAGCCGACTTCGTCAATCGATCGACAATCACCCATATGGCATCGTGACCCTTCTTCGATCTAGGCAACCCGGTCACAAAATCCATAGATATCTGCTCCCACTTCCAAAGAGGAATAGTCAGTGGTTTCAACATGCCAGCTGGTCGTTGATGTTCTGCTTTCACTTGCTGACATGTAAGGCACTTCGATACAAACTCTGCTACATCTTTCTTCATACCGTTCCACCAGTATTGTCTGCATAGGTCCTTGTACATCTTGGTGTTCCCTGGATGGACGGTATAGCGTGAACGATGTGCCGTACGAAGAACCTCCTCCCGAAGATCATCACAATCTGGGACACACAATCTTGCCCCAAACCTCAACCCTCCATCGGGTCCAACTCTCCACTCAGAAGGGCACTCATCAAGCGTATCAACTACAAGATCCGCCAACTTAGCTCGTGAGTGTCTATCCTGCGCCTGACCCTGTATGATCCTCGTGATCAATGTGGGTTGCACTGTGACACTACCAAGAAAGACCCTTGGTTCTCCTCCCGATGGTACCAAATCGAACTCTGATGCAGCTTCTAGCATGAACCATTCCTGGACCATAAGTGAAGCTACCACGCCTCTCGGTTTTCTGCTCAAGGCATCAGCCACTACATTTGCCTTCCCCGGGTGGTACTCTAATGTGAAATCATAGTCCTTGAGGAGTTCCATCCATCTCCTCTGCCTCATATTCAGCTCCTTATGTGAGAACAAGTACTTCAAACTCTTATGATCTGAAAAGAGTTGAAATTTCTCACCATACAAGTAATGTCTCCAAATCTTCAGAGCAAATACAACTGCCGCAAGCTCTAGGTCGTGTGTCGGATAATTCTTCTCATGAATCTTCAACTGTCTCGAGCCGTAAGCAACAACTCCTCCATGCTGCATCAACACACAACCCAAACCTTGGAGCGAAGCATCACTGTAAATGACATAACCACCACCACTAGAAGGAATCGTCAACACTGGAGCTGTGGTCAGTCTAGTCTTTAGTTTGCTGAATGCTTCCTCACATGCATCCGTCCACACGAACGGAGTATCTTTCTTGGTCAACTTGGTCAATGAAAATGCAATACTAGAAAACCCCTCGATAAATCTCCTGTAGTACCCTGCCAAACCGAGGAAACTACGTATCTCTGTAGGGTTCTTTGGACGACTCCAACTCTTCACTGCCTCTACCTTTGCTGGGTCCACTAGTACTCCATCTTTTGAGACAACATGACCAAGGAATTTGACCTCTTCTTTCCAGAACTCACACTTCTCTAGCTTGGCATACAGTCTCGCCTCCTTCAAGGTCTGCAACACTGTTCTCAGATGCACCACATGTTCTTCTTGTGTCTTGGAGTATATCAGAATGTCATCCACAAACACCACAACAAACTCATCCAAGTACGGGCTAAATACTTGGTTCATCAAACTCATAAAGACAGCTGGTGCATTCGTTAGACCAAATGGCATGACGACAAACTCATAATGTCCATACCGGGTCCTGAAGGCTGTCTTCGATATATCTTCTTCCTTCACTCTGAGTTGATGATAACCGGATCTCAAATCAATCTTAGAGAACACAGTAGCACCTTTGAGCTGATCGAACAAGTCGTCAATCCTAGGTAAGGGATACCTATTCTTGATGGTCACCTTGTTCAGCTCTCTGTAGTCCACACATAACCGCAGAGAACCATCTTTCTTCTTTACGAACAAAACAGGTGCTCCCCAAGGTGAAACACTAGGTCTAATGAACCCTTGGTCTAATAGCTCATCGATCTGCACCTTCAACTCCTTAAGTTCATTCTGCCCCATTCTATATGGCGCCTTTGACACAGGTGCTGTACCGGGTACTACATCAATGCAGAAATCTACCACTCTTCGAGGAGGTAGTTCTTCTAATTCTGGTCATAATTTTGTCGTCCGGCGTTGGATTTAAGAGTGGTTGGTACCATTAGAAAGATATATCTCCCATCTTTCATTTGATACCCTACCCACTCCGAACCGAGCACCGTACAAGAAAAAGAAGAAAAAGAAGAAGAAGAATGACTAGAAATAACGAACATTTGTTTACAGTTATGTGATCTTGAATTTCTCAAATATCGACATTAATGTGATATTACACCCCCAGCCACACTGCCTGTCACACTACCTATCACACTTGCTATCACACTAACTATCACAATGCATATCACAATAGCTATCACACTATTTGTCACATCAAAAAGTTAGCGTGATTTGTAGTGTGATAGATTATGTGATAGGCAGTGTGATAGCAATTTTCTTAAAAACAAATCCTAATAGATGAGGTGGACACCCAGAAAATTACTCTGAGTACCCATGTCAACATCTCTTTCCGGCAAGCTGCATCAGCAACAACAACATCAGCGTCTTCTCCTCTCCACAGTGTTGTCATCGCCTCCAGATCGTCAGCGCCTTCATATTGTCGTTGCCGTCCATAGCCGGCGTCGCTGTCCAAGTTTGATGCGACAGTAGCCGTTGTTGTCACCATCTTCGCTCCCACCGACGCCTCCCGCTTCGCCTTCTAAATGATCTAAACGACGTCGGCCTCTGCCGATGCATTGACGTCGTGGCTTTTCTCGATCTCCGTTGGGAAACCCAGGGAATACGACGACGATGGCAAGGGAGTCCATCTTGACGACTGAGTTCAGACCTCGGGATGTGAATAAGAGGATGAGCAAGGATGTGGATCTGGGTTTGGAGGTTCCACGTCGTGCGGTCTATGTCAGAGAGTATTGATTGAGAAGAGTGGAGCAACGGTGCGAGATCTCTTGCCTTCTGGGTAGCTGAATAGGGAAATCTGAGAGGCCGAGATCGGCGTCGTGAGCTAGAGGTAGGAGAAGTTATGGAGAGGTAGGTGAAGACAGTGGCATATTGTAAATATCATCAAGTTCAGTGGCAACGCTGTAATGGTTTTAGAATTGTGACTTTTTTCTAATTTTGAAATATTTCTTAATTTTTTTCTCATTTCATGTGTCAAAATTGACTTTTTTTTTATAAGAAACCCTATTTTTTACATACAAAAAAACATATTGATTATAAATAACTGATTTTTTATTATATCAAATTTTATGTCTAAAATTATCTTTTTACAATAGGATATTTATGTAATTTAATAATTGAGAAATGACGGAGGTCTCAATACTGTATATATAGCATAAGCCAAAACCTTTACAAAAAAAAAAAACTCGAGTAAGGTATATATAAAGAAACCGGAGTATCACTCGCAAGCAATACGTAAAGTCACTGTTTCGAAAAATCAGGTTAAGCATCTTTACCCCATGAGGCTTGTTTGGTGGCGGAAAAACACACCATTTTTGAACTAAAACGGTCCATTTTGTTGCCCATCAGAAGTTGAATACAACCTATACATGTTATATATTGGTCATTGTACCAAGCCTGTATGTTGAACTCACACAATAAGCTAGCTTAAAGTCGACATACAAGATAAAAGAAACTGAGCATAAGTAATTGAGAATAAATGGCGGAACTCGGCCTAGAATTTCTAAGCATCATCACAGAAACAATAAAAGATATTGAGCAACATAGCAAAAGTCAGAGGCTTAGAAGGTACTTAATTAATTACCCGTCAATAAGAACTGAACTAGCTAGGAGAAGGAAGTTCAGGTTTTGATCGACATGGTTGTTTGACATGTTTAGGGCATATACGAAATTATATGATTGAGCTCAGAGCCAGAAAGGCTCGGTGCACAACTTCAACAGAACTGGAACGGATCGAAGAAGATTTGGACAGCTCCTTCAGTTGCATCCCATGCAAATAAACGTGGTGGTAGCTAGCAACTGGCATTAGTCGAGTCCACCTGCATATGTGTGCCACTGTGCCTCGTCCAAACTATTGGACTGGATGTGAACTCCGGTCCTCTATTCAACTATATTTAAGCTCGAGCGTTTCAGACTTTCAAGTGATAGAATGGTTGTGACGGATTTCTGCAGTTCTATCTGGGGCTTGGTGATTAATGAGTCCGGATCTTAATCCTTGGCCATTAAAATGTTTAATTACTTTTGCGTTTGTTTCTTATTATTAGGTGTCTTAAGAACTGTATCTTATTATCAAGGCCGACAAGTGAGTGTTTTATATAGATTGTTAATATATTGTTTGATTGGAGTATAAAGCTATCTAGAAACGAACAGCTGCATATATAAGTTCGAATTCATACGATTTGAGAACGTCCCTTATAGTACCATAACGATCATATTGTTCATGAAAATTGTGGGGCGGCCTAGTAGTTCATGGCAACGTGGTAACTAACCAATTTCTTCCTTCTCAGTATCTATGAAGTAATTGCATGGTCTCTACTCTAGTACTATATCATGCATTGACAAATAGATGGAGAAATTGAAAGAAATTAAGATAATCAAAGATATCACGACTGAAATGAGTAAAGCTAGCCGCTGCTGATATCATGGCCTCATGGGGAACGCATGTTTCATCAAGTCCCCATATTAAACACGATATCAAAACAAGAAAAGACCCAACTTATGACTGCAATAAGAGATAATGACAGCAACACCGAAACTTTGATCCTTAAAATTTTTTGAGAAGGAAATGCATGACAATATGCCTTGATGGTTAGCTAACCTTCTGGAATGAGGGAAATAACCAGGAATAAGGCCTCAAGAGAGATCAATGCATCTCTTTAAGTTCTCCAAATCAGTTACTTTCCAGGAGCACGTTGTTTGCTATGGTATTATTAGTAGATCGATCTCTACTAAATCTTTAATATACTAATGTGATATCATCACTAGATAACAACTATGGTCTAATTTGAGGAGTTATATATAAATTTTTCGCTCTTGAGGAGTTATATATATATTCAGAGTGAAGTTTCACTATGAAATTACAGAGTGAAGTTTCAATTTTGACACACTTTTCGGTCAAATGTTTTCACCATAAGCGATTAAATACTTAGGTATGTTATTCAAGATCATCTCTATAAAGCTTTATTCAATTTAAATATTGAATCGCTTATGGTGAAAAAATTTGACCGAAAAGTGTGTCAAAATTGGAACTTCACTCTTTTCATTTCAGTGTAAAGCTTGACTATGAATAGAGACTATATATATATATATATAACAAGAGTTATTAGGGGTAAAAATTTCAAATTAACTCTAAACTCTAAACACACTTCAGAAAAAAAGACCATAAGGATATGTATATGTATATATTGATTATATTAAACGAAGTCCAAAAATTTGACAAATGACAGTACTTTTAGTTCAAGTTCCTGATTAGTCAATCTTAAGTTCCTACGTCCAAGTTTGACTTGAAACGGACTTCGATGGTCAAGTAACTTGGGTTGTGCAGCAATGAGATGGATAACTTGATTAGGCCCACATCCTATTTTGAGCGATTACTTACGTAAATTTGCTACAAGCTAGGTAGTGTCATATCTTTGTCTTTTAGAAATTTCAATCCCTCATGTCTCTCTAAGCTTGGATTAGAAACGAAGCCCCTCCATTCTAAGAGTACAAGCAAGCTTTCCAACTCAACAGGACAAGCAAACCATTTATCATTTAACGTGAAAGCAATCTTCTATCCACAAACAGAAT
The DNA here is from genome assembly GCF_933775445.1 of Argentina anserina. Lineage (NCBI taxonomy): Eukaryota > Viridiplantae > Streptophyta > Magnoliopsida > Rosales > Rosaceae > Argentina > Argentina anserina. The sequence continues at coordinate 15,120,530 of NC_065875.1, read as the reverse complement.
CCAACTCCCTCTTTCTCTATAAATCAGGACAATTCTTCTGTAATCTGCAAGAACCAAAACACAATATAGCATTATCAAACCTTTCTAAACTCCCTCTTAAGTCTCCAACTCTCTATCATTCACAAGTAGAATTATTTGCTTTTCAAATGGGGGCTTTATCCAGTTCTTCTCCCTCCAAATCCAAGAAATCAACTAACAACAAGGGTGTCAAAGACATTGCATTAACAGGAGTAGGCAACCTCATTAAGCTCCTCCCTACGGGCACGGTCTTCTTGTTCCAGTTTCTCAACCCCGTCTTAACCAACAATGGCCACTGCAACACCTCAGTTAATAAGTATTTAAGCGCCACTCTCATTGCCATTTCCGCCTTCTCTTGCTGCTTTGCTTCCTTCACCGACAGTTACACTAGTAGTGATGGACAAACTCACTATGGAATTGCAACAACAAAGGGTCTCTGGCCATCAACGAGTTCCGGTTCTGTGGACTTGTCTGCTTACAAGCTTCGGGTTGGGGACTTTGTGCATGCCTTCTTTTCCTTGATCGTGTTTGCAGTGGTATCACTTTTGGATTCCAACACTGTGAGGTGCTTTTATCCTACATTTGAGTCCACTGAGAGGGTTTTGCATATGGTGTTGCCTCCTGTAATTGGCACTATTGCCGGCACTGTCTTTGTTGTCTTCCCTAATAAACGCCACGGAATCGGGTACCCTTCTTCAAGTTCAGATTCTTCCCAAAACTCAGAGGAGTCCTAAGCTTCCACATATAAAACTCACAACCTATTGCATCCGTACAAGAGTATTGATAAGAAGCATGCTTGATCGGTTTGGCTTTCCATTATTTATGCTTTTCATATTGTTTTAGCTTTCATCGTGTGTTTCTTGATAGTTTGCCGGAGCCATAATGTATGATTTTCAATGTTTTCATATTGTTTAAGCTTTCATCATGTGTTTCATAGTTTGTTCAAGTTTCTTGGTTCGATTCTTTTGTATGCAGTTGAAAGAGTGTAATTTACATATGCACCGAGTAAGTTTTTTATGAATTATAAGCTGATGACGAGTATTGAAGGAGACTAGCGTTTTATGGCGGACAAATTGAAGCCTATCATGCGAAACCAAGTTCTGCTGATATTGCAGAAACCTATAGATATTCTTATTTGCCCCAATCAAAGTCTTCATTATGAAAATTAACAAGAGCTATATGTTAAAGAACACAAGCATGGTTCATAACTAATCAAACAAATCACACCGAAGCAACACAAGCATGAAGTATGATTCTGATCAATAAACATTGCTCACAAGGGATAACAAGAACAAAAATACAATCCTTGCAACTGCCCTTGCATGAAGTACAAACCAAGGCAAAAGCTGATGTAATTTACAATTGCAGTTACGTCAATGCAAAAACCTCCCAACTCTAATTCACTGGGAGCACTATTCCATGTTTCCAATAGTAAGTTGTAACAAAACCCCTGTCATTAAGGATACATCTTACTAGAGATTCTTCTGCAGTTACAGGTCAGGCATAAAGTCACAAACTTATTCCGACAGTCCAAACCATTTTCACTATTTTGGATGCTTGGGGTTATCTGACATCACTAAATAACCCATCTAGAAGGTTAGAAGATGGATTGTCATTTGCACTCTCGTCAAAGAAACCATTAGAATTATGCTCTTTTCTAGATTTTCGCTCTTCAATTACAGAATCTGCTGTTTCTGCACAGAAGCTTCGTCTTGTCTGCTTTGCAGGTTTATCTGCCACAATAAACTTGTTCCCATCACGGGTTCTCTCAGGGAAGCCAGCCCAGACTGAAAGATTAATAAGGCTAACAAGTTTCATAAGTCTTGCACAAGGAGGAACTCGAAATCAAAGAATTTAATCCCTCAAAAAGGTACTAAAAACCTTAAAAGTTACTTGTAGTGGGTGCAGTCTAAAAGGAACTATCTAATTTGTATGTCATGGGGACTTAAACTCACAGTATTACTTGGGGATACAATCAAGGGAGTACTCAAATGGTACCTGGACTATAGCAATTTTTAGGTGACTTTCATAACTACCCTCGTATTGCTGAACTATGGCCATGTGCCTGTTTGGTAGTTCTGTCCATTCTACCGCCAAGGTATGCTTATGTGGAGCCGAAATGAATAAATAATATCACCCACGCCTGAAATTTGGAGGATAAAACCCTAGATAGTCACAAAGTTATTGGGCCTTTCCTCTTTGCTCGAGAACTCAGAACCATTCCCCATTCGCCATTTTCCTTTGTGCATAACTCACTTAATTTCTTTTCCTTTCAAGGAAAACCAGACACCATTGGTCTTTTTCCTCTAATATTATTGATCTCATCATCACCTCCAACCAAATTCGTAACCTGGTCTCAAATCGGGAATTAATTAACTACTTTAATTTTAACAATATTAAAGTCACAATTCCTTCTCTCTACTTCCCTATAGTTATATGGGACTTACATCAGACCAAGAGATTTCCTCCACAATAGTTACACTCCACAATGTGATGCAGGAGCCTGCATCACAATGACATTATGGAATTCAATCTTCTTTTCCCTTTCCATTAGAATAGAGTATGGTAAGGTTAATGGAATAATTGCCCAACCCCAAAATTCAACTTTTTAGATGTGTTACGGGGTTGTTAGGAGGGAAAGTAATCCACAAGAAACCCTTCAATCCACAACTTTTTAGATGTGTTACGGGGTTGTTAGGAGGGAAAGTAATCCACAAGAAACCCTTCAATCCACATGTATGTTGAGATTTGGAGATATGATATTTTTTTCATTGGCCATTATTATGTGAATTTATGAGAGAAATGACCACGGTGATTGAAGAAGGCTATATGTAGTTTATGAATGAGCTTATTGTGTAGGCTGCTATGACACACTTTATCCCACTAAAAATATGCCACTTATGCAACCTTAACGGTAGAATGTGCAGAAGTACAAAATGGAGACACTTTTTAGTTCACAAGTTCAGGTACCACGAAGGTAGTTTTGCAAGTCAGGGTACCAAAAGTGGCAGTAGAAAATATAGCTCAAATGAGGATTGTTCCCTATGACTAAAACTGAAAGGAAAGGAAATATGGTGACATTCATAGACTGGCAAGCTAGTACAACAAAGTTTGGTTATAAAGGAATTTGACTAATCTTTTTGAGTGAAGCTTGTTCCAATTTGGTTTTGCTTAGTTAAGGCTTACAAGTTACAACTAAAGGAGGAACCTAACTCCTGACGTCCCCTCTCCCATTAAGGGACAGCAAGCACTAAGTGTGAGGTTGTGCGGAGGGTAAAAACATAGTTAAGCACCATATAGTACTATTTAAACACCAAGAGTGACAAAAATAAAAAAGCACAGTTTGATTATATCTTAGACATGATATTAACAGCAAGTAAATGACAGAATCAAAACAAGTCATACGATTATTGAACAGTTACCTCCAAACTGATGCAGGACAATGGAAGCTGCGACTGTTACATTCAAAGAAGCAGTGCCGTCCCCATACTGTGGGATATACACAAAGAAATCACAAATCTCACACTCCTTAGCAGAAAGGCCTGTTCCCTAAAAATCAAAAGGAGACAAAGAACATCCAACGTAAAGCTTCAATTACAAATGCTTCCCAAGTGAAGTTTGACTCAAACACCTCAAAGGCTAAAACACCAAAACATAACTTCCACCATTGTCAAACTAACAAAACATATCAAGCAAATAATACCCAAAGTACCCATTGACTAAAAGCACACTACTTCACTGAGTATGATGTCAAAACAAGAGTAAAGGATCAAACTTTGCAATGGAAACAGATATGGGTAGCTTCAAAAATCGATAGTTTACCTCATTGCCAAGAAGAAAAGCCGTGCTTTTGGTGAAAGGGTGGTGATTCACAGGCATAGCATTGTCAGTGATCTCAACTCCGCATATATCACAATCTCTGTCCTACACCCCATTAACCAACACGAACACACAAATCAGACACAAACCCAGAAACAGAGACAAAAAAAAAAACAAGAACAAGATAAAGAGGAAAAGTGGGGACTTACCTTGAGAAATTGTCGGGCCTCTTGGAGAGAATGAAAGTGGCGGAAGCGGACGTGTGACGTGGAGCCGTGGCTGCCAAAGGCGTTAAACTCTCTGCGGCCGACGAGTATAAGCTCGGAGACGCCGAAGGCGGTGGCGCTACGGGCGAGTGTGCCGACGTTGTGCCTCTTGGCTATGTTGTGAACCACCACATAGCTCTCCACCACCATTTTTTTCCCACTTCACTAACTCTAAGTCCGCCGCCACCAAAGTCTGTTATAAACAACTTATACATAACTCCAGAACGACGTCGTTATGATGAGTTGTTTTCAACTTTGTAATTTGAGACGCACAAGAAGTTTTGGCACTAAGGTCAAAAATATGTGTACTCTCCATGGATATTACATGACCAAAAAACCATATTAGTTAACAAAAATAGAGAGACCAATTGGTCATTAGTTGAAACTTACATGAACCAAGACTGGTTATAGAAAGATCAGACACTAATTACTAAGTACGTATTTACAGTGCAGATTCTGTGGTAGATATGTTAAGTTTTCACATTCTATAATCTTCAGGGAATTTAGGCTACTCTATCTGAAGACACAAGATCACTGCAAGATTTGATAATCAGAAATTTCAATCTAGCAAGGGACGAAGAGCTTGTATGGTTTTTTGAGGCTGCTGCCATCAGCATTGACTGCAACAGCTTCTCAGAGATTGTGTCCATAAGTAATTCTTCAAGTACTGGAAGCATTGACATGGAGGTTAAGTTAGGGGCGTCCACCATTGTCAGCTTGGTTAGGGAAGGAAATGAAAGCTGTTGCTGCTTCGGCATTGATGTTGTCGCTTCTTGATCACTGCTTGTTTGCCACTCCTTTAAAAGCGGCAAGTCATAAAGTGTGAGCTCTTTCAATGATGGAAAACACAAAGGCTCCCTTCCTCCACCAACCAAACTAGAAGAGGGAAATACGTACCCGTTGTTGATGTGCTCCAAGGAACTTAGACAATATAGCTTGAGAAACTTGAGACAAGGAAGTTGATCCAGTGGTGGAAGATGCTGGCATCTGGGACAACCCTCAATTGTAAGCTCAACTAAATTTTGTAGAGACCATGCAACATTGTCCATCAGCCAGTTGGGGAATCGAACACTGCTATACCCAGCTATATGCAGCACTTTCAAATTTTGACGGGGCTGAAGGCCTTCCAACACCATGTCATCTTCATTACTTGCATTGTTGTCATCTCACTTAAATATAGAGGTTTGTATATTGATATTTTCTCTTATAAATTGATACAAGACTAACCTATCTATTTATAGGGAAGATGAGAGAATATTGTACTGTTGTTTAACACTAATTCTAATAATTAAGTATAGCTGTTAACTCCACCATGAGTAACATGCTCATGCTCCCAACACAGCTTCTTTCCAGCTCACTCAAACACTCCCCCTCAAGTTGGCGCATACATATCAACCATGCCAAACTTGCTAAGTGAGTCATAAAAGACCTTCTTAGACACTCCTTTTGTGAGTATATCCGCAAGTTGCTCTTCTGTAGGAACAAACGGAAAACAAATGATCTTAGCGTCTAGCTTCTCCTTTATAAAGTGACGATCAACCTCTACATGTTTTGTACGATCATGCTGCACAGGATTTTGTGAAATATCAATAGCTGCCTTGTTGTCACAGTACAACTGTATAGCACACTTGGGCTTAACACCCAAATCTTGTAGCAGATTCCTAAGCCATAACAACTCACACACTCCCTGAGCCATTCCTCTGTATTCTGCTTCAGCACTAAATCGAGCTACCACATTTTGTTTCTTACTCCTCCACGTAACAAGATTGCCTCCAACAAAGGTAAAGTACCCTGACGTGGACCTCTGATCCGTAATATTTCCAGCCTAGTCTGCATCTATGAAGCCACAAATCTCAAGGATATTGTTGTGGTTAGAAAACATTACTCCTCTCCCTGGAGCTGGCTTCAAGTACCTCAAAATTCTCACAACAGCATCCATGTGATCCACACTAGGATTATGCATGAACTGACTCACTACACTTACTGCATATGCAACATCTGGTCTGGTATGTGACAAATAAATCAGGTGTCCAACTAGCCTCTGGTAACGAGTTTTGTCAGTGAGCACTTGATCTGGGTACTCTGCTAACCGATGGTTTTGCTCAATAGGAGTATCAATTGGAGTGCAATCTAACATACCGGTCTCTGTTAGTAGATCAAGGATATACTTCCTCTGACACAAATAGATACCATCACTTCCCCGGACTACCTCAATGCCCAAGAAGTACTTGAGTGTACCTACATCTTTCATCTCAAACTCTGTGGCTAGCTGCTTCTGTAATCTATCCACATCAATAGTATCATTACCTGTCACTATCATATCGTCAACATATATAATTAAGGCTGTTACATTCCCTTGTTGGTGTTTGAGAAATAATGTGTGGTCTGAATTACTCTGCCTGTAGCCAATTTTCCTCATGAATTGTGAAAATCTTCCAAACCAAGCACGAGGAGACTGTTTAAGACCATACAAAGACTTCCTCAATCTGCATACAAAGTTATCGGGAGAAGCTACCACATATCCAGGAGGAAGATCCATATACACTTCCTCTGTAAGTTCTCCATGAATGAATGCATTCTTGACATCAAATTGTCTAAGTGGCCAGTTTAAGATAACAGCAAAAGAGAGCAATACCCGAATAGTGTTCATCTTTGCAACAGGTGCAAATGTCTCATCATAGTCTATGCCATATGTCTGGGTGAACCCTTTTGCTACTAGGCGTGCTTTATACCGGCTCACTGACCCATCTGCATTATGCTTCACTGTAAACACCCAACGACATCTCACTGCCTTCTTGCCATGTGGTGGAGATACAAGCTCCCAAGTATTATTCTTCTTTAATACTTCCATCTCTTCCTCCATCGCTTTCCTCCATTTTGGATCCCACAATGCATCCTGCACTTTGTTAGGTATTGATACAGCAGAAATTTAATTCACAAATGATTCATATGACTTAGACAATCTTTTGGTAGACATAAAATTAGCCACATGATACTTAGCTTTAGCATGAAGGGTAGGTTCATATTTTTTTGTTGGCTGACCTCGAGTAGACCTATTTGGCAAGACATATTGTCTACTATTAGTTTCACCAGTATTAGCCCCAATAGAATTACTAACCTCAAGTGAGTGATCTTCTGTACCAGGGAAACGTTGGTCAGGGGAGGCAGGAGGGGCAGTTTTGCTGTCAGCTTCTGGTACCTAAATCTCTGGAGTGACTATACTAGAATCATCTGGTGGTGCATGTGTAGCTGAGACATCAGTAATCTCAATCGAACCTGTCACCATAGCTTCTGGCTGACTTGTCTCCCCCAATGGTCTAAATATCGGTTATCGGCATCGTATCGGTTTTGAAAAATAAGGATATAACGGAGATATATCGAGATATATCGGATTATATCGGATTTATCGTTTTTGTTAATTTTTAATTTAAATTTAATATATTTATAAACATATACTTCAAAATATTCAAAATATACCAAATAATATTAACTACTAAGTACTAATTGAACAAAAATAGGTGCACAAAAGATAGATTGAGATATTGATTATGCATTCATGCATTATAAACTCTCATCATCAGAATCAAAGTCAAAATCATCTTCTCCATTATCTTCGTCCTCATCTTCTGAGAGAAAATCATCTTCATAAATCATATTATGTCTATTTGCGTTGAAATTCCTCAAAACGACATCGCCTCCTTAAAAAAAATCACCGAAAAAAAAGTAACAAGAAAAAAAGTCACCAAAAAAAAAGTCAACGAAAAAAAAATTATCGAAAAAAATCATCGAAAAAAAAAGTCAACGAAAAAAAAAGTCCACCAAAAAAAAGTCCACAGAAAAAAAAGTCAAAAAAAAAAAATCCACCGATATATCGCATGTTGACCCGATATTTTGAGTTGACCGATATATTAAGGCGATATGGCATTTATCCTATCGGTTTCTAAATATCACCGATATATCGCCGATATATCCCCGATATATCCCGATATTTAGAACACTGGTCTCCCATTTTCCATGATACAAGTCTTCAAAATAGGAATTCTCCCCCTGAAGAGCAGTATCGGAAGAGGAAAAATAACTCATGTCCTCAAAGAAAGTAACATTCATAGTGACATAGTACTTATTGGTAGGCGGATGATAGCATCGGTACCCTTTCTGATGTCCGCCATACCAAATAAACACACATTTAATGGCCCGGGCATTCAACTTAGACCTCTAGTGTTTTGGAAGGTGGAAAAAAACAACACAACCAAAAACACGAGCAGGAAGAGTATGGAAAGAGGGTAAGGAGACATGGGATGCAAGTACCTCGTATGAGACCTTTCTCTGAAAGACATGAGAAGGAAGGCGATTAATGAGGTGGGCGGCAGTGATGACAGCATCACCCCAAAGGTACTGAGACATATGGGCACTAAAAAGAATACGCCGAGTCATATCAAGTAAATGGCGATTTTTCCTTTCAGACACTCCATTTTGCTCAGGTGTGTAAGGACACGTCGTTTGATGAACAATTCCGTGTTTGGTAAAGAACTCCTGAACGACATGGTTCACATATTCCCCCCCCATTATCAGAACGAAGAATTTTAACAGTGGGCATTATATTGTGTTTGGACAATGTTATAGAAGACTTGAAAAGCTGGAACAACCTCATTTTTAGTTTTGAGGAGAACAATCCATGAAAGACGGGTGCAATCATCAATGAAGGACACATAATACCGCATCCCTGACACAGTAGACTATTTGGAGGGTCCCCAAACATCAGAGTGAATTAATTCGAAAGGAAGAATATGTTTATTAGAAGTACTAGAGGAATAAGTAGACCGATGACTCTTGCCTAAAACACATGTCTCACACCGTAAAAGTGACTCATCCACACTAATAAACAAAGTAGGCATATATTTTTTCATAATACTAAAGGATGGATGTCCTAAGCGATGATGCCACAACCAAACTTCACTTAGCTTGTCAGAAGTGGAGATTAAAGCGATCCGAGACTGTGCCCCTGGTTTTTCCCCAGCATATGTCAGATCCAGATGAAACAACCGGCCCCTCAGATACCCCCGACCAATTAATTCCCCAGTGAGAAGATCCTGAAATATCACATACATAGAAAAAAAATTACAGAGCACTTAACATCAACGTTCAATTGGGGAACATATATTAAATGATGAGATAAAGCATGTACATAGAGCACATTGTGAAGCTCTATTGTGGGAGTAATACGAACTGACCCTTTCCCTAAGACTGGAAAGGCCTCACCATTAGCATTAGTCACATAGGGTACTGGTGGAGGAGACAATATGGTAAAATAAGATTTGTCATAAATCATATGATCAGATGCACCCGAATCAATAATCCAAGTATCAAAACCAACAAAGTTAGAAATATTTAAAGCCATACCAATTTTGCCACGGCCGGCGATGGATGCGGAGGGTATTGCGCCGCCGGATGTATGATGATCATGTCCCACCACACCATAGACATCAGGTTCCTGGACAAGCTGAATAGCAGCCTTCGCCTGAGGACGAGAATGAGGCCTCTTAGGCCGAAGGTGAGGATACAACTTCCAACATGTCACACGAGTATGGTTAGTATCATGACAATAAGAGCAAGAAGGGCGGGGCTGATTCCCGAAGCCTGGTGGTGGTCCTCGTTGATGAGGTGGAGCTGAAATGGCCTGTTGAAGGGGTGGTGCGGAAGATCTAGCGCGAATAGTAAGACTGGAAACGTCAATTTGTGTCTGATGAAGGCTTTCTTGGTGAGATTCATCCTTACGGATATATGTGAAAGCTGTAATGAGACTAGCGGGTTCGGTCTGCCGGAGCAATTCCCCTTTCGCACTGTTATGTTTTGCATCAAGACCTTTCAGGAAATGGTGAACTCGTTCAAGCTCCTTCTCACGTTGGTACCAAACAATATCCTCTTGATGTTTGATCATGCAGGGACGTTTCATATCAATCTCAGCCCAAATATTTTTAAGTTTGGTGAAATATTGCGCCACTGGTTGCCCATCTTGTTGCATTGCTAAAGCAGTGCACATTAACTCATGAACATGTATGAAATCAGAGTCATTAGTATATAAACCTTCAAGTGTCAGCCATATTGCCTGCGCAGTGTCGCATGCCTCCACCAGATCAATGATCTCGTCATTCATAGCTTTCCACAAGAAGGACATGACAAGGCCATCATCGTCATCCCACTTAGTGTAGGCAATAATATCATCGGGACTAGAAGCTTTAGTTACGCCGGTGACATGCCCCATCTTGTGCATGCCTCGAAGATGAGCCGTCATAAGTCGTTTCCATTTGAGGAAATTGGTCCCATTGAGTTTAGTTCCTCCAAAGGACCCACTGTTAGAACTCTTGACAGATACTTCAAATTTCGGAATATCAGCTTCGTCTCCAGAACCCATTGAAAAAGAAATTGAAAAATCAGGAATTATACAGCGGAAACACCAAAAAAACTGAAATGAACCTATCGCAGGTGCACGGGCATCATCGGTGCACCAGCGCTAACAAAGATGGCCGGGTCGGATTTGGTCGGGTCGGATGTGGTCAGGTCGGATCTAGATTGGGCCGGGCCGGACGGGTCGAATGTAAGCCGGGCCGGGCGGGTCGAATCTGGGTCGTTTGGATTTGCAGTGAGATGCAGCGGCGATCCACGATTTGCAGCGGCGATGTGAAGTCCCTTTCAAGACCGGTGGGAGCGGCGGAAGCGGTGTAGGTCTTCTTCAGCGGCGGCAGACCAAGGAAATCGCCGGGGTATTCTCAAACCGGGAGGAGACGACGGCGACGGCGTCGTTTAGGGGTCGGAAGTCTGCAACAAGGCAGAGGAGGACCATGCAGAGGTGATACCGGCGCGAGTGATGCAGTGATACCGGCGCGGGTCTGTGGAGGTTTCTGTGAGGGTGTCGGGATGCAAACGTGGAGGGTTTTTGGAGTGAACACAATGCGGTTCTACAAGACTGCACGCTGAGGGATGGTCACACAATGCAAGAATCTCTCGGAGATAAGAAAATTGGCTACCAATTGAGGATACTAGCCTAGTTCGCATCCAAACAGAAAAACTAAAAAACCCAGGAAAAATAGAGCAATGCTCTGATACCAACTTAAATATAGAGGTTTGTATATTGATATTTTCTCTTATCAATTGATACAAGACTAACCTATCTATTTATAGGAAAGATGAGAGAATATTGTACTGTTGTTTAACACTAATTCTAATATTTAAGCATAGTTGTTAACTCCACCATGAGTAACATGCTCATGCTTCCAACACAGTTTTTTTCCAGCTCACTCCAGCAATCTCTGGACCAAATTAGTTTCAAGGATTCAAGATATTGCTTGCTGCACAAATTTGAACTCCTTGAATTCGTTGTACCATTGCCAACATGTTCAAGATGGGCAACATGAAGCACCCCTTTGAGACAGTTCAGGCCACTCAACTCATCTAGTCCACCGCTAACACCTGAAATATATCCTTTCTACCCAATATGAATAATGGCAATGTCTAAAGAGATACCAAGTTTCCCAGCCCAGGTGGCATGTGATTCAGTTTGCGGCACCCAGTGATATCAAGATGTCGAAGGCTGGTCATCTTTCCAATATCCCTACTCCCTAGGTAGTTGTTCAAGTCTGTAGCACCTGTTGAGTTTAAGCGTCTGCAAATTCTGGAGATTGCTTATAGAAGCAGGGAGTGTTGTCATACAAACATTACCAGAGAGGTCAAGGTACCTAAGATGGATCAACTTGCCAATGAAATTTGAAAGCTCATCGATTCTTAGATTATGCAGATCTAACACACGCAAGAACCTCAAGTTGGAAATGATCGTATTGTGACTCCAAATGCTACATGCCTGATTCTGAAGTGGTAGTATAAATTGTTATCGTGAGTTAAGAGCTGGAACAGCTGTGTTGAAAGAGCTGGTAAAGCATGATCATGTTACTCATGGTGGTGTTAACAGCTAGGTTTAATCATTAAGATTAGTGTTAACAGCAGTGCAATATTCTCCAATCTTTCCTATAAATAGATAGCTTAACCTTGTATTGATTCAATCAATATCAAACAATCAATATAGCATTCTATTTTTAACTTGGCATCAGAGCCAAATTCCTTTTTTTTTTTTCTGGGTTTGGGTCCGTACCTCCCACAGAACCAGCCGGCAGTAGCTCGGCGCCTTCCTCGCCTCTCTCTGCCTCTGCACTGCACTGAGGAGCTCCACCGCACCGAGGCCATAAACCAGCCGGCAGTAGCTCGACTCCTTCCTCGCATCCTCGTCAGAGTCATCCGACGTCTCCTCACCCCTCTCTGCCTTCGCACCGCACCGAGGCCATACTTCTCCACCGCGCCGCCCGAGCTCTCCACCGAGGTCCGGCTCCACTTCCGCGTTTTTCAATCTGAAGCTTTGGGAGAGAAAGAGGCATAGGAAGGAGAGTGTGTGGGCGATGGTATTTCCGCCCTAAATACCTGGTCCGAAACCAATTCGACCCAACCCGGTTCTAAAATATTTGACCCGACCCAACCCGGCAAGATCCGACCGACCCGGCAGATCCGACCCGGACCAAATCTGACCCGATCCGGAAAAGATCCGACCCGTCCCAACTTTGATAGGTTCATACCTTTTTTTTGGTGTTTCCGTTGTATAATCTCTGATCTTTGATTTACCTTTTCAAATGGTTTTCGGAGATGAATTTGAGAGTTTTCGGAACAATGATGTTTCGCAATTTGAAGTATCTGTTAAGAGTTCTGACAGTGGTTCATTTGGAGGAACTAAACTCAATGGGACCAATTTCTGTAAATGGAAGAGAATTATGGCAGCTCATCTTCGAGGAATGCACAAGATGTGGCATGTAACCGGAGTAACTAAAGCTCCTAGTGTAGATGATATTATTGCATACACTAAGTGGGACGACGACGATGGTCTTATCATGTCTGTCTTGTGGAAAGCTATGAATGAAGAAATAGTTGATCTGATGGAGTCATGTGACACTGCGCAGGCGATATGGAGGACACTAGAAGGCTTATATAGTAATGACTCTGATTTTATACAGGTTCATGAGTTAATGTGCACAGCTTTGGCGATGCAACAGGATAGGCAACTGGTGGCGCAATATTTCACCAAACTAAAAAATATTTGCGCTGAAATTGATGTGAAACATCCTTGCATGATCAAGAATCCAGAGGATATTGTCTGGTACTAACAAGAAAAGGAGCTTGAGCGCGTTTATCATTTCCTGAAAGGTCTTGATGCAAAACATAACAATGCGAAAGGGGAATTACTCAGAAAGACCAAACCCCTAGCCTGATTGCAGATTTCACATATATCCGAAATGATGAGTCTCAACAGGAGAGTCTTCATCAGACACAAGTTGAAGTTTCCAGCCTTATTGTTCATGCTAGATCTCCAACACCACCCCTTCAACAGGCAACTTCAGCTCCACTTCATCGGCAAGGACCACCACCCGGCTTCGGGAATCAGCTCCGCCCTCCTTGCTCTTATTGTCATACTAACCATGCTCGTGCGACCTGTTGGAAGCTGTATCCACACCTTAGGCCTCAGAAATCCAATTATCGTCCCAAAGGCGAAAGTAGCCATTCAATTCATCCAAGAACCAGATATCTATGGTGTGGTTGGACATGATCATCATACAACAGGAGGAGTAGTGCCTACCGCATCCATCGCTGGCCGTGGTAAAATTGGTTTGGCTTTAAATATTTTTAACTTTGTTGGTTTTGATACATGGATTATTGATTCTGGTGCGTCTGATCATATGACTTATGACAAATCTTATTTTTCCATATTATCTCCTCCACCAGTACCATATGTTACTAATGCTAATGGTGAAGCCTTTCCCGTCATCGAGAAAGGATCGGTTCGTCTTACTCCACAATAGAGCTTCATAATGTGCTATATGTCCATGCTTTATCTCATCATTTGATATTTGTTCCTCAATTGAACACTGACGCTAAGTGTTCTGTGACATTTTTTCCTATGTGTGCGATCTTTCAGGATCTTCTCACCGGGGAGTTAATTGGTCGGGGGTATCTGAGGGGCAGGTTGTTTCATCTGTGGTGTTAATAGCTAGGTTTAATCATTAGGATTAGTGCTAACAGCAGTGCAATATTCTCCAATCTTTCCTATAAATAGATAGCTTAGCCTTGTATCAATTCAATCAATATCAAACAATCAATATAGCATTCTATTTTTAACTTAAATGTCCTAGTTTTCTTTGCTTTGAGCAATGCTACCGGAACTTCCCATGAAGAAGGCAGGAAACAACTAAAAGAAACATGATGAACTCTTTCAGATATATCTCCAATATCAACACTGCAAATAGAGCATTCAGGTCCTGCAACTGCCCGTGAAAGATCATGTATAAGGGTTTTGATCACCAGATCTTAGTTCAAATTCTGAATGATCTATAGTGATTAATATTAAGTAATATTTTACCGGTGTAAAGTTTAAAGCTTAGCCGATAAATTGTTGATTACATTTAATTTGGTAAGAGAAGGAGACTAGAGCAGCTGGTGTATTGACATTGTAGTTGTTGCTTCTATATCAACATTTGTTTCCCCATATTTTAAGGGAGGCAGCAACAATGGCAAAGCAGCAATGAAGGGGTGACAACTGGAATTTTTTTGAATCACTACTGGTTTGCTACAATGGTCGATTTAGTAGTGTCTTTAGATTATGCAACTCATAACAAGTCTTATCTTGAATACACTAAAAGATAAAATCAAGATTGAAATTCACGAAATTACATGGACTAGTTTTTCTTGGAATACTATGGACAGTAATACATTCTCACTTTATTTTGGTTTCCATAGTAGATTGTGACATTTTTGACGTGTGTAAGAAGTTATTTACAAAATGAAGAGTCACTATTTATTCATAATATTCACTGGCTCACTGCAGCTTGAGCCGCTGCTAGCCTTGCAATTGGTACCCTGCCAAAGCATTTACAGTTACAAATTTAGTTAGTTATAAGACAGATTATTACTTCAATGTTTGGTAAATTTATTGGTGTGATATAACATGTACCATTTCAAATGGTTCCAGAAGAAAAGGGAGAAAATAGAGAACCTGAATGGAGAACATGAGACATAGTCTAGTCCGGCCTCTGCGAAAAATGCAACAGAAGAAGGCTCCCCACCATGCTCTCCACATATTCCAACCTGTTTGTTCAGATACATCATCATGTTAAGGAAAATGATCGATGAAACTGTAAAACCCTTGGTACTATATGGCCATGTTTTGTGATTTACCTTTAAGCTAGGCTTAGCTGCACGTCCCTTTTCTGTGGCCATCTTAACAAGTTGCCCTACTCCTCTTTGATCAAGTACCTAAATGAGTCATAAGTTGGACTTTTAGTGCCAATAAGTCAGTTTTTAAGTTATTTTTCATTTTTTCATGAATGAATTTGGTAGGCTTTGGACCCATATATCATCAGTTCATCACTAACCTCAAATGGATCACTTTGAAGAATGCCTTCAGACAAATAAGTATTTAGGAACTTGCCCACATCATCTCTACTGTATCCAAAGGTCATTTGAGTGAGATCATTGGTTCCGAAAGAGAAGAAGTCTGCTTCTTTTGCAATCTGTAGTCAGCATTGTTATGATACTTATTTATCAGCATAATATGAAACAAAACCTATTCATCCTTATATGTTGAAATCAAAATTCAACCTTACCAAGAAAAAGAGAAACATATCGACTAAACCTACCTCATCTGCAACCAGTGCAGCTCTAGGAATCTCAATCATGGTCCCGACCTTGAATTTTAAGGTGGTACCCATCTCAGAGAACACTTTCTTAGCAATACTCCGGATTAAAGTCACTTGGTGTCCCAGTTCCTAGGATACAAATGAAGAAAGAAGATGTAACATATATTTTGGTTGCTTGATTGATTAAGTCAAAGAAGTTTCATCACTTTTGTACAAGCAGAAAAGAAATTCAAATTCTTGTAAATTAGCATTGTGAATAAACGACGAGAAATGAGAAACTAATGAACAAGAATGCTGGAAAATACCTGAGGTGTTCCAACAAGAGGAACCATTATCTCAGGGAACACTTTAACACCCTGGTTGCTCATTAAGACTGCAGCCTGAAAGACTGCACGTGCTTGCATTTCTGTGAGTTCTGGGTATGATATCCCTAGCCTGGTGATACACCAGAAAAAAGCCTTTCATCAACAACCAGAGATACTAGTTCTTTGCATATGATCAAGTTCTTCATTGGAAATTTGTAAATTAATATATAGAAGTTTCATCCAAGAAAACAAGATCTTTAAACTTGTGCCACATTTTCAGACGAGTTAAATTTTATATGTTGGAAACAATGAATGCAACAATCGGCTGAACGATTTGAAAACAATTTTTAGTTATTACTTCACAGAGCTAATTTGAGATTTAAGAGTCAATATATTCATGTACCTGCAGCCTCTGAAACCAAGCATGGGGTTTACTTCTGTTAATTTATCAACTCTGGAGTAAACTGCATCCTCAGTCATGTCAGTCTCTGCAGCTACTTCCTTAACAATCTGTTCTAGGTCACCTTCTGGAAGAAACTCATGAAGTGGAGGGTCTAATAATCGGATGGTTACTGGAAGACCTGGAATTTCATGAATTTATAATTTATATAAGTTACAACTTACATCTACAAATGTATAACAGAAGAGGCCAGTGATAAACTTCAAAATTTTGTATCATAAGTATAATAAAAAGAAAAAGAAAAATACCATCCATTGCACGGAAAATTCCTTCAAAGTCAGATCTCTGATATGGTAGTAAGAGGTCCAATGCTGCCTTCCTCTGTTCAACTGTACTTGCCATGATCATCTTTCTTACTGACTTAATTCTATCATCCGAAGCAAAGAACTGAAATATTGGAAAGAAGGAAAAATCAAACAAACATGGAAATGTGCATAGAGTTCCATAACTTCAGTATCAGTTCAGAACTTCATATAGCAGGCAAAACTGCAAAAGTACAAATATATTTTGACAGTAGAATACTAGAATGCTTACCATGTGCTCTGTCCTGCAAAGTCCAATCCCTTGTGCACCATTTTTTCTTGCTGTTAGTGCATCTTCAGGTGTATCGGCATTAGCCATAACCTGTATATCATTTCCTTATTTTTAGAGAAACCAAATAGGTAGTGGAATTAATCAAACCATAGAGCAAGAAAGCTAAGGCACCTTGAGATGCCTAAAGCTATCAGCCCAAGACATAAAGGTTTCTAAATCGGCACTCAAAGCTGGAGGAGAAAGTGGCTGTGCTCCTGATATGACTTCACCAGTGTTTCCATTGAGGGAGAGCCAGTCTCCTTCTCTAAATAAAGTGTTCCCAATCACAACAACCTGCATTACATCAATGGAGACATCTAATCATACATTTCACTTCATAATTACTAAAAGTAGATGTAAAAGGAAAACTAGAATATGAACCTTCTCATCATCATGTACTCGGATATCTGAGCATCCTGAAACACAACATTTACCCCATCCACGAGCCACAACAGCTGCATGAGATGTCATGCCACCTCTAGCAGTCAAAATCCCAGCAGATGCATGCATTCCCCCAATATCTTCCGGGCTGGTTTCAGTCCTTACCTAAAGTTATACAGCAACCATTTTGAGTTGTTATGAATCAGAATGTGACTCCACTATAAGTCTTTATTTAATTACTTCCAATTCAAGTCCTTATTACTTTAGGCAGTCATATATTAACTAGATAACAATATGATTTTAAACTTCATCCCCTATTAGGATAGATTATAAGTCTTTGGGAACTATCAATTTTAGAAAAAGGAGCAAGAAATCCACTTTTGTTTTATTCTACCTATGTGTTAGAAATAGAATAAGAGAGTTAGATGAATAAGGTTATCTGTTTACCAAGATGGCCTTCTTTCCTTGTGCATGCCATGCTTCAGCATCTTCTGCACTGAACACGACTTGCCCTACTGCAGCTCCTGGTGATGCAGGCAAGCCAATGGCAAGCACTTTGTCTTTGTATGAGGTTGGATCCTCAAACTGATCAGAAAAAGTATACTTAAGAAGTCAAAAATGGCCTGTATGAGTATGCGGCAGTGATATACAACAGTTAGGCAGCTATATACACCATTTTAAGCATTGTTTATTTAGCATAAATACCTGAGGGTGAAGAAGTTGGTCAAGATGTTGTGGTTCCACCATTTTGATTGCGGTGCGCTTATCAACAAGCCCTTCATCAACCATGTCTACAGCTATCTTGACCGCACCTTTACCAGTGCGCTTTCCAGCACGGCATTGCAACATCCATAATCTATTTTCTTGGACAGTGAACTCAATGTCCTGTTCGCCAGAAGTTTCAGGAATGAAAGATTAATAGCAATCCAAAAATGAAAAAGAAACAAAAAGAGAGAAAGGCTGGATGTCATACTAATTGTTGAGAACTTTTACCATCATATCTTTGTAATGTCTTTCTAGAATTTCACAGTTCTCCACAAGCTCCATGTAAGCTTCTGGCATGCAATTTTTCATGGTATCCAGAGGTTCTGGTGTCCTAATACCAGCAACAACATCTTCTCCCTGTTCAAATGTCATTCTTGAGCTACTGATCTCTTAGAACTCTATAGAGTAAATAGCATGTACCGCAATTGGCTTAGAAAGGGATGATATAGGTGCTAAGAACCTGAGCATTGATTAGAAACTCCCCATAGAGCTTCTTTTCACCAGTGCTTGGATTTCTAGTGAATAGAACACCTGTTCCTGAAGTACTTCCCATGTTTCCAAAAGCCATGGATTGAATGTTAACTGCGGTTCCCTTCAAACCAGTTATCTGATTGATGGCCCGGTACTTGTTGGCCCTGGGGCTGTCCCATGAATTAAAAACTGCTTTGATAGCCAACACTAGCTGTTCTTTTGGATCTGCAGATACGCACGAGAAAAGCTAAAAAAAAAAAAAAACACAAGTATACAAACAGAATCTTTACTAAAAACTCTAAAGGGGTGGGGAGAAGAGGAAGCCTTTATGTGCATTATACTATTGGTACCTGATGGGAATTTTTTTCCAGTAACTTCAAGATAGACACCTTTGTATTGTTCTACCAGCTCTTTGAGATCGGAAGCTGTTAGTTCTGTATCAAGCTCAACTCCTTTTTCGTGTTTGTAGTTTTCCAACTTCTCCTCAAATTTTGAGTGTGGAATTTCCATAACCTTCAAAGGGAAAGGGATAATGATTACCAATGGGTTGAGAGTGCATGTTGAAGGTTTGTATCATATACTGACATCATGAAGCGCCTAAACAAAAGCATGCACTTACAACATCTCCAAACATGTCTAGGAATCGTCTGTACGAGTCATATGCAAAGCGCTCCCCACTTTTGGCAGCTAAACCAGTAATCACCTCATCATTGAGTCCAAGGTTGAGGACAGTGTCCATCATGCCAGGCATAGATATCTAGACACATACAGCATACAGATCAGTTGGTTTTTAAAGAGAGATTGTATGTGTCACTTATGATATATATGTTCCATTGGTTCAAAATTTCCAGCATAATAAAGGAAAATTCAACATCAGTACTAAATATGAAGAAGACCCAAAAGAAGTTGAAAGTCACCTACCGCAGCACCAGAGCGAACAGAAACAAGGAGGGGCCTAGAAGGGTCACCCAAAGTAGCTTCCATAGTCTTTTGCACATACTCCAAGCCTTCTACTATCTCCTCCCACAAACCTTCCGGTAAATCCTTACCATTGTCCTGATACTCTTGGCATGCTTCTGTTGAGATAGTAAGCCCAGGTGGCACAGACAGCCCGATGCTAGCCATTTCAGCCAGGTTTGCTCCCTTCCCTCCCAACTACAATGCACAAGCATTATGATCAAAACATAAACTTACTAATTAAAATGTGGACTAATCTTGATATCTTTGGCTGAACCTATGAATTTCTCAAAAAAAAAAAGAAGGTAAAAGCTAGCTTACCAGTGACTTCATGCCCTTGTTTCCTTCACTCCTTCCTTTCCCAAAAGTAAAAACTCTCTGCATAAACAGAAATGAAACCTTTAGGCCAGCAACACCAAAGTGACGATTTACAAGTTGCACCAACAGTCCCAACTTAAATCAGGCTCACAAAATGCTTGAACTAAACTAAACATAGAGCATCCAACTCGAAATCCATTCGCAATAAGGGCGAAACTGTATACTAAGTTACCGAAGTTACCTTATGAGTTGTTGGAGTACTTGGATCCAGAACTGGTGACAGAATAGGCTGTGCTCCAATCTGGCCTTGGAGCTCATTTTTCTTAGGACTGGGGTTGGTGATCCCATTTGTTATGGTACAAACTTGGGGCTGATACCGAGTCTGGCCGGCTCGAGTTGAGCAGCCGTTGAGGGAAAAACGGTCGTGCACCATTCTGTGTCTGTAAGCTACTTCCGGTGAAGTCCTCAGTAGTACACCTTTTACTGTGGACGACATTTTGGCTGTCCACTTTTGTCACTATATATAGGCTTCAATACTTGTGAGATCACCAAAAAATCTGTTGGATCAGGCCGAGAATTACAATTTACAAGGAATACTTGGCAAAACAAAAGCTAACAAAGGCTAATACTTGGTTAAATTATGACCAAAACCAAAGTTTAGTACCCTCCCTAACAAACATGCCTAGCTCCTCGCTTTGCATATAGAATTGGGTTGTTTCTGTTGAGTAAAAACACAAAAAGCTAGCTTGCCGACAGTGAAAAATGATTTGTGTCCAACATCGTTTTGTGATGATCATATATTACATAATCTCATACTTCTATAGCAAAGAAGATTGGAGGGTGTGTGAGAATTATTACCTGGGTGTTTTTGAGTTGCAGAGCTTCTTCAGAACACGAAAAATGGCGGTTGGGTTGGTCTGATATGTGACATGAGTGGACGAAAGTTAGAGAACTGTATAACGTGTCTTGCTTCTTACTTAAACTTTTGAACTCCTTGGGTGTTTGAGTTTGACCATTTTGCTTCACAATTACAAATGCTACAAGAAGCTAGAGCGCGCCACGTGTCAGGATGCTTGTGACACGTCACATAATCATGGATATAAAATTTTCATTTAGCAATAACAAGGTCTATCACTAAAACAATTTCTTATATGATTCATTGCTATCCGGCTATCCCCATATGTTTGGAAACCAAAAGACAACAAAAAGAAAAAGGGATAGAATTTGATGGAAAGTCATCTCATCTGATTTATGTATCAATTAATAGAGCAGTAAATTTTATCATTTGGAGTTATAAAAAATTTATTCACTGTTTTCTGATCATTGTTATGTATGAGCATCTTCAACAGCTTCTCTATATTTTTTCCAAAATAGAGAAGCAAATTTCAAAATTTTCATCTCCAACATTTTTTTTATTTCACTGTTTTCTGATAATTGTTATGTAAGAGCATCTTCAACAGCTTCTCCATATTTTCTCCAAAATAGAGAAGTAAATTTCAAAATTTTCATGCTCAAACTTCAACAGTTTTTTTATTTTACAGATTTCTCATTTATTACAATAAGAAAAATATTCAATTTTATCATTAATTATTACCATAAAGTATTACATATTCTTATATTGTTAGCTTACAATAAATTTTTCATATTTTTGATTGGTTATAATCTAAGTTTGAATTGTTGGAGGAAGTGTAACATTTAATATTTAGTTATGTAATTTTTTTGCCAAATCCTGTAATTATGGAGAATCATCTCTCCTCTTTCATCTCTCTCTATTTTAGAGAATGAGACGAAGAAGCTGTTGTAGTGAAAATTTGACAATTTTTCTCCAAAATTTCATTTTCTCTAAAATGCATAATCAGTATATTTTAATGCTCATCGGAATATTGCAGTGAATTTCACAAGA
Source organism: Argentina anserina (assembly GCF_933775445.1). Taxonomy (NCBI): domain Eukaryota; kingdom Viridiplantae; phylum Streptophyta; class Magnoliopsida; order Rosales; family Rosaceae; genus Argentina; species Argentina anserina. The sequence continues at coordinate 15,098,568 of NC_065875.1, read as the reverse complement.
GGACTTGTTACATTTAGCCCTAAAATATGGCACACAATTCAACAACCATATCTGAGAAGAATTATTCCCACAACAAAAACAGTATCTTCTAGGAGAAATAAATACGAGGACACTTTAGGTATTTTACCTCAAAAGGGATAGAAAAATCTGTTATAACGGTTGACGCTGCTGATGTCAGTGATGACTTGACAACCTGTTATGTCTTAAAAAGGCTTACAGTGGGGTCACCACCCCTCCTTCGCCACAATTAAAAAAAATTAAATTTATGTTTTTTTAGTCCAAGCATTACATGCCACGTGTATCGCCAGTGGACGCAAATGACTATCGTCACCATGGAATGGGAAGAATCCTACCTTCTATTTTGTTATCATTTATGATTTATCAACATATATGGCAGTCATCCAATTTTTGTTGAATTTTTGGGTTTTTGGTCTCCGTTATACGCATTTTAATTTAATCATATGTGCAAAAATAATGATATTATTCAGATTGTATTATTTCATAAATACTTGAAACTGAATCTGTGATAAAGGATCAAAATTTAAGGATATAAACATATAGCCCGTATAGATTGCAAACTAGTACATTGTTGTCTGTTGAGCAACTGGTGAGAAAATGATCAAACCAACGGCATCAACATTGGAATACAAAGGCAAACTTGTCTGTCAAAACTTAAAAAAGGAGTGATCCAAAAGCATTATTCAATTCACAGGAGTCCCACAATCTTTATTCAGAACACTCAGCTGGATACCATCTCAGATGGTTAAGATCGAGCGTAACGTACAGAAATACGCCACTGTATGGGGCTCCTGCACGATGGACAGTCCTTCATACCCTGTTTCTCGTGGAGCTCATTGCAAGTTCTGCAGACCACTTGATGAGCACATGGGAGGAAGACCACAGACATTTCCTCAGAGAGGCACATCACACATTCCCTGTCGCGTTTCACCCCTCCTGTCTCAGAGTCATCATGCAAATCCTTTGCTACCTCTGAGATATATGGCATCTGGGAGTCCTTCTGATCCAGACTATTTTCAACATCTGTTACCCTGCTGGCATAACTTCCATCTACACCCCTCCGAAGGGCTGCAATCTTTGAAGAATCACTCTTGAGTCTCAACTGGGAGATTTCTTCATTGAGATTCTGAATATCATCTTTGTACTTCTGCAGATTGCTTTCTGCTTTCAGTTTGATCTGATCCTCTTTGGATTTTGTTGACACCTCAAGTTGTTCCTTTTCTTTTTTTATTGAACTTGCCTGCTCACGTAGCTCTTCCTTTGATTTCTCCTCTTGATGCCATCTAGCCTGTGATAATTTTTCCCCTTTCAGTGAGAAGAAGCTCAGAAGTAAAACCTATGACAGTAACTACGAAAGAAACAATTGTAAACTCATCAACAACATCAAATTACAGGTTCTATAAAACGAGTTGTACAGAAGTATTCCCAACAATGCATCACTAGAATCAAACCCTTAGCTTAGTCGTAACTTTCAGAGTGTCAGATTTCTTAAAACTGTGTGATTGACAAATCTAAGTAAGAAAATTGTGTGTTTGCATGTCTGCCCATATGGGAGCTAGTAGAAGATAATGACAAGCTAGCATCAGTTTGACAGTTCTATACACTCTTATCACATCATATGCCCCAGTATCAATAAATAAAGTAGAATGTCATTCCTACAAGATGAATAAATGGAACACTAACAAAGCATAGCTAGGCTCAAATAGTCAAATGGATGAATTCAACTGTAAATATCCAATGCAACTACCAGATTTATGTATTTAAGAACCCCATCTATGAAATCCATTTCAGGAGCAGTCCAGTGCCCTCTTTTGAGGTCTAAAAGATAATGGATAATAATGATAATGCTGATATATCAATCCGGTCTATACCTTGGAAATGCAAATTTTCTTGGTCCTGCATCGTATATTGGTTAACATGTTGCTTTACTGACCCACTTCATAGACCAATATAAAAGGAAGTCTATTATGGGTAATATCTAATCCTATGATATCATGTAAATAAATTATTTAGATCATACCTCTAATTGTTCCTTGAGATCTTTAGCTTGCTCTAATTCCTGTAGAAGCTGTTTTAACTTGCGTCTTTCTGTCACCAGTTCTTCGCTGAACAAGGTTTTTTGCTTTTCCCATGACTGAAATTTCATGAGTGTCTTCTTCTCCCTCTTTGATACCTCTTGACAGCTTGCAGCTGACTCTGCAGCCCGTAACTTGGCAGCCTCCATTTCCTGCCTTAGTGCAGCATTTTCCACCTCAAGCCTCCTTACTGCAGAATTTGCCTTTTCCACTTGACCACTAGCCTTGCACAATGCATTGTCCATCTCAGCAAGTTTCTTCATGGTGTTCTCCTCCAATGTTAGTTTCTCTTTCTTCAGCCGATCAACTTCTTCTTTCTCTTGTCTTAATGACTTCAGTTCAGCCTTGTCCTTACCTAGCCTACGTGCAGCCTGCATAACCTTCTGGTTAGCCCACTCTGTCCACTCTTGCAGCTGATTTTGCAGATCCCGCACTCTAGGACCCAACTTCAAAATCATCTCATCCTTTTTGTCTCTGGGTACCCACTGCCCCATGGACTTATCAAAAGGTATCCCAGCAAAATTAGAGTTTGGGTTATCAGAAGTGAAGGTGACAGGCACTGGGGTAGTGTTACGTTTTGTAGGCAGAGAAAGGGAAAGCTCAGTATCAGCAGATAATAAAATAGGTGGAGGATTGGCTGGCGGCAATGCTTTTGCAGTAATGGGGTCCGATAATGTAGTTGAAGTATTCGAAGAAGGTAACATGGATGAGATACTGTTTATAGGCAGAACTGGAGCAGCATTCTCAGCATCCACGTTGAAAACTCCAGGAGAAGAAGTTCCAACACTGGAAGAAAGAATGTGGTTCCCATTGTCTTTAGGCAAATCAACTCCCATCGCCTTACTTATTTTTAAAGATGCATTCTTTAAATTAAGAGTGGTAGAGTCTGACACAGATTTTAACTTCTTATCCATAATTAAACCACCCAAACCACTCAGCTTCCCTGCTCTTGATGACCCTTTACATCCATATGTACGGTAATTTTTCTCCAAATGAAGTGACTTTTGTCGAAGCATGTATTCTCTTTTAGTACTAATAGAATGGACCTTTCTATTTCCCAGAAGCTTTTCCTCTTTTTCCTCTACAGCAGGAGATGGAGATCTTCCGGTTGTGCCATCTTTTTCTGGTAGTAATCCATTGTTACCCAAATTTCTTGGTTTGCAAGTCTCAGACTGTGAGCTAGGAGAACCAGACATTGTTGCAATCGGCTTACCAGCATTCAGAAGGCCCATTTCTGAATTTTTGGCTTCTACTTTGGGCTGAGGTTGATTTGAAATAGGCAAATTTCCATTTGGCACGCCATCATTGAGGAAACTGCTTATGGGGTCACCATCCATTGCACAAGCATGAGAGACATTCATGTCACATATCAATAAGCACCACATTGCATCACCAGTGCTGAAGAAAGGCCTAATCTCGCGAAGAACACAGACCAGCTCCGCCAATATGTACTTCTCTAGCTGCTGTAAATCTTCAAAACAGTGTTCCCTTGAAGGATCAATTTCTTGGCCACTCCTAAGAAAAACTAATGTATTATCCACTATATTAGACACAGTGTCTTTAGACCCATAACAAAGACCAGACCGCAAAACAGCCTTTGTAGCAACATCTTCGGAGTAACCACAAGCAACAATCTTTTTAATTGCACTCTTGAAAATCATGCCCAAATTGCTCAGAACAAGTTCCTCAAGCTGTGTTTCTGTGAGATCACTCCAATCAGCATCTTGAAACACATCTGCCTCTGATTCACTTCTAGGCCGGCTTGGCCCAACCTCAGATGAACCAACAGCGCTAGACAACCCAAGGTCAAGTTTCAACCCATCAGAATGGTCTTGATTCACAAAACACAGATCACAGACACTGGTTTGTCCATGGTTCTGGTGGCTGATTTCAAACTTCTCTGCTGAAAATTCGTAACTTGCACATTCAGTTTGAGGTAAAGGCAAAATCTTATTTGCATCCCCTAGAGGTGGATCAGCCCGGAACTTCCTCTTGTTTCTACTACCCTTTTCTTGAACAGTCATAGAGGGAGACAGTTGAGTGGTACAACTACTCCCCTTGGCAACCATCGACGCCATTTTCTGCACAGAAACATTATCTTTCAATTCATTGTATTCATATGCTCAACTCTCATGTATCATTCCATATGGCCATACAATATCACCACTTCATCAATCACACAAAACTGTATCAAGCGAAAAGCTACGAAAACTAACATTGATGAGACAATTCACAATCCAGCTCAACATCATCTACTACCTAATCTAACAAAAACCAATACAAACCACATTCAAACATTGTCATTCCACAAAGACTGAACCGCACACCTTCAAATCTCACTATTCAAATCAACAATAACCAACAGCACGGAACGAAAAGCGATCAAAACACATGAATCAGACAGAAACCAAACACTGCCCAGAACACAAGGCTGTATAACTAATCCACGTTCAACATACCCAGTTTGACATACAATCTTAATTATGAGCTGCCGATGTGAAACTCAATATGAATCTAATAAAAATCAGTCCTTTAGATCACCAATTAAATAAGAGACAATAAGAAAACCAATCCCAGAAATCTTGCAAGCAGCAGTAGATACAATCAAAGATCCCCAATACAGATACAAGATTATCAAATCGAAGACAGAGATAATCAAGACGCACCCGATTGGAGCAAATCAGAGGTACGAGCAGTCTGAGAAGATCAGAGGAATGAGAAAGTGAATTTATACTTGGTTTAATTATATGGCTCTTCTCTTACATGAGAGAAAACAGAGAACGTCAAGCTCTCTTGGATGTGTGGGGGGGCATTTTAATTTTTACTTTTTTGTTTTTGTGGTTTTGTAATGGCCAGACAAAGTCACCATGGTTAAAGCTAATATGTCTTCCAATACTAACCATGGTTAGCACATTTTTTGCCACCTAATTCTTCTTTTTTTGTTCTTGGTCATAGATGGAGTTTTCTCCAAATTAATTACCAGAAATTGACATGTAACTTTGAGTTTTGAACTTTTGACAAGTTGTTCTAAGCAATTTGGGATCCAACAAAAACAAAGTTTAGGGTGAACAAATCATTCAATGTTTTGTTACTCTTCAATAATACAAAGACGTAATTAATCAGTTCAGTGACATGTATTGAGAAAACTAAGGGAAAAATATTATTTGCATTCCTTTAGTTCTTGGAACGTGTTTTCCGAGCAAAACAACTAATGAACAGAACAAACGTGTTCGGCAAGCAAAATCAAGAAGCGCACAAAAGTTATTTTTGGCGCGCTTCTGATAAATAAGTTAATATGTTCGGCTTATTTATATAGTAGATCATACGGATATATGAATGACATTAATTCGATATACCTATTCACCATATGAGGAAAAAAGAGCTCCTAACATTTATGATTTAAAAATCACCTAATAAGTTATGTGTGAAACATCATTATTTGACTAAACACATTTTTCTCCCTAATTCTAATTTTTCAGCACTATGTATCTTTCAGACGATACTCTCAGTTACTCCAAACAACTGGTGGCTAAGCCCCTTACCTCTTCATGATGCACCCTACATCATTAAAGTTCCATTTGCTTAGAATCTCAATACAACAACTTGCTGTACAACTCATAAATTTTTGTTCCCTACCGGCATCAATACAATGTAAATAGTTGTTTAGATAAAGAGTACCAAAGTAGACTGTCTAGATGACAGTGGTAACTCATATTTAGCGTTCTAAACTTATAAGGGCACCTTATCATGAAAAAATGTTGTCTTATAGATTGTGAAAATGCATTGAAATATGCGACAAAAGACAATAAGTCTACGAAGAAGCATAAGATTGCTCGTCAGATTGGAGCTCGTAATAAACACAAGTTAGAAAATTGAAATACCAAAACCGAAAATATTATTTGGTACGGACCATTGGAGTAACACTCCATTATTACTAGTCCGTTTCTTGGTTGAAAAAGAAAAAAGAATAATAGCTTTTATACAGTCATATTGTGAGTGTCCGAATCAGAACAACTGCAACGAACCCATACGGAAAATGGGAGAGAAACTCAGCAAAATGACCCGACCCGAAACCCAGGCAGAACCAAAACCCAGTGACCAGTCAAAGCCGCCACCACCGCCTCTCCATTCGGAGGTAGAAGACGACGATGAGAACGTCAAACAGCTCAAAGAGTGTTCTGCTCTCTATCTCGCCTTACAGGTAATGTCCTACACTTTCAATTTACAATCTAAAATCCTAATACCCTAAACCCTGAAACCCCCTATGGTTTTGTGGATTGCAGGATTGCCTTGTCAAGAATGATAGGAATTGGAAATCTTGTCAGTTGGGTATGCATTCTCTTCCCTCACTATTTCCTTGTTTTAATTCTTCTGGGTTTAGGTGATGTTATGTTGTTACTTATTAACTGGGTAACACTGTTTTTTCTTCAGAAGTTCAAGCCTTGAAGCAATGCAATGAGAGGAAGAAGAAGAAGAATGATGACAATGGAAAGTGAGATCATAGCAAAGATGAGCTGCTTACCCCACATTTCTTATCATGTATGATTTTTGGATTCTGTTGTTTAAATGGATCTATATAAATGAAATGGTTAACTCTTATTTATGTCTGCTACTTAGAGCAGTTCCATGTTCATATGCAGAAAGACATTCAAGAAGGTTGTAAGTTAATAGAACTGCATATTAAAGAGATGAGCAGAAAATCCCCTGGGTCAAATACATGAAATAAATAAGTACTTAGATATTCATAAAATGTCGGGGAAAAAGATCAACATTCACTAGTTGAGCCATGCAATTAGTCTATAGAAGCAGAGGGCCAAATAACAAAAAGAGTAAGAAACTGAAGCAGAGTTGCTTTGGCATTTACACAAAACATTGTTGAGATGAAACCTGAGTGCCCACTGCATATAGCTGACACAATCTCAATCCCTGCAAGTTGAATGACTTGAATCAGAGAACCATGAGATAAGAGTGATAAAAGCAATAACTAAACCAGCAACCGCTGATCTAAACTATGATAACTCACAGGATTATTTGGATCTAGCAAGACCCTCCTAAGCAGGCAATCCAGAGCCTGAGTTGGGTTTTTTGGACTTCTGGGGAATGCCAGAATTGGCACAGCCACCACTCCCTTCACCAAATTCCTTCTTAGAGTTCTTTATGTTTCTTACCCTGCATATCAGAGACACAAAATCAGGCTGAATATCTTAATCCCATTCTCAGAGAACATTTTCTGCATCTACAAATTTATAGCTAAACAATAGTTTGAGCAAGGAGCTCGGGTGAAAGCCTAAGCAGTAGCAAGTGACAAGCATATTTTCGTAAAATTTCATACTTCTATCCATAAATATTATGCACTGAAGTTGTCATTTGTTGTTTATCTTAGATGAGCAAGCCTGGTAAGTCTTTGTTTGGATTACATGCTAATTGGCTGCTTCATTATGTCTTTGGGAACCTTATAAATGTTAAGAAGTGGGTCTATAGCATCAATGTTAGTTGAAACTCAATAACCCTGTAACACTAGCATTCAGCAAAACTCACAGACAAGGGATAATATCATAATATACTAATAAGCTAGCTAATACCCGGGGAGAGGAATTCTGTTACCACCTGAGTTCACTCATAAAGTAATTGTAACAGAAGAAAATTTAACAAAATCTGCATAACACAAGCAATACCTCATGGCACACCACTGCTTCTTCAGTACTCAGCATTCATATGCTTGTGATGAAACCTACTTTTTAGAGCTTATGATACAACTTATTTCTGTAGGTGTAAAGATGCAATACGGTTGTCTACAGAATAATCAGCTTAACACCGTTACACCAACAAATAGCAGAAAAAAATTGCGGCAGAGAAGGGCAACTACATTTATGCTTGTATGATTGTATCTAAGTATATCTATCAAAATTTTAGTACCTTTTGATCTCCTCGCCTTTTGCAACATCATGGAGTGAATAAAAGCATGGGTTGTAAACCAATTGCATGAAAGCGCGACCAGTAACTTTAGTTTCCCTGAGACGCTTTGTTCCTTGGTTGTAACACACCACAATTCCGTCATTGTAGCACAACAAGATGTCCCCATTCCTCAGAAACAATAGTGGTTCATAAACATCATTGTCAAGTTCAGTTGGCAGATACAAGCCTTCAACTACCAGAGTTTTTGTCCAAGACTCCTGGACACCATACTCCTTCATAAGCCACATGTTAAACTTACTAGAATCATCACCATAGACACATAGAAACAGACAACCATCTACCACTCCCAATTTTAGGCACTGTTTAAATTGCTTCTCAATCGGTTTGAAGTAACCGGGTGGGGTCAGTGTGCGGAACTGTTCTGATCCAAAGTTAAACGCATATATGAACTCAAATGTTCCTCCACCAAAGGAAAGCCAGTGAAGAGCTCCATGCAGAACAGCATCGAATCAGAGGCGGATCTAAGTGACACCAAACCCAGCTGCTGCTGGGAGAAAAAATTATGGGACATGTAAATTTTTCATTTTGCTGGGTAGCAATTAACCCAAGCCTAAGTAGGAAATCAGTTCATTGTATTAATCATTACTTAATTATATACGCTCTTGGTTCATTTCTTGATTCCATCAATATTATTAACTTTTCTATTATTCTAAGTAGACTCTCCTATGCATATGATTGAATATTGTAATTATGGGCTTATTTCACTTTAGTTTTCTTTTAATGTTGACATTTGAAATTTATTGTCTCTAAATTTCTCGTGATTTATCAAAAGTTTAATTAGACTTAATTAATTAGTTAAAAAAAACTAGCTTTGGTAGATTTTTTTCCGCTCCCCTAACTTTCGAACTCTAGATCCAAATTCCAGTACCAATTGTGTATATCTGAGCCTCACCTTCATCATTGTCATAGTCGCCACATGTTTGCAGCACCTTGTATTCCTTCGTTTCCGCACTATAACCAAGTGCAATAAAGGTATAGCTAAATTTCCTCCCAGTAGTTGTTGGACGAGTGATATATTCACCCAAAATGGGATTGCACACATACAAGGGGCCAGCTCTATTTGGACCATCCCCAGACAAAGAAGCAAACCATTGCATGAGTTAATCATCTGAAATTCAGAAAGGGGTGGTAAGCTATTCTTAGTAGTAAATCTCATTTTCTCCATGTGAAAATGAGAACCAGGACATTCTTCAACTTGGGCATGATCAATCACCCTCGATATCCTTTTCGCAGGTCTGGTTTTGATCAGTATCCCAATGGGTAGTTTCGAAAGGCGTATGAGGGAAAAATGAGGGTCGGAAATAATGGAGAGCCAGGATTTGCATACACACCTGCAGTTGAGTAGGGGCTTGACCAAGAGCCTTGAGAGAATGTCGATGACTAGAGCCTGTGGAAGCTGTTGGAATCTGCAGGGTCCTGTGGATTGCCATTCTTCTTGTTCTTGTCTGTTGATGGGTGAAACATCTGCTACTCTTTTCCTTCTGCCCATTGAGGGTCTCTGGAGTTTTCTCTACAACTTGGGATTGAACTTCAGAGGAGGAGAGAGGTGATAAAGCTGTGTGCTTTATAAGGGGACACCCTGATTTGGGATTTTGAGCCTTCAGTCAAGCACTTTTGCGGGAAGTTTTACCGCGCAAAACAATTGAGTAGAAACTAGAAAGTGAAAAGGGCGGGAGACAAATTACTCTGGTAGATGTAAAACTATGATGGGCGGTTAAATTTGTATAATTATGCCACGAACAAGGCTTAAAATATCTATAATTTTCTCGATATTTCCGCGAAACTTTTTATTTTTCGCCATATGAATATATCTGTTACATACCAAACATTTTTCAATAGAACTTTTTGAAATTTCCCGATATTTCCCGATATATCCGGAAACTTTCGAAATTTCCCGATAAATTCATAATATCGCCACGTGTCAAGCCAACTTCAAATAAATAAAAAATCACTGATTAGGAGAATCAAACTTCTGATCCATCATTTTGCAAGCAAAGTTATAGTCAATTCTACTACACCAACTTATTGTTATATATGACTCTTTTTATTATATATTGCATTACATGTCTCAACATTCATTTAAAATTGAAATAAAACTGAACTAATTATTGAAGGGAATCGAACCCCTTTGGTCTAGGAGAAAGTAATGATGGACCTTACCCTTATGAGGGACATTCAACATGTCTTATCCACCATATTTATTCTTTAATGAGATGCAATCAAGTGTTTATATATGGACACAATCTGATGCATAATCTTCACAAAACTATAGTTATGGTCAAAGTCGAGAAATGCTTGATCCAAACGGGAACTATCAGTACCACAACTCACAGTTAATCACTCACGACTCCTATGGTCTATGGTTGGCATATAAATCAGTATGTGCAAAATTAGAAAGAGGAGGTATCATTGAATAACTATTCTTCACAAGATACTCATGATTTTACTCAAAGACATGATAAAGATAGTGAAAATTTTATACCTCATAGATCCTTTATGTGATTTTAAATCACTTATGTAATTTTATGTTTAATGTATCATATGTAAATAAGGCGTGATGAGCTAGCCTCCATTTAGGTAAATATATATATCAAGTATATTTTTAATAATGTTTGACGATTATTTCACCTCAAATTACTATAACTCACTATAAATTAATAGTTATATAATAATTTCTTATGACATATAGTATATAATTGATCAAATAAACATTTCTCAAAGTTTCATTCAAAATTTTCATGTTTTTATATAAATTTCTATCAATTTACTTAATTATTTTTTTAAATCGAAATTTCCCCGAAATTTCCATCGAAATTTCTGATTTTCGGATCCTTAATATTTCCGTTCTCGCCGATATTTTATTCCTCGCCCATGAGAGTGTAAAATTAGGATGGGCGGCAAATATATACAAATTACCACAGCTCCTTCACAGTTGTGATCTTAACGTGCCACTTCATCAATCTCATGCAGACTTCTAACTTGTCTTCTGGTGAATCCGAGTATATATGGAGACAAATTTGGAATACCTAGTCTTTACAGAAAAACAATAGACTCGGTTTCTGATGTATTAGACGGGGGTATGATGATGAGGGGTTTGATTCAATTTAGTAATTTACCATGACTACGTTCGGTAATATGTGGTTAACTTTTAGGTACAAATATATTTGAACTGGCCATGAAATTGTTCTTGGTGCTTGAAATGTAGCCAATATCAGTTCGTTAAGACCCTCCAAACTAACATATTCAAGGTCAGAAATCAAAATTATGTACCTCATGTGGAGTGGTGGTAACATAAGGTGTCATATATAACGATACACGATTATAAGACATCTATGTTGTCCAGAACTCCATATTGTACATCATATTAACTCTTCAATTTTATCGTTCTCCGATTGAATTTCTCTTGTACCAAAATCAACGTCGGATACTAGCCACCGGAGCTGTTTGAAGTGTACCAGTACCACTTATACAACATAGATATTTAGATCGATCAAAAGCAAAGACAAAACTACACTTGGGTTACAAATAATTGAATATCATGTCGACTATTGACTACCAACGTGGCCCACTGGGAACAACCCACAAAGTTCAGGAACATTTCCAGTTTTAGACGCCTTCCCCCACAAGGAAAACGAAGCTTCGGGAATCTTCTCGCTCTCCGATCAAACCCCTCCCTATATATACCCTCTTTCACTCCTCGCATCAAATCATACAAAATTGTCATCATCTACTCACAATTTCCTCAACAAAGTCCCCAATTCAAGTTTTCCGATATTATATGCCATGGAATCTCTCTTCAATAATCCCTGGTGCGACTACACTCCCTGCTCACACTATAGAGAATTCCCAATCCAACACCCCCGATATCCTCTCAGAAGCAGAGGCGTCCCTAAGGTGGTCTCTATCCCGGTCCAATTCGCCGCGCACGATCGTCGGCGGTACGAGACCGACGCGGCGCTGAAGATCCAGACGGCCTTTAGAGGGTATCTGGTGAGGAAAAGCGTGAGCAAGATTGCCGGGATCAAACGCGAGGTGGATGAGATATCGGAGAAGATTTCGAAGAAAGAGACGGCGGATTTGGTGAGAAAAGACGCCAAGGAGCGGCTGAAGGTGGTGGAGACGCTGATGAGCTTACTTCTGAAGCTGGATTCCGTCAAGGGAGTCGACTCCGGGGTTAGGGATTTACGGAGGGCGGTGATCAAGAAGGCGATTGCTCTACAGGAGAAGGTAGAGGCATCGGCGGCGATTAATCAATCGGCTGTGCCCGAAACTGATTCGAGTTTGACATGTTCGGAAGAGAGTGGTGAGACTGGTGTGAATGAGAGGGAGTTGTCTTGCAATTCAAGCGAAAGCAAGAAGAATGATGAGGAGCTATTAGAGAATATGAAGAAGGAGAATGAGAGGATGGTGGGTTTGGTGACTGAGCTGGTTCACCGGAATGAAAAGCAAACCCGGCTGCTAGGGTTGCTGTCGCAGAGGGTGGAGATGCTGGAGAGGGCTCTCATCAACGAGAGACTGAGGACGAAGAAGAAGAGGCATGCTCTAGATTGCAGGGAAGAGTTCTTCTAGATTTTGTGGATTTTGTGGTTGTTTTTGAATTTTTGGGCTGAAATAATTGGTCACACGTAGCTTGTGTAACATATATCGGAGTTATTGTTTCCCATTCTGTTATATTATGTAAAATTATGTGTGTTTCGACCAAGCTTGTCTTTCTAGGTCGAAGCTCAACTTTTCTCTTTCTCCAACATTGTTCACCATGCTATTTAGAAGAAAATGACTAACAATATGGATTGGGCGGTAATATAAGCACCTAAGAAATTCAGTATGGTTACAATGAAATATGTAAGAGAAATTATTGCTCTGCCTCTATGCCTGGTAACTTGCAAGGCATCCTGGAATGTTTGAAAAATTCTTCTATATCGTTTTGGTTGTTGGCTTGTCCATTTCCTTTGGCTAAATTTCTTTGTTATCAACATCTGATATTCTTATCAACTGGAATTTAATGCTTTGTCAAAAAATAGAAATAGACCTACGATTCCATATACTAATTTTTAGCATCAATGATGCTAGTCCTCTTCCTCCTAGGAGGCAGGGCCGGTCCTGAGGGAGGGTAGGCTGTGCACATGCACTGGGCCCATGAAAATCAATTAAAATGTTTGGTGTAAAAATACCATTTTTTTATAAGGATTTGGTATAAAATGATCTATTTTTTTTTAGAATCTAGACAATTTACAGACTTATTTTTTTTCCCGCACTGGGCCTTGAATCTCTCAGGGCCGGCCCTGCTATGAGGACAATTGGTTTATATGCATTAGGTCAGGTGAAGTTAATATCAAGCTGAATCATACAGAAGCTCTTTCTGTGGAAGATGATACCCGTTTGCATTTTATGGTTCTTAGAGAAAAACTACCATTTGGAGTTCGTGAGACCATATTAATAGTAAAGGAGTAAAGGGAACGTGAAATTATTGGTAAAATAATGTTAAATGAAATCATTGCAGATGGGATATGCAGAAAAATTATCAATAGACACGGTCTAACAACCACTGATAGTCTTGCAATTGCAAACAGTCCAACATATATATACATAGAAGAAGAAGTCATAAACCAATAATAGAACCCGCAGATCTTTCCAGAGCATATACTTAGATCATATGGTTTATACAAGTATAGAACTATTAGAATGACTCATGTCTCATGGTATGTTTAGAAAACATAAGGTTGTCCGTTGTCATTTCAGGGCTAGCTACACTAGCTGTGTCCCATTGATAACAAGGTGGAAAACTCCTTAGCTCTTAAATATGAATGTGTTTGACTCGCGTAAAAAAGGAAACAGCGGATAAATTCAAGAAGACAAACTAAGCAGAAAAGGAGAAGGCACAAAGGTAACTTAAGAGTAGAACTTACGGCTTAATATGGAACCATCTGCCAAAGCAGGTTCGCGAGAGCCTGACTTCAGTTTTTTTTACTTATGATCAGCTGACTTGCTGGAAGCAGATGAATCAATGCTCCCTTTAGCAAACAGCTCTTCAAATTTGTTATTGTCTCTCAGTCCTCTCGCCCTAATAAGCATGCTGAAATGAGTTAAAGAGTCCCAACATGGAAACTGCCAACGATCATGGCACTAGCAAGCAATCTTTTGAAAAGCATAGACTTTGAACACGAAAGAAATAATTACGAAACCAATATACTTGGAAGGCTCTATAGTACCTTGCAATTCGGCAGGACATACATACGAACACAAGCTAGGAAAACCTTGCAATCCTAATGGTAATAATTCTGTGACTACAACGCCTCGAGCAGGTGGTAAGACTGAAAAGGTTTATAACTTTGTTAGTTCTAATACTTGGATTATTGATTCTGGTGCTTATGATCATATGACTTATGATAAATCTTACTATATTACTGAGTTATCTCCTCCTCTAGTGTCTTATGTTACTAATGCTAATGGTGAGCCTTTTCCAGTATTAGGAAAATGGTCAGTTCATATCACTCCTACTTAGAACTTCATAATGTTCTATATGTACCTGATTTATCACATCACTTGTTATTTATTCCCTAGTTGAACACTAAGTCTCGATGCTCTGTGACCTTTTTTGTATGTGATTTTTCAGAATCTTCTCACCAGGGAGATACTTGGTCGGGGGGAGTTGAGCGGCAGATTGTTTCACCTCGATCAGACATATGCAGGACAGAAACCAGGAGCACATCCACCCACTGCTCTGACAACAAGTTCTAATAAGCTAAGTGAAATTTGGTTGTAGCATCGTCGATTAGGACATTGATCTTTCCATGTTATGAAAAAAAAAACATGCCTTTTTTGTTTATTGGTGTGAATAAATCATTTTTACGTTGTGAAACATGTGTTCTTGCTAAGAGTCATCGTTCTACCTAATCTCCGAACTTTTCTAAAAACCATACTCCTTTTGAATTAATTCATTCCGATGTTTAGGGAAGAGCCTACAGTCACGGGTATGCGGTATTATGTGTATTTTATTGATGATTGCACTCGGTCGTCATGGGTCGTTCTTCTTCAGACCAGAGATGAGGTTTTTCCTGCTTTTCAAGCTTTTCACAGTCATGTTCAAAACATAGTATAAAAGTAACATTAGGATTATTCGTTCTGATAATGGGGGGGGAGTCAGTCAGTCATATTTTTCAACAGTTTTTGAAAGATCATGAGAATATTCACCAAACCACATGTCCACGAACACTTGAACAAAATGGGGTGTCCAAAAGGAAAAACTGTCATCTCCTTGATATGGCTCGTTCCATTCTTTTCAGTGCTCATATGCCTAAATATCGGTGGGATGATGTTGTAGCTGCTTCAACTTATTTTATCAATTGACTTCCATCTAGTGTCTCTTTCAGGGAAAAGTTCCTCTTCAGGTTCTTGCATCTCATGTGTCCATTCCCTCTTTATACAATATACCTGCCCGTGTTTTTGGTTGTGTGGTTTTTGTTCATGTCCCTAAAAGCCAGAGAAAGTCAAAGTTAGATCCTCGGGCGATCAAGTGTGCGTTTGTTGGATATGGGAGCAATCATAAAGGATACATGTGTTATCATTCATCCACTAGAAAGTACTATGTCACTATGGATGTTATTTTCTTTGAGGACATGAGTTACTTTACTTCTTCCAATCCAGCCCTTCAAGGGGAGAATTCATTTTTCGAAGAACTGTATCATGGCGAGGGGGAGGAATCTGAAAGAGTCATTGTTATAAATACCTTTACTCCAGCAGAAAAAGCTCAATATGAGGTGGAAACTTTAGATAATCAGGTACCAACAGTGGCAGAAGCTTCATCAGAGGTAGAAATATCAGACACCAAGGTTCCAAAAGAAGAATCAATAGTTGAGAGAACAACTGCCTCTCACGCCATCACTCATACCCCCGACCAACAACTTGCTGGTGCAGAAGGTCACTCATCTGAGGTATGTCCATCCACTAGTACTAGAAGTGAGTCTGATAATGGGCAATATGTGTTACCAAACAGGTCTACTAGAGGTCAATCCCTCAAAAGATAAGAATCTAGTTTACAGGCCAAATCAAAATATCCAGTAGCCAATGATACATCCACTAAGAGATTATCAAAGTCATATGAATCAAATATATGCTGTATCGATACCTAAAAAAGTTCATGATGCATTGAGAGATCCAAAATGGAGAACAATGGAGGAAGAGATGGAGGCATTGCAGAAAAATGATACTTGGGAACTTGTGCCTCCACCACATGGCAAGAAGGTTGTAGGGTGTGGTTTGGTGTTCACTGTGAATCATAATTCGGATGGATCAATTAGCAAGTATAAAGCACGCTTTGTTGCGAAGGGGTTTACTCAGACATATGGTATTGATTATTATGAGACTTTGCTCATGTTGCAAAGATGAACATTATCCGAGTGCTCCTTTCATTTGCTGCTAGTTTGAATTGGCCACTCCAACAGTTTGATGTCAAGAATGCATTTCTTCATAGAAAGTTAGCTAGAGAGGTGTATATGAGTCTCCCTCCAGGGTATGTAACTACTTCTTCTGGTGATTTTGTGTGCAAATTGAGAAAGTCTCTATTGGTCTCAAACAGTCACCTCATGCCTAGTTTGAGAGATTCTCATAGTTTATGCGGAAGATTGGTTACAAATAGAGTAATTTAGATCATACCATATTTATTAAGCATCAAAAATGGAATGTAGTAGCTTTGATTATATATGTTGATGATATGGTGATTACTGGCAATGATACTGTAGAAATGGATCGGTTGTTGGAATAGTTGTCTTTTGAGTTTGAGATGAAGGACTTGGGTGATCTTAAGTATTTTCTTAAGGATTGAAGTAGCAAGGGGGAGAGACAGGATCTACTTGTGCCAGAGGAAGTTCATACTTTATTTGTTGACAGAGACAGGTATGTTAGATTGCACACCTATCGACACCCCTATCGAGCAAAACCATCGTTTAGCAGAGTATCAAGACCAGACACCGACTGATCGAGCTCGCTATCAGAGGTTAGTTGGGCGTTTGATCTACTTGACCCATACTAGACCAGATATTTCTTATACAGTGAGTGTAGTGAGCAGTTCATGCATAATCCAAGCGAGAGTCACATGAATGTTATTGTGAGAATTTTGAGGTACTTGAAGTCAGCTCCAGGGAGATGAGTAATGTTCTCTAAACATAACAACACTCTTGAGGTTAGTGGTTTTACAGATGCAAATTGGGCTGAAAATATTACAAACAGGAGGTCGAGATCAGGTTACTTTATATTTGTGGGAAGTAATATGGTTACATGGAAAAACAAGAAACAAAAGGTGGTGGCACAGTCTAGTGCAGAAGCTGAGTATAGAGGTATGGCTCATGGTCCGTGTGAGTTACTGTGGCTGAGAAACCTGTTATGTGATTTAGGTATCAAACCAAAAACTATCATGAAATTGTATAGTGATAACCGGGCATCAATTGATATTTCACACAATCCGGTACAACATGATCGCACTAAACATGTCGAGGTTGATCGTCACTTCATAAAAGAAAGGCTTGATGCTAATATTATCAGTTTCCCTTTTGTTCCTACAGAAAACGAGCTGATAGATATATTGACTAAATGTGTTTCGAAAAATGCCTTTTATTATTCGCTTGGCAAGTTCGGTATGATTGATGTGTATGCGCTAACTTGAGGGGGAGTGTTAGCTCAACAACTTAGTGTTAGCTCTATAACTTCTTGACTTATGGACATATTATATTTATTTAGTTATAGTAATTGACTTTTGTATTCAGTGTTCATATTAGATATATCTTCTATAAATGTATGAATAACACAATCATTCTATTATATTTGAGTTGAATCACATCGGACACGCTTTGTAACGACCCCAAAATTTCAAGCATAAAAACTCAAAATTTCAAAGTCGTGAAACACCAAAACAATCTCAATGAATCGAAATCATTTTAAATGCCACAGCGGATCATTACTGAGTTCTCAATACAACTCAGACAAACCAATTATTACAAACCAAATTTATAATTCAATATTACATAAAAATAGAAATGTAATAATCCTTACAATCTCTCACAAAACCCACAAATAAATCATCACAAGTCCTCACACAAATCCACAATAGAAACCTCACCACAAGCAGGATAATGAACGACTTCGAGTCCCCAGAGTTGTCATTCGATTCCCACTAATCGACACCTGCAGTAGTATCCCCTACACCATCGAATTGGTGCACCGGGATTGTAAACACAAACCCGGTAAGCTTTACAGCTCGTATGAGTAAAATAAAACAAATATAATTCGCATATCAATATATACGACAATCCACAATCAACAAATATAAATGCACTCATGAGTCAATGGATGGCCTATCTGGTTGTCCTAAAAATATGAAAATGAAATTACTCATGAGAAATTGGGCAACCCCTCTGTTTACCCAAATGCAGTTATAATACGGGTACTAATGAGTGCTGGTACACCTCTGTTACCCCTCAAGTAGTACATCGTCGACATTGGGCAACCTCCTCGCTACCCAACGTCCGACATTAGGCAACCTCCTCGCTACCCAACGTCCAAAAATATGAGTACTCATGAGCCGATAACCCATCTGTTACCTCACATGCAGTACTCCGGCAGACAGACTAGAGCTCTAACTGTATCGTAACTTTCGCCCGGCCAAAGGCTAGGTTCCGACATGCCAACACGTCCGAAGACATAAACACGTACAATAATCTACTCATTATTTGTACAAATCGCATCAACATGCTCAATATTTAGTTCTCATCACCACTGTGATCATATTCACAAACGAAATCCTAACAGTATATAATATAGCAAACTATATATATATGTACTTATTTACCATTTATACAATATATATAATCCATTATATTATATATATGTCATATTTCATAAACACGTTCGAAGACAAAACGTTTTAACAATTCTCAACGTTAAAACCACGTACAATAATCTACTAATTATTTGTACAAATCGCATCACATGCTCATATATAATTCTCATCACCACTGTGATCATATTCACAAACGAAATCCTAACAGTATATAATATAGAAAACTATATATATGTACATATTTACCATTTATATAATATATATAATCCACTATATCATATACATGTCACATTTCATTCTTTAATATTTTGCAAAATCTTGAATCTCCGCAAGGGTAGATTCGTAAATAAGTGAGATTTTACTCACCTTATCAACTCGAGCGAAATTCCACAATTTCCGAAGATAATTCATTTCTTTTATTTATTAATCACCTTGAAAAGATAAGAAAAGAATTTAGAAACATTTCGTAAACCTTTAAATGCCGAAACAGTAATAATCTGTTACTGTTCAGCAAACTGTTCAATGTTCACTATTCACGTATTTACTATTCATGTATTACTGTATAAATACACATCCATTACGTATTCTTGTACGATTACATAGTGTTTACGTATTTATGTACGTATAAATACTATTCAAATGTACATACTGTCTCAGTAAATAATAATTACTGAATTACCCTTCCAAAATTACTTTTTATATTTACTGAATGTAATTTACATTTACATTTACATTTACCGTACGTAAAATAAAATTTACATTTACTGTACGTAAATCACCTTTTTACATTCACCATCATAAAAATAAATTTTACCATTTACTGTTTCAAATTACTGTGCACGCGCCGCCGCACGTGGCGGGGCGTGGGGTGCATGCGCCACTCACTGTGGCATCGCGTGGGTCCCACGCGCCGACACCAACCACGGCGCGTATCACGCCACCGCCGTGCCCAATCTCTTCCTCTCCTCCTCCTCTTCCTTCACACGGCCTCACGCCGCCCCTAGCCTCCACCATGCTACCACACGCGCCGCCTAAGGCGGCGTCATCTCCCCCAAAACCCTCCTCATCCGATCTCCTCCAATACGAATCAAACAACCACAAAAATCACAACAAGGCATCACAACAATCAACCTAGGCTAACCCTCACCTCAATCAAGCTTTTGGATCGTCGGATCGTCGCCGGAGGGCTCGAGAAACCGTCGGTGGAATCGCAGAACCTTGGCGTCGTTGGTGGAGCTCCGGCGCTGCGTGCGTTGGTGCGTCGACCTTGGGCTGGAGGCGGAGATTGCCGGTGAGTAGGTGAGATCGGGGAGGGAGAGGGGAAAAGAGGGAGAGAGGCGCGCAGGGTGAAGAGAGAGAGAGGGAGTGAGGGGTTTTCAATTTTGGAAACCCTAGCTGATAAAAATCCTTTTTTATACTAGTTTCCAAAATTGAAAACTAACTTCCGACGTTAATAACTTTCACGTACGACTTCTGATTCGAACGCGTGACGCGCCCACGAACGCGTATTGACGAGCTCTACAATTTTCGTGAAGGAAGCTTTTCGCGACCGAGCGACGGAATAAAAGTCGATATATTCGTTCGGAAACGTAACGTTTTTCTAATTAAACGTTCCGAGAACGTTTCCGTTTTCGTTTAGTAAAGTCGCAAACAATCAAATTCATTTAATTGAATTTCACAACTTTATAGAATTCAAATCAAAACCAATCATTGTTTTTTTTTTAAAAAAAATAGGGTTATTACACGCTTGCTCATCCAATGTCCGAGAAAGAGCTAAATGTACAAGTTTTGCTATAAGCCAAATTAGCTCACAGAACATTACCAAAATTAGAAGTTTTATGGCAAAAGATATATAAACAAATGTATGAAAATAAGCACTTGGGAAAATCTGTAGCTTATCTATGCATTAACCTCTTAAAAAACTCTATTTACACCTTATCACTTCCTCGCCATTTGAGACATCATGGAGAGAAACAAAGCAAGGGCAGTATGCAATTGCACGAAATTGACACTGAGCTTGATTATTGCAGTCCTCGAGACAGCCTTTTTCTCTTGATTATAACAAACAACCTCGTCATTGTATGTCATCAGGATTTCCCCATCATTGAAGAACAAAATGGATTCATATGCTCTTTCCACACTATAATGTTCCCATGTATACAAGTTTTCAATGACAAGAATTTTCGTCCAAGACTCTCGGACACCGTAATCCTTCATAACCCACAAGTCCAATTCGCTTTCATGACCCCAAATTCAGATGATTACCATGTGATAACTCCAGATGTCCTTTTAATGGTAGGGCAAGTGGTCGAAATAGTTCTGTCTAAAAGTTGAAAGATTGTATGCACTGAGAACCGCTAAAAGAATTGGGAACCCAATGAAGAGCTTCATGCTAGAAAGAATTGAACGGAATCCTGCAAAACTTGCCACTAGGAGCTTTCCCAATGTTTCTCCAAACCCCTGAACCAAGGGTGTATATATGAGACACACCGTTGCAGCTTGTTTGCAAGACCTTGTACTCATTGGTCCTGGCGGTAAAACCAAGTCCAACAAATTTCAACCCATTGGTAAAACCCCTCATTCTAGACTAATAAGGAGAAGGAATGCTGATGTACTCACCCAAAATTGGATTGGATACATACACACCCTCTGCAAAAGGCCCCTTATTCAAACAAACTAATCCATGCATGTGTTGATGCATGTTGTGTATGATTCAGATTATATTGATGATCCTGTCTTCTATTATGGAGGGCCTGGCCGGCCATAATCCAATGCCCTCAATCAAGTATAAACTAGCTGGCCGGCTATAATCTATGCTATAAAAATGAAATTCCGGTTCTCAGAATGATATCGTCGTCATTGGGTGGTCAATCATGCAAATTTGCAAATATTTGTAGTTGGCTGGAATAATTTGAATGTCTTGCTAACAGATTGGGAGATTCTTACTACTGTGATCACAAAATCAAAATTAAAAGAAGTTCAGCTAAAGAAAACAGGGAAAAAGAGGAAATTGTAGACATACTTCCTATGAGCCTAGCTAGCTAGCTCTTCATAAGCAGTCTGGCACAGGCTTATTTAAGCTTCACATGTCTTGTAATCAGGTGGCACGGTAGAACCTGTGCAATCGTTACTCCCTTCAGACAGCAGGCTTCCGAATTTTTCACTGTCCCGAATCCTGCACATGTATCAGAAAATAGGCATGCTAAAAAATTTGGCGAATGTACATCTTTAGAGTTGAGCAACCATGTAACTAAATTGTCAATATCGTCGCATTAGCAAGTAACAAGCAACAACAATCAAACCAAGGTCAAGAAGCTAGCTATTACTCTGCAGTTGATCACAACAAAAACAAACGCACAATTTCGATAAGCTGCATGCAGTTACATTCAACTAAAGAAAATCTGTTTCTTAAATTGATTCTTAAGATATAAAGAAAATGTTATCAGTAAATGTCACCAAAATAAAGGGAACAAGCTCATAATTTCAACAGGAGAAACTGCTATCAGATTCTTTTACACAGCGATCCCGCAGAGTTAATGATGTTCATATGCAGTATTGCCACAAGTATAATTCTATAATTTTATAATTCTATACAAGAACAGATAAAAGTATTTGTTGAATTTAGCATTAGCTTCCACATGAAAATGAAGAGAAAAATTATAACATAGATACATAGTTAAAATGCTAAATAATTCAAGCATGTCGATCAATCTTTTGAGTATTATTTAGTATGTACCTTTTCACCTCCTCTCCATTTGCAACATCATGGAGTGAAACAAAGCAAGGATAGTAATCGCATGCCTGAAACTGTGACTCAGTCTGAACAATGCGAGTTCTCTCGACACACTTTGTTACTAAATTATAGCGGACTACAAGCCTATCACAGGACATGATTAGCATTTCCACATCGCTCAAGAACAGAATCGGCTCATACGCATATCTCATGTCTCTGTATATCGTTTTTGGATGCAGGTGTTCTCTCACTTCTATGACAAGCACTTTCGTCCAAGACTCTTGAACACCGTAATTCTTCATAAGCCACACATCAGATTTCCCATCATCACCTTCGAACACACATAGAAAGAGACAATCTTTCAAGACTCCCAACCTCAAACCATCATATCTCTTGTAATAAGATGCACCATCATATCTCTTGAATCCGAAGGGAAGTAGTAGTTGTCGAAACTCTTCTCTTTCAAAGTCGAAACATTCTATACCTTGATGAGGATTGTGACAAGGGAACCAATGAAGAGCTCCATGCAGAAAGGAATTGAATGGTATTCGGCCAACTCTAGAGCGACTAGGACGCTTTCCAATTCTTCTCCAAACTCCTGTACCAATGGTGTATATCAAATCATAAGTGCCGTAGTTGGAACAGTAATGTGTATGCAGGATCTTGTATTCATTGGTCCGGGTGCTAAAACCAAGTGCAATAAAATCCGTGCAGGTACTCCTATCAGGAAAAGCAATGCGAATGTACTCTCCTAAAATTGGGTTGCACACATGCAACGAATCATAGTCGGTTACCTTACGTATACAAAGTAAACCATTGCATGAATTTATCAATTCAACCATATAAACAGGCCAAACTGGTAGAACATTATTGTCGTCAGAAAACCTCATTCTCTCGACTCGCATACGAGACCCAGCTATCTGGATCAAATCAAGTTTACGATTTGCCCGAATTTTGGGGAAGGTCTTGACCAAGATGCTGATCGGTGATCTTCGAAGGTGTAGCTGAGCAAATTCAGAGCCATGAATTATACGAAGCCAGTCTTTGCAAACGGATCTGCAACTGTAGAGAGTCTTGATGGAAAGCCTTGATAGAATGTCTACTACGAGAACTGGCGGAAGTTCCTGGATATTGAAAGCACCTTTGAGTTTCCAGCTTCCTCTTCTCCCTGTTCTCGGATTCATGGTTCTCTTGGCATAATTCCTCTTGGGGTTTAGGTGCCTAATACTAGGTGGATCGCACCGGACTTTCAATCATCTCAGCCTTTTCAATAGGCTGTGTTAACTTTATATAGACACAAGAACTCCAATCATGCAAAGAACAATAGTGTGTGTTTAGGTTTATGTGGGTATGTGTATTAACGTGAATAACATAGAAAAATAACCTAGATACAATTCGGGAGCATTAAAATTACGTTTCTATTTTTGTCTGGTAAAGACGTATATAAAGGGCTGAGGGTCAGAGTCCGTTTGTTCTATTTTTCTTAATAATTATTTTATATACCTAAAATACCACGTGATACTGTCATGTGGTGTATCCAACTAATTATATTACTATATTCAATTTTTGCTCACCCCCCACTCCTAAGGGGTCATATTATCTTTCCTCTCTCTCTCTCTCTCTCTCTCTCTCTCTCTCTCTCTCTCTCTCTCTCTCTCTCTCTCTCTCTCTCTCTCTCTCTCTCTCTCTCTCTCTCTCTCTCTCTTCTTATTCTTCTTATTCTCTTACCGAGCCCTCTCTCACATCACCTTGTCTTCTCTCAACCTCTGCTCCTCCACTCCACTCCCTCCGTCGATCACCGTCCTCCGTCTCCTACACCCCAACCAATGCCTCCAAATCTCTTCGAGCCACCACCTCCTCCTTCTCTACCACCATGAAAAACTCCAACTCCAACGATGACTCTGAAACCTCCGTTGCGTCCTCTGCACCCGCCATGCTCTTCGTGATCCACGCCCGCAACCACATTGGCCTCCTCTGCGCCTATTTTCTGCAGTTCATGTTGATGTGGCAAGTTTACTCCATAGTAGTAAACATGCATGTGGTGAAAAAGAATAAAATTATTTAAATATAAGTAACTAATTAGAAAAAAACACAGTAAAAATGAACCAATAACATTAAAGGGTACGCTACTTAGACTATATACCAGGTACATATAATAATTTTTCTTCTCCCCCATAAAAATTAAAGAGGTGAGCTCCTCCCGCATTAGAGCAAATTTAAAATCAAAACATGATTGCTGTTATATGTTGGGCTGATCGGCTGCTTATTTTAGGGTCCATTTGTTTCTTGTGTTTCTTGAAGCAGTCAAATCACTTCAGCTGCAACACTCAATCGCCTCAGGTACCATTTACCTGGAATGTTTTGCTTTTCTTTTAAATCTGTTATCTGATTCATCAATTCATGACATTGAAAATTTGAAATTCATGGTGAACTTGCATCTCGTTTCGTTTATTGGGTACTGGGAGTTTGCTGGCACTGATCGATTTTATTTCATGGTCTTGATTTCTATGGTTATATCTACTTCTCACTATCGTAAGGTTCAATCTTTTCACGTAAGATTATGAAGGGTTCCATGTCCTCATTAGATCAATGACCTCTGAGCGAATAAACTTGATTGCTAAAATAATAGTGGTGGGGTGAAGAAAATATGTAATCTTTTGCTACATTGTTGTTAGAGAGGAAGACGAGTAATAGTCACATATTTATTTGATTTTTATTATGTAAATTATTTATTTTACTTAGTTATTTTGTAATGTTTTTATATGTTTAATTAATTTTATTTGATTTTAGGTATTTTGAAGTGGAATAAAGAAGAGAGAGATGAAAGAGAGGGAAATCCAATTCCTAACTCGAATATCTTGACAAGAAGAGAAAGATGTGAAATTCCAGCAATTTTCCGAGCACCACCACTTTTGGTGGTGCCATGTATTTTCGGGCTAATTTTATGGAGGAGCAAGGAAGGAGCAACACATTGTTTTATCACAACTAGATCTCATCTTTTTAGTTGAGATTTAACTACCCATTTTTATCTCATTCTCACAAAATCATGGCTCCTTATTGTCCAAAAATCAACACTTATATTATGCAAAAATCTGATTTGATTTTGGGTGTAATCATCACCTCTAGGTCCATCATTACCTAGTTATCACCCACTTCTTCCATGATCATTCATTTCTTCCATAATCACCTACTTTTTTTCATGATCATTCACTTACTTCCATGATCACCCACTTCCTCATTTATCACTCATTTATTCCATAACCAACCACTTCACTTACTACACCATTATCTCTCACTTTTTTCTACTTTTTCCACCACCATTCTCCTTTATAAAAACCTATATCACCACCATCTCCATACACACCATTTTTTCACAACCAACCAAGAGAAAGAGAGGGAGAGGGAAAGAAAAAAAATAGAGAGAAGAAAAGAGAGAGGGGAAGAAAAAATAGAGAGAAGAAGATAAGAGAAATGTGAGAAGACGGACAGGGAAAGCCGAAGCGAAGTCACCTTCAATCTCCTCAAGCTACAACCCACATCGATCTCCTCAAGGTGCTAAATTTCATCAAGCCTCCACAAGAAAAAGGAAGTTCGGTCTCTTCTCCTTTAATTTATCTCTCATGTATTCTTTGATGTTTTTATTCAAGATTATGTGTAACTAAATTCCTTAATAGTTAGGGGCTAATCAAAGCTCTAGATATGTCTTCAATTTCAAACTCCAATTGATTTATATAATTTTAGATGAGAATTTATTCACTGATTGTTTATTGATAATTTTATTGCATGTCTCATTGGGTTGATACTTTAATGCATATTTTAGGGTTTTATTATCTTGAATATGTATATCACCGACATATCGTTGCATATTCTGTGAGAGATAACAAGGTCTTTACAGGTGTTTGTGTGGAGTGATTCCTTAGTAATCTAAGGTTACCGACATTGACCTTAGATTCTTTGTTGTTACTCAAACGTTCTTAAAACTTCATGATTTTAATTATTTTGGTCTAGATACCAACATTTCATAGATAAATTAATTGAGAATATAGTTAAGTCGATACTGACATTTCGCTTAACATGACAAGTAAGAGAACGTAATACGGTTAATGACCTAACGACATTGACTTAATTGTGAGTGCATTCATCTATAATTATTGACATTGTTTTGGGGTGATTGAAACATATCTAGTGGTGGAGAGAAGTTCCTAACTATTGTTTTTCTCATATTTACATTCATATTTATTTTTTAATATTCTATTATTAGCAGTAATTATGTCTTATGTTTTTTTTCACCAATCAAACTAATTCCAAATACCCTCAAAATGTTTTTGGTAGTCTGCCATTGTGTATAGTTAGTGTCTATTTAATTTCGTAATTTTTGGTTGAGTCTAGATTAGCTAATTATTTAGGTTTCCGCTCTTAGGTCGAGTCTGCCAGATTTCTGGTTTAGGCGTCTGTTTGTGTTTTTAAGTCTTAGTTTCACCAATACTCTGCGGGTAATGACCAATATTTACCATTTACTACATTGATATAATTGATTTGATAATATATTATCTTTATAAGTGCTTTTGCGCCTATCAACGAGCCATTAGTATATATGATTAGTTTGTTTTTCTGTGTTTTTATTGTGAAAAAATTGTTTTTTTTCTTTTTGGTGATTCACTTTCTGGAATTGCCTACAGTGCCACTTTCGATCAGCACTAACAGTGCTTCTGTTGTTGTTAATGCAAGTCATAACAATCTTGTTGTTCCCCAGTTCTTCTGTTGTTGTTACTGCACGTCATAACAATCTTCTTGTTCCCATATGTGCCTTTGGCTTGTAGATTTAATCTATACATGTGAAATTGAGTTGCGGATAAGCGGATGTTTGGGGTTATTCTAGTTTTAGTTAAATAATTACTGGTCATACAATTGATCTTCCTCGTTTTTATTTCGCTTCAGTTTATGGTAGATTACTAGGAGTGTCTCGGCATTTTGAGGGGTGGACTTACTGGTGAAGTTGTACTTGATGAGGCAGTAGCCGCTTGGCCAGAAAAAGAATTTACTTTCGTAAAGATGTTCTCTCAAATTCTGTAATTTTTATATAATTAAAACCTTTAATCATATTTGTTAACCATGTTGGGTGTTTAACTTGTTGTGATGAAAGCTAGAGAAATGCCACTCGGGCTAATAATGGAAGTAGGAAGGGCGTTTCGCAGAAAGCGAATCCTTGACATTCCCCAAACGAACCCCAAGGAATTTTACAAGGGGAAGAACTGCAAGCTCACCGGTTTCCACACCCGAAAAGGTTTGCTGTCATTCGATTTTGACAATGCTTACATCCACTTTTCTATAATACCACTTGTTTCCTAAATTGCTTAAAAATTTTGCAGGTGGATATGTTGTGGTGCAGGACAAACTACTAAACTATGTAGCCCTGATTTAAGTGACTTCAAGGTGGGTACATTTTTTCCTTTCTTTCTGTCATATTTGGTATGTGCTTCCTGCTACCTATAATTGACTCGACTAAAACCCACATTCCATCTCATTCTTCAAAAGAGGCATTTAACTCTCAAAGCAGCTAATGATCCTGAATTGTATATCTACATACATGTAGGTGTGAGCATAAGTGAGCTGTGTGTGAGTTGTGTAAAGCAACAACCATGTTACTCATAGTGCTAGAACAGCTAGGATTCATCATTAGTGATAGTACTAATGTTCAAATCAATTCCTATAAATAGCTAGACTTGTATCAGATCAAACATATCAATATCAAGCAGTTTAATTACCTTATTCCAGTTGGTATCAGAGCCAAAACGCTCTGTTCTTTTCCTTTTTTTTCTGTTTTCTTTCCGGCCGTCGTCCTCTCGTGCTTACCGCCGCACTCCGGCATCTCTCGATGTTGCCGTAAACTTTCCGCTGCTCCTCGTTCGTCGCTGCCCTCCACACTCGGCCCGAAGTTGCTGCCCTCCGCACTCGGCCCGGAGTCGTCACCACAGCTCGGCCCGAAGTCGCTGCCCTCCGCACGCCGTTCCGCCGCTACTGCTACCTCCGACGTTGCCGCTCCGCCGCTGCTGCTGCCCCCGAAGTTGCTGCTGCCCCCAACGTCGCCATTCGACCAAGCCTACCCTCCGCACTCCGACGCTCATCGATCCGCAGTCAACCCAAGGTCGCCGTTCCACCGCCGCCGCTGCTCCCGACGTCGCCGTTCCGCTGCTGCTGCTGCCCCGACCCCGCGCCGCCCTCCTTCCACATTTTTTCGGGTTTTGAAAGTGTTTTCGCAGGTCGGGGATTCTGTCGGATCCTCAACCCTAAAATACCACCCGGGTCAACCCGACTCGGCCCATAAAACATTTCGACCCGGCCCGACTATATCCGACCCGACCCAGAAAGATTTTGACCCGGATCCGACCCGACCCGAACAAATTTGACCCGGACCGACCTGACCCGTCAACACGACCCGACCCGGTCAATTCAACTCGACCCGGTCCGGTTATCTTCAGTCAGTGTATACTCACGACAGTGCAAGTGCACCGGCGACAGATTGTTCTCCATTTCTTGTATTTTTTCTTGCGGTCTAATCCCTGATTTTTACATTGTTTCTTTTCAATGGGTTCTGGACACGAAGCGGAGGGCTCACAGCTTCTTGATGTTCCGACCTTTGAAGTATCTGTCAAAAGTTCTAACAGTGGTTCATTTGGAGGCGCCAAACTCAACGGAACCAATTTCCGTAAATGGAAAAGACTTATGACTGCTCATCTTCGAGGCATGCATAAGATGGGACATGTCACCGGCGTCACTAAGGCTCCTAGTCCTGAGGATATTGTTGCCTACAATAAATGGGACGACGATGATGGTCTTGTTATGTTTGTCTTGTGGAAAGCTATGAATGATGAGATAGTTGATCTGGTGGAAGCATGTACAACTGCGCAGGCAATATGGGAGACACTGGCCGGCTTATATACTAATGATTCTGATTTCATACAGGTTCATGAGTTAATGTACACAGCTTTGACAATACATCAGGATGGGCAACCGGTGGCGCACTATTTCACCAAACTAAAGAATATTTGGGCTGAGATTGATGTAAAACGTCCTTGCATGATTAAAAATCAAGAGGATATTATTTGGTACCAAAAGGAGAAGGAGCTTGAACGAGTTCACCATTTCCTAAAGGGTTTTGATGCAAAGCATACCAGTGCGAAAGGCGAATTACTCCGAATGACCGAACCACCTAGTTTACTCATCGCTTTCAACTATATCCGAAAGGATGAGTCTCAGCAGGAGAGTATTCTTCAGGCACCGGCTGTCGTTTCCAGTCTCACTGTTCATGCACGATCTCCGGCACCACCTCTTCCACTAGCACCTTCTCCGGCACCAACTCTTCCACAAGCACCTTCTGCTCCCCTTCACCGACGCAGACCACCACCAGGCTTCGGGAATCAGTCTCGCCCTCCTTGCTCTTATTGCCAGGATACTAACCATGCTCGTGCGACCTGCTGAAAATTATATCCACACCTTAGGCCTAAGAGGCCTAATTATCTTCCCCGGGCTAAAGCAGCTCTTGAATTAGTTCCGGAACCTGATATCTATGGTGTGGTTGGGCATGATCATCATACTGCTAGAGGAGCACCTACAGCCTCCGTCGTTGGCCGTGGTCAAATTGGTATGGCTTTTAATATTTCTCACTCTGTTAGTTTTGATACATGGATTATTGATTCTGGTGTATCTGATCATATGACTTATGAAAAATCTTATTTTACCGTATTGTCACCTCCACCCGTACCATATGTTACTAATACTAATGGTGAGGCATTTCCCGTGTTAGGGACAGGGTCTGTTCGTATTACTCCCACCATAGAGCTTCATAATGTACTCTATGTACATGCTTTATCTCATCATTTGATATCTGTTCCCCAATTGAACGCTGACGCTCAGTGCTTTGTGACCTTTTTTCCTATGTATGTGATATTTCAGGATCTTCTCACCGGACGGGTAATTGGTCGGGGGTATCTGAGGGGCCGGTTGTTTCATCTGGATCTGACATACGCAGGGGACAAACCAGGAGGACAGTCTCGGACCGCTTTACTCTCCACTTCTGACAAGCTAAGTGAAGTTTGGTTATGGCATCGTCGCTTAGAGCATCCATCTTTTAGTGTTATGAAAAAATCAATGCCTACTTTATTTATTAGTGTGGACCAGTCTTGTTTATGTTGTGAAACATGTGTTTTAGGCAAGAGTTATCGATCTACTTATTCTCCTAGTACTTCTCCTAAAAGTTTTCTTCCTTTTGAATTAATCCATTCTGATGTTTGGGGACCCTCTAAAGAGTCTACTGTATCAGGAATGCGATACTTTGTGTCATTTATTGATGATTGCACACGTCTTTCATGGATTGTTCTTCTAAAAAATAAAGATGAGGTTTTTCCAGCTTTTCGTGCATTCCATACCTCTGTCTACACACAATACAATGCCACCCTTCGAGTTCTTCATTCTGATAATGAGGGGGAATATGTGAATCATGTCTTTCAGGAGTTCTTTAACACACACGGGATTGTTCATCAAACAACATGCCCTTACACACCTGAGCAAAATGGGGTTTCTGAAAGAAAAAATCGTCATTTACTTGATATGGCTCGATGTATTCTCTTTAGTGCCCACATGCCTAAATACCTTTGGGGTGATGCTGTCATTACTTCCACCCACCTTATTAATCGTCTTCCATCTCGTGTCCTTCAAGGGAAAGTTCCTTATGAGGTGCTTGCATCTCATGTCTCATTACCCTCTTTTCATAATCTTCATGCCCGTGTTTTCGGTTGTGTTGCTTTTGTACATCTTCCACAACATCAGCGTTCTAAGTTGGATGCCCGGGCAGTTAAATGTGTGTTTGTTGGGTACGGAGGACATCAAAAAGGGTACCGGTGCTATCATCCCCCTACTCGGAAGTACTATGTCACTATGGATGTTACCTTTTTTGAAGACATGAGTTATTTTTCCTCTTCTAATACTGCTCTTCAGGGGGAGAATTCATATTTTGAAGAGCTATATCATGGAGAGGGGGAGACAAGTGAGCCAGTCGATATGGTAACAGGTTCTGTTGAAATTACCAATGTGTCAGCCACACATGCACCACCGAAGGTCGTCACTCAAGAGACTGAGGCACCAGAAGCTGACAACACAACTGCCCCTCATGTCTCCCGTACCACTGTTTATACCCCTGACCAATGCTCTCCTGGTACAGAAGATCACTCATCTTAGGTTAGTCATTCTATTAGGGCCACTAACAGACAATATGTTTTGCCAAATAGGTCTACTCGGGGACAACCAACAAAAAAATATGAACCTACCCTTCAGACTAAAGCCAAGTATCCAGTGGCCAATTTTATATCTACCAAAAGATTATCTAAGTCATATGAGTCATTTGTGAATCAAATATCTATTGTATCAGTACCTAACAAAGTGCAGGATGCATTGGGAGATCCAAAATGGAGGAAAGCAATGGAGGAAGAGATGGAAGCATTACAAAAGAACAATACTTGGGAGATTGTACCTCCACCATATGGCAAGAAGACTGTAGGATGTCGTTGGGTGTTTACAGTAAAACATAATCCAGATGGGTCAGTAAGCCGGTATAAAGCACGTCTAGTAGCAAAGGGGTTCACCCAGACATATGGCATAGACTATGATGAGACATTTGCACCTGTTGCAAAGATGAACACTATCCGGGTATTGCTCTCTGTCGCTGCTACCTTGAACTGGCCACTTAGACAGTTTGATGTCAAGAATGCATTCCTTCATGGAGAACTGACAGAGGAAGTATACATGGATCTTCCGCCTGGATATGTGGCCGCTTCCCCAAGTAACTCCGTATGCAGATTGAGAAAGTCTTTGTATGGTCTTAAACAGTCACCTCGTGCCTAGTTTGGAAGATTCTCACAATTCATGAGGAAACTTGGCTACAGACAAAGTAATTCAGACCACACGTTATTTCTCAAACATCAACAAAGGAAGGTAACAGCTCTAATTATATATGTTGATGATATGGTAGTCACTGGGAATGATACTGTTGAGGTGGATAAATTACAGAAACAGCTTGCCACAGAATTTGAGATGAAGGACCTAGGTACACTCAAGTACTTCTTAGGCATTGAAGTAGCCTGGGGAAGCAATGGTATCTATCTGTGTCAAATGAAGTACATCCTTGATCTACTAACAGAGACAGGTATGTTGGACTGCACTCCCATTGATACTCCTATTGAGGAGAACCATCGGTTAGCAGAGTATCCAGATCAAGTCCCTATTGACAAACCTCGTTATCAGAGACTAGTCGGGCGCCTGATTTATCTATCACATACCAGACCAGATGTTGCGTATGCAGTAAGTGTAGTAAGTCAGTTCATGCATAACCCCAGTGAGGACCACATGGATGCTGTTGTAAGGATCTTGAGGTACTTGAAGTCAGCTCCGGGGAGAGGAGTAATATTTTCTAATCACCACAATATCTTTGATGTTTGTGGCTTCACAGATGCAAACTGGGCTGGAAATATTACAGATCGGAGGTCCACATCAGGGTATTTTACCTTTGTTGGAGGTAACCTTGTTACGTGGAGGAGTAAGAAACAAAATGTGATAGCTCGATCTAGTGCTGAAGCAGAATACAGAGGTATGGCTCAGGGAGTGTGCGAGTTGTTGTGGATTAGGAATTTGCTACAAGATTTGGGTGTTAAACCTAAGTATGTTATACAACTATACTGTGACAACAAGGCAGCTATTAATATTTCACAGAATCCTGTGCAGCATGATTGTACAAAACATGTAGAGGTTGATCGTCACTTTATAAAAGAGAAGCTAGACGCTAATATCATTTGCTTTCCGTTTGTTCCTACAGAAAAGCAACTTGCAGATATACTCACCAAATGAGTGTCCAAGAAGGTTTTTTATGACTCACTTTGCAAGTTGGGCATGGTTGATGTGTATGCACCAACTTGAGGGGGAGTGTGAGCATAAATGAGCTGTGTGTGAGTTGTGTAAAGTAACAAACATGTTACTCATAGTGCTAGAACAGCTAGGATTCATCATTAGTGATAGTGCTAATGTTCAAATCAATTCGTATAAATAGCTAGACTTGTATCAGATCAAACATATCAATATCAAGCAGTTTAATTACCTTATTCCAGTGTAGGAGTGGCTCAAACCATATGTATCTCAGTCCCCGCAAATGGGCCGGACTGCAGAGTCAGCCAAAGCAACTAAATAAGCCAATAAGCAATTGAGAGGGAGTATTTGATGTTTTCCTTTATAGTTGTAAATTCAGCTAGTTGTGTTCATAGATTTTCTTTTTGTGATCTTAAGGGTACAAGACTAGTGGGTCTTTACAATGTCGACGTTCTTGCTTGGAGGTGTGAGCCTCAACACTTTCAGGTAATAAGCTTCATTGGTTTTAGCATTCCTTGATTTTGTTCAATTAGAAGATAACTGAAACATGCTTGGTGTTTCTTAGTAAATCCCTTATAGTCAGATAGAAGCTCCCTTATGTTCGTTCTGGATATTTGAAAAGTTTCAGCACCGTACTCTTCCCTTCTGGTATTGATGGAAGCTGTAGTACTGCGTTTGTTTTGAGAAAGTATAAATTCTAGGAAATATAAATGAATCAAAGCCCATGGAATTTAAAATTAGTCCACTCTTGCTAGGTTCTGAAACTTGTAGTTTGGCATTGCAAGCTTTCATGTTTTGCACTCTTGGTACCCTTGAGCAGCCACTTACTCTTGAATTTAGTATTTTGGCGGAAGAATGTATTCACAGTATGAAACTGGCAAATTGCTAAATGATATCATTGATATGTATGTGCGATTCTCTTGCTAACTGAATTTGGTGGCCTAAGAGAACCCCATATTCAGAAACGAAATTTTAAAGACAGAGGGTGGTGTGTTGGCTCAGTTTCAACTTGTTGGTTTTCATTGCAAATTGGTTTTGAACTTTTGGTTGTAAGCTGACTTGACTTTATGATAGAAGTTGAGTTATAGTGCTACTGGAGTTCATGTTGAGATCGATTGCAAACTCTTGATAAAGTCCATCGGTCCGTAAGGACAGAATTTCAGTTGTCGAAAAGTTTATAGTTAGTTTAGTTACCTTTCAACACTCACCAAGTAAAGTTGCACTAATTAGGAACTGTGGAACTGAAACACTGGCAAAGTGGCAACTGACTAGGTCTACAGAACCAGATGGAGTCCTTTTTCTGTCATTTGTAGTGCAGATTGTCCAGCACTGTAACAAGCATCACACAAGTTACTGAAGTATGGTGGAGAGGAGCCTGCGTCTATGTTTAACTTTTCACAGTACCGAAATTTCGAATGATAAAAATTCAAATTTAAAGGCATAAAAACTCTAAAACGATATCAAATATATTGAAATCATCTTATAATAACAGTGTATTAAAACTGAGTCTACAGCACGACTCAGTCGACTTGAATAATACATAACTAGTTTATACCTCAGTATTATAACTAATATAAATGTAAAATTCACTCAATACTCACCACAAACAGAAGAAAAAAATCTTCAGAGTAAGCCCTCTGAATCTGTTAATCCCCACCTGCAGAACTATTTCATACACCATCGAATTGGTGCACCGGGATTGTAAATACAAACCCGGTAAGTTTTTCAGTCCGTATGAGTAAAACAACAGTATAACATACATCACATATAAAAGAAATATAACAAATAACATTTAAAGACAAACATACTCATGTGACACTGGGCAACCCATCTGTTACCCTATATCATTTAAAAATGTGTAATCATGAGACACTGGGTAACCTATCTGGTTACCCAAAATCATTTAAAACATGTGTACTCATGAGACCCCGGTACCCATCTGTTACCCTCATGCAGTACAACGACAGTTACTGGGCAACCCATATGTTACCTAATATCACTCAAAACATGGGTACTCATGAGATCTAGGCAACTCATATGTTACTCCTCATGTAGTACACCGACAGACACTGAACAACCCATATGGTTACCAAAAATCATTTAAAACATGGGTACTCATGAGACGCAGGTACCTATCTGTTATCCCTCATGCAATACACCGACAGACACTGGGCATCTCATCTATTACCCAATATTACTCATAAATATGGGTACTCATGAGACTCAGACAACCCATCTGTTATCCCTCATGCAGTACACTGGCAGACATACTAGAACTCTAACTGATCATAACTGACACCCGGCCAAGGCTTGGTTCTGATTACTACCAACAACGTCCGAAGACCAGAAAACGTTTTAACAAGACTCAATATTAAAACCACGTACAATATAACAATTAACACATGTTTATTGTATTACATCCAAGCGACTCTTGCACAACAAGATAAATATATTCATAATATTATAATCTCACATTTGAAATAAAACCGAAACATTATATAATATAGCAACTCATATATATGTATAATATATACCATTTTTGTACATATACACAACCCACTATATTATATAAATGTCACAATTCACTCTTTTTAATAATTCAAACATATAAGTCACCGACAATGATAGACTTGTCATAGTGAGATTTACTCACATTCCCCATATTCCATAATCACTAAAACTTTTTTTAAATCATTTATTAAAATAGTGTTTCACTTACCCATGAACCGTAGACGATCAAGTTCACGTAATTTAAACCAAAACATATTTTTAGAATAATTTTTATAAGCTAGTGATGCAACGACTATGTTAACAACTCAAACTAAATTCAATAATTATAACACTACTTCGATCATGATGATCATTGTGAGGTTTACTCACCTTATTTCCTGCGTGCAACTTCCACGACACTGAAAGCGATTCTCTCACTCCTTTCGTCGGTCACCTAATAGCATGAAAAAATGTTTAGAAAATGACGTAAAATCTCAGGTGACGATTTCATTACAGCTAAACACTGTTAATAAAAACTGTTCATGAAACGTTGTTCATAAACCATTATTCGTGAAAACATTGTTCATGAACACTGTTCACAATCACTGTTCATGCGCCACCACCGTTTTCCGACCACTACCAATAACCACCAAATTTCACCACCACAATCTAAATGACATTCTTAACAACTTTCTAGTTCACCACAAAAGTCCAATTCCGAGCCTAAACACTTCAATTAAAAAAAAAACCGAAAACCTCATTTTAAAACATATGATTTCTTTTCTTCGAATCTCCTATCACAAAATAATTTGGGTTAAATCTTTTGGAGGGTTTGTAGTATGGAATGAGACTTTCAAAATGGGACAAGAATCTCACCGATTGGTGGCCGGAGGAGGGAGATCCAGCGAGGTGAAGTTCAGTGAAATGTGCACTTTCGGGGAAACTTCCGGGCTTCAGCGCTCCTAAATGGCGACGAAATGGCGAGTAGCGCTGCCACCAATCGACAGGGGACGCAGCAACCTTTCAAACGGGACCGGTGAGTCGCTTTATGGTGGCCGGATGACGTCCGACGATCCAAATTCGGTCGCTCGGGAGGGAAAAATCTGGGTTTTTTTCGGTGTGAACAGTACCCATGAACAGTACTTAATCCGAATACATTTTGATTCGTAATTCGTATTGACGAACTCAGATTTAGGCGTGTCATGTATCCACGAATTCGTATTGACGAACTCTACGACTTTTATGAATGAAGTTTTCTGAGATTTCTAATGAATAAAAAGTCAACTCTTGACCCGTCACGGTAACGTTTCTGTGTATAAATCGATCGAACACTTTCGTTTTCTCCCCGTATTATATAATCGGATCACCACCAATTTAAATATCTCCGAATTTAAATTTCCGGGATATTACATAACCATTGTTAACATATCAGTAACCTCCTTACCTAATATACGATGAGAAAGAAAAACAAGACAGAATTTGAGAATGCAGAACACCAGGGTCCTACGGGAATCTAATATCACAAGCTACTTCAATCAAGATTCACCAGTTATAGTCATTTCAAAGGACTCACATTTAGTCATTTTAAAAGATTCACAATAATCAGACTTTCGGCACCATATCCCATACCGAAACCCAACCCTAGATGATTTTTTACTATCATTAGCTCCATATCTGAACTCTAGTGCTAGTATTAGCTGTTGAGAGTCGCACACATTTGAAAAGCATCAGTTCTTCAAGTTGGATGAGATAATGTCCATAACCCTACAAACTACAGGTGCTGGTCTCCCCCTTAAGGCCTTCCTCACTGCGCCATCAGGCGCAAAACCCTTGCTCATCACCACCTCCACAAACTCCATATCACTCTGTTCTCTCTCTCTCTCTCTCTCTCTCTCTATCTCTCTCTCTCTCTCTCTCTCTCTCTCTCTCTTCTTTTTGTGGGTTTCAGCAAATGAAAAGGGAAAGACTAGATGACAAATTTCGGGGATATTACAAAATTTGAAAGTTAACACATTCCGTCACACACTTTTTTGTTTTTAAAGAAAAATAAGCATACACGACAATGTACCCAAAAAAACATGTATGCAGATTTGCTTCTGAATTCTGAAATGCCTCATTCATGAAGATTGTTGGGACTTGGAAATCGAAAGTTAGAAACTAGTTGTCTGTTCACTCTGTTGATTGGTTAAGTAACAAATAACAAGGCAAATTAACTGTAATGTCAATTGTTGCTAGCTATCACCATTTCATTTGAGCAATTGAATGAGTAACTTTTATGTATGAAGCATACATTACAGGTGTTTCAAGTACACAAGTCGGGACTCGGGACCAGCCAGGTTCATTTAGAAATTAGAATCATTACATTTTCTTGTCTCCCTTTAAATTGCTAAAGCCTAAAGGGAATATTTTGTCCCTTTAGCAACTCTGGTGGCGATCTTGTCCAACTAGGTTCCCCTTGGGAATATTTCAATAACTTGCTTATAGTTTGTCACAGTGCAGCTACATGAGCACCAATTAGCCAGTGTCCCAAACTCCCAATTTGTAGGAAATACATGAGATTTGGCTGTAAAACCATCGTGCTTGTGTTGAAGGTTTGTATTGTTAACTGCCAATAATAAATCTGTGTTTTAATATCCTTTAAAGTTGAGTTTTCTGTTAGTCATCTCATTCTGTCATGGTTCCATTGATCCATTCTGATGCATAATTACCAGTTACTAGTTACATGAATTCTCATAGAAGCAGTGATCATCATGACTACATAAAATAAGCCACAAATCTGCCACACCGCAAGGGAGGAGGAGCTGTACACATTATCTGAAGCTCTCTAAAATCTAATATGTAGCCAAGACTCTGTCTAAACTCTTATTCTGGTTTTAGGTATATTTTTACCACTAGGAGAGAACAACTCGCTGAACTCTCCAGCTAAATAGTATCACTACTTAAATGATTATAGGGGCTAGCACAGACCGCAGTGAATACGGCTCTGCAGATTGTAACAGTTATATGAGACTTTTGCTAAGACCATTATAATTTATGCTTATGAGAGTTTATGTTGGGATCAATCTCTTAGAATACTGAAATAGTATTAAATTGGGAAAATATATTCAGGGAGAGGTTTCTCTCGAGCCGATTTGCTCGGAGCTATTGCGTTGTCTAGGTTTTACCCTTGGGTGCTAACTATTCCGGCTATTCTTACTATGATTGAAGACAATATTTGGAGGATGGTGCAGTGGCGTTCTGGTGACGATCGCGAGAGGAAGGCTATGACAATGACGACCTCGCTCTCGTCGACGGTCAAAGCTATGCCACCCAAGAACTGATCTGGGTCTGGGGTGATTGCTTGTGGCGGCGGGGAGACTCCTCGTTCTTGGTTTGGCTCTGCAAGCGGTTGTGGCGGAATGGGTTTGAACGGCATGGGCGGATGGTGTTCGGTGTTCTCAGCAGGGACGATGTCGCCTTGCGGTTATCTGATGGGTGATTTGGCAGCGGCCTCGGCGTTGGCAAGGAAGTTTCAATTCGGGTCTGCTTGGGTTTAGGGTTTTGGAGGCGGAAGCCCCCTAGAGGCTTGGTTGGGCGTGGATCTGAAGTCGAGCGTGGCCCTAACAGTGGCGGCGCAAGCAGTAGATGTTCCGGCCGGGCATGAGTGTGCGGCTGTTCGGAATTTTCAGATCTCTTTGGGCTGGGCTGGGGTGCGGGCTTGTGGGCCGGGGCCTTGTGGGCCGGGGCCTTGTGGGCCGGGGCCTTGTCCAAACCTGCAGATGGTTCTGTTTAGATTATAACATTGTCTATTGCTATCTTGCATTAGTCGTAAAATATGCGATTTTTTTTCTTTATTGTGAGCTTATTACCAAAAAATAATTCTCTACTGCATACTAATTTTGAGTTTCGACTCATGACCTCTTGTTTGTTGTTGTATCACCACAGAGGTGTATGTATTGGCTATTCCGGCTTCAGGAAATCTTTTAATATAAAACGTATTTGTTTGCTGTAACAAAAAAAATCTCTTAGATCGTTCTAAATCTTAACTCAACCACAGTTTCTTCATACAATTAATCATGATAAATCTAAAATACATCTAAATAATTTATAATCATGACAATAGATATATCACAATATATACTACCGTGTCTCAACCATGACATTCATCAGTCACAATAGATCGTATATGTTTCTTCCTTTATGGTTCATTTTGTAAGCAAATCTTCCGTTGATTATTACTTAAGTTTGAATTCTTCCTTTGAGTATTAGTGTATTACTTCTGTTTGATTGTTCAAAAATGCAACAAGATAGCAAAAGAGAGAGAAACAACAGTAGAGGATATACATCTAGGCACCAAGTTTTCAAAAGACACCCAATTTCATGTACTGATTCCAATCTTTCTATAAAGATGGTGGATAGCATGAAGGATACGACTCATTGATCAATGGGCTTAGTGTTGGTTTCAACCAAAACTAGAGCTTCTACCTTCCAATGTAAACTAGTCCTTCAATGTACAACTCCAACACCAGCATATGCAATACATGATATTTTATCGGCAAAAGCAGTCAATTTGGTATTTTGTTGGATACTAACCTAAAACCTTTGGCATGCCAACATATAAATTGAATTCTTGTTTTAGAATTAGTACATCTTTTGGGCATTTTTAAGAGTAAACAAACTAACCGGATGGTAAATGCTGACAGTATTGTTACTTACTCCCGATCAAACCAAAAAGTTACTTACTACAATCCAATGGGCAAAATACTTATCACCAACTAGCTTCCTTTTCTTCCAAGTACAGTGGAATATGAAAATCTCATAGGTAAAACGTTCAACTGACATCCATTCAATGAGATATGGAATATCCTACTTAGTATGATGATGATTTCCGTCCGCAGATATTATTTGATTTTGAAGCCAAGCTAATTAACCACCTGCCTAATATATATATTCTCCAACAAATAGACTTGGACAATTTCATTGAAATGCAACAAACTCATTTAATTCTTTTGATACAAATCACATGTCATTGACATCTTTATCTGTTCCAAAGTCAGCCTCTTTGAGGAACTAATTGTCACTAGCTTCTCATCTCACTGCTCTGAGGCTAACTGGTTTAGAATAACAAATTCTCTCAACACCTTAATTTTAAGGGATCAATTGGCAGCCTTGCCACAATTGTTACTTTGTAACAATCAGAAATTGTGGAATTGTTTGAAAAAGGAATTATCTCAAATTGTCCTGGCTACATCTCCTTATACCAAAGAGAACTTAGTTTTAGAGTTAAGCAAATGGGCCTACTTGCAATTTCTAAAGGGTATACTTTTGAAAACCAAAGTTGTACCTAGCTTTCTAGTCAAGTTAATTATAGATGGGTATGGGCGTAAGGCTTCATTATGTTATACATACACTTACACATACTATTATTTTTTTAATTTTGTTAACAGAAAACATAACATGCTTCTTAACCTTAGCTGAGTATATCAGTATATCTTCATTATCTTCAACATTATTTTTAGTAGTAGAAAAAAAACCTGGAAGATTTCTCTCTGAAGGATTCTCATTCCCAATCTTGGCTAATGATGATCAATGCATTATTGACTATATATGTATATATATTCAAACAAGAGACAATTTATCATGCTTCCTTCTCGAGAAGAATTCCTCCACCTTTTTAGTTATTCAATTTCAGTAGCTTCAAGTCCAGGGACAATATGAGCTATCCTTCCACAATGCTTGACATTAAAAAGCATTGAATATGTAATACTAGTTTCAGTGCTTATTGAGACGTGATTAAACTATTTAAAGTTCCAAAGAAAAATATGCGAAGAAAATCACTGAGGTAAAAGAAAATAAACTCGAGAACTAATAAAATTCCATATGGTTAACATGTAAGTTTTGTACTCCATCATCAATTTCAATCAATTTCATGGTCATCTAATTTAC
This sequence comes from Argentina anserina, assembly GCF_933775445.1. NCBI lineage: Eukaryota > Viridiplantae > Streptophyta > Magnoliopsida > Rosales > Rosaceae > Argentina > Argentina anserina. The sequence goes on along the minus strand of NC_065875.1, from coordinate 15,056,609 downwards.
TAGTAATAATACTAAAACACCTGTTATTATGTGGGAAAGCATTTAAAGCATACAACAAAATATTACACCCAGATAAGCATATATCTATAGACACACTTTAAGATTAAAACCCTAGCACAGCGCCGCTCTGGTGTTGGTATCCTAGTTTCATCTAGGTTGCATTCAGGTTGTTGTCTCCGACGCCATCCTTGATTTCCCACTCCCCTCGTTAATGTCTTACGACGAACCTCGACACCGTTTCCCAGAACGTTGCGCAACAACTTGCTCTTGCGAGTCAAGATGTGTTTGACATCACAAACATCCATGACGATGAAGACGACCGGATTGCTAGTCAAGCCTTCCTTCTTGTGCGGCCGGTGACCTCAAAGAAAACCTCAGCAATGGCTTTGCGTACACACTTTTGTCATCTCTGGACCCTTGAGGGATCTTTTCAGGTACAAGCACGCCCTCCAGATCAATATCTCTTTGCTTTTAATCATGGAAACGATGCCAATAGGGTGATCAATGGCGGACCATGGTACTTTGCTAGGGCACCAGTTGTATTTCAAGAATATAATGGGATTGCAGATGTTACTTCTATCCCTATGGATCTCTTATATTTCTAGGTGTATCTGAAGAATTTCCCACCAAAGTTTGAGACTCCAAACCGTATCAAATCGGTGGCAATGGTAGCAAGCAATTTCATCCATTGGAATGATAAAGAGTGGAAAGCCTCTCGCGAAATTAAGGTTAGGATTTCCCACAGCCTTGGCCACCCTTTTGTGAAGCAGAGGATGATTAAGTTCTCGGATCAAGTCGAGAAAGAAATTTTCTTATACTATGACAAAGGACAAGGGAGATGTAAAATGTGTAGCCTAATATGGCATGAGAAATGGAAATGCTACAAACGCCTCCTTTTTCTGAATCGAGGAGTATCTCACCAAAACCTAGGTTGCCAAATCTCTCGAGCCTTCTGGCTGATCAGGGGTTGGGTAAGAAGCATGGTCTATTCCGTTTTTCTAGTACTAATGAGTTACAGTCTGCCCCGAAAATCCAGCCCATGTTTGACCTTCATGCTAGTGGTTCATGCATCATTTCCGCAAACCGGCATTTCTTCAAAGGAAGAATTTGTTCGATGTCCCTGATGATAGCCTGGCCATTGTTCCATTTAACTGTCAGCTTGGAACATTGGAAGAGGGTAAGGTTGTTATAGATGAAGGGGGGCAAGATAAACGACGGCAAGATGGTTATCCATCTCCAAAGAAGTTGTTGCGCCCAATTGAGGACTTCTGGTCCAACACTCAGCGGAATGCATCACTGAAAAAGCTGAAAATGTTGGAATTCCCTATGAAATTCACTCCGTGGTCACTAGGACTGTTTGAAAGCCCTGATGGTGTTTTCATTCAAGCTCCTTCCCGAAATACTGTTGTATATTAGAGGATAAAGAATCGGGAACCTGGTCGCCCCATAGGCCAAAAAAATAAGACTCCGCCTCCGGCAAAGAAAGTCCCAAGTGATCAAGTCCTAGCGTACCTCTATGATGGCGCACCCCATCTTGCAAGTTCCAAGGGCAAGGAACCGGTTTGAGGCATTTACCTCTTTTTAAATTTTTTTATTATTTTGTTTTGCTTTATTTTTGTTTTTCACCTTAACACTTGATTTTCTTTTGCTTTGGTTTTCTTTAGCCTGTATTGTGTTTTTAGCTTCCCATGTGATGCTCATGGATTTTGATACTAGGTGTGTTTCATGGATAGAATAGAGTGCTTACTACTTGTCCCCTTGGTTCGGGTTATGTTATATCTACCGGAATGTAGTAGTTGCTCGAGTCATAAATACTTGTCTACCGTGATGTGGTAGCGGTTGGAAGTATAGAGTATTTGGCCTCCTTGACTATTCTATTGAATTATTTCAATCCTCAAAAAATAAATCTATAGACACACAATATATATATATATATATATATCTAAGAGCAAATATTTGGGAAATAAACATTTATGTGCCAGATTGCTCTACCTAATACAGAATAGAAAAACACCCACTTCAAATGAATGAAAATCTAAACTAATTATGTGGATCATGAACTAATTTTATGTGTGGCTACGCATACCAGACATAATACAAAATGGCCAGTTAGCTCTAAATAATACTGAAGTTGAATGAGATTATGGTTGTCAAACATACCAATGGACTAACTTACAACTTTCATGCAAAAATTGTCGTAACATTCTTTTCCTCTATGTCTGCTAATTAAGCAGGGAAAAAAGTTGTCATTATAACTTTTTATTTGAAAAATCTTTCCACTTTAAGTAAGCTGCATATATAGGGAGCTATGAAAAAAATTACTTCAATTTAAGAATAGCATAAACATTATAGTACATGTTATGTTCATGTATATGATGTTGGAATGAAACAGATGGAATAAGAAATATAGAAAGGTTTATGGTTTCTGAGTTGCTACTGCAGAGCTCTTTCTACTGATTTTATTGAATAGCAATACAACAACATAAGCATACTTATAGTCAGCCTAGGAATCTAGACATTTCTACTGAAAACGCCTTGGAACTCTAATACAACAATAACTTAGCTAACCAACTACTTATTAAATTGAAATCTAGAGATAAACATAAAACTCTAGATTTAAGGAGAAAGTACATTAATTCTAACACTCCCCTTAATGTGTTTTCTTCACCACGCTGATGAGTTCTCGAAGATGACAAAAAATTTCTTTTGGAAGTGCTTTGGTGAGCAAATCTGCTAGCTGATCTTCAGTGCTGCAGTATTCAAGCTGAGTCTCTTCCTTCAAAATTGCTTCCCTGAAGAAATGGTACTTGATGGCAATATGCTTTGTGCGATCAAGTGACTGGATTTTTTTCCAATGGCTATTGCTGATTTATTATCACAGTAGAGAATAGTGTCATACTCTTGCTTCTCTGCAATATCTCCAAGAATCCTTCTAAAGTCACATCTTCGAATTGTTTTAATTGTGCAACCACTTTGCTTCTCTACAAGTTGTTTAAAATCTCTTGAACACCAAAAAAGCTTCTAATTTCTCCTTCAAAAAATATACCCAGGTCATTCTCGAAAAACCATCAATAAATGTGCGAAAGTACTTGAATTGATTAAAGGATGGAGTTCACATTTTTCCACATATATTAGTGTGCACTATGCACAAGCTCCAGCGGCACCTTTGCTCTCCATGAACTCTATCTAGGAAAGGAAAGACGGTGTTGCTTGCCCATAATACACCCTTCACATGCATCTATTGTAGCTTCAATTTGGGACAGCCATTTAACCATGCTATTCTGTTGAAGTAACTTTAGCCCTTGAAAATTCAAATGACAAAACCTCTTGTTAGAGGTGGAAAACGGGGCCGGCCCAGGTCCAAATATGAACAAACCTGCTCTGGTACCAAATTAGCTACGTTATTTCTACTGATGTTATTGAATAGCAATACAAAATAGGCATACTTATAGTCAGCCTAGGACTCTAGACATTTCTATTGAAAACACCTTGAAACTCTAATACAACAATAACTTAGCTAACCAACTACTTGTTAAAATAAAATCTAGAGATAAACAGAAAACTCTGGAGTTAAAGAGAAAGTACATTAATTCCAACATATGAAGCCAAACTAGCAAGTTGAAATAATTAACCTAAACTATAAAATAGGGATTTCATAGTCTGGAAATACTTGCAAAATCATAAATCTAGGCACAAAAGGACATCATCACCAGCAATTTGAGCTCGGTCGAGATGGAGATACAGTGAGGGATGTTGAGTGCCAAAAAGAAGCCTTTTGCTGCCCTGCGAAATGGAATTGAAGAATTCTCACTACTAGAGATAACCCATTTAGAGACGGTTTGTTTTTTTGACGGAGCAAAATTTCATCACCCAAACACTATGTTAGGGACAAATTTTTTGATTTTGCCTCTAATTGTTTTGTTGTTGAGAATTTATCCATGGATAGATGTTAGAGATAGAAAAAGTTTTAACAGGGACAAATAATATTTTTCCCAAAATTTAATTGGCGATAAGATTAATTTTGTCTTCTAAATTTATTATTTTATCCCAAAATTTGGGTAGGAAACTAAGCAAATTTGGAAGATAAGAAAAAAAAATCAAAATTAATCGCCTCTATTTCGTAAAAGATTTATTTCACCTAACAAAAAGATACTCATTCACATATTTTTTTTTGCCAATAAAAAAAGAGCATACAGTGCTTTCACCATCTACACAAACTCGATACACAAGTTTAGAAAAATTCTGGATACATCACTTTTAACATGGTATGGATTAAACTATGCATCTCATGATCGGGATGGATTTTCCCTTCATCAAAGGTAATTTGTTCAAATCAAGCAACCCTTGGATATTTGCAACTGATTTCACTTATTCTTTCTCCTTCACATTATCAACACTTGCATCAAAGATAAACTTTGGTGAAGAAGGAATATGGTGCTTGTCCATTGTAGCTAAATCTTGAACTGAATGGTCAATATGTATAATTTCTTTTAATAGAGAAGGTTGGTGGTAGTGGTGGGAAAAAAAAAAAAGAGGGAAGCATCTACTATTTGAGCGGGAGATACTAAAATACTCTAAAAAAAGGATGGTGAGATTTTAGCAGGACACTAACATTTAATCAAAATAAGTAATTGAGATTTGATTACCATATTGTTGAGAGTATTTTATATATGGAAACAAAGACACTAAAGGCACGGATGGAGTCAAACGTTTAATTACCTTTTACATGTATGATTCTTGATTGATAAGAATCCAATTCTCTCTACAGACGTGGACTTCTCTTTGATATGGTTAGAGAATGAAACCTAAGCACGGCATACATAGAGGATAATTACAATTAGGTGACAAAACTTAATCAAAATGTAACAGTAATAGATTTTGGCGGGTTTGGAATAGATTTTGGCGGGGTGTTTGACTGTTTGCTACCATATATATCTTTTTGGCGGGCATCACTAAATCATAATAAGATATGTTCCCTCCATTAAGCTGCATCTCCTCATATATATATATATATATATATATTTCTCAGAATAATATCAGTACCATTTGCGCCAAGCATCTTCTCCATACAAGGTTTTTATCATGATATCCATCTTCTCTCTTATTGTCTTTTATGTTGTCCATATATATACTTGAATTTGATTTTTTCGTTTTTCTTATCGTATTTGCTAATATGACCAATTGATCGTTTACTATGTACTATTTCATTGTAGGTATCGATCGTTGATTCTTGCATTACAATGGAAAGGTAAAGTTTCGTTCCCAAGTTCTACTAGTCTTCTCTTCTTACTAAGAAAATGATGGAGGGTGGTAGAACCATAGAACCCTCACCGTGCTCAATCAACTTTTATAAAAAAAAAATCTAATCTTGTATGTTAATCAAACTAAACATGACATGCGAATCTACTATAGACAAGTCAAATTGTCCAGGAGCTAACTTGAGAGAAACAACCGGCCCTCTGATCAATAATTTGAAGAGATCTAGATTACAAGTCAGACGTGGTAGTTTGGCACCCAAAACGAATATAAAAATGTAAACATAAAATTTATTTCCTCTGTACGTAGTTTAAGAGTTCTGCAATATATTGTTTTGTGAGACAAACTGCATTTTCTTAATTAATTCTTTATAGTAGATTTGCATTTTAAAACATGAAATCCTTTCATTTTATTCATTTTCAATGTTGAACTCGCTGTTCAAATTATTTGATTTTGGCTTGTACAAATTTAAGTTGTCAATTGTTTGTATATATTGCTACTTAATACATATAGTATGTATATTAGGATGTTGAAGCCGAACAACAATAAGGAGGTTCTCAATGCTAACAAGAGGAGGTTTTCAATAGCAAGGCAGCCACAAGAGTCCATTCAATCTCAGTCCCGTAGTCTGAAACAACGGCGTGTCCAACCATTGCCTCCACAACCAACTCATGCAAGTAGGACACAACGGCGTGTCCAACCATTGCCTCCACAACCAACTCATGCAAGTAGGACCAATGGTCTAAATATCGTTTTCGGTATCGTATCGGTCGAGAGGTAAAACGATATATCGGGGAATATATCGGTTTTATCGGGGATATATCGGTTTTATCAGATTTGCTTATTTTCAATAAAATTTATAAAATTATACTTCAATATGTACCAAATAAACTAAAAAACGGTACTAAGTAAACTAAAAAAAAATAAATACTTGATTTAATGACAATTAAAGTATACGAACGACATCTAATAATAAAAATAGGTATTTAAGAATGATTATTTAGACTTGAAATTCATCATATATATTTAAAATATATATGAAAAAATGAAAAAAAAATATAAGTTTTTTTTAAAAAAGAGGAAATAAATATTAAAAAATTAAACAAAAATTGAAAAAATATATATCAAAGTTTGACCGATATTTAACCGTTGACCATCATTTTTGCGTTGACCGATAAATTTTGACCAATATGTTCAATCATACTCTCTGTTCGAAATATCAGCGATATATCGGTGATATGGCTGATATTTCGAACAGAGAGTAAGATTGAACATATAATGAGTAAGTCATATATGTTGGTTGCTATAAATTACATAAACACACTATTTATGTTGCTTAAAATTAATTACTTGTACTTGTTTCTCATAGGCAAAGTGGGTAACGAGGTGCCGTCTTCACAAGTCAAGAAGACTCGTGGGATTACAAGGGGTTTAGGAGCTCATAATATTGTCAATGCAATTAAAAAGAGAATTTCGATTCTGATTGATCATGAACAAAAACTTCCAAATACCATCGAAGCTAATGCGATGTTAGTTCTGAGATCGGATCGACTCGCAAACTTGCCCCACTTACTATCAAGACTAGGAAAAAAGTCTCTCAAAGTGATAAGACTACTATTATAACAGCTCTCTCAGTAAGTATCTTCATATTTTCTTATTTTATAAATTAATTTTATTATAAAATTCACTTGTTTTTTTTTTTTTTGTATTAGACAAAGTTTGAATTTGACAAGACAGACCATGACATAATGAAGTACATTGAGGATCACATGGGAAAGTCGTATAGACAATGGAAGTGTAAGCTTCATAAACACTTTAAGCTCCATGGTAATGACCTTGAGTATGCCCGTGCACATCCTCCTCCAGAAAAGTTGTGGGGTAAAAGACAAATGGCTGAGTGTGAATATTTATGCGATGAATTATTTAAGAAGGAAGATTATCAGGTATGTATATATACTTAGTTAAGAAATTGATTGATTTGTTATCATTGTACTTGCATGTATATATTTTTCTTCATGTAGAATCGTTGCAAAACTAATGCTAAGAACCGAGGCAACTTAAAATACCATCATTGTGGGGGTTCACGTCCCTTCCAAAAACATATGGAAGCTTCATTAGAGTAAATTATCAATTTTATTTCGCGAAGTTAAAAGTTTGAGTACATGCATATATTCGTTCATAATTGTACAATGTAATTTACTTTCAAACAAATATATGCAGAAGGGGAAGAATTTGACAATTGTTGAAAATTGGGGCATTATGCATCAACATCAAGGTGGCTTAGGTACATGGGTCAACGAGGAAGCATCAAATAGAGGGATAAGTATATATGTTTAAATTTGATTGCATTATTTATTATAAAAACTCATGATCTTTTTTTGAAGTGTATATAATAATAATTTTAATTGTTCATTTGCTTAGAAGAAAATGCTGGATGCATTGGAGAAGGAAAAACAAAAGTTGGCTGAAATTCAAAGTGTCTCAACTGATCAAATCTCAGTTCCTCTTCCAAGACAATTAGAGATTTTGGAAAAAGGAGTTGGAGTCATGAAGGGCAAGACCATTAAAGGTTTAGGATATGGTTTTCAAAAGCAAAATATTTATACTGCTGTGACTGCAACTAACAACAATGATCAGTACACAAATGAAGAGTTATTGGATGCAATGATAATATGGTGAGGCAGATAGAAGAACTGAAAGCTAAGTTTGTGGCTTATGCCAATGAAAATATGTATCCCCCTTTTGATGATGGTAATCAGAATGACCAAGACATGGATACTGAACAAGACATTGATACCGAACATGAAGGATATGAGAAAGATCTTGGCAACATGCATTAAGTTTATTAGGTTTTAATAGATGGTATTTGTTAAGATGTTATTTATTTATTTCAGCTTATGGATATTCCATTTTTGCAAATTTATCTGATCGGATATTTAATTAATAAAGAAATTTCGTTTTCATGTGACTTATCTTATTGAGATATTCTTATTTGGTCAGTTGAAGTGTGCTTAAGTCTATGAAAACGCAATATAATTATGATCATGTGGTTGAATAAATGATCATGTGGCTCTTTTACTGATACTCATTCACCATTATTATAACTACCAATGAAGTGAATGAACTTTGTGTCCGCATTTGGTGTTGTTATACCATTTTTTTGTTGTTTGTATTTGTCAGGGGATCTGTTGAATTTTAAGGAGTAGAATGGGAGAATATGAAGAGGATGCTTTAGAGCTTCAACTCAATAATAAAAACTTAGCAGTACATACAAGATATATACTGCATGAATATATGCAGTAAACAGAAGGAAAGCTGAGCTATCAGCTACTGTACATCACACACTTCAAAATAATCTATATCTAAACTAACACACGACTATCTATCTCACCTAAGCATGTACAGAACCAGAAAACAAGGGAAGGAGATCAGTTTGTGAACAACAAAACTGATATCAAGGAGAGAAAGCCAACAACCCACGATTCTGCTTTAATGCACTGATTCGAAGGAGGACGACACAAAGGTGAGCATACGACCACCTTTCCATCAACTGAGAACAACAGCAACAGGAACAAACGACAACCAAAAACTGGAGGGCTGCAGCTATGCTTGCATCCCCTGCGAACCTCTGCATATCACTGCATATAAGCCTGTAAACTTCATAATCAACAACCATACTTCAATACTCCCCCTCAAGCTGGATCAAGAGAGTCTCTAGAGCCAAGCTTGAACAATAGACGACCAAACTGAGTAGTTGGCAAAATCTTTGTAAACACATCTGCAAGATGCTCACTAGACTTGATATATGCAGTGGAAAGAAGCTTGGACTGAACTTCATTTCGAATAAAATGACAATCCACTTCAATGTGCTTGGTTCTATCATGAAACACAGGATTGGCAGCAATATGCATTGCAGCTTGGTTATCACAATGTAAGATGATGGGAGTAGATACAACAATGCTAAGATCACTGAGAAGAGTCTTTAACCAGATGAGTTCACATGCAACTGAAGCCATTGCCCTGTACTCAGCCTCTGTACTTGATCTAGCAACCACAAATTGTTTTTTACTTTTCCATGTAACCAAGTTTCCACCAACAAAAGTACAAAAACCAGTTGTGGATTTTCTATCAAGAACATTTCCTGCCCAATCTGAATCTATATATCCTTCAAGTTTAAAATGGCTATGTTGTTTCATGAGAATGCCCTTAGTCACAGAGCCTTTAAGATACCTAAGGATACGCTTAACAAGTTGCAAATGATATGAATGTGGAGAGTGCATGAACTGACTGATTAGACTAACAGCATGAGTGATATCAGGTCTAGTAATAGTTAAGTAGATTAACTTACCAACCAATCTTTGATAATGAGAGATATCAGGGAGACTCTCACTTTCTGTGTCAAGATTAAGATTGCTAGGTAGAGGAGAGTGAGCTATTTTAGTATCTTGCATACCAACTTCATCAAGCAAATAAGAAATATATTTTCTTTGATTCAAGAATGACTGACCAGGTGTTTGATCCATTTCAATGCCAAGGAAATAACGCAGCCTTCCTAAATCCTTGATAGCAAATGTAGAATGAAGAGATTTTTTCAAGGCTTGAATCTCTGAGTCACTATCTCTAGTAATAATAAGATCATCAACATAGACTAAGACTATGAGTCTTCCCATTTTTCCATTTCGAACAAACATAGAAGAATCACCATGACTCCTTTTGAACCCTGAAGCAAAAAGAACAGAACTTAACTTAGAGTACCAAGCTCTTGGAGATTGTTTTAGACCATATATGGCCTTATGAAGCTTGCAGACCATTCCTGCTTCTTTCTCTTGTTCATGGCCTGGAGGTAGATGCATGTACACATCTTCCTCTAAGTCACCATGCAAAAAAGCATTTTTTGCATCCATTTGAAAAAGATTTCATCCACTATTCACAGCAACTGATAACAACACACGAACTGTGTTCATCTTAGCAACAGGAGCAAAGGTCTCCTTGTAGTCAACTCCAAAGGTTTGAGTGAAACCACTAACAACTAATCTAGCTTTGTGCCTCTCAATAGTTCCATCTGAGTGAAATTTGGTTTTGTAAATCCAACGAGCACTAACAACTTTATGTCTTTTTGGAAGAGGAACAACACTCCATGTTTGATTGTCATGTAGAGCTTTCAATTCATCATTCATAGCTTGTCTCCAAACAGGAGATTGATTAGCTTCCTTGAAATTTTTTGGTTCATATGAGTCACACAGGCTGTTGAGAAAAGCATTGTGTGCAGGAGAAGTCAAATTCAATGTGGCAATGTTGCCAAGAGGATGTTTTGGCTTATAAATCTCAAATCCTTTCAATCTGACATTGGTTGTCCGAGTCCGACTAGGATACCTTTTTGATGAGGATTGAGACTCATCTGGAACAATTTCTCTACACTGTCTATCATCAATCCTTTCTCTGTCACCAACATCTTCTCTTCTTACTTCATCTTCTCTAACCACATGTTCATGGGTGTCCTGATCAATCTCCTCCCTTGGAACAACCTGATCATGATCAGATACATATGGTGCAGATTGAACTATAGGTGACACATCAAATAGTTCTCCTTGCAGATCCCCCTGAAGATCATTTTCATGAGTTTGAAAGAATGAATTTGCTTCATCAAATCTGACATCCCTGGATACCAACAACTTCTTGCTAACGGTATCATAACACTTGTAGCCTTTTTGAGAAGATGAGTATCCCAAGAACAGACACTTTGCAGCCCTAGAATCAAACTTATCCTTTTGTTGAGACTACAAATGAACATAACATATACAACCAAATACACGAAGGTGACTGATGTCAATTTCTCTTCCCTTTAACACATGAAAAGGTGACTGAAAGTTCAACACACTACTAGGAAGTCTATTGATGATGTAAGCAGCACACTGAATTGCATAAGACCAAAACCTTTAGGGCACGTTTGCTTGCAGCATAATGGCTCTGGTCTTTTCCAGCAGATAACGATTCTTGCGTTCAGAAACATCATTTTGTTGAGGTGTACCAACACAACTTGTTTGATGAAAAATACCATTTTCACTTAGATAATTTTGCATAACATTTGAAGTGTATTATGTGCCATTGTCTGATCTTAATGTGCAAATGCTAGAAGAAAAATGAGTCTTTACAAGATTATGAAAGTCTTGGAAACATTTTGATACTTCACTCTTAGATTTCAACATATAAACAAATGTAGTTCTTGAGAAATCATCAATAAAAGTGACATAGTATTTATAACCATCCACATATACAATTCTGGCCGGCCCCCATACATCAGAGTGAATCAACTCAAAGCTCCGAGCTGATCTAGACATTGAGATAGAGAAGGAAAGTCTAGACGACTTGGCCTTGTGACAAGTTTCACATTATAGAGAACTTTTACATTGAGAGGGAAACAAAAAAGACAAAACATGAGTAGATGGATAAGCAAGGCGCATATGCCATAGTTGTTGATGGGAAACAGAAGATTTGGCTTCAACAAAAAAACTCTTTGTGAAGCTTGGAGAAACTGAAATGTAATATAGATTGTTGAGGAAGAACCCTTCACCAATCGTGCTCTTTGTGACTCGATCCTGTAAGACAACATTGTAGGTTGAGAAAGTGACAAGACAATCAAGTTGGTGTGTTAATTTACCTACTGACAAGAGCTTAAATGAAAAAGAAGGAACATACACGATATAAGAGTTTGTATGATCAGAAAGAAGTTTTAATTCTCCTTTTCCAAGAATTAGAACTTTGTGACCATTAGCCACAGAAACATGTGAAGGTTTATCAAAAGATTGAAAATCATGTAAAGGATATGCATCATTAGACATATGATCTGATGCACCTGAGTCCACAATCCACAAATCATGTGATTTACTAAGACTTAAAGCTGTTGAAATAGCTTGTATAATACCTGGAATGTCTGCAGGATCTGCTAAGTTTGCCTCTACAAGAAAACCAACAAATTTACCAAGCATAGCAGTGGTATCACCATTTTGAGTCTTGCCTTGTCTCTGCTGAAGAAAAATAGCAAAATCATTGAGCAAATTGATAGGATTGGAAGAAAAATCCACCATGTTGCTACTTGAATTGCCACTGCTTGCTTGAGTAGCTCTGAAGTTGGTCTTAGACTGATTCCTTGAATTTTTCTCTTCATTGAACTTGGTCTTGAGCTCAGGATGCAAAATCCAGCATGTTTCTTTAAGATGACCAATGCCAGCATGACCAATTTTCTTGCAATGAGTGCACTCCAAATCCGGCATTTTGCCTCTATATGGTCTGCTACTAACAAAAGCTCTACTCTCAGTAACTTGAGTCTCAGCAACAACAACATATGCATTCATGACTTTCTTTCTAGTTTCTTCTCTTTGAATAGTAGCACTAACTGAGGTAAGAGAAGGAAGCTCAGAAGACATCAAAATGTGGCTTCTAAAGTCCCCATACTCAAATCCAAGGCTGAATAGGAGCTCGAAGATCGAAGACTTCTCTTCTTTTCAAGATTGTTGCTGAGTTAGTAGTATAGGGCATATAGATCTCAAGCTCATTCCATTTTGCCATGAGATTTCCATAATGTTCAATGTAAGTGAGATTGCCCTGCTGAAAGGATGCAATCTCCTGCTTGATTTGAAAAACTCGTGCACAGTTATTTAGATCTCCATAGAACTCCTTGATTGCAGTCCACATCTTTGCAGCGGAATCATAGAACTGAAAGATCTGATGAAGCCTTGGTTCCATCGAATTGATAATCCATGACCTTACAAGCTGATCTTGAGGTTGCCAAGTATCAAAGTCTGAAGATGATGATGCAGGCATCTTGATCTTCCCATTGATGAAACCAAGCTTATTTCTGCCACCAATAGCAAGAATCATGGCATTTGACCATGAAATGTAGTTGAACTCATTGAGCAATGAGGATATGAGCCGAGTAGAAGTGTTGGTGTCAACAACCTCTGCTCTTGATGAAGAAGAATCTCCTTTGTCTCTGTTACCTCCTGCCATAATGAAGGAAATAACAAGATGTTGAGGAAACTATGAGAATGAAGGATGGAACTATGAGAATGAAATACAGAAGCATGTCCTATAAGGATCACTGCTTTGATACCATGTTGAATTTTAAGGAATAGAATGGGAGAATATGAAGAGGATGCTTTAGAGCTTCAACTCAATAATAAAATCTTAGCAGTACATACAAGATATATACTGCATAAATATATGCAGTAAACAGAAGGAAAGCCGAGCTATCAGCTACTGTACATCACATACTTCAAAATAATCTATATCTAAACTAACACATGACTATTTATCTAACCTAAGCATGTACAGAACCAGAAAACAAGGGAAGGAGATCAGTTTGTGAACAACAAAACTGATATCAAGGAGAGAAAGCCAACAACCCACGATTCTGCATTTAATGCACTGATTCGAAGGAGGACAACACAAAGGTGAGCATACGACCACCTTTCCATCAACTGAGAACGACAGCAACAGGAACAAACGACAACCAAAAACTGGAGGGCTGCAGCTATGCTTGCATCCCCTGCGAACCTCTGCATATCACTGCATATAAGCTTGTAAACTTCATAATCAACAACCACACTTCAATAGGATCCAAAATGAATAGACAGTGGATTCATTCTAAAAACAAACTCAGCAAAGAATACAAGGATGACATTGAGTCTTTCATTGGTGTTGCACAACATTATTTTGATGCGAATAATGAGACGGTATGTCCTTGTGTTAAGTGTCAGCTGTATGAATCACATCCTCTCTTAGTTATAAGATACCACTTGAGTAGAAATGGGATGTCAATGACTTATGAGAGATGGACAGAACATGGAGAAACATAAATGCCGCAAATGGAAGTTGGTCAAGCAGAGCATGAACCCAATGATGATGTGTTTGATATTTTAGAGGATATATACCCAAAAGTAGATCTTATGGACCAGGATGCAGAGGAGATAAATGATTCTAGCGGTGAACATTCTGAGGTAGAAGACGACCCCAACATTTATAGGATTGAATCTGATGAGTACGGAAAATTGGATTATGAGGCTAAAAGAGAATTCTTCCCTAGTGCTGAGTTTAGTGTTTTAACAGCTATGGTGAAGTTGATGCATTGTAAAGTCCTCAATCAATGGACTAATAAATCTTTCGACATGTTGTTAGAGATATTGAAACAGTGTTGTCCAAAGCCTAATAACATTCCACCATCATTCTATGATACGAACAAGATATTGAAGAGTTTGGGCTTGGGATATAAAAAAAAGTCCATGCTTGTAAGTATGATTGTGCATTATTTTACAAGGAGCATCCAGATAAAGTCAGATGTCCAGAGTGTGACGAGCCAAGATATAAACCTACTGCTGATCTAGATGATGGGGAACAAAAGGAAGGAATCCCTCATAAAGTACTACGCTATTTTCCATTGAAGCCCAGATTACAGAGGTTGTTTTTGTCAAAGCAGACTGCTACTAATATGAGGTGGCACAGTGATAAAAGGAAGGATGTACCAGGGACTATGAGCCATCCAGCAGATTCAATGGCATGGAAGGAACTTGATAACATGTACCCTAACATTGCAGGAGAGTCACGAAATGTGAGATTAAGACTTGCTACAGATGGATTTAATCAATTTGGGAACATGAGTCTCTCTTATAGTTTGTGGCCAGTAATCGTAGTTCCATATAATTTACCACCATGGATGTGTATGAAAAGCCAGTTCTCAATGATGACTTTGCTGATTCCAGGGCCGAATGCACCAGGTAAAGACATTGATATCTATTTGCGTCCCTTGATTGATGAACTTAAGGATTTATGGGAAAATGGAGTTACAACTTATGATAAATCTACTGATTCTAGTTTTATATTGAAAGTTGTTTTATTGTGGACCATTAACGACTTTCCTGCTTATGATAATTTGTCTGGTTGGAGCACTAGGGGTTTTCTAGCATGTCATGTGTGTAATAAAGATACTAGATCTGAGCCTTTAAGGAGTAAAGTTTGTTACATGGGGCATCATTGTTGGTTGAAGAAAAATCATCCATGGCGTAAACTTCCAGAATTATTCAATAATGAAGTTGAGACAAGAACAGCCCCAAAACAGTTATCTGGTAATGATTTATTGCTTCAACTAAATCCGCTCCGACCTTGTAAACCTGGTAAGCACAAGAATAACCTTGATAAAAATAGAAAGCGAATACCAGTTGAACTGAATTGGACAAAGAAGGGTATATTATTTGAGTTGGAGTACTGGTCTAAATTGAAGCATCGATACAACGAAAATTCTTCCCTCCACCCAGTGGAGATTCACTATCTGATATGGCAGAATAACAACCATGTATTTTAGTGTGTAACTATATTTTAACTAGCCTCTTGTTTCTCCGTTAACTTTTATGCAATATAAGAGGGTGGGGAAAAAATGCTGTAAGAAATGGTTTACCCATTCTCATATTTATCCACCATGGCTTCCTTCTCCACCTGGGGGTGCGAGTCTTGATCTCATCGGCAGTCGGCTAGTCTTAATTAGATCAAGAAGGAGTTGCACATGATGTGCTCGGGGTTGGCTTCGAGAGTGAAGGAATGGAATATTGAAAATGGAAAATGGAGAATGATGGAATGAGGATAACAGCTGAAGTTTGAGATTGGCAGTTCTGGGTTTGAGTGGTAACTGATTGCATCTGCTTCGTAGCTTGATGTTCCACATCTATTAATTCACAATTGAAGCAAAATTAAGATGGATTGATTTGTAGTAAGGATGATGCGGGGAAGCGGAAATTTCACAATCTGTGAGTAATTCATGAACTCCTGAGTTCAAAATTCGGGTGTCAAGTCGAGTGAAAGTGTGAAACATGTGAAGCCCTCCTCCCACATCTACGCACTCTCAGATAACTGAGATAAGCAATATTAATTAAAATTTATGAGTAGGTTGTGGAATGGGGTGTGTTTGATTACATACATGTTATGAATTAGAGGAAACATGGGGTTTGGGTTCATGAATTTAGAGAGCGAGCTTGGGTGGAGAGGAAGGGAAGGGATCTGAAAAAGGAATAGTGAACTACAGAGTACAGAGGAGACAGAAGCGATTCAAAATCGTAAAAGTCTTTGATAAGTTTTTGCCCTTTTTGGACTTCTTCTCTGTTATTGTTTCTCTTTTACCCTGTTAAAATAGTTTGTTACCAACCTTCATGGCTTCATCGATATCTGTTAGTGTGTGTGCAACACGCGTGTTAACAAAACGTCAGGTGAACCTCTACGGGGTGGAGGGAAGAACCTCCGTCGATACAACCTAGATGTAATGCACATTGAACAACGTATATGTGGGAAAATGATTCGGTGCTCGTACGTGCTCAGACACCATCCAATATTATAATATTAGAGTTCAATATCAGCCAATCAGATCATGGAACAAACATTTATGTTAACTTGTCTTTAACGGACAATTTGAACGTTAAGTTAGATATTGAATAAAAAAACATTAAAAAGAGTGATAGCTGCTATTATGGGAATTTGGATTCCAACCAGCTGACATCATTTTGACCCTATACAGATTTTCTTTTGCTATTCTTTCTTTTTTCAATTTCCTTTTCCTAATCTGTTCTTTGAAAACAACATTACTTACAATTATTAAGAAAATGCATTAATTACCTTTCAGAAAAAAGAAATGCATGAATAAGAGAAAAATTTTGGTTTTTTATATCTTTAATAAATTACATAACTTGTATGAAAAAATTTCAATTAAAACTGCATTACTCACATAAATTAAACAACATTTAAATACTTTAATTCCACTATAAAAATTACTTTTACTTTTTTGAACAAAAAGATCGAATACTACATTGAAGTTCATGCACCTTTTGTACACTTTTCTCTTTATCAAACATTAAAACAATGTCCTAATTTATAGTTATAGGTAAATTTTATCATCCTTTTACTTCTAACCTTAACTAGAAAAAAAAACTTGAAGAGCTAATTAACCATATCTAATAATAAGTGGACGAATGTCCATTTTGTAAAGCAACGCAAACGTAGCATGTATGTACTTAAATAAGTACATAAAATCATAAATAACAGACGACAAACCATACGAGTTTCCGAATTTATCACGTACGATCGTTAATTTTATTACAAAAAATAGTTATGTCATTAAAATTACTCGAAATTTTATCCTTATTATACACTTTAATATTATGGATCAATTGTAATTGTCATTTAACCCAAAATTCATTATTTAATACGTCAACCACATTAACTTTATAATCATTAGTTTTCGTCTAAGTTTAGTGATTTATCATGCTTTTACGATCAAAACTAAGATACTCATGGTTATTAAAATTAATAGATTAAAACAATATATTTCAAACTCATTTCAATTATAATCTCTAAATATTTTGTGCCTAGATTATAATTTTGACCTAAAAAAACAAATGTCATAAAATAAATAAATAAAACATATAATAAACTCTAGAGCTTTTTGGAAAGCTGTACTTAATTTTTTTAAAAAATTTCTTTGGGCGGAGCCCAAGGTGAAGAGGTTTTACAATAATTTTTCTCCTAACTATTATTGTTTTGCACATATTTCAAAGTTAAACTCATTTATAGCTAACAGAAGCATTTTGATTTAACAGACATGTGAGTGGCATACCGCTCGTGTGCACACTCGAAGGTGCATCGGCTTACCGCACTAGGTATTGAAGCCAATGCCGACATGGTTTGGCTTGACAAGTACCTAATGATGATCTATGTATTTGTCGCTTACGAGCGTAACTATTTCATATGAATTATATATATATAATTTCTTATATAAATCAAAAAGATTCTCAGGAAGAACATCATTTAAATTCCCAATTGTTTGAACATCCAACAAATCCGAGGTTTTTCTTTATGAAAAAAGAAAGAACAAAAAAATCCATGATAAAATCTTGAGGTAGTTTCCTTCAAAGAAAAAATCTTGAGGTTAGTAATTATGTTTATTTACAATGAATAAAATAAAATATATCCTACCTTACAAAAAAAAAGGTCACTAAGATGGAGACCCTGCTAGTTGTGATTAAAATTTGAGTTTGGGATGGGGAGAAAATGATTTTGGTGAAGTTTTTACCTTTTTTTTTCTTAGAAAACTAACAAACAGAGTTAACAGGCACATGGTTGGTGCCCATACTCCACCAGAGCACCGAATAAGCTCCCCGTATATGTGATGCACTTGTTGGGACGACGTTGGGCTTTGAAAAGAAATCCAAAGATACAATCAAGGCTCGATTAGATTTGCAAGACATGGGAATCCGTGAGAGCTTACATCTACATAAGCATAGTGATAAGTTTAAGAAGCACATTGCTTATTATACTGTTAATCCACCACAGCGACTACAATTTTGTGAATGGATGGGGACTACAACATTTCCTAATGGGTATGTTTCCAATGTTTCTCGAAATGTTAAAGATGGGAAGATCACGGGTTTAAAGACTCATGACTACCACGTGTGCTGCAAAGACTTCTACCGGTTGGAATTCGACCATTCTTGAGCAAAGAAGTATGTGAACCTATAATTGAATTATCTTATTTCTTTGGACAATTATGTGCAAAAACATTAAAAGTAACCAATCTAGATCGGCTGCAACGTGACATTGTAGTGATTTTGTGCAAACTTGAGCAAATATTTCCGCCTGCATTCTTCGATGTCATGATCAAATTAGTAGTGCATCTGCCACAAGAAGCCAAAATTGCTGGACCAGTTAGATATAGATGGATGTTTTCTATTGAAAGGTAATCAATATTATTCATGTTTATAATTTATAAAATTTATGGATATATATTTACTATTGTATTTTTATTTACATTGTAGTAAGGTTGGAGATTTGAAGGGTTACGTACGTAATAGAGCTCGCCTGAAGGTTTCATTGTTGAAGGATATATTGCAGAAGAGTCATTAACCACCACAAGCTGTACAGATTATCTCAGTTCTCCTGCCATCTGGGTCCGGCTGAAACACAGTACTCAAGAAAATGCTGTGGATAGCAACATAGAAACAGCAATATCTTCAGCAGCAAGGATAACTTACAGAACGATTTATCGCTCCAGGCAAACCCTCATAGAATGCAGGCCAACCACATCCAGAGTTAAACTTGGTTGCAGACTTGTAAAGTGGAGTTCCACAACCAGCACAAGTATAAACCCCTTCTTCGAAAAACTTGTCATATTCCCCAGTGAATTTTGGCCTGTGCATTTTATCAAACATCATTTAGGCATTGTCCCAAAAACATCCCTTAAAATTTTCTTTTGGGGCCACGAATGGTCCTCGCATTGTGATCAAGGAATCAGATGACATTTTAATGTGCTAATTGCAAAAATCACCTCCCTAATCTGGATCGAAATTCACCAAACAACAGTTCAAGAATAAATTGAAAAGGCCCATCGGAGGGTTGACCGAATTGATTATTAGAATGGACTAGATTGGACTTTTAATTTCTTCTAATAAAGGCCACAAATTTCAACTTCTACAATAGTATTGTTAACTATTAAGTTATTAACTAACCTGTGTAACTATCCAGTTAAATAACAGAACAGAAGAAAACCCATCATTGGCTTCTGCCAATTGATCCCTTATGTTATACTCTCATGGATGACAAATACTAAAGAAGCAGTATTTAGTTAAAAATTATATGCATTGAATCAAAGGTCAGACAAATACAAGAAACCAAACTCAAAGAGCCACAAATATTGCAGAGACATTATAAATTTATTACTTCACTGCAACGACTCACGGTGATCTTGAAACCCAAGAGAGAGAGAGAGAGAGAGAGAGAGAGAGAGAGAGAGAGAGAGAGAGAGCCCATCAAAGATATGGACCAAATCAACCATTATATACACATGTTGTAGTGAATAATGAGAAGGAAATAGGAATTTACTCAGTTCCTTTCTGGCGTAGAATCTGAACTGTTCAGGGGAGAGAATAGCCTGACATTCTTCCTCGGTTTTCTCTACTGAACCTGGTGCACCCATCACAATTGTCCTATCTAACACTAGAGTTAGTGCACTCCTTCACACGCAGCACACCCACAATGGCTCGGAGTTCCTCTGTTGGGAAGATTTATGTATGCCCGAATTATGAACAAGGACGCAAAATCGACTAGATGGGGCTATTAAGTCTTTACCTCTTCGGTTGAACAAGGACGCAAAATCGACTAGATTTACCGGGGTACAGGGATAAAAGATATAGAAAATTACTTATTAATACTAAATAATATTTAAATTAACTAAAAACTCATTTTTTTATATTTTTTAAATACAAATTATGATATAAGTCCAACCTTAAAAATGAGTGGATCCAAATCTGATTAATTATTTAATGCTGAAATATCTAATTTACCATTATTTTCGTGAAAATTAACAAGATGTCACTTTCAGATCTAATAAGTTTCTCTCTGCTCATTTTTTAGTTTTTTCTGGTAATTTTAAATTTTCTGGTCAAACCACCGGCAATTTCGAGATGAGCCAATATATAAAGTTATTTATTATGTCATGACCTTTCATTTTAAGTATCATATTACATATTTTTTTAGAAACTTTGAAATTTCGAATTATGCTCATAAAAAACCACAGTAACAGTTAGTTTTATAGTCGACAGTAGCATCTAGATTCATATTTGACAATAGCTAGTACATTCTCAGCCGACAGTAGCACCTTTCAAGTCGGTAGTAGCAGCTAATTTCATACTCGACAGTAATAAGTTGTTTAATTAGATAATAACTGTTAGTTTCATAATCGACAGTAGCAGCTAATTTCTCAGTTGACAGTAGCATGTAGTTTCTCAGTCGTCAGTAGCATGTAGTTTCTCAATCAACAGTAACATGTAGCTTCTTAGTCGACAGTAGCAGGTTTCTTCTTAATCAATAAAGAGGGACAAAAAATTAATCGATAAAGAGGGACAAAAAATAAAATATCATATGACATGTGGCAGTTTGCTATTATGTGTTCTTTATTTGTAACTTTTGGTCATAATTTGCTTAATTAAATTAGGAAGTGAGTTTTTTTATAAACCAAAATGTTGTATAACATTTATTAGTAGTATGTTATAAAAGAAAACAGTAAACATCACCCATTTCTTAAAATTTCAAAAATTATGAAGGTTACATCGTAATTTTCACCACATCCATGTTGTGGTGTTTTTCGAACCTCTCCTTTTAGGTTGATCAACTACTTCCAAGGACTTTTTAGTCCTAATCTTGGCAAAACATCCAATACTCTATTGCATTCTCGTTATTCATTATGATTATAATTGGGTAATTACATATATCGTGATTGTATTGAAAAAGATAATTGTACATATGTCTGTGATATCAAAATATATATACTCATACTTGTTTCAAGATGAAAAATTGTGTATTATTGAATGATAAGGGGGCATATATATAGGCATTACAAAACCACAATCCCGTAGACTTCGGAGTCCTAATCTATTACGGACAATGTTCTAAAAATCACCGCCTAGGCGCCCGAAGACCCCTGGCCGTCGCGATTTTGGGCTAAACGGCGGTGTTAGGCGGTTGGCTGATTTTTGCCGGCTGGGCGGCTGCTGGGCGGATCTTGGGCCGATTTTTCCCGCCTGGGCAGCTGGGCGGATCCTGGGCGGCTAGGCTTTTTTTTTTTTGAGTTTTGGATTTTGAGTTTGATTCGGATGCAAAAGAAATACTTGAATGATATGGAGAAGAAAAATTTGATGAGCTCCGAGGTATTATGCTTGCAAAAATGCATTCCCGTTGTTTGAATTGTTTTTCTTATTTTCCAAAGAGTTGGTGAATTGTGTTTCTTATTATTGATTTTCCTAAGTTCATTGTTGTTGAATTGTATTTCTTTTTTTTCTAAGATCATTAGATCAATATTGTTGAACATTTATAAAGATTAAAGATTAAGAACATATGTATTTTCAGTATTCTAGACATTATATATATATTTTACATTAATTTCATGCATTATATTCTTATTTTAATTATATTTATATAATTATTTGTTATTAAAAATTTAAAATATATACAAAAATACAAATCCGATTAATCCCCGATTAATCTTCTGGGCGTTGGTTTTTAGCTGTCCGCCCGATTAACGCCTAGCATTTTTTAGAACCTTGATTACGGAGATGCTAATCTATCTCCTAACAGGAAACCTATTAGGCTAAGACACACACAATGATAGAATAGTAATTCTCCCGGAACACTCTTCCTTGTGTCGCATGCTTAGGTTGCATGGTGCACACATCGTTGTCTCGGTAAAAACCTTGTTAAGCAAAATAAAAACCACTTGGGTAAAAACAAAAGCTTGATCGAAGGGAAAAAGAGCACAACGCACCGTCTACATTTGATAGCATCATGTGAGGTAGACTCCCCCTGAAGTCTACGAAACAACTCCAGTTGATTAGTGCCATAATCATGGAGTACAAAAAACAACATATACAACGTTCATTACATGCTTCTCAAACGTAGTCTAGGGCTAATGATTAATCATTAATCTAGCCACACATCCTTAGAGCATACATGTTATACTTAGCCAAACTTAGATCTTAGGAAACAAGATTGCATAACAACTCAAAATAAGAGTTTGCAATGAAAATCAGATTCTCGGGTAGAATGACATTCACTCACTTAAACGGCCATAACTTCTTCATCAAAATAGGTATTAGTGAACCGTAAATGTTTCTGGAAAGTAGACACTCGTGGCTTTCCAGTGACATAAAGATCACAACCTAATTCGATCGGAAAAGTTCACAGTGCTCTGTCGAAGTTGACTGACTTACAAATTTCCGGACAGGACTATCCTATTTTGCTAAAACGGTCATAACTCACTCAATATGATAGCTATGAACAAATGGTTAGTGTCCCTAGAAAGTAGACACATAGGCATTCCCAATGGTACCAATTTCACCATATTTCATCAAGCGAGCTGTCCTGTAGGTCTCGTTGAAGTTGACCTACGAAACTGGACAGATTCTGATTTGTCACATTCAATGTGTCTTTCACAAATAAATGGGGGAATGAACCAATGAAGGACTGATTTTGGTCCGAAGTGGAACCGTACGTATCCTTTACGCTACTAGTGTCGACTGCTACACCAAGGCATACGTTGATGTTGCTGGAGCTGCTGGCGGCGTTGGTGTGGATATGATTTGTGTTGGTTCACTAAGTGTAGAACTAAACCCATGTCAAAGGAGCAATGCAAGTTCAACGACAATGCATAGGCGCAAAGTTAATCACGTCATAATGAAAGCAATAGTGTCCTAACAACACTTACATATATGAATCTATAGCTCATTGAGTCTCTTCATCATCTTTTCTTAGACGGAATAGAGAATCAAGAATTAGCTTTCATATGAATACATATGGGTATGAGTTCTTGCAACCGATTGTACTACGTTCTCTTGAATGTCACAATCTGATTACATAATCTCTCCGTGGTCTGGAGGCATTTAAAGTCCCTCGGGCACTCTCATATCTGCGTCAAGATCCCTTTACAGATATTCTATGACCACTATCATATGCTGCAAATCAGTTTTCATGGACATTACTACTGATCAAGTAGCGGAAAGCAATTATGTCCATAACGAGCGAATATAACTCATCGTAGTCAATACTAGGATAATGAGACAATCTTTGCGCCATAAGTCTTGCATATATCGCATGACTTCATATTTCTCATTACATTTACGAACAACGACTAACATAACAAGTCTAGTTCAGCCTGTATTGATTCTTTCCACTTCGGTCAAGTTGCTCATCGTTGATGCTTTACAACGGAATAAGAGCATAAACGAATACATCATCAATCATGGGAGATCAATCCATTAAATACGCGCGCGCTGTATACGATCAATTCGTGAGATTTCTATTCTTCTCTAACATCAACAAAAGGAGTCTGTAGCGTCCCACATAAACTTAGTTAATACACATATTTAGAGAATATCTCTTGATGATGGGCGAAATACTTGTGCCTACGCACTTCGCTTCTTTCTGGGTTTGATTCAAGAGAATAATGGTCTCCTCCTCATCTAGGAAGGAGCCAAGACCGAAGCTATGACCCTTACTAGTCCATCTTTGCGTTTGCCGCTCTTATTTTGTGGTGCAATACCACGGGCTCCGACAACGCCACAACGTATGATGGTGCCATCGCCGGCTTCCTTCCCACTGTCAGGGATGGTGCCAACGGTGCTAAGACCAGGTCATATGAAATTCTCTCATATTCTGAGAGTTCCAACCTTACCGGCACATCACAACAGTTATGTGCGATCTCGTCACTTTCACAATATCGGTAAAGTCATTGAGCATCGAATCTTTGACTTTTCTGGAGGTAGATAATGCGTTGCACATTTGCTCACTTTGAGTAGTGCGGGATCTTAATGAGACATAGTGCCACACCACGTCAATTCTTAGCGTTAAAACCGGAATATGAGCATTCCATATCTCCCCCTAACGACGGGAAGTATGTCTCATCAAAGTGACAGTCTGCTAATATCGCAGGATAGAGATGAACGGTTGTAGATTGGAAATAGCGGACAAGTGTTGGTGATTCATAAATCATAACCAACCAGAATACTTAATCATTTCAAGTAGACCCATTGAGATAACTACAAGAGAGGCACATAAACAACTTTAACCAAATAGGTGTTTAATGAAAAGAACGTTGGGATCGTATCCAATAACCATATGGTACGCACTAAACGCTTGGAAAGTTGTGGGTCTAAAACAAATAAGTGTCGCTGCATGCAACATCATTACATATCTCCATGCAAAAATCGGTATATTAGTACCCATAACCAAGTCTGAGCTCCGCTAGACCGTGCAGTGAATGAGCATGAGGAATAATATGTTCAACGACGATCCCAGTAGATATGCAAAATGAAATCATCAAAATCGTGGAGGTGAACTCTCTAATAGTATCTAATCAAATAGATTTGAGAGGATGGAAAGGGTGGTGAGCCCTTAGTATGATGATCATAGCTAAAAACTTAGCAAATGCAGCGTTCCTTATGGAAAGCAAAGCGACGTGTGACCAACGCGTCGATGCTCTTAACCTATACCATAAAAATACTGAAAAACGTCCGCATTCGGTTGGATAGGGTCCACTAATGTCACCTTAAATACTTTGTAAGAATGGAAGGTTCTCGGTTGGAGCCTTAGCAAATAAGGGCTTCCTTAAAATCTAGCAAAAGAACAAGCTTTGCAAAATGAGCGATGGGCATCAGAGATTGTCATGGAGGTATTAGAAAACACGGGAGGCATCACAAGCTCCTGTGAAGGAGGGGATGCCGCCACCAACGGCCTGAATTCCATGGAGCCGCCGAGAGGGGCAGGCTCAACCTCACCGTGCATGGCATGGATAGGCACGGCCTCACCGTGTGGAGCACGGGTAAGGTGATCATTCAATCGCTTCGTGAACATGAAAAATAGATGATCATGTGAATTTCAAAGAACTCGAATCATCATATCTCGTCCAAAATGACCAAAAAAATAATCATGTCAAAACCGAGGAGACAGAAAAACCGAACCCATGATTCAAAGAATCTTGAGTTACATAAAGCTACTGCTGCAGGCAAGCAAAGCTATGTCTGCAGGCTAACAAAGCTACTGTCGAAGCTTGAAAAAGCTACTGTCAATGAAATCTGACAGATTTATTCCTCTCCATTCTTAATACAAATATCAAGATGAAAATCCATCATTGGAATATATGGCCTTTAAAACTTAGCAAGGCACGAAGATATAGAACACAATCTCCGCACGAGATCCGTAAAACAACTGCATGCGCCGTAGGACAGTGTAGGTGGTTACGCAATTAGCAAGACACTCGATTTCACGGTGGGACATGCTCAAAATAAAATTAAGAGAGTCAACAACGCGGTGAACTTCTCTAGACAATACGCCATATGATATTGTAAGAGGGGGGATTGAAACAAATGGCAATCCCATCGAATGTATCACATGGCAATAGAACTACATTCTTCAACTTAAGAGTTGGAAAAACATGGTATTGGAGCAGTTGAATACCAAACAATTTTGGGTGAAAAACCATCCATTTGGTGCGGGTGGTCACCAATAATAATAAAATCGTTTGAGCTATGAAACGACTTGGAGAAAACCGGAAAATTAACAGGAAAACTGGAAAACCATGTCAAAAGAACTTAAAACCGGGTGAAATTTGAACTGGAAAAACGTGGCAGTAAAAATTGCGGAAAATATGCCGAAAAAATGACGAGAAATGACGAAAAAATCGTTGAAAACTCGCCGGAACCGGCGGCGCCGATTGCCAGAAAATTGGCCGGTGGCAGTCGGAGTTGGCCGGCAAGGAGGCCGGGGCTGCTGTCCGACAAGGGGCGCCGATAGGAACCGGATGGTGGCGCCGGCAAGTGGCCGGAAGGCGGCCAATATGCCGGAAAACGTTCCGGAAATGCCGGAATAGTAACCGGGGAAAACGACGTCAATTTTGACGTTCCGAGGTCCGTTTTCCAAATTTTAATGTCCAAATTCACAATGTAGTACTATTGGGGTCCTATGTAACCCAAAAGCAGCCAATTTAAAAACCACTTGAGTTGCAAACGTTGACCATTCATGCTAGGTTTAAGACAAATAAAATTCTCACGAGTTCATCTAAGAAATACGAGAAAATTTATTGAATACAATACAAACAAGCTTCCAATTCCAATAGACGACTTAAGCTAAAGTCGAGCAAGAATCATGGCAATGCCAACGTCATACTTGAAAAATAGTAAGCAGAAAACATAGTCAAAATAGATTGACTAATTAAAAGTCCGTAGCAATAAAATCTTGCATATTGGATTGGGCGGAGCCTTAGCCTGAGGCTCAAAAATGTGCTTACTTGAGAATGTAAGAATGTTACATTTCCATCTCCAAAATTCCCTCAAGAAATAGATACATGTGCCAAAAATGACATGTGTTTCTCGGATGTGGAGCATGTTTCAATGTCAACTCTGGTAATACAACGTCATAGACGTTTATTGAATCATTTTAAGTGTGTCCTATAGAATGTGTTATTTTTGGGATCTTTTGTCAGCAAATATTGTTGCTTCAGAGTAATGAATTTCAACTCAAATAAATGAGTACGTAGACCTTGAGATTATCATTTATAGACATGAGTTTAAGAAAACTCAAACATTCAAATAACAGTCGTGATGGCGACGCATCCATGAGAAAACGAGGATTGTATAGGTTTCGAATAATCAAAACTAATCAAGTATGTAACCAGAATTAGAAGGGTTGTGATATATATGGTCACAAAATAATCGATGCATATCGACGATACTCATAATCGCACCCAAAATAGCGGTGCACTCAGGCGACCACACGAAATCAATATATTCCTTTTTAAATAATAACGTGACTCCCGCAGGACCGTCACACGAAAAACGTCGACCAAGAGAGAAATCATATCCCTCTTTGGTCTCATCGGCGTAATAAGAAGGCCGGAAAAGAAGACATGACAAAGGCTAATAGCGCCCGATAATTTATATATATATGTTCAAAAGCAGCAACTTTAAGAAAAACATACTTGTTGGTCTGCCAAGTAGACCGCATATAATTAAATTGCTATATAAATCGATCGTCATGCATGAAGTTGCTTGATGAATTCCTTTGATCTTCATCCGATGACATAAAAATCTTAGGAGGATACGATCGAAATCGTATGTAGATGACAAAAGTATCGTCCATCTCGGCATGAATGTCATCACCATAGTACGACAAACAATGATTTTACCTATACGAGCACGTGAAATATCGTTAGAAATAAAAACGTGCCAATGAATATTTAAATAATGAAATAGGAAAAAGGAAACGAAAATATAGTATGAAGCCCAAAGGGTATTGTGCTCGGCAGGCCATAGGCACAAAAGAGTAGAGAAGACGGGAGTAGCTTCTCTTGAGCGAAAAGTTTGCTTGTGGAATTCGCGTTTCTTACGTGGATATGTGGGAGGAGAAATTTTGAATCCTTTGATGCGGGGTCTTGCGGGGCAAAAATATGTTTTTGCAGAGCGAATGCGGAGGAAACCCTGCGGGGCTGCGGGGGGCGTTGCAGGGCAGCAGGGGGGTCGCAGGGGCTGCAGGGCAGGATGCGGGGGCTTCAGGAGTCGTGTGCAGGGCTGCGGGGTAGCAGGGGGGGCTGCATCGGCGGTGAGCAAGAGGAAACCTATATATATTATTGAATGATATTATTTTAGGGCAAAGTGCGTGATAATGTGTTTCAGACTGAAAAATTGTGTATTATTGAATGATAAGGGGGCCTATATAAAGGCATTACAAAACCACAATCCCGTAGGATTCAGAGTCCTAATCTATTACGGAGATGCTAATCTATCTCCTAACAGGAAACCTATTAGGCTAAGACACACAAGAGTAAAATAGTAATTCTCCCGGGAACAATATTTGATCCGAGTTTAGTTTATTTCTCCACCTCGCTAACGTAAAAATGTAGACTTCCTACCTCTAATATCCGATCAATAAAAGACATCGGACCGACCCGACTCCTTTAAACCCCTAATGCACAAAATTGGGATTTTAACCCAAAACGACACCGTTTTTAGCCCCCCCCCCCCCCCCCCCCCCCCCGTCTTCGAGTTTTGAAACTCTCCAGCTTCAAAAAGCTCAAAAAGCAACTCGAGAAGGAAGAAAGAACGAACATGAACCCCAACATGTTCTCGAGCTTCACGGGTCAGATAGGACCCGCCGCTGAAAAATCCACCCCCGTCCAATTCGGCACCGGAATTCGCCGCCCTCCTCCTCCGACGACCGCCCCTCCTTTTCCCCACTCCGCCCCTCTCCGATCTCCTCCTCCTCCCAGGTCCGATCACCCCTCAAAGTTTCAATCTTTACATCCTTCTCCATTATAATCTCAGATATTAAATTGTCGATTCTCTTTGAGCGCCTATTGAATCTGTTTAGTTACTGCATTTTGGGTTTAAGGGTTTAGGGGTTACTTCTCAAAGCCCCAATTAATTTAGGTTTGAGTTTTTAATACCAAGCATTGCTTTAAGCTTTAGCTGATAGTTGGGTTCTTTGTATAATTCATATGTTTTTTTTTGGGTGAAATGTTGATGGTCTTGATTTTGATCACAGTAAACCTGAAGCTCTAGGGCAACCCCGATCGCCGCAGTTGGTATTTCAAGGTTCTCATCCTGGTGCAAGTAATTCTTACCGACCTGCAGGGGGAGTGCAAAGGTAAATGAAGCCCTTTGTCTACCTCTCTACAGTGGTTATGTTGTTTTTGAGGCATTGCTATTGGTAGAAATGCTGCCATGGATTGCTTTTGTTTTAGGGAAATCAAAGGATATATGGAGCTGTGTTTACCGATTTAAAGATGTTTGTTGTTACGCATTACGACCATTGTCAGTATCTGTAATGAGTACATTGTTCCGATAATTGCATGTTGTAACTTCCGATATGATTGTTGGAGTTGTTGGATGTAATACTTTACTAGATTTGTTTCCCTTCATCTATTGAATGCATTATTGATAGTGTATTAGAAAAGGTGAGATCGTAAAGTGAGATGAGGAAAGAATTTCTTGCACTCCTGATTTTGTGACTCTTCTGTGCTGGACAAAAGGTCTGAGTAATTCATGATTGTGGAAAGCTCCTGACTCCTGTGATGTAGAATCTAAGGGCTATCATTTATGTGCACATTTTTGGTCTTTTAATATGTACAAGGTTGTTATACTTTGTTTTTTAGTAGATGTTGAAGTGGTGACTAGTGAGGCATGAGATCTTTTAGTTGGCGGGAAACAGAAATCCTTAAAAAAAAAAATGAACGTCCTATTGGATGATTTTTGAAATTAAATATGGAATTCTGGTAGTTATAGAGAATGCTTGTTATTTGCAATCATATATATCTTTATACCGATTGAATTTGAAACTACAGATATAAATTTTGCTTGCAGTTTCAACACAGAAATCACTTCGCCAATTTATTTGTTTTATTTACCTTGGCAAGTGCCTTTGTGCGGCACCTCAGGAACCTTAAGATTGCCTTTGGGCTTTTGATTACCCTGTTTGCACTCTTCTTTCAGATGCTTTTGTTTTTATTCTGCCATATATATGTATATTAGCCTAACTCATGTTCTCAGGCTCTTAAAAGGCTGTCTTTGGAATAGTTTGTCAGATCAAGATACCTTTTATTATTGGTCCTTGATACCGTATCTGCATTTCTTTTCTCTACATTTTTGCCTTCATGCTTAATGAATGTCAAACTCATATTGGTAACTTATTTTTTCTTTTTCTGCCAGGTCCCCTGAACCTCTTCTTAGTTGGAATGGTGCTCAGAGACCATTGTCAAAAAATAATGATGCCAAGGTTCATCAAAGGCCATCTGCCGTCACATCATTTGTTGTTTCTCGTAATTCTGACACTAGTGTTACAGCCAAGGTTTCCAGGTTCCAGGACATGCGAGGGAACAGATCCCCTCCCTTTGTATCAAGAGATATAAATATCAGAAATTCTCCTCAAAGTGTCCCAAGAAGGTATGTTCTATCTATTAGTGTATCACACAATATAATCCTTTTTTTTCCTTTCGTTGTCTAATTATGTTTCTGATTTTTCATTATTTTTTGCTTCACTGGTCCACTATACCTTCTTAACTGTGAATCTGTAACTGCATTATGACCTCAACTTTTGATTTGGCTCAGTGTATGAATTTTAAAGATGAATTTGTTCTGTCAGTTCATTAATGATATGCATTTTCTACCTTCTTGTGATCATGTGGCAATTAGGGTTAGTGTCACAATAGGAGTGAATTTTTCTTCAACTTCTTTTTAATATTTTCCATGAATACAAGCTCCTGAACTATATCTTTGAGTTTTAGCTTATTTTTAGATCTACCTGTACTTTCTTGTTCCAACAACCACTAAGTTTCAATGACCATTTTCTCGTTTCAACTATTTGCAGTCATATAGTTCCTCCAAGAACTCAATCACCTACCTCGACTTCATATAACTCTCAGCCTGTTCAGGATTTCAATCGTGTAGGTGGAGATGAAGGGTAAGTTCTAAGATCTAACTTCAGCTCTGTCCGTGAGTGTCAACTGAGCTAGTGACTTTTACATTATCAATCTTCTGCATGGGGATGGGGTATCCTCTTGGGTGCTTTCATAACACCACCATGTATGGTGCTCTGAGGTTGTTCTTGTTCGAGACTTTGATCAAGTGCATAATAGTTGCCCTACTTTATGTTGTATCGAGGTTCTGCTCTAATTTGTTTAATGCAATCACGGCTCAGATTTTCCTCTACATATGTGCAGACACTTGGTTCCTCCAAGATCACAGTCACCTCCCTCATCATCTTATAACCATCATCCTGTTGAAGATTTTGATTGTTTTGGTGGAGTTGAAAGGTGGGTTCAAAGTTCAATTATGTTTGATCCTTTACTTTGTTTAATCCAAAGGTCACTAAGATTTTCTGTTAATATGTACAGTCACTTGATTACTCCACAATCACGATCACCTCCCGCAGGCTCCTATAACCATCATCCTGTTGAGGACTTTGATCATCCTGGTGGAGTTGTAGGGTAAGTTCTAAGTACTGCTCTGTGTTTGTGTGTGTGTGTGTGTGTGTGTGTGTCATGTGATCTGGTGATTTCACAGTTTTGATCTTTTGAGTGGAGAGATCATGTTTTGCATGCTTTCAATTAACAATACCAATCCATGGTACTTAGACTTGGGTTGAGGCTTGATGTGAGCATATTATTTGTGGAGTAGTGGACTACACTATCTTCAATTATATTGATCTTTTAATGTGTTTTCATGTCTGCACATTGTTATGGAAATCATCAGTGTGTCAAGCAATCGGGTGATTTCACAGTTTTGATCTTTTGAGTTGGATTGAGTCTTGACGTGAGCATAATATATGTGGACTACAGTCACCACACAATCTTCAAATCTATTATCTTTAAATGTATCTTCCTGTCTGCACTTCTCCAAATCTATTATCTTTTAATGTATTTTCCTGCGTGCACTTTGTTATGGGATCATCATAAAATATAGAAGTGATAGAACTGTACTTTGAACCATTTTTCCTTAAATGCGTGTTTCTTCCCTTGCTACTGGTATACATGGTTGCTGTATTTTCCTGTGCCAGTTTTAATTTTATTCTTCTCCCCCCCATTATCACTATTGATCTCTGTTTAAGTAGGCTGTTGTTTGTCATACACGTATGTATTTTACTCTTTTGAACTGAATAGTTCCCCAAAGTTGATAGATGATCATGCCAGATTGCAGGCTTATCAAGAATCATCTCGAGTATCACCTTCTGTCAGCCCTTTTGACTCTGGTAGAAGAACTCCTGTGAACTATGATGACGTCCAAGTCCTGAAACGAGCTAGGTTCCTACTTCTACCCTACTATAATGAAGTTATCCATGATAAGTCTCGTTCTTAATAAACGACTGTAAAGCTCCTAATCATTGTAATCAATAATATTTGAGATACCCCAAGTTACAGTAGGGGTGAACTTTTGTAGTTCTGGAGGCCAAACAGGGAAAAAGGTGTATTTCTGAAATGGCCAAGGAGATACAGTGAACGGCATTTTAGAACCTGTTTCTTGTAAAAAAGGGCTTTGTCAATGCAAACATGTATAATAACTAAGTGGATCTTTTGTTAGAGCAGCTAGCTACAGGGTTGGGAAATGAGATCGCTAACTGGATGAACTGAAAAAACATGTGACTTTTCTTGTTGGTATTAGCATATCCGATCCAAGGGAGAATGGATCCGAGTTAATTCCTGATCCTGGTATCTGCTTCCCTTTCAGGCCTTCTGTATCTCCTATGCGGCCAAATGCCACTTCAAGTGCAAATTTCAGTACTCACGATTCGCGGGTTCAGCAAAAGTCTCGGCAGTCTCCAAAAAATTCCTTTTCTGAAGCTGCTGCTAACAATTGGACTGCTATACCGGTTGCCAAAAGAATGATGTCGCCTCCTTTACTTCCTGAGGGAAATTCATATGCCACTCAAGATGATACTGAACGGTAAATTTTAGGGGGCATTAGTTACATTCTTACATGCTTACTCAAGTTTGAGGTTTTCTAACTTCGTTCTGAACTTCTGATGTATGTTTTCAGAGAGATGCAAGCAAAAGCAAAGCGATTAGCCCGCTTCAAGGTTGAGTTAAACAGAAGCCCACAGAATGGTAATGATATGGTAGAGCAAGGGATTTCTGCGATTAAAAGTGAACTATCTAGTGTTGAGAGGAACCGATCACTTGCATATAGTTCTACTCAATTGCCGAGGGATGTTACTGATGGCAATTCTGTATCCGAGAGCGAAGGTGTAGAATCATCTGGTGTCATTGTTGGTGTATGCCCAGATATGTGTCCAGGTATGCCCTTCAGCCAAGATACTAGATACTATTAGTATTGTCACATCAACATATGAGGAAATTAAAAAAATATATTTGTATTGCTACAACTCAGAGATATGGTGGAGGTGTTGTATAAAACCTTTGAGATGGTTATCTTATCAATAATCTCCTTTTCCATCTTTGTTTTGTTTCATTTTGCATTTGTTCTCTTGGTGTACACAGATTAGTTGCTATCTCCTCCTCTCTTTTTTTAGTTTGTTGTATATTGTTTAGTATGAACTCAATTTCTATGAGAAAACTTAAATGGGCCTACCAGTTTATTTATAGTAACATCTTTTGATTTCTTCGATTATGCTTGAATAGTATGAGAGTTGCAATCTTTGTATCTGACCTAGAATTTTCATTGATATCAGATTCAGAAAGGGCAGAGCGAGAAAGGAAAGGTGACCTTGATCAGCATGAACGTGTGGATGGGGATAGAAATCAAACCAGCATGTCCCTTGCTGTTAAAAAGGTATTTATATATTGCACAGGATTGACATGAATGAGGTCATTCCCTTTTGTCCCTTAAAAATCAATCCATATTAACATCATGGATCATAGATGCTAATATAAATCTGAATACAGTATAACAGGACAGCTGAGCGGGATGCAAACCTGATAAGACCGATGCCAATCCTGCAGAAGACAATGGATTATTTGCTCAATTTACTAGATAAACCTTACAGTAATCGATTTCTTAGCATGTATAACTTTTTGTGGGACAGAATGCGGGCCATCCGAATGGACCTAAGAATGCAACACATCTTTAACCAAGAGGCTATTAATATGTTGGAGCAAATGGTGAATCTTCTGAACTTTTTCATGCTTGAACGATTTATCTTTTCATTAACATAATTACGTCATCAATTATTGTTGCTTATGGGCTTGTTAGATCCGTCATAGTTTCTCGTTTGATGGTTTTCTGGAGACTTGTTAAATATTGCTACTTAATATCTCCTCTGGTTTTTGTTCTGATAACCTAAAGAGAGTTTATCACTCCACTTCTCATGATGCTTTAACAATTTAACTCCACTTATGAGTAGTTAAAAGTGAAAGGCAAATAATGGAGTGCAAATCATTTCATAATTTATAAACATATCAACCATTTATCTATGTCAAGTAAATTTTCTTGGCAACTGAAGTTATTCTTGAATTGTTGTTTCAAAGATATGCATCTTTTTGGTGATCTGTCCAAAGCTCAGTTCAATCATCTGAAGATTGAATATTATGGCTCATTGTCAAACATTTTATATCAGATAAGACTTCACATAATTGCGATGCATGAATTGTGCGAATACTCAAGAGGAGAGGGGTTTGCTGAAGGATTTGATGCTCACCTCAATATTGAGCAGATGAATAAAACATCGGTAGAATTGTTCCAATTGTACGATGATCACAGAAAGAAAGGAATAAAAATTCCTACAGAAAAAGAATTTCGAGGTTATTATGCGCTTCTCAAGCTGGACAAGCATCCTGGGCATATGGTGAGTGATCTGCAGTTATCACTCTGTCATTCAGTTTTTCGTTTTGTCGCTGTTTATGGAAACAAAGTTTTACTTTTAGGTTGAACCTGCTGAGCTCTCGCTTGATCTTGCAAAGATGACTCCAGAAATAAGACAAACTTCAGAGGTGCTATTTGCACGTGATGTAGCAAGGTAACTTGACTTTGAATGTATCTTTTGGTTTTGGTTTCCATCATAATATAGATATTAAACAAATTTTGTCTTGCAGAGCATGTAGAACTGGTAATTTCATTGCCTTCTTTCGACTTTCAAGGAAAGCAACTTATCTCCAAGCGTGCTTGATGCACGCTCATTTTGCAAAGGTATAAATAGCTGCTGCTTGTGGTTTATGGTTCTGTTTCACAGTTACCTATATGATCTTTGACCTCGTAATCAATAATTATAAAGAATTTAAAGAAGTAGACAATGTTGCGTGTGTTTCTATGATTAAAAAAAATTAAAGAATTTTCGCTTTAATACCACATTTTTATGCATGAAATTAGTTATATATGTGATATCTTAGAGAAATGGCACAAACAAAACTATGAACAATGTGTCTCGAAGTGTCAAGGGCTCAAGAGAATTTTGAATTTCAGTTATTATTTGAAGAATTATGGGCTTTGAGTTGCAGGTTCCAACCAAGCCTATACAATCTCATAATTGAAACTTAAATAAGAAATAAATACGTGTAGATTTTTAGGGTTACATCGTAAAGAAAAAAAAAGTTTCATAGGGGTGGTTCTATTGCAGTCTTGGATCTGAAGGATTTGAATTTCAAAGCATTTTTTTATGCCAGCACAATGTGTGTACTTAATAGTTTATAAATCGGAGTAAGGAAGTAGTCTCAAATGAAACACTGTGCTCACATGAAATGTTTTTCGAAGAAAAGTTTGAATTGAGCTCTGATCATTGTTTTAATTGAAGTATGGTTATTTGCGTGTCTTTGATGTGTACATGTATATACCCAATGGTAACTGCGAAACTTCTCCCCCTCCTTCACTGCTTTCCTTCGTATATATGGGGCTCCAGTGACCCTCACACGTGAGTTCAGAGAACTAAATCTAAAACCAAGTGGCAGACAGGTCTGACCAAAAGGTCTCTGATTAAGCATAAATATTAAGATTTCCTTATCAGAATTTGGTACATCCAACTAACAACAATTTCTGTTTTTTTTTGGACCAGTTACGGACTCTGGCACTTGCTTCTCTACAAGCAGGTCTCCAGAATAACCAAGGTCTCCCTATTGCTGATGTTGCCAAGTGGCTAGCCGTGGAGGTACCATCATTCATGAAAATTGTAATTTGCACCCTCTTCAGAAAAAGAAACTTTTTACTTCTCTTATGCTTACACATTTATGATTGAAATTAGGAAGAGGAAATCGAAAGCCTTTCAGAATATCATGGATTCCAGATGAAATCGTACAATAAAGAAGTATATATTGTAAAGGAAGGTTCATTTCTAAATGGCGATGAAGAATATCCTACAAAGTGTTCTAAACTTGTGGACACAAAAAAATCAAGGACGATAATCAAGGATGTTTTATCTTCTGGTCAAGTCGCATGCTTACCTGTGGAAGCTTCAAAAGATATTCAGCTGACTATACCAAACAAGATTGGAATAAAAACTGCTTCATATGATGAAAGGAAAAGTCTTGTGCAGGATAAACCATCTATTCCAGTAGTAAATCCCATCCTTGAAGTTGATGTAGAAATGCGCAATTATGAAGTTGTTTCATCCCCAAAAGATACCAGTCCAAGGCAGAAAATAATTCCAACTGCAATTTTTTCCCCCCAAATAGATGTCAGACAAAAGCAGCAGATGATTCAAACACCAATAGCTTTGTCCCTAAATGATAGCAGAGTAAAGCAGCAAGTGATTAACTTGCCATCTGTTGGTCGTTGCCCTACAGATGATAATCAGATGGTGTCTGTTTCTTCTTTCCCGTGGGATCTCTCATATAAACCCCAACCTTACAAATTTGGTTTAAATGATAAGGCGAACAAAGATGCTTTTTACAGTGACTCTCCAGAGAAAAGCATGCATTCTGATTTGGAAGCAATACCATTGCAGATTGTGTCAAAAACATCTCTGCATTCTCCAGTTGGTACATATAGTTACGAGGAAGAATGTTCAGTAGGCCAAATTGTGTCTAATAACTTGGACAATGAGAATCTTACAGATCTTCCTCAGGACGGAAATCATCGACAGGAGGAAATTGCCGAGGCAAAACTGAAGCTGATCTTTAGGTACTTTAGCTTTTGTGGTCTTTTGCATGTTAAGAATGTGGTTATAATATCCATTTACATTCCCACTTCTTATCTCATTAGGTTATGGAGGCGGCGCTCTGTGAAGTTTAGGCAACTGCGAGAGCAAAAGCAGATGATTGCAAATGCTGCATTGAATTCTTTATCATTGGGACCACCAATTCAACTGAAAAGAGTTGTAAGCGGCTTCAAATAATCTGACATTAATATAACCTGTATACATTTATATGCAGATTTTGGTTTTCTATGTTCTAAGAAATATAGCTTAACAACAGAATGTATATTGTGTTTCACAAATTCACTTGTTAGTAACTTGTAAAGTAGATTATCTAACTTGTAATTAGGTACTTACATAATATACTTGACGGCTATATTGTGATTTTTTTTTCAATGCCTCAATTGGACAATTGTCACTTACATATTAATAAAAGGGTTTCAGTTGACTTCCTTTTGTTCAACTGAAAATTCGTTTTAGTTTTAAGTCTTCCGAATATGTTGTGAAGTGCATATTTTACTATTGGCTCCTTACCAACAAGATTTCTTTGGTTTTTGACCTTTTAGTAAATAATGTATATACTGTTATGAAATCTAAATGACGATTTTAAAAATTTCAATGCTTTTTTTGTAGCCACCGTGCATGCCTGGTGACTTTGACATTGATCGAATTTTGAGGGAGAGACATCAAAAGCAAGGCCAGTCCTGGTCTAGTCTTAATGTTTCAGATGTAATAGCAGATACACTACGCACAAGAAACCAGGATGCCAGATGCCTGTGCTGGAAAATTGTTGTATATTCTCAGATGAACAGTATAGAAGATGATGAACTCAGGCAAAGGAATCATGCCCTGGAAGCAGCACCCTGGTTGCTTTCAAAGCTCATGCCTTTGGAAAACAACGACGAGGATCTCCTAGTTTCATCGCCTGGCATGTCGATATGGAAGAAATGGATTGAAGGCCAATCTGGTTCAGAGCTGGCCTGCTGTTTATCTGTTGTTAAGGATGCAAACAGTCAAAATCTGATTGAGTCTGTATCTGGTACAAGTGCACTTTTGTTTCTTGTATCAGGAAGCATCCCTTGGAAATTGCAAAAAGTCCAGCTCAATAACCTTCTGATGTCAGTACCGTATGGCTCCTGCTTACCTCTTCTGATTCTAGCTGGTTCATTCAAGAATGATGTTACAGATCCTTCCTCCATTATAGTTGAGAATATGGGTCTCCAAGATTTGGATATGTCCCAAATAAGCAGCTTTCGGATTGTTTCTCTTCTAGAAAATCAGAAAAGAGAGCAACTGGATGGGTTCTATAGTGACAACCGACTGAGGGATGGACTCAGATGGCTTGCAAGTAAATCACCTCTTCAACCCATTCTTCACCATGTGAAAACACATGAATTGATTCTGACATACCTGAATTCTTCATTGGAGGCACTCGAGAAAATGAAAGATTATGAGGTGGGTCCAAATAACTGTATCCTAGCCTTCAATGAAGCTTTAGATCAGTCACAGAGGGAAATTGCTGCTGCTGCTGCTGAAGCAAATCCTGCTTGCATGCCTTGCCCTGAGATTGCTTTGCTGGAGGAATTCAGTGAAGAACACAAGCTGGTGAACTGGTGCTTGCCAAGCATAGGATGGAGTTCAGTGGCAAAAATAGAACCACTAATCTCAGCTCTAGGGAGTTGTAGACTTCCCCCTTTTCCTAATAGTATCTCATGGTTGCCCAGATGTTCGAATGCAAGGAAGGAGATCGAAAGCCTGAGAGTTGAACTTGAAAATGGCTTGATGGGGTACCTTGCAGATTCGAAGATGATGGGACTTGCACTTGCTATAAAAGAGGCACATGTAATGCTACAAAGTAGTTGTCGACTTGAGTGCCACGACTCTTGCTGCTACATTGTGCCTAAGTGGACAACGATTTTTCGTAGAATCTTCAATTGGCAGTTGATGGGATTGGCTACCGGAACATCCTCTTCAGCTTATGTCCTGGAGTGTCCTCATTTCAGTTCAACTTTTGGGAGCCTGGGTAAATTGAGGCTTGAAGATAGTGAACCTTCGGCATATCATCTCAATCAGCCGACTCTGGATGAAGTTATTGAAGTTTTCCGTAGCCCTCTAATGTTTCATAGAGATCAGCCCTTGCAAGAAACTGATCTGAATCTTCCGGAGACATCTCCTAATGGTTCAGTTCATGAGACTCCCAGCACATATGATCTTATGGATGATGACACACGCTTAACCAATGATATAGAGGATCTACATCACGTAAATAGAGAACTAGGAGTTGGTGGCAGAGAAATGGTGGTGACTGGAAAAGAGACCAAGGAAGATGATAAATTGAGTATATTGTTGGAGCAGTGTAACATGTTGCAAAGTGTGATAGATAAGAAGTTGTCCATTTATTTCTAACCTGTTAATAATCTTGTAACAATTTTGTAATTGGTGTATTTTAGCTACTGCAACGGCTGTATGACCTTGACATTATTTTTTATACATGAGGGAATGGTGAATTTTCATTCATTTATTTATTTATTTTTGGTTCAATTGTCTAGCAAATCGCATTCAATTAAAATCAATAGAGCATTTGAACTTCATTTTATGTCATTAGCCAACATAATAATTAGTAGAAAATCAGTCTAATAGCTAAAAATTGAAGGAAAAAAATGTAAACAACGTGAGATGGGTTTATAGATATTTTAATTGTTTTCAAGGTTGTAGTCTTATTCACTCATATTTTGGTTAGAGTTCAAAGAGTTTTTTTTAAATCAACGCAAGGTCATATATTAATAACTTGAAATATGTAAATTAACACATTTCATCATCACGGGTTACAATAGAATTTGAAATATGCATCCAACCATTCCTATACTGAATCTCTGAGAAGAGGCCCAATAGAAACCGAGAACCTGTTAGCGACTGCTAACTTATTCAAAAACCTGCAAACACTAATCAAGCAAGAGGCACATCCCATCTTGGGTGTCCGCATCAAAAACAACATCCTCCACCACCACCTCGAGCTCAACAAGGGACTTGCCCAGCCCGTCCTTCAAAACAAGCTTCATTTTCGGCCCATACTTCTTAGCTCTATGAGGCACAAATTTCACATGCACCTCCCCTATCACTTTGGGCTTATTTGTCAACCCCTTGCGTCGGCCTAATTTACGTTTCTTGGGGAAATTGCCAACAACCAATCTTGGTGCGGCGAGCTCAGTTCGGCCTTGAACGGCAGCTCCAGTTCAATGTCTGAACAATCTCATGTTGGTATATTTTCAACACTGCTGCCACCTCCATTTCTGTTGACCATTTAGAACCCACCACCATGCTAGAAGCAAAAACTTCCACGATAGTGTGAAACAGGCGAAGGAGGCGGCGTTGTTGCAGTCACCACTCCAAACCGAGCCGCCAGTTCTACTACCGTGAAGCTGGGGATGTAGCAGACAAGTTGAGGCATTGCCAACACCGACCCAACATAGGAGGATGCCCCAGATGAATCTAGCCTCGATCTCACCCTAAACCCTAACCCAAATTTTGGGTTAGGGTTCTGAAAATGCTGCATCATAGTCAAACCCGATGCCAAATTTGCCTCCAAACCTACGACTTTCGCCTCATAAACATATGGCGACCATGCACACTTCCCAATATGCTCCATCAAACGACATGTCCGACAAAAGCCCAACATACGCTCATAGTTGAACGTGAGCATTGTGGGAACTGTTGGAGATGAGAGATTCCACATCTAAGAAAGTGACAAATAAAATAGAGATTATAAGTGGGTGGAAAATAATCAATTGTACCGAGGCCTTTTGTGATTAAAACCCAACACTGTGAGGTGGCTAAGTTCGAACAATATCGGTACAGTTGGTCAACGGGCCACGCTTTGTCACTGTTTAACATGCTATCAGAGCGGGTCCCTCTCCAGTCGCGCCTCCAATCTGTCGTGGGTCCAAGTTGGGTGCCATTTTGTCAGAGGCCCAAGATGGGTGTTATTATCATGTCATCGGTCACTAAGTGTCGTTGGTTACTGGACCTTTGTTTATTTCGTCCCAGTATGTGGAATGTTAATCTGTCACGTGCAGACCTAAAAAATTAGGTTGCACGTGAGGGGGCGTGTTAGAGAGGAGAGATCTCACATCTAAGAAGTGACAAATAAAATAGAGATTATAAGTAGGTGGAAAATAACCAATTGTATATAGGTTTTTTGTGATTAAACCCCAACAGCTGTGAGGTGACTAAGTTATGACAATATCGGTACAGTTGGTTCACAGAGTACGCTTTGTCACTGTTTAACAAGAACCTAGTCGATCCAAACTAAAACCGCATATGAGGGAAAGCCTGCTAGATTGGCTTTGAGAGACTATGAAAGACCCAAACATGTGCCCTAGCACCCCTCTTGATCTCAGTCTTGTTGATTTCCTCCAAAACACCCAACGTCTCACCCACTAGAGTCTCCGCCATTCCAGTCATCAACGCCAGAGACAACCCCAAGATCTCCACAGTGATTGGGAATCCGAGAATAGGGACTGTTACTACATCACTGAGACCATCATACATAGCCATGACAAACAAGGCACGGTTGTAAAACCATGGCCCGTTTGAAACCACATAATCACGCTCATCCTCTCTCATGAATTT
Source organism: Argentina anserina (assembly GCF_933775445.1). Lineage (NCBI taxonomy): Eukaryota > Viridiplantae > Streptophyta > Magnoliopsida > Rosales > Rosaceae > Argentina > Argentina anserina. The sequence continues at coordinate 15,014,582 of NC_065875.1, read as the reverse complement.
CAGAATGTAGCGATCACCTAGAGCACTCATATGCAAAAGGATTCTTGTAGCCTCAAACGGAGGTTTAGGCTCCAATCACCGCCTTGGTAACCGACGGTTTCTTCATGCCCACCAGGCGGCCAACCGTGAAAGGCTTATGCGAAATGGCAGCATTGTCGGCAGCCCCAACAAACACAATCTTTCCCTTCTTCTTTATAGCAAGGGCGGCAGCAAATCAGGATGAGAGACCCTCAGACATGGCATGACGGAAGTGGTGCTAAGTAAGTAAAGTGGCTTTGCTTCTTTTTGTTCAGAAATTAAGTTAAACGATTAGATTTTCAAAATAGTGAATTTAACAAATAGTTCCACGACTATTGTCCTTTCAAAAATTCTCCAAAACAAAACTTAAAAGAAGGGAATATCCATTGGTCTGCTTATTTTCTTTGGAAGTCCAATTTTAGAAAAAATAAATAAAAAAATCTTTACCAAAAAGTCTTCTTAGTTTTAGGGTTTTGTGGTGATATATATTCAGATTCATATCAGCTGCCTTCACTCCTCTTTCTTTTTGCCCTTCACACTCAATCTCTGTCTCTCGCTTAAACCACCATGGCCGTCACCTTCACAGATCTCTACACCGAAGCCGGCCTCAAGTCTCTCGAGACCTACCTCTCTGGCAAAACCTACATCTCCGGGTAAAAAATTTCCGATTCCAGATTCCTCATCGCTCAATTTCTTCTCCGTTTTCAATTTCTCATCAGTGTTTTTCAACTCCGCAGAGATCAGCTGACGAAGGATGACATCAAGGTCTACACGGCGGTGTTGGAGAAGCCAGGGAGCTCCCTCCCTAATGTAGCCAGGTGGTACGAAAGCGTTTCGTCCCATCTCGCCAAAAGGTTCGATTTTTACGGCTTAATTTGATTGGTTTTCGATTGTTATTGTTTTGTTGATCAATTAAAGCATTGTGAATTTGATTTAGTTGAACTTGTATGTGATTTTTGATTCGGTTGATTTGTTATGTAGCTTTCCCGGAAAAGCTGTTGGTGTCAAAGTTAGCAACCAAGATGCTCCGGCTGCTTGCGCCCCTGCCGCCGCACCAAAGGTTTGCACTTTATTTTTTATTTTTGTTGTATCAGCGAAATAGGATATCAGTTTTGGATTTAGTTACCCTAAATTAGAGTGGATGCTAATCCTGCCCAATTGTAAGATTTAAGTTGGGTCACCTTTTATATTGGTCTGGATTTAGGTCATTGGAAGTGACTTGATTTCAGTAACAGTAGGCAGAATGGAAGCTGAGTTTTCCCAATTATAAGAGTTAAAGTAGTTACCCTATGTTTTGGTCTAGGTTTGGGTCGTTGGAGTCATTTGTAATTTACCATAGTAGTTTTGTGTTTCAGTAGCTATGCTATCCTTTTGCTTGCCCATGCTAAATTGCACGCATTTTATATTTGGTTGATGTTTGTCACTTGGGACAAGATTTATGATATTTTTATGGAGTAGTAATTATGTAGTTCATCCTATATGTTAGGCAGTTTAATTGTTACCCATAATGTTTTTCTATCACATGGTAGCAAATTGATGGCTATTATACGAAAGAAACTTTGAAGCAAGAGTAGTGTTACTTTTCTTTCAACATTACATTTGGGGATGTATCCTTGAAAGTATTACTTAGGATGGTTTCTTTTCTAATTGTTCAGGCTGCAGCAGAGGATGACGACGACCTTGATCTCTTCGGTGATGAAACAGAGGATGACAAGAAGGCAGCTGAGGAGATTCAGGCTGCCAAGAAGGCTACCACCAAGAAGAAAGAGAGTAAGCTAGTTACTTTCATGTGGAGTTGCACAATTGTTTTTAAAGGATACAACTAGGCTATTTAGGTGTGATTCAGACTACTTTAATAGGATGTTAATTATAACACTGCAAAAAAATCAATTCGCAGTCCGGTGCCAATGTTAGTGCTTTCATGCCAACAACAGAAGTACAAGGCTTTGTATAAATTTAAGTTGCTATTGTGTTTAACGATATCATTGTTGAATTATATTTTGCAGGTGGAAAGTCTTCTGTTCTTCTGGATGTGAAGCCATGGGATGATGAAACAGACATGAAAAAACTTGAAGAGGCTGTTAGAAGCATCGAAATGGAGGGCCTCTTCTGGGGTGCATGTACGGTTTTTTTTATTAATGTACAGTCTGTTTTTTCTGAATTCAATCATATTGGAATGTTTTCTGATATTGAAATCTCCATATTGTTGATACAGGCAAACTGGTGCCAGTTGGTTATGGGATAAAGAAGCTCCAGATCATGCTCACCATTGTTGATGATCTTGTTTCTGTGGATACTCTCATTGAGGAGCACCTTACTGTTCCGCCATGCGACGAGTGGATCCAGAGCTGTGACATTGTTGCCTTCAACAAGATTTAAGTAATTCTGTTCAATTGACTTGTAGCATTATGCGTGAGGCAATTTTGTTTGTTTTGACATTACAGTGTTTTGGCTGGATATGTTTTCTCTACACTTATTTTGTTTCAAGTGGGTAATTATTCTAGTCCTTCATGTTCTACTATTATGTAATGGATTGGAATCAACCTATAGCATATGCTCCTTTAGTAGAATGTCCGTTCCATTTGGTAAATTTCAGGAATGCCCAATCCACTTGGCTTTGATGAATTAAGATTTCCTTCATTTTATATGCATGAGTTTTCTCTCGAGGGAAAGAGTTTTGGAGCTTTTATTTTCTCACCCCAGTTTAAAGAATGCTGGAGCAATGACTAGCAAGCACCTTGTTAAAAGTTTTGAATGCTGGAGCTACCTAAATGTTTTGAATGTTACCCATGGATCACTGACATCGAGGTTTTCTCCATTCTTATTCTTTTCTCCTCAACCTTGAACAATAGTTTCAAGCTTAACCTAGATTGTGTAAGTCTATTTTTTCTGTCATTAAGATGCATCTTGAACTTGATGTACAAGCCCTGGTGTGGTATGTTCAGTGTTCCCAAGCGTGTTTTGTCCATGGAGGTAGATGTATCGATTGGTTACGATAAGGTGTTTAATAGACTAACTAAATTGGAGGAAAACAAGATCTCACCACCTTATTTGTTGATTGATAGACTAACAATATCTCACTATACAAGCACAACAGGTTGGGGGATTGTGTGGCCTCTTAGCTCGTCCAGCCTGTTGTCTCTTGTAGCTTTCCAAAAATAGTTCGTCATCTAAGCTTACCTTGTTGCAAAAAAAGTGCTAGTTCCAGAGATTGCAGTTCTCAGTGTGATCAGCCTCCACCTTAACCTTTACCTCCAACCCTTCTAACTAATTTGAATTTGATTCACTCCGGTATGAACTTTTACTGGTTATGTTTCCCGTCAATATTCTATCCCAAAACCCTTATATTAGTTAACTAGAAGTTCTATGTTTCATCGAAAAAAGCTAGAAGTTCTATGTCAGTGACCCTCGAGATGTCATCCATTACCGATAACAGGCGCATGGATAATCACCGATAATGCATGTCTTCAATCTGTGTACAGCATTGCCAGCTTATCTGTTAAATCTCCCATATTTTCTATTCTTTGGCCAACCGAGTAGTCCATGGAAATGATCCAAAAAGTGCTCCAACTTAGCGACACCCCTAGTCATGGGCAAGTAGTCACTATTTGGATAAGTCTTTTCAGCTGGCTAAGAATGTTGAAGACAATGCCACTCTCGAACTCAAGGTCTTGTCACTTCAGAAGGAAAAAAGAAGGAAAGAGCATGATAAGGTCACATCCAATTACAATCACATTAGTCCCCATCATATACAATCTCAACAAAATTAAACAGAAAGCAACTTTATCACTACCCCGACAACACTATTTACTGAACATGGACAATTCATTCAAAGCCTAGAGAGATCATAAATTGGTCAAGTAAGTGCAAGCAACATAGACTATATATTACTCTTACTGTTCATCCACTTTCAGTTTTGAGGATAAGTCACAACAGAGCTTAGATTTCTACAATATTAAGTACAAGGGAGATGCTCCTTCAAATACGTATAAAGAGACTTCCTATATGATCCTCCCTACTTAGATCCATTCCCACCCTGACTACATTAGCAGATGCACAGCTACAGCTCAACAAGAATATGTTTTCCTCCAGGCTTTATGATATTGTCAGAAAAAAACGTCATTAGTGAGATTAGCAAGATAACCCAATGAAAGGGTCCGTAGTATATGCAGAACCAACGGCATCTGTTGCTGGTAACACTAACCCACATCCTGCCACAAGCAAAAGTTGATAGCGGAATTAGAACAATAGCTCTCCACAGTGACATTGACAATAATAACTGGCCAGAAAAGATGGAAACATAAAACACATGTGCCTTCCAGGCTGATGGTGAATGCACACAAAGATTGAAAGAGTACACGCAACATTAAGAAAGTAGGGCAGTACCTCTTGAGAAAAATAACAAGATGTGTGGCAACTTTTGTAACACCTTTCAGTTCAAACACTGCAGAATATGGAGAAGATAGGGTGCTTAGTTGATAGCATACTAGACAAGAATCACCAAATGACATAAGCTATCTTCATGCACCTACCTATTCCTAGGGCTCTGACATGTAGGAGATGGAACAACAATAGCTGGGTTCCGATTCAATGAAAGCACAAGCTGACAAGACTGTATCTCTGAGGAATCACTTCTCGTTGAGCGGAAAACTTCCGACCCACTGTTAAAAGGTAACCTTGAATTCTTTCTCCTCCTCCTTACAGCTCTATTAGCGCTCCCATCTGTTCCATCTGTATCACCAGCAGCTGACTATAACACACAAAAGAAATTTTGTAAACAAGATGTTAATTCTGCATGTGCAGTCAGGAAAGAATTTCCTTTTTTAGCTAAAATTAGATACTGCTAGTGTCATGTGTGTAGGAACAACATCAAGGAAAACAATGTGTAACATGATTAGTCTAGTCCTTGATACTACAGCTTATACTATCAAGTTATTCAAGTAGTAAAATTTGATCCAATTATGGATATGGTTGCATGTGTGTAGGAGCAAGAAACACAAACAATACAGGTCATAATGGTGGCATGTCTCGTACATGGGGTTTAACCCCACTAAATCTTAGAATGCCACTATTTAGAATGCCGAATTATATCATGGTAGTCAAACAAAAACAACAAAATTCCTCAACCATAAGTTCACTATTACTGCAACAACACATAGCTAGCAAATGGCCATCATGAGAAGCGATATCACGCTGCTAATAGTTCTTACCACATTACCATAATAACATACAAAAGATTCACAGTGAATAATGATATTGGATATAGTCCAATCAAGTGAAAAAGGAAGATAATAAATCCGCAACAAGAAGACAGTTTACATAATTCATACATTAGACAAGCCTTTGATGTGAACAATGATGATTGTTATATCATCTGTCCGGTTCTCATGTTCCAACCACAACTTGTATGATTCTCCAGCAATGGCAGCACATGCATCCCGAGGATCTGAATATTTTGCTGCCTGTAATTAAAAGTGAATTCCAAATTGTAATCAGGAAAAAGGTATTAAAGCAGCACATCAAAGTAAAGTAAAAGGACAAGAAATTGTTAATTATATTTTCTTCCATGAGGCCTGACATAGTAAAGAACAACATTTAACAAGGCTGACCACTTGGAGTGTTTAAAACTGACATGATTGAAAAATAAAGCAATTGCTGTTTTTGGTATATGAATTTATTAGTAAGAAAGCATTAAATGATGCTGATATTTTAGTGAACAATTTAGAATATATGTTTATCTGGTGATAGGAGCCAAAGAGCAAAGTCATATTATCAACACCAAAATAGCCTCGTCAAAGGCCGTCCACAACGATCCACATCCAAAATTTACATATCTAGAATTCTAAACTGCTAAGAAGCAATTATAATCCTCAAATTTTAAGGGCAATTCTTTTTCATAATTTCCATATGTATTATGCAGAATTTTGAGAGCTAGCGAAACCAGTTCTGTCATGTATAAGTCTAGATACCAATTCTGTATGAGCATCAATGAAAACAAACAACTGAGAATGTCAGGCAATCAAGTCTGCCCCGTTCACAACAAAAGAACTTAAAGTACCATGAACTAACAATGAGACACCAGAAGTAGCAAGTGATCAAGGCTTTCTTAGCATACTGAGAACTTTAATAACAACTAATTGATCAAAATACTGGCATACCAATGGACAAAAAGATGAAAATTATTAAACAATGAATCAACATTCAACAGAAAATGAAGGTATATCACAGTTTGTCATGAGTCAAGTTGCATACCATATTAACAACAGCTTGGCTTGAGAGGAACTCAAAGACCCCATCACTCGCAACGACAAAGAAAAGATGATTGGGAGTCAGCTGAACCGAAGACACTTCCGGAGTCGCAACAACACCAATCATCTCAGCAGTACTATCGCCCACACTCCTGGTAAACGCCGTGCCAGGATACATCCCATTCTGAACCCACAACCTCGGAGGATCACCGCCCTCACTCTCCTCATCCCCCCAGCTCTGAACATTCGGATCCTTAAGCCCTTCCACCTGATCAACACTCAACACCCTCGCCCCCGACATCTTCACCCTCTCATACTCATCTTTCCTAAACGGCGTCTGATCACACGACAAGTCCTCCGCCACGATCCTACTCCCATCCCTCACCGCAATCAGGGCCCTCGAGTCCCCCACATTGGCAACATACAACACATTCCCAACAACAAGCACAGTAATGGCAGTAGTACCACTCATAGAATCATCAATCACACTACTATGCAACTCGCTATTCGTGGTTAAAAAAGCTGAATTGTAAGCCTCCACAGGGTCATCAACCAATGTGGGGTCATCTGCTAACAGCTCTACCAGCCTATCCTTAACAAAACTAGAACACTGTGTACCTAACTGACCATGTCCATCGAAAACACCAAAGAAATGAGCATTGGGGTTACCTTGCAGCTGGGTTTTGACACAGAGACTGTCCTGATTCTCCTTATCCGGCGAGTCGGGGTAGTAGCCTCTCTGGGTTAGCACAGTGTACTCCAGATTGAACCCATGTGAGGGAACTGGGACAGTTTCTAATGACCTCTCTGTGAGCATTTGGTGCTTCCTCTGAGCGCTGTAGGGTCCGGCGTGGCGATCTCGGAGATCGCGGGGGTCGCCGTCGGAGGACTTGGGGAAACGGCCGCAGCACTTGCCGTGGACACAACCCATGAGAATTGGAGAAGCCCAGGAGGGTTTGAAATCGGAGGTCAAGCAGTGCACACCAGGTGTTCGACGAAATGCCTAAGTCGATTTTGACTCTGAGCAGCCGTGGAATTCGACATTTCTGTTCATTGAGGGTTTGTGGGTTTCTGAGGAAGGGATTTAGAGACTCAGGTGAGGAATTGGTTTGTGGGTTTTGGGTTTAATTTGAGGAAGAACAAATGGGTGAACCCAGAAATGGAATCAAAAGCAAAACCCTAAAGAGAGGAGGGGAGGAAAGTTGGAAAAGGGTTGAGGCTTTTGGGTGTGTTATTGTGTGATCGTTGATGGGGTGTTTGATAAGTCTGTGAGAAAGCAACAGAGGAATTGGGGTTACTTTTTATGGGGGAAGGAAAGGTGCGAGGGGCTCAAGAACAGAACAGTGAAGAGGAATTGTTCAAGAAAATGCGAGAGACTCAACAGAAGAAGAAGAAGAAGAAGAGGAGGGAAGAGTCCAAAAGAGAATGGGGTCTCTGTGTGACTCTGGAAATGGTGACGAAATTGGGGTTTCTTTCAAGAGAGAGACATGAGAAGAGGAATGAGAGGGAGGAGATTCTATGTGTGCATGGGTGAGGTGAGTGTGTGTTGAAAGAAACCCATGTTACAAGAAATCAATGAAGCAAATGTAAGGGAAAGCTACTCTCCAATTTAAGACATTTTTTTTGTAGTTTATAATTTTATATGGCAATATCTGAAAAATTGTGATTTCATGCCTATGTCTATATCTATATGTGGAAGTTTCAATAGATCAATATAAGGCATCTTATTGCGTTTTCTTCATTTTCACACCGATTTTTTATTTCTCTTTTTGGGTTTTCTTTCATCTGTTTTATTTACAAAAACTAAAAAACTAAAAACCTAAAACAAGTACAGAGGAGGTCTTCCATTTCAAACCGTCATTGTTCAAGATCGATACAATTCACTTACTACTTCTTGTCAAACATTGACCGGTAGATTTTTCTATTTGTTAAAATTAAGTTTGAAATTGTGTTCAAGACAATGGTTGAATACATATATGTTATATATATATATATATATAATGGTTCAAATAATTAGTTGAATTTCTAGACTACTGAAACTTGAAATTGGTTTTAATTGTGCTTTAACGTACTGATAATTGAGTAATTATTCTGTGTACCCAGAACACCAAGTGACATTGACATGTGGTGTACTCAGCCAATCATATTACTTCATTATGTGGTAAACATGCACGCGGTGAAAGGGAAAAACATTATTTAAATATGAGTAACTAATCATAAACAAATGTAGTAAAAAATGGAACAATAACATTAAAGAGGTACGCCACATAGACTATGTACCGAGTACATATAATAATTTTTCCTGATAATTTTGAAACGTAATGATCAGTAACAGTTTAAGGACAAGTCATAGCATGTCCATATTGACTTGAATTTTGAGTTTAAACTTGGGCTAAGTTCAACCTAATTTGGTTAATTACGGGTGATTCATCCATTTTTGTTCTTCTTTTTTCCTACACAGTATATGCAAGTCAAGTTATGGTGCTATTCCACAATTGATTGAGTCACCTTATCTTTATTAACTGAAATATAATAGGAAAGCAACAACAACAGATTGCAGATTGAGTCATCACCTTCAAAATATATGAGGGAAGATTAGTTGTAGCTTTTAAGCTTGTCCCCTCATCTGTTTAATTTGGAAGTTTCTCCTTCAGCTGATCTTAAGAAAATAATATTTAAGATGGGACAATATCTCATCTCTCCTTGAACTTTGTTAGCTACAAAAATTCCGACTTGAATTCTGGTAATGGGGTTGTGGTTAACAATTTCAAATAACAAGTTATATGGGGAGCAAATCAAAGTCCCTGTCATTCCATTATTTGATTCTTAGCTTTGGTTTCCATCTTAATCGTTAGCTTTTGATGGTAATGAAAGGGTTGATGGATGGATTAACCATATTATAGATTTAATTAGTAATTAATCTGATAGGAGCACAAAGTGTAACGTTCTTAATGCGTTTATGCCATATTCTTACTCTCTGTTACCTCTTATTAGTATGTTTTAGTTTCTTTTGTATGAATAACTGTTTAGATAGAGCTTATATCGATTATGAGTGAATTGATGATGAAATCGTGCTAAGTGTTAAGAATCCTTGTTGTGATATGATTCATTCCTCGAATACGATTCATCATTTCCTATTTCTTTGTTTCTAATGTTCTTATTCTTATTAGGAAAGACAAATCCATGTTGGAGAAGAAAATCAATCATAGTTGCGCCAGGAAGAGGAGAGATTGAACATCAGTTTCCTAGTAGAATAAGGAGAGGCCGTGCGGCATTGATGGTTTCCTATTGGGAGTTGGATTCTAAAACTAAGTAGGAGATGGATTTCCAAGGTGTATATGAAGATATTTTCGTACATATACATCAAAATTATTAAAGAGAAGAATATATGCACTTAGAAGCCCAATCCATGAAAGAATCAGAAAGCTGTCAAGATTCGTATCCCAACTTTGACGGGTTCACCTGGACAGCTCATATCAAATTAGAAGATGTACCATATATGGATAGAAAACTGTGTGAGTCTAGTTTCTGTAAGATTTGAAATCTAATTAATATTTTATTCCTACAGGGAGATATGACCGAATCATTACTCGGAGGTCCAGTGAGCTCGGCAGAATTATCTTAGCCATTGATTTGCTTTTGATCCAAGGGCTGTAAGAGAAAGTTGGGACCTTGTTTCTCCTATATATAGAGGCATGAATCTATATCAGAATCACCATAAATTCTTGCACCAAAGAATGTCAAAGAAGGCATGCAGCAAATAAATGAGAAGACGTAAGAAAATTCAAATAAGGCTGCAACAATTAAGATTTTTGCTGCCTCCCTAATTCAAATGAAGAAATTTGTGCAAAAGAAATCAGCATGAAAGGGGGAAAAAGATATGCAATTAATGTCCAATCCCTATCAGAATCAGATTTCTGGCAGGGTAGGTCATCCAATTTTGACGGGCTCCCTTGGACAGTCACAATGAATCAGACAATGTATGATATATAGATGAAAAACTACGGAAGTCTATTTTCAAATGCAGTTGGAGTCACCTCAATATCTAATTTCTAGAGAAAGTTATGGTGACAACAAGGCACAAATGTTAGCTCTGCCGAATTGAGAAAATCTAGGAAACCTAAACCAATTTGGTTTCAACTTTGTGGACTTTGTGGCCAGCCTCCCTTGGGTTTTTTTCCTCTATATATAACACCTCATTTCCACAAGAAAAACATCATCAACCTTGCATACAAGTATAGCCAAAGATCTGTCCAAACACTTTCATTCACCAAGAACCAATGAACCATAGTATCTAAATTCACCACCCTTCACCATATTTTTTGTCCAAAGCTTAGGATCCTAAGATACCATACTCTTGAAGATTTCGTGCTACCTTTGTAAAGAACCTTGGGAGGAGAATTATAAAGTGTAACTCTATGATTTTCATGTTTAGTTTTCGGGTTTTTATGTTCTTATTCTTGGATGATTTATGTTTAGGTTTTGTTAAAGTTATTTTTTATTCTTGTCTATGAGATATTTGTAACTTTTGAATGACATAATGAATTAAGATTTTCGATTTTTATTCAATGATTTTAAGTTTTATGCCATGAGTTTTGTTTATTTACTTAAAAGATTTTCGGTGTGTTCTTACTTATGTGTGTGATTGATACCCGAAAGTTGACGTTGCATGTGTAATAATCCAAAGTTATAAACGATTTTGATACTTGGGAGTTGATTAATTGTTTGTTCTTTGTCACCTACACCGATTATTGCCTAGGTTCGGTTAGACTTGTGCCTTTGAATATATTAATTTATTTATGTGACTAGGGTTGCATGATGGGTTAGTATGTTAGATTTCGAATGAGGCTGAGGCTGAGTTCGAATGTGTTAAAGTGTCATTGAGTTAGGAACATTGGGAGGAACTTAACTATATATCTGATTCTAGGATGTATAATGAACCCTACGACATGAACTTAATTGAGATTAGATTTCGTTACCTTTGTTCTTATGTTATTTGTTTGGTAATTGCTTATTGGTTGGTTGATCACATGTATATATTAGTTTAGGTTTATTTTCTGTTTGATCCGAAACATATCTTTAAAACTTTATATCTCTTTGTGAATTCATTGTTAAATGTTTGTGATTTTTTGCCTTGTTGGATCCCCGGTTTGTGAACGATACTCTCTTGCTTTATACTACTAACGATGCTTACAAGGTTAATATTGATGTCGAGTAATAGAAAAGATCAAATGACGCCGTTGCCAGGGATCCATTAAGAAGGATCCCTAACTTTTAATTTCGAATTCACTGTTCATATTTTACATTTGTATATATAGTAAATATATCTTAGGTTGTTATTTTGGTGATTTAGTGAATAATTGTTGTAGGTTTTAAATCAAATGGAATATGTAAAGTCCATTTTGTTAATATTAGCCTTAACCCCTCATGTTTTCTTCCAAAGTTTTTGCATGAGGTTGAAGGCGGCTTTTATTAACACTTGGAGATTTTTCTAACACCCAAGTTTGAGTCAAGCTGAGTAAGGGGCACGCTCTTTTATTACCCTGGTGCATGGGATCAAAATTAGATCTCAAAGAACTATAGACTGTCATACATCTCGGTAATTGAATCGATAAGGGGCTTGCCCTCCGTAGTTCAACAAATGAGTCCTACAATGTTCACTATCACTAAATTAGCTATATGGCCTTCTGAAACAACGATTCGAACTTGTATCTAGACATCTATACTTAGACCGCACATCCACCTTGGTTTACAACTTAAAATCAATCGATTATTTAATTGTTTGAATGTCAACTTAAAAATGTTGAAGCATGAAATCGATTGAAAAGTTACTTGTAAAAAAAATTGAGTTGAGAAATTAAAACAAACTTATACATAAGATTTGACAATATGTTGGATTGGTTGTTAAGTTAGTTTTCATTTCTTTTCTCCCCTTAACATATGCTTGTTATATTTGAATGACTTTTGACATGTTTGTAACTTGTATATATATATATATATATATATCAATGACTTCCTAATTATTATTCCTAACTTTTGCATTGCATCTTCATCATTTCATTCTAATTGCATTCATTCTGCATTTCATTCATTTTGCGTCTCATTCATCTTGCATTTTACATTCCACATAATATTATATGGCTAGAGGAACATAGTCTCTTAAAGACCTCGTGTCCTATGTTATGTTTGGTAGGTTCCCACTTTTTCTAGTGATTTTAATTAAGATTCTACATATTTATAGCAAAGTGACCAGCAATGAGCTCGAGAATATACTACAAGGTTGGACAACAAAATGGCAGAGGAGAAACCCCATCATGTATCACCTACTAAATGATTGAAAGGAAAACTCGGTCTAAGCTATTAGACTTTAAACATAATCGTTTGTTGGGAGACAGCCCAATTTTGATTCTTTACTCTTTATTTGGTTATTGTTTTTGTTCTTTTTGATTTGTTTTATGTGTGCGTAGGTTAGTTTTCGAGAAAACATGAAGAAGAGCCAAAACGTTTCGTTAAACAGAATCTAGCATAAGCAGTCCATCGACTTTGGCAGGCGCTTTATATGAAAAACACCAGTTTTCGAGTCTCCTTTATGTATCCTTTTACAAAACTGGATTTAGAGGTCCAGATCATTCCCGGTGTCAATTTGAAGACAGCAAAGTCGTGTCAAAAATTCAAAACGCATGCAGTTGCAGTCCGGAAACAGCAAAACAGGGAGCACTTATGGCCTAACTGGGTAGTCGTACCATATATGGATTGAAAGCTTATTGTGTTATTTGCAATTTTCATGCAGGCTAATTTTTCATTCCGGCTGTTTAAGTCAACGGAAATCAGGTATAATCTATAAAGATGTAAATGTCATTCCAGTTTTTGATTTTATGAACCTGTTTTGTCGTGATAACTTTGCAGGGGCATAACTTTCTCCTCATTTAGAGTTAGTGGACGTACTTTATATGCTTAGAAAGCTAGAAATATCAGTTTTCTATTCCCACTACTGTCTTACTGATCATAGATTATTTTCAAACATTATGAAGCATGGAATGCAGGCTGTTGGACTGCGCCATGGGGGAGCTTTTCTCATCTTTTTCTCCTGTTTTTTTTTGTGTCTTTGTTTCCTTCCACTATGCTTTTGTCTTTCATTGTATTATTTATTTTTGACATTCGTTGAAGAATTGGTCCAACATGATATTTGGCCCTTGTTTTATGGAGTATTGCGACATAAAGTTGATGATTATTGCTCTGCTAAGTCTTGAGGATGACCTTTGTGATTCCTTTTACCTGAAAAATGATATCCTTGCTGAGCCTAAGCCATCCATTTTATGAAGATTCACATGATTCTTAAAATGAGTAGCCCTTGATCTGTGGAGTTTGTTTCATGAGTAAGCATATGGTTTGGGTTCATTTGTGCATATGATTGGTATCTTTCATAAGGTTTTCGAATTATTCACTATGTGTTCATAACTCTTATGTGTGAAAAACTTTTAAGCATATGCCATATTCTTGAGAGAAAATATTTAGAGTGCGTATCCCTTGTGAGTTGAATTTTGAACTTGTTTTGAACATGTCAAGCTTAATATCACCTCTGTTTCTGCCATGTCTTCCTTGTCATGTGAGATCTCATGTTTATTAACCATTGAATTCATTATATCTATTTCGATTAAGTGTTATTCTTGATGCTATGAGTTTCAAGATCTCTGAGACAAAATGTTGAAGGCATTATAGTTTAGTCGTTAGTTTAGTTGTATTGATTTTATGTTTTATGTTTTGGTTTCCCTTTCTAGTGTTTGCTTAGGGACTAGCAAAGTTTAAGTGTGGGGTTGTTGATAGGAGCACAAAGTGTGACGTTATTAATGTGTTTATGCCATATTCTTACCCTATGTTACCTCTTATTTAGTATGTTTTAGTTTCTTTTGTATGAATAAGTGTTCAGGTAGAGCTTGTATCGATTATGAGTGAATTGATGATGAAATCGTGCTAAGTGTTAAGAATCTTTGTTGTGATATGATTCCTTCTTCGAATACAATTCATCCTTTCATATTTCTTCGAAACTAGCGTACTTATTCTTATTAGAAAAGACAATCTATGTTGGAGAAGGAAAGCAATCCTAGTTGCGCAAGGAAGAGGAGAGATTGAACATTAGTTTCCTAGTAGAATAAGGAGAGGCCGTGCGGCATTGATGGTTTCCTATTGTGAGTTTGATTCTAAAACCAAGTAGGAAATGGATTTCCAAGGTGTATATGAAGATATTTTCGTGCATATAAATCAGAATTATTAAAGAGAAGAAGATTTGCACTTAAAAGCCCAATCCATGAAAGAATCAGAAAGCTGTCAAGATTCGTAACCCAACTTTGACGGCTCCCCTGGACAGCTCAGATCAAATTAGAAGATGTACCATATATGGATTTGGATTCAAATTAATATCTTATTCCTACAGGGAGATATGACCGAATTATTACTCGGAGATCCAGTGAGCTCAGCAGAATTATCTTAGCCATTGATTTGCTTTTGATCCAAGGGATGTGAGGGAAAGTTGGGACCTTGTGTCTCCTATATATAGAAGCATGAATCTATATCAGAATTACCATAAATTCTTTCACCAAAGAATGTCAAAGAAGGCGTACAATAAATAAATGAGAAGAGGTAAGAAAATTCAAACAAGGCTGCAACAATTAAGATTCTTATTTCCTCCCTAATTAAAAGGAAGAAATTCGTGCAAAAGAAATCAGCATTAAAAGAGGAAGAATATACGCAATTAATGTCAAATCCTTATCAAAATCAGAATTCTTGTAGTTCAGGTCATCCAACTTTGACGGGCTCTCCTGAACAGCTCACAATGAATCAGACAATGTATGATATATGGATGAAAATCTACGGAAGTCTATTTTCAAATGCAGTTGGAATCACCTCAATATCTATTTTCTAGAGAAAGCTATGTTGACAACAATGCACAAAGGTTAGCTCTTCTGAATTGAGAAAATCTAGGAAACCTAAACCAATTTTGTTTCAACTTTGTGGACTTTGTGGCCAGCCTCCCTTGGGTTTTTTCCTCTATATATAACACTTCATTTTCACAAGAAAAACATCATCAACCTTGTACACAAGTATAGCCAAAGCTCTGCCCAAACACTTTCATTCACCAAGAACCATAGAATCTGAATTCACCACCCTTCACCATATTTTCTGTCCAAAGCTTGGGAACCTAAGATACCATACTGTTGAAGATTTCGTGCTACCTTTGTAAGGAACCTTGGGAGGAGAATTATAAAGTGTAACTCTATGATTTTCATGTTTAGTTTTTAGGTTTTGATATTCTTGTTGTTGGATGTTTTCTGTTTAGGTTTTATTAAAGTTATTTTTATTCTTGTCTATGAGATATTTGTAACTTTTGAATTGGTTTTCGATTTTTATTAAATGATTTTAGATTTTATGCCATGAGTTTCTGTTTATTTACTTAAAGGATTTTCAGTGTGTTCTTACTTATGTGTGTGATGGATACCCGGAAGTTGACATTGTATATGTAATAATCAAAAGTTATAAACGATTTTGATACTTGGGAATTGATTAATTGTTTGTTCTTTGTCACCTTCACCGATTATTGCCTAGATTCGGTTAGACTTGTGTCTTTGAATATATTAATTTCTTTATGTGACTGGGGTTGCATGATGAGTTTATATGTTAGATTTCGAATGAGGCTGGGGCTGAGTTCGAATGTGTTAAAGTGTCATTGAGTTAGGAACATTGGAAGGAACTTAACTACATAACTGATTCTAGGATGTATAATGAACCCTACGGCATGAACTTAATTGTGATTAGATTTTGTTACCTTTGTTCTTATGTTATTTGTTTTGTAATTGCTTATGTGTTGGTTCGTTGATCACATGTATATATTAGTTTAGGTTTATTTTATGTTTGATCCGAAACATATCTTTAAAACTTTATATCTCTTTGTGAATTCATTATTAAATGTTTGTGATTCTTTGCCCTGGTGGATCCCCGGTTTATGAACGATACACTCTTACTTTATACTACTAACGATGCTTACATGGTTAATATTGATGTCGAGTAATCGAACCGATCATAATCTTATTGCTTTGTTAATTGGTGAAGGTAAAGCATGCATGAACTTTCAAAGAAGAAAAAGAATCGAATCCAATTTTCACCTTCTTTTTCTTTGATGAATGTTCATCCTTTAATTTATTCATATGCTAAACATTTAAATACGTACATGCGTGTGTCTTATATATTTTCATTGAATCAATTGCGTTATCTTAGAATTGGTACTCAGTCAATTACCCGAACCATATGTTATTTAGCTAAGAGACCAAGAATAAACCATTTTCTAGCTAATAGTCGGATAATGAGCTATATAAGCAAGTGCCACACTCATCACTGCTAACTCAAAGATTTCTTCATAAGTGAGGCAAGAGCTAACTACCACTAGGCAAAAAATCGAGGTTCACAATGGTTTTTGCCTATTGTCTAATATAGGGTTATACTATTATCTATTGAACAATTGTTCCTTTAATGATTCAGACAATGCACGGTAAACATTGTCTATCACCCAACTTAAACAATGGACATAGCTAAAACAACCATTGTCTGAACACTAGAAGAAACAATGTTTTTTAGTTTACAAACATTGTATGAATGCCTATTTAACAATGAAACACTTCTAGTTTGTCTATTGCGTAAAGTTCATCTTAGACAATAGTTTTTAATCAATTTAGTTAATGCTCTCTTTTATTTAGACTACTGCATATCCTTAATTATAGACAATGTTCTTGGTTCCATCCAATTGAATTGAATCGTTTTTCATTTGAATCATCATTTATTCTACAAAAAAGAAACATAACTTGGACAGTTTCGCAAGCGAAGAATATTCTTACATTTACAACTTAATCAATTGCACTACAAGAAGCCAATTGGCACAAATATCTCAACCTATTCTTTAACAAATTGTATATGTACATTGAAGAGAAAAACTTAGAATAACTAAATAATACTAGGAGACTTCCCAAAATACTATCATATGCTCTGATCCACCAGCTGCAAATAACCTTTGATAACATTGTTCCTTTCTTCAGCCCCTCTTACCACATGCAAGAACAATGCATATATGATAAAAAAATTACAAATTTAATAAACCAAAGAAGTAGGAAACAAAGTCACAAAGAATGAAGTTAAGTAGAAACTAGTAACATAATTCTGTAAAGTATCCATTACTATGTGCAGAATATCATTGTCAAGACTATAACCCCTTCTATTGAGTAGTACATGGAGTAGGGATGCAACTTCAACCCTCTACCAAAATACCTTTAAAAAATTTCAGAAATAGTCCTCAGTTTTGCTACAAACGTGCAGCAATTAAGACATATCAATTAAAAGAGCTTGTGTAAAATGATTGTAATATTTGTACTTACCCTAGAAATATCAGTTTAGACATGCTTCAATTTTGGATGTTCAAATACAATGTCCAATTACACTTTAAGCCAAATATTATATCATTGATGACTACTGATCTAATTCAAACAATAGAATATTCACAAGGAAGAGTACGATTCTTCATCAATTGAAAAAAAAAATTTACCTGCAAATATGTGATAGTTCGAAGAAGATCATCTTGTGAGATAAACTTAGTGTTGACAGAGCCTAGAATATAAATAGTTCATTTTATTAACAGAATGATATACTTATTAAATTATTGCTAAGAGAACACAATTACTAGAAAGAATCAGATGACTTATCCGACATGAGCACAGTAGCTTTCCTCTTCCTCTCACCCATTCCTTAATCCAACAACAAAATGAATTTCAAACAATTAACTGTTAGTATATGCATATATTTAACTTAATGACAGGAAGGGGTCCATGACGCAATCAATTGCAATTGTTCTTGAAGTCGTTGTGCATCATAGTAAAAATTACAATTCAAAAACCTGAATTTTTATTAGAGATTAAAATTAAAAAGGTGCATTCACCCATACAAATAAAATATTCAAGAAACTATTAGAACTAGCTTTGGCTAAACCTAACCTCAACCTCTCAGATGACATACATAAAAGGTTCACCTGCCAAACAGAATGAAAGTGAACAAAAATTTTAGATAGAATTTCTACAAGGAGCAAGACAAATTGCTAATTACAAGTTTGCTCATGTTCGGTTACATTTACATCAACATTAGCAGTTTGTGGTAAGAGAACTGAGCCATATAAACTTACATGAGTACACTTGAGTCATTTGACCATTTACGTTTAGGAAACTAAAAACAACAACATAATAAATACATTTAGCAACCTGAATGCATCAACAGAACAACAATAAAATAAATACCTTAAATTGGACGAGAAAGTAAGAACAAAAAAGTGAAACACATGATTTAAAACCCTAAATTGGATCACCAACTAGATCTTACGGCAAGATTCAGTTAAGTGAATCTAATATATCCAAATCAACAAAGAGAAAACAAATGGAATTTGAAGCAAAAAAAAAAAGAGATGGATAATAGAACAAGACCCAATGAACATATCAGAAAATTGAATCAATCAAAGACAAAGAAACAAAACAAACAGACGTAGATTCATAGAGGTAGACTGTGTTGATTGAAATAATAAGATGAGCAATCAAAGTGAATATAGAAGAGAAAGAAGAGGGGGCTTACTGAATCGAAAGCTCGTAGACTTGGGCGAATGGAGGAGAAATTGCGTTTTTATAAGTCGCATACTGAGAGTGCACCATAGCGAAAGGAGGAGGTTGCGCCACCGCAGGGAGGAAGTTGAAGCCTTTATTATGTCTGCCATGGCGAGCCGCTTTTGGGGGTATCGAAGCGAAAGGCATCGTTGCTTCTAGGTGGCCACCGACAAAGGAGGCCAACTATTCATCAATTAGGATTTTAGGGTTTCATTAGGTGAATTTGGGAGAGATGGTACATAATTGAGAGAGAGAGAGAGAGAGAGAGAGAGAGAGAGAGAGAGAGAGAGAGAGAGAGAGACTGAGAGATTAGGGGTTGTGGTTCGAGGGTGAGAAAAACTTGGGGTTGCGATTTGGGGGTGAGAGAGAAGAAAGAAGCCTCACTCACTGGGCTCGCTGGTTTGAGAGCAGGTTTCTGTTAGTGAGGGGAAAATATATTAAGTGTTAGAAGAGATAGCTTGGGTTTTTAAGACAATGGGTTTGTTTAAGAAAAACATTGTAAGTAATCTATTGAAACAATGAATTAAAAGCTCATACCAAACTAATGTAAAATCAAAATTGTCTGAAGCGGTTTAGACAATATCCAGAATGATAAGAAAAACCATTGTCCACAATACGAGCTTATACAATACTTAGTTTTAAGGTCATTGTCTCAAATCATATCCATAACCTATGTTGCACAGACACGGACACGATTCGATACGTTGACACGACATATAAATTTTTTTTTGGACACGGACACGTGATGGACACGTTAATTAAATATATATTTATACATATTTTTTACCTTTAAAAAATTAAAACATGTTCTTTTGTTTTTCTTAAATTGATACATGTATTCTTAAATAAATTTGTGTATTAATACATAAATAAATAGATATATCTATTCAAATCCTAACTAAATTAATATGTATTGATAGTGTCATAGTGTGCCACGTCCAACTCCCCACCCAAACCAAATCCTAATTTAATTTATCTTTCTCTCTTTCTCCACCCCACCACCATTTTCTCCTTTTCAGTTTCTCCCCCACCCATTTTCTCTTTTCAGAAACATATGCGGGTGCCTGAGATCAGATCAGAGACTCTACTAAGGTCTACCTAGCCAGTGACATCGTTGTCCCTCAATAGTGCTCTGCTCATTCTGGAGTTCTATGAGTCTGATCGAGCTCAACCTCAATCCTTCTCCTAGATGCAACTCCAATCCTTAGCCTCAAGGAGCATTACCTCATCATATTCAAACCTCTGCAACGTCGGCTCCAAACTCTCCAGTACATTGATTAAGACCCAAAATCACAAAAACCCAGAAAACCAATCACTCACCGGTTGGGTTTTGCTTAATTCGGTAAGATGTTCAAGTTTTGCATCTGGGTTCTTGCTCTTGAATTCCATCATTAACATTCAGAGAATCCTAATTGCTTGTGCTAAATTGTGTGTCCACTTAAGGACATGATCGTGTCCAAATACCAATTCTCGTGTCTAAGCCATGTCCGAATATCAGTTCGCGTGTCCAAGCGTATTACTGCGTGTCCGAGCGTGTCGGTGTCCGTATCGGACACGTAATACGTGACTCTGATGCCATGTCGGTGCTTCATAGTCCATAACAATGTTTTTTGTACCGATATATAAACCATTGTCCTAAACAACATATGACAATGGTACTTACAAAACCATTATCCAGCTTTTATGGCATCTATTGTCTACCAACTATTGTCTATTTGATATTTTGGCCTAGTGTATCATATGAACGAAAATAGATCATACGAGGACCTTAAGCCTCATCACTCATCAGAAACATGCATGTGGAGTACTGCACATCCTCCTGTAATTAAGCCACTAAACAAGCCGTCCACATTTACGTTTAGGCAAACCTCAAACGAGCAGAAGATCGAGGCTACTAGCAGACGTACTGGTATATAAACTGAGAAGCTTAATGCATACAAGGAAATTAGTAGATTCAAACTTTGAATACTGAAAAACTCATGAAGATGGAAATCTCAACACTCATCAATATGTCAAACCCATCACACCTCTAACCGAAGAGTTGAGTAAGAACTAATAACATGTGTGTGCTTGATTTCAGTTTTAATCACCGAATGCCATGGGCTTCTCAAGAGTGATCCACTCAGAATTATCTATGATATTTTGGGTTAATCCCAACTTCTTAACCATGCATAAAGAAGAACCAGAACATACTCAGCAATATAAATATGATAATGAATTAACGGAGGTTTCTCGGTTGTATATATGTATAGTGTAAACCTTTCTATATCATGTTAAGTTAAGGAGGTCGTTCAATTAGAGTACCACTTTCAATAGTGTTAGAGAGTATTACTCACGGTTTCAACCTTGTTCTAATAATTAAAATAAATGGAGTGTTATTAATTTCAAGTTGATAATTATGACGTGCAAGTTCTATGTGTTTCATTTTTATTTTTTCATACATTTCCTGAAGCCAAAAGGAAAACCAAATTAATTATAGAAACCCTTTCATAATGTTCAGTAACTGTTAGGAACTGTTGAATCGGATGACATCATTGTGAGGGGTGTCGTGACTTCATTGCCACCATTGCAACAAGAATCAATTTGTTCATAAAAAGTTCATCCAACCCCATGCATGCAAATTGACCCACTAAAATAAAAGAGCTTACGATATTGGGAATGAGATTGACAAGTACAAACCTTGTTAATTGAGGGTATCGATCAATTAAGGATGACTGTAGATGGAAATTATCTATTTTTGATGAGGAAATTAAAATGCGCGCGCGGTTGCACTTTAGGTTACCCTTGTAGGAGAAATGCAAAAGTTGTCGGCTCTTACCTCAATTTCTTTGAAATCTATTACAGCATGACAGGCATTTCTTGCTCTATCGCATGAGAAAAGTGACCAAATTGATATGAAGTAGAAGATCAAAGTTAATTGATTATTGTCATCAATAGGCCCATCTATGACCGCCACAATTGAAAATGTGCCGAGTTGTGGGCAAGATATAATTTTAAGGAGAAAACAGTACACAAAGTAATATCAGTAAATACGGGTTGCGTACGTTCATATTTCATGGTCTAATTCACAAACAAAAGATGAATTGATGAAAAACATGAGAAGAGAGACACAATGGGAGAGGGCATTATGAAGAATTGGAAGAATTAAAAATCAAAATAGAGAGATTTAAAAGGAAAAGGAAAAAGGAAAACAATTTTGAAGAAAGAAAATGAATAGAATTGAAATAGATAGATAGACCTAGAATAGAAACAAGTAAACCTCTCAACAAGAAACAATATGAGCACCACTTTTACACCCCCACAACACAAACACCTCAAAATTCTCAGGCGTGACAAGCCTAAGTGGGGTGCACTATCATTTCCAATTCGAACTTCATGCTCGCTCATACTCTCCCATCCATCCTTGCTTCCACATCATCATCTCTAATTTATCCACCCATTTTTTTGCTTTCTACATCGCATTTGATCAACACCATCATCATCATGCATCCTCGATCACCCTACTAGTTTTGTTTTTTAGCTAATTCTAATAACAAAGAAACTCGATCATTCCTACTTGTTCCGGCGAGTTGTGAACGTCTGATACACCACGTTCCCCGCGGCTGGGAACTCATCCACTGCGCAACTCCGGCATTTCATCCCTAGCGGCTCCAGAGCCCCGGCGACAAGCGTCCACACCTCGTGGCTCGCGCACGTGGTGGCTACCGACATGGTCGCCGGCCGGAACACCTTGAACACCCTCTTCAGCACCCGAACGACGTCGTCGCAGTCGTACACCGACCCCACGCACTCATAGCTCGCGTAACTAAACCCGTCCTCCGGTGTTACGTGAATGGTGGAGTGCCGATCGCCGTCGACACCATTCATGGAGTAGCCACACGGGTCAAAAGCAAAATCGCAGACCAAAGCACTGGGAATGATTTTCCCGATTCCGGTTATTTCCGTCATCTCTTTTCCGGCGGTGTCTCCGTTCTTCCCATCTCCCGGCCGCTGGAAAAAGTTTCGCGCCAGGTCGCGGTCCAGCTCCGTCATGCATATTTCAATTGTGTACATTACGTCGCCGTTGAGAGGATACGACGTGGCTTCAGTTGAAGCAGAAAACACATGCCACGAGTGTGACGGAGTTTTTGAGGGCATGACGGAGGCCTTCCGATAGTAGAGGGAGTCAGGCAGGGAATCTTCCAAGTACACCACCTCGTTTTGGAATGTGTCGTGGGGAAATGGCTGTGCGGCGGGGAAGATAAAGTTTCCGCGGGTGTAGCGACAGGAGGTGAGAGTGAGGCCAAGGCAGGACGCATGGTGGAGCAACGGCGCCACTGACTTAAGGAGCTGGGTGGTGCCACATGTCTTGATGATGATCATAGTAGGGTAAACAAAGAGACTAGACTCCGACAACACGTAGGCGTCGAAGTAGTGATTGGCTACGGCGGAGACCACGGTGCACTGCACGGCCTGAAGGACTTGCTCGTCCAAGATCTCGAAGTCGAGGAGTCTCAGGCCGAGCCCTACATTTTTAGGGTCGTCCCCGAAGAAGTGGAGCTCTAGACGCTTTTCAAACCCTTCAAAACCAGAGAATGCCATTGATCGAAGAAGAAGAGAACTAGGAGAGCTGAGCGGGAAAGTAAAGGGAGAATTTGGTGAGGGATTGTGAGGTGAGAGAAGGAGGTGGGGTGTGTGAGATTTATAGGTAGGTGGACAGGAGGGAGGGAGGGAGGAGTGAGAGAGTGAGGAGGAGGAGAGAGAAGCATGCGGGTGAGGCAACCAAGAATCATGATTGCAGGCATTATGAAGAAGTGAGAATAAGGATGATGATATTGATATGCTTAGTGAATAGTGAGGTAGTTTGCTTACAACTAATTTTTTTTTTTTTGATTCTCTGCAAAATCTTTGAGCTCAGAGATTTTTACAGAGAAACAGATGCAGGTACAAGAAACGGAAATTATGCCCACGCGCAATATACTAAATTTTTTGTAATGTTTGGTCTATTCTCAATTATATGATCTGAACAAGCACTTCTCCACTTAGTCCGATCTTCTCTTCCGCGGGCTAACAAATCCAAAACCATGTACTGTTGTCCCTAATTATCTTTCTTGTTATTTTCAGATTAATGTAAGGCATTAGGCAAATGAGTTAATTAGTCTATCAGTATCATTTTTCATATAAAGCGATCGGGTAGCGTACAATGATCGAAACTTATATCAATGTACGTATAACTTTTAAATTTTTACAGCTACAAATTGCTATATTTCGCTTTTGCTTTCACAAGTGGTTGTGATAGCTAGAGAATTGTGAATGTTGTGACAACTGACAAGGACCGAAAAACCGTATGATGGCAAGTTTTGAACTTTTGATGAAGATAATTATGTGTTGGCTGCCAAATAATGGGAAACTTGGGTTGAAATTACTTAACGAAGTGTCATTAAAATTGGCTATTCAAAGTCATTATACCTAAGTCATAGCTTGTTAAATCACAGACATAATAATAAGCTGCAAATATATATGTTCCTTTGCATGACTTCCCAAGAATCATTAACATATATGCTTAAGTTTAATTTGCTGTTTTTAGGTTTTGCATACAATTAAGGAGGTATAAACAAATTTAGAAAAGAAAGGACAAAGCTCTTATGTGAGCATTACACACATTTGATATGGTTGATAGAGTTCTTGATAGAGAGACGTGGCCAAAGCATTCATGAATATTTTAGGTCATAATAATAATTTCGTTTTCACAAACCCAGAAAACAAAAGATTCAGGCGTGGTGAATATATAATGAGAATATCCTTGAATTAGGGGGAGACCCAGTACGTGAAAACGAAATCAAAACCCCATTCTCTCACATCATTTTTATTTTTCATGCAATTTCATGTACCTAGATAGGTGGCACGATCATTTTCTTTTGTATTTCTCACAGCACGCACACTTAGTCTCCAAAATATCCTCTAATCTATTAGAAAATTTCTTAACGAAACTAGAAAGTCTTTACCAATGGTTTTCCCAGTTATTGCATACGAACTTATAAATAAAAACGTTAATTAACATGAAACTAATTAAGATTGTATTTTTTTTTATCCCGGATGGTATAATAGTACGTACCTACCTTCCAATCTTACATGTATATACTCGTTTTTACATTATCTACTATATATGTATGAGGAAATTAACTATATATCTTAGTTAGGTTGAATTCAAGGATCACCAGGTGACTTCATGTTGCATTGTAATCTAATTGGAAGGTAGAAGTTTCTGGAGCCACGTCGTTAATTACAGTGTTTTGTAAGCTAGGTACGGCGGTTTGATTATTAATTATAGAAAATTACTTAATGGTATTAGACCACATTTAAATTAACTAAAAACTCAATTTTCATATTTTTATACAAATAATGACATAAATACAAGCCCAAAGAATAAGTAGAATAAAACTTAATAATTAATCAATGTAAAAGTATCTAAAATACCTTTATTTTCATAAAAATTAACAAATGTCACTCTTAGATCTAACAAATTTCTATCTCCTAATTTTTTTAGTTTTTCCGATAAATTTAACTTTTCCGGTCAAACCACCGGCAATTTGGAGGTGAGCTAATATATAAAGTTGTTTCTTATGTCATGAGCTTTCATTTAAGTACCATATTACATATGTTTTTAGAAATTTTGAAATTTCGAATTTTGCTCACCAAATACCACAGTAGTAGTTAGTTTCTCAGTTGACAATAGCAGCTAGATTTATAGTTGACAGTAGCAAGTATTTTCCAAGTCAACAGTAACATGTGTCTTCCAAGTCGACAGTAGCAACTACTTTTTAATTCGATAGTAGCAGTTGGTTTTTATAATCGACAGTAGCAGTTAGTTTTTATAATCGACAGTAGCAGTTAGTTTTTATAATCGACAATAGCAGATAATCTCTCTATTGATGGTAGCAAACACTATGGGTCAAAGAGGGGTAAAAAAGTAAAATATTTTATGACATGTGACAACTTATCATCATTTGGTCTTTATTTATAAATTTTGATTCTTATTTGTTTTATCAAATTAAGTAGTGAGTTATTTATAAACTAAATTATTATCTGATACTTTTAAGTAATTTGTTATTTAAAAACTCTCTCTGGCATACATCAGGGTTTTACAGACAAAAGAAAGGGAGCACTTGAAATGCACTATAGGATGTGTGTGAGATTTTGGCAGGAATTTACTCCGCGCACAACAGATTTTTCCTAGAATTTAGAGTTATTTAAACATTATGTTTGGGTTGTGGATTAGAGCATCTGAGCATGCCTTTGAATGTTAGTCGTTCAAAAACATGCATACGTTTGATCTAAAAAAAACATGCATACCGCATACGTCCTTATATTTCACAGTACGGAGGTTCATATTTGATGAACCTGCTAAATAACTTTGGACCCCAAAAGAAAGGAAAATGGAGTGTAAATTATTACTGCGTCAAGTTATGACTAGTCATTAGACAAACTTTAATCTAACTTAGTCTCTAATTATTTACTTCATATACTCATATACAATCCATATACTTTGAGTTGAATTGCAAAGATACCGACAAACAGTAATCATCTTATAATGATTCATGTTAATTTTGGACAGACATAAGGGAAAATAGAGGTACAGTAACTTTGAAGTAAAAGGAAGTAATTAGTGCTTGGTGGGCTTTCCACGCAAGTTTCATAGCCATCCTACTTGGCTAGTTAGCTCATCAACATATCTGGTCTCCTTGGCTTTCAATTCAAGACTATGGTTCAAGATTATGTCAATAATTCTAATGATCGTTAATGAAGAAACTTCTTTGTGATCGATAGTAGTTAGCTAAGTTATATGAATGGTGGCCGCAGTCGTTAAGGCGTCTTAATTATATGTATAAGTTTAAGGGGAAATGACCAAATGGACAAAAACACCCTAAAACTCGGCCAATTCAATTTTGTGTGCCCATTTTAATGTTAATTACAAAAATACCAACTTTACTCTTTTTTTAATGGTCGTCGACGCAACACGAGCTGCAAGCCGCGTCGCTAAGGACAAAGCACTGGGAGGTGCTGCCAAAGGTAGAGAACATTGGCTCCGGACGAACCACTTCAACACTTGCAGCTTTCGCTGTTCCAAGTCGTTGGAGTCTCGCCACCCATCCAAGGCTGTATTCTCTAACTTCTTAAATTAAATTACAGCCTTGTCGTGCTCTAGATCTACAAATTTATAAATTACGAATCTGATTTTGTGTGGTCTGGTGATTTGGCTCCACGATTCAACACATAGTGCAGTTGTTTGTTTTGTTTATGTCAATTTTAGGATGAACGTACTTGAGGCAGATAATGGTCAGAATAGTGGAATTTGGTTAAAGTTGCAGGTATTCCATAAAGTCAGCATTTCTGATGTATTAATGGTAGTCAGTAATATAATTACTGACAGGCAGTAACATAATTACTGAAGTTATTATGGGTCAATAACATAATTACTGGAGTTATTGGGCATCAGTACTTTATTATTATGAGTTACTGAGTGTTTGTAACATGAATACTAGGATTCAGTAATTTACTATTATGAGTTACTGGGAGTTAGTAACATAATTATTGGGTGTTAGTAATTTATTCCGGCGACTGGTGACTGGAGTTCGGTGATCGGAGCTCGGAGTCCGGCAAAGTTTTCGGTAAATTGATCTCTCTCATCAACTTTATTTCTCTATAAGTATTTAGATAGATGAGGGTAAAATAGTCTAAAAATATACAAGTTCATAGTTTTTGTATTCAATGTTCTAAATATCGGGATATATCGGCGATATATCTCTGCTTTTTATAAAACGATACGATAAGTCATTTATATCGGTCAACCCGATAAATCAAGTCAAAAAGCGATATATCAATACTTTTTTTTAAACCATGTCGTTTTGAAAAAAAAAATTAAAATAAAGGAAAGAGTCATTAATAACATTCAATGACAAGTGAGTTTATGATGAATAATCAACTCAATTTATCTTTTAGGCACTTATTTTGATTAATTAAAATTATTTATGTATTTTAATTGTAAAAAAAATCAAATGTTTTTCTTTTATGAAGTTTATTGGTACATTTTGAACTATAAGTTTTAATTTCTCAATTTCATTTGGTATATTTTGAAGTATATGTTAATAAATATATTAAATTTAATTTAAAATTAGCAAAAATAATAAATCCTATATAATCCAATATATCTCGTTATATTCCCGTTATATCTTTATTTTACAAAACTGATACGATGCCGATAACCGCTATTTAGACCATTATTTGTATTATTTGGTCAAATAATTGTTAATACTCTTAGAGTGAATGGTTATATTTTGAGTTTTATCATTCAAATGGTCAATAAAGGGCCCAAATTTGTATGAATTTGTCATTTTTTCCCAAGTTTAAAAACGAATTAGAAAGTTGTATTAACAATCAACCTTCATATGCATTCATGAATAAAAATCGCAAGTGTTGTTTCTGCGAGCCAACCTTTAATGCGCGGGGGAGCTAGTGAGCTACTGTAGTATTACTTACGGTAAAACTTAGAAGAATCGTGCCAGTCGAGATGCATGGTAATAAAAGAATATAGATGATATAAGATAGCATTGTGTAGTTGCACGCCATGCATGCGACAATTCCCGTGTTAATTCATCCGTGACCTAACTCGGTTGCTCTTTTGCGACTTATTCCCTCAGCTAGCTAGCGTTGATCTTTCTGGTGTTAGCTACCGGTCTATGTTAGTTTTAGTAGAGTGATAGATCGAGGTTCCTATTTTTAAGTCCGATGACTCCAATCGATATTACTTAATACTTATCATCCAATTGTGTTGATATGTATCTCTCGATCTTCTTTGTTCGGCTTGTGTCATTGTGTCAATTACTCTAGCTAGCTTAATCATACATGCAATTCAATTAGTTTGACAAAGTAATCCCTAGCCTACTTATAAGTATAGTCGTATGCGTAGAGTAGTTGAATACATATATAAATCGAGTTCGTCGAGGTACTTGATTTGAAATATTAGAGAGGAAGGTTTGGGAGAGCAATGATGGAGAAATGTGAGTTTAGAATCAAATATTTGCAGTTTGAAGAAGAGAGGGAATGATGCAGAAGTGTATGGAGTCATGAATAAATCTTATGGAGATGTAGCTGGCAGAGCCCCCCATTATGACCACAATCCCACCTCTTTGTGCTGCACGCGCATCACACCAAACTCAACACACTATCTAGTATCTATCTCGATCTAAACCCACAAGGCCTCCCTCTCACTCTTTCTGCTGCACGCAACCTCAGTATTTATCCATCTTTCTTATTCTGTTTGGCTTAAGACATACCTCACCTTCACCCAATGGTCAATCACTTTGTTTCGATTTAAATTCAACTCATTCAAGTATTTCCTTAAAAGTCTCAACCAAGCCAAAACCCCCCATCAACAAAAAGTCCCTCCCATCACCTTTTACAAGAGCCCAAAGTTGATGTGTCCAAAATCTTCCTCCGGCTTTCAACTAAGGTTTGATTCATTCTTTGAAAAACATGGTGAGTTCAAGTGATAAAAAGATGTGTTGATATGGTTTATTGGTACAGTATACACAGGTAAATCATATTATATTACGCACATAAGCTCCAATAGTGCGTGTGCAAGTCACGTACGCTGGTAGTCGCTTTTTTAGCTGATTTGTTCTTGCGATTTCTGTTACTGCTAATATGCTGCTGAGATTGTGACTCCGATCTCGCTATTTTTCTTCAAAATCTTATATCAACAAACTACAAAATCATGCTTAGCAACACTTCCAACCACACTTTACTAGTATTTAACATGCATTTAAAAAGACTTAACTCATAATCCTTACATGGTCCCACTAATGACTAAACCCACCTTTAATTTAAACCCTATAAATCTGACCACATTCTCTTCTATAGGTTCTCCCCAACCCCAACGCCAACCCAAACCAAATCAATGAAATCATATGCATTTGCATGCATCATCTCCAACCCTATATATATATATATATATAATTGGTCCCACTCAATTTTGCCCTGTGCACCCTGTGCACCCTCCGACAACCACCATGAACGACCCCGCAAGCCTATACACATCATCTACCATGTATCCCAACTCCATGGCACACTCGGTCCATCCTTGTCTTGGCCCTCATTGTATTCCAATCTCAAGACATATTATGTCCCACCAAACCATCCGTTTGGAACAACAATGCCGGTAACTCTTTTTAGTCATCGATTTTATTCACTAGATGATAGTCCAGAAATTCTGTTACTAGATATATGAACGATAAGCTGATCGTTGAAATGTCTCAAATTAAATGATGTCAAAGTAACCGAAGAGTTTAAAAAATCAATCATCTTATATATAAAGAGTGCAATAACAGGCTGAGACTATTTCACATGAGCCCATTTAGGGATTAATCTCATTCCAGAGATATTACCTTCGACTGTGGGAATGCCTTGCAACTCCGGTTGTGAACTTCTCTCCGCTCGCGTACTTGAGTGCCCATAAGCATTGAAGGTCCCAAAAGGGACAAGTCTTTGCCGTGAATTAAAAAAAAAATAAAGAGTGCCTAACTCCTTTCTTATTAATCAAATTTAGTAAGCAGTATAATTTCAGCCGGATGACAATCATATTAGTCTATAAATAGATAAATTGGTTGTTGAAATGCCAATAACGATAGTAAAGTAACCAGACGAGCTAAGAAAGTTGTCTTACAGAGAATGCAAACCTCCTAATTTCTTGTTAATCAAGCAAAATTGATAACTGTAGTAGTCTCCGCCGGACGACAATTGTATTGGTGGGAGTGGAATAGATAAATCATGGAATGGAAAAGGGAGCTAGGGTTTAGCCGCCATGTCATTGTCATGCTTTTCACTCGAGCATTTTCGCAAACACTTCGGCGTACTAAGATTGTGTTGAGAACAGTGTGCGCGCGCGTGTTTTTTCTGAAGCACTGAGGAGCATCCGTGAATGCCACTGTACCACGCGCGCAGAAATATTGCCTATATGAATGGAACCCACCATGTCTGAGAGAGTAGTGTTTCTAATAGTGACTCAGTGCACAGCTGAAAGCAGCATAAGTAAAAAAATGTAAGATATCTAAGTTTTTGGTTCTAATGTTTCATGATGATATAGAACGATAATCTGAAAATAAATAAGAATGCAGACACGTGTACAAATAAAATATAATATATCTATAATCAAGCACGGAGTTACAATCTTTGTGAACTTCTCTGATTCTATCTCCGTATATGACTTGGTTCAAGGGTGACATGCACTTGATCTTGAGAATTTGAGTTTAGATTTGATGAAGAACGAGCGATTTGGTAGCTTGATGATTCTTCGTAGACTTGAGTTTGAATTTGGATTTGATGAAGAACGAGCGATTTGGTAGCTTGATGATTCTTCGTGGACTTGAGTTTGGATTTGGATTTGATGAAGAACGAGCGATTTGGTAGCTTGATGATTCTTCGTGGACTTGGGTTTGAATTTGAATTTGATGAAGAACGAGCGATTTGGTAGCTTGATGGTTCTTCGTGGACTTGAGTTTGGATTTGTATTTGATGAAGAACAAGCGATTTAGTAGCTTGATGATTCTTCGTGGACTTGAGAGAATTTAGGATTTCTCGAGAGTGATCTTGCTAAAGTGATTTTCTCTTTTCTTCTCAAGTCCTCTCTCTTCATGTTGAAGGGGGGTATTTATAGTGTCAAGTTTTCTATTTTGTAGAATATTTTAATGACACTAAAATAATAAATTCTTTAATTGTATAATTAAATCAATATGTATTTTCCGATTAATTTAAAATTAGTTATTCTCATAACTAAATTAAACAGAAAATAATTGACTTAATTATATCTGTTAAGGAATTTATTAATTTAATCAAATGTCCGATTACCATTTCGAACTGTCAATGACATTCGATTTTTCGATTTACGTCGGAATCACGTAGCTTCGATTACGATCATCTGTTTATGTGCTGACATGAGTTTTATTCAGTTCCGCACTAATTTTGTTGATTTTTGGCCACGTGTGCAATT
Source organism: Argentina anserina (assembly GCF_933775445.1). Classification (NCBI taxonomy): domain Eukaryota; kingdom Viridiplantae; phylum Streptophyta; class Magnoliopsida; order Rosales; family Rosaceae; genus Argentina; species Argentina anserina. The sequence goes on along the minus strand of NC_065875.1, from coordinate 14,982,609 downwards.
TTGTCGAGCTCTTGATCGATTTAATTATTTAACAAAAATAATTTATGTCATTAAATTTCATGTGTCTACATATGAACTTGTTGATGAGTTTTCACTCTCAAGCTAGCTTTGATTCCTTGTGTAAATGGAAATTAAGCACTTGTAGAACATTGATGTGTGTGGTCTGATCCCGATAAGACCTTCTATGACTTTTCTTCTTTCATAATCAATATGTCTTGCCACTTAACCCAATAGGACATACGGGTAGCATGTTTTTCTCATGTATCTAAGCTAGCTACATTACTGAATCAAATTTCTAACCATATATTTCTCTCTAGCTAATAGGTAAGACTTACACGAAATGCATGTATACAACCAACTCTCCAATCTTGATCAGTGAGTACTACAATAATGCACATTGTATCTACATGGAAATTGATCTTGTTTTTGCACAATATATCAACCTATCACTAGAAATATATTTCATAAATGCCTGAGCTATTGTTTTTTTTTTGGAGTTAGTGTAACCCAAAGTCTTCTTAGGGCCAATCTTAATCCTCTGGTGAATGGTGCTTCAACTATGCATTACAATATAGTATGGCCATTTTACCAGCTTCGTGGGATGCTTCAATTATGCAGTATGACCGGCCACTTTACAGTTTCGTCAATCATCGAGTATTTCTACTTGACGCCCAACCACTAGACTTTGCCGGGGGGGGGGGGGGGGGGGGGGGGGGGGGTTAGAAGGGCTAGGAACATATGTAATTCTTGATAAGCCAACTCTTTCCGTTTAAATAAAAAAAAACAAAAAAAGGACAACACTCAAGTAGTTTAATTGAAAAGTTGTCACTAATGTAAAGTTTCTTCTCTTTCAAATAAAAATGTACTAGTTAAATCTCAATTATTCACCCAGGGCCATTTTATATTGTGAAGTGTGGAGAGACTATACGAAATCTGCAAATAACAAGTCAACCACATGTTAGAGGGCGAGTTAGAGGAACCTTGATGATTAATAGAGCTTCCAAAAGGACAATCAAATTCCCAAGTGGTGGACATGCATGCTTAGCCTAACTAAGCCTTTCATATACTAGTAAAGAAATCAGTATTATCAAGTTGTTGGCATTTCATCAAGGTTTATCCTAGGTTAGTCTCTTAACTCATGAATCATGACCTTCAAGGCCCTAGCGAGCCAAAAAAGGAAAAAGAATTATGTGTGTAACACTCCAAATTACACCTCGTCAGCTTAAACACGTCACAGTGTTGCAAGTCAATAAAACATAAATCGGAAACTTAATTTACATCTTAAAGAAACACAAGACATTTTGTATAAGAAAATTTTCGAGTAACATAACAAAATCTTAAAATAATTATATTCTCTCTCTCTCTCTATCTCTCTCTCTCTCTCTCTCTCTACACGGCGGTAGCTTGCACCTTCTTAGTCACAACCTCTCGCCGCTTCCATCATGGCTTCACAGCCTCCCTCTCATTTCCATCTCAGTTGCAATCTCATTTGATCTGCTCATATCCTTTTTCTTGTCATGGCATCCATTGATGCCATCATTGCCATGACAGCAAGTTTTGTCCGGACTCTCGCTCTTGCATCAGAAAAGAGTGGTGGTCCTGCTACAAATCTGGGAAGCTTGGGGGCTACTCTGTTTGCCGAGCAAATAAGTTTTTCCTTCTTGTTCGTCCTCAGACACGGCGTACTATAGATCCGATGGCTTTCTTCAAGCATTTTCATTGTACATGACTCGTTTCTAGAGCTTTGGGACCTACATAGCCGTCTATTGCCTCGATTAAGACGAAGAAGGGTGGGAGACTTTTGGGTAGCAAGAACAAAGCCTCCAAGCCAAGAAAGAAGCCGGGTCATTCGGCTCCATGTGTGAAGCTACCTCTGGGCTCTAATGGAAAGGAGATTTTCCCTGGTAAGGGCAAGGGGATCGTGTGGATTTTTGGCGCATCACTTGAACTATTCCGACTGGTAGATCCTTCCGTTTAATCTGGGTATTATGTGTCGTACACCAATTGCGGTCTTATATCATAAAATGAAGTACCACATGAGTGGATATATAGGAATCAAAATCTACCAAATTATTTGCTATAAGGGTCTATAATGAGGATTACTTGTCGTAGATTGCATTGTACCGGGTGATCTTAGATTACTACTTGATGTCGTAGGGCAATATAATTCATGATATATGTAGCCTTCAGGGCCTTGGTTATGGTAACTATTTTTTCTCAAAAAAAAAAAGCTATAAAAGAAAGTAACTTCAACTAAGTTCTGAAGACGACGAACAAGAAAATAAGATTTACAACAACGGTTTAGTGAACCTGAACTACACACCCTGCTCCATCCTCCACTATCCAATGGTATCCACTTTATGTAATGCCCCAAACTACACCTCACCATAATACGGTACAGTGTCGCGAGTCAATAAAACATAAACCAGAAACCTGATTTATATTTAAAAGTAACGCAAGGCATTTTGTAAAAGAAAATTTTCAATTAACACAACGAAAACTTAAAATAATTTTGAGAGAAAATTATTATTCTTAAATTACATTTTTCCGTCCAGAACTTGATATAACTGATATTCTAGAATAATGAACTGAAAAAAGGAATAGCAACAAAACTAAATAAGAAACTAACTTCAACTAAGTTCTGAAGACTACAAACAAAAATATAAAATTTGCAACAAAAAACTGAAAAACGGTTTAACGAACCTGAACCACACACCCTACTTCATCCTCCACTATCTCGTACCAGTGCAAGTACCTACAGACACACCGATGTAGGGTTTCTCGATTAGCTTTGAACACATTGCTTGGCATGCTGGTGTAAAACCAATTTAAAGGAAGAATGAATGACAATTTGTAATAAACATCTTGACTCGAGAATTTGTCACATAGTAATTATACAAAATTACTATGGATACCCATTTCCATTCTACCATTTCACCACAAAGGTAGATAAGCAAGGAAGATGTATGTATATATAAGAAATATATTAACTTCCTAGACCTGATCATGGCCTCACTAACAATTAAATTAAACTTCATTACTAAACCTTATGTTCCCTTTTTCTCTTACTAAAATTCAATTCATTTTGTACCCATAAATATACTATGGGCACCCAAAACATATACTGACTTCATCTTATCTTTCGTGCCAATATCAGTACACACTTGCACAATTCGACATGAAATTATCCTCAATTCCCTTTCCATGTTTTCTCACAGCAACATGCATGTTGTACAATACACAAGTGTTCTCATGTCTAATATATCTTCTAACACATAAACAAAAAATATACGTCAATTTAACTTGGCAAAAGATACAACCAGAAAGCTTCCAATATATATAATCCAATTTCAGCCATTGTTATACCAGCCATATCAATTCGACAGAAACAATGACCAAAGAGCTTCCTGCGTACAATCACTTCCAAACATGAAGCCACCAAGCAAGTAGTACAGGGAAATCAACTCCACAAAATTCTCTAGCGTAGGAATTCCATTTCAGAAACAATATCACAGCACCACCACAATTTAATCCAATCTGACTCTGAATTGCCAAAGCTGCAATTTACCCTTAAATTTGAAGAGTTCGTAGCCTAATTTCAATTCCCCCAATAGCATAAGCTTTCTCAGGAACTCAAGGCAGCATAATCCATTAAGTTGAAGTTGGGTGTTCAACTCAACCCAAATAGCTCCTAGTTGACTCAATCTTCCACCACAAAATGCGAAGAAGCACTACACCAATCATAGCCTTTAGAGACAGATTCTAGAGACATATTGTAAAAACTGTCTCTACTGCTTTTCATTAGCAACAGTTTTTATTGTGTGTCTCTAATAATAATAGAGATGAACTAAATTCTATCTCTAATACTGATAGTGACGGATGTAATCCCCACTACATGATTAGGCGCCAAACTAAAATTTTGGAGGTAAAAATTTTTCAAGCCCCGGGTATCTTTGGCACCAGTTTATCAAAATTTTACCAATAGTGACAGATAAGTTTGTTTCAATTTTTTTCTGATAAGAGATAAGCCTTTTTTTTAATGTGTTTTTAACAATAAAAAAATAGAAAAGAGAAATAAAACACCTATATTTTTCAGTCTCTTTTACTTGACGTTAGTTTTTGTGAAAAAGCATGCCTGCAACTGCTAACTTCTCCTTCCTCCAATGGTGATTATGAGATTGGAGCTAAAGGAGAAGACATCCAGACAAATTTAATTGAGTATGTATCTTCTCCTCCTTCTTAATTAGGCTTAATTGAATTCTATACTGTAATACTGTATGTGGTTTGGAGTCTACTATCTTTGTTCGCATCCCCTTTTTATGTTTGTGGTTAAAACAATGGCTTAAAAGTGAATGTGCATCTCTTGGGACACCATATCCGCTATAGTACATATTTATATCGCCTCTTTGAGAGCATCCTTGAACCACCGTTTCATGCATTCCGATACAACCTCCTTCAACGGCGCCCGACTCTTCTCTCTCTGCGAGCTGCTCGAAGTCTCCATCTCCTTGCTCCCGAAACCGTTTTCCTCTTTCACCCAAAATCATCTTCGTTTGTCTCCCAAATCATGCTGCTGCAACCCAATCCCTGTCGCTCACTCTTCCTTTCTCATCTTCTTCAACGGCGTCACGAGGAGCTCAAAAATCCCAAACCCCCAAACCCTCGCCGATGTTGATTCCGGCGAGAAAGAGGATATAAAGAGGGATAGGATTACTGATGGGTATGGGGCTTGCTTCTAATTGTCATCTTTCCTTGAATTTTTTTTTTAACTTGATTAGATCGCCCTTAAATAGATTTATGTTTCTTCATTCTTTTCAAGTTCAGTTGTTATGGTTTAATTCTATTATTATACAATGTCATGTGCATGTAGAGCGTAAGAGAGAAATCATAGCTATTTACAGTGATTAAATGTATCATGTGCAGGTAGTTGTAAGAGAGAGAGTGCTACCCCCGAGAGTTATTGTTGAGGAAACATCTTCTTGAAAGCTCACAGAGGTTAGTTCTTTGTTCTGGTTAGTTTATTGCTCTTTGATGGTCTAATTTGTCAAATGCAATTGGGTGCTTGAGTATTGAAACCAAGAGTACAATTTTGTCTAATTTTGGTGTTGTGCCAAACAAACACTGCACACTGAAAAGTTCTTTGCCAAGTTGTTTTCTAGAATACATGAATCAGTCATTACCTGATACGGTCAGTTATATCTTTATGTATCCATGTGTATGTTTGGTGGTGTTTGGATTTTGTTGGTGCTAGTAAGACATAGAAGTCTAATACATCTTGTATTATATTTCTATGGAACTTTACACTTCTATATAATACTATTGGTGTCATAATTTGCTTGTTTTCTAGATGACCTCTGTTACATTTGTAGAGTTACGTGGTAGCATTTTGGTATTGTGTTGCTCTATTTGACAGATTATAGTGATTATTATTTCTTTTTGTATTAAGTAGCGCTCTTTTGTTTTTTTTTCTTTTTTCTTTTATGAATGTTTAGAACCACATTTCGTATGATGCTTCTTTTTTGTGTCTGTTTCTAAATTTTAAGTAAAAGATAGTTCTTGGCAGTATAGACAAAAGCTGGGTTCATCTGGATCGCCACAGTCCAGAATACATTGCTGATTTGAAAGTGTTTTTAGATAATGCACCCAAAAGTGTCCCTGACAATGAGATAATTTGTCCATGTATAAAATGTAAAAATCGGGACAGATTTGATAGAAGAATTGTTGAGGAGCATCTTGTTGTGAAAGGAATGTGGCCCTACTATATAAATACTAGGTGGAAGCATCATGGAGAATCTTATGTTGAATATATGGATCAGGTGGGATTACAGAATGATAGAGGAGCAGAGATAACTGGCATGCAAGAGTTCCTTAATGAAACCTTTGTGTAGCCAACAATTGGAGAAAATATTGGGTCATCAAGTGAACCACATATATTTGAGGGACCGACACCTGGGTCTGAAAAGTATTTTAAGTTACTTGAAGAGGCAAATAAAGAGGTGTACCCTGGATGTAAAAAGTTTAAGAAGTTGGAGGTTGTTGTGAGATTGTACCAAATAAAGTGTTTAGGGGGTGTGAGTGACAACATTTTCTCTATGTTTTTGGATTTCATTAAAGAATTGTTGCCTGAAGGGGAGTGTTTGCCAGATTCTTCTTATTACACCAAGAAGCTCATAACTGATCTGGGTCTCACATATGAGAAGATTGATGCTTGTCCTAATGATTGTATGTTGTTCTACAAAGGTACGGATGCTGCGCTGCAAGTTTGCAAACATTGTGGTGCCTCAGGATATAAGCTGGAAGGACCTGAAAGTTCTAAGGAAGTCTTAGCTAAGGTTCTTCGTTATTTTCCCTTGAAACCAAGACTGCAGAGGTTGTATATGTCCAAACATACTGCCTCACATATGAGATGGCATGCAACCGAATGTCCCAAGGATGAATTCATGAGGCACCCATCAGATTCTCCTGCTTGGAAGCATTTGGATTCTTTGTACCCTGAATTTGGGTCTGAGAGCCGCAATGTACGGTTAGAGTTGGCGAGCGATGGATTTAATCCATTTGGAAATATGTCTACTGGTTATAGCACTTGGCATGTTGTTCTTTCAGTCTATCATCTCCCTCCATGGATGTGTATGAAGCAGTCCAATTTAATTTTGTCAATGCTGATTCCAGGACCTCGAGCGCCCGGAAATGATATCCATGTATATTTAGAACCTTTAATTGATGAGTTGAAGGAGTTGTGGGAGGCTGGTACTACCACTTATGATGTGTCAAGTAATGAAAGGTTCACAATGAAGGCTGCTTTATTATGGACCATAAATGATTTTCCCGCATATGGAAATCTCTCAGGATGGAGTACGAAGGGGTTTAAAGCATGTCCTCACTGTATGCACAACACAGATTCACATACCTTGAAATGCAGTTGTAAGCTTTGCTTTTTAGGTAATCGGAGATTTCTGCCTGGTGACCATAGATTTCGAAGATTAAAAGCAGCATTCAATGGGCAACGTGAGGATCGTGTTGCACCGAAACAATTGATTGGAATGCAATGTTTGGCAGAATTGTCAAATTTGTCATTTAAAGTTGGGAAACCTGTGAAACTTGCTGTTGGACGAAAAAGAAAATGACGTTCAGTTAATTCAAGAAACAGTGGCCACGAAAACACAAACACTACTCAATGGAAGAGAAAGAGCAAATTTTTTGAGTTACCATATTGGAAAAATCTATTGATACGACACAACCTAGATGTGATGCACATAGAGAAGAACATTTGTGATAGCATCCTATCGACACTACTGGCCATCAATGGGAAGACAAAGGATGGAATTAAGGCTCGTGCTGACCTTGAGCTGATGAATATAAGAAAGAAACAAGCTTTGAATTGTTTTAATATTCAAGCTTCTTTCCTGTGTTTAACCTGAAGGTATTTGGGCACGCTAAAAAGGTACGTACGAAATACAAATCATCCTGAGGGATGTATCGTAGAGGGATATATCATTGATGAAGCTTTAGCATTCTGCTCAATGTACCTTGAAGATATTGAGACTCGACGCAATCGAGAAGCTAGAAATGCATATTCTAATGGTCGTTGTGTCGATGGGGGGCTAAGTATTTTTGCCTCATTGGGACATTCCAAAGGCAAAAAGAAACAGATCAGGCTAAATCAAAAACATTAGGAGCAATGTCACAGAGCTATCTTGTTCAATTGCAAAGAATGTCAGTCGTTCCTACAGTAAGTTGCCTTCTGAATTTGCTTATATTCTGAATTGCTGCTTGCTCAAGAACCCTTTAATTTACATCCTAGTTGTTCTTTTTGTTTATTAACAGAGAATGTCTTGATGAAGTAAAACAAAACAATCGACGTAAGCCAATGAGAGAGCTGGAGAATATAAGAAACAAGATCTTTCCAACTTGGTTTAAGAAGCGAGTACGCCTTTACTTTAATAACTTATCTTTAATGTTGGTTGCTTTGGGTTGTTTTATTTCAAAATTTTTATATTCATTATCAATATTTATGATTATTTTAGGTAAACGATTTGTATGAAGCCAAAGATCCTTTGATATCAGAAGATTTGCGTTGGTTAGCAAATGGCCCTATGAAAACCGTCACTAGATATAAGAATCATATTGTTAATGGATTCAGATTCAGAGTGAAGTCTGTTGACGACAATAAGAAGAATCAAAATTGTGGTGTCTTCTACACAGCTGCCACTCCTTGTTATTCTAGTGCAAGAGATTCCAATCCACATCTTAGTAATGTCGATTATTATGGTATCATTAAGGATATATATGAACTGCATTATGGCGGTCATGTTGAAGATGATGATGTGGGTCGTAACGTAGTGTTATTTAACTGTGAATGGGTTGATAGCACTAGAGAAAGAGGAAAAAAGATCGATCAATATGGTTTTATATTGGTGAATTTTAATGAAGTATTGCACACGGAGGACACGTTTGTATTAGCTTCATCAGCAATACAAGCTTTTTACGTGAAGGATCCAGTTGACCCAAATTGGCATGTTGCAGTTGTCACGCAGCCTAGAGACTTTTATGATGTAGTTGCTGAAAATGGTGTCTCTGTAAATATCGAAAACCCATTAAGTGCTACTGATCATTATGCAATACCAGATCTTGATGACCGATTTATGGATACCGAGGATTTTGATACTAGACTGGACGTTGACGGGACTCATGTAAATGAGTCTTTACCTATTCCTTCAGACATGGTGCAGCTTGAAACAGATGAGGAGCTTGACAATGATGATGATGATTTTTCTACTGAGGATGAAAATGACCTTTATGACGACTTAGAATACTAAACAGTGTTTCTAAGTTGAACATCTTTTCTTTATAGTTATTCCTTTTTATTGCTTTCTGATATGAGCAAAAGAAAAGAGAACTTTATCTACCAATATAACTTTTCTATATGTTATAATTTCATTATTATCTTTCTGTTGTTATTTGTGTGTTTTGTTATCTAATTAAATGTGTGCATTTTGTTTTTTATTTTTATAATTCTGCATGTAATCTCTATGTGAGATCAAACAAACTTTGTTAAGTGATACATGTTCAATGGTATACGTATTAATTACTAATTTTGTAGATGAGTTTGGGAGATAGTTCATCGGAAGCTGATTTAGAAGGACTAAGTGATGTTGTTAATGGCACAGGTTTGTTGTAAATGTTTTTTAAGGTGTTATTAAATTTACTGATATACGTAACATTTTATACTGAATAGAATCATTATGATGTGTCTTGTAGGTAGCACTACTAATGTACGTGGAAAAGGAACGTGCACCTGGATGGACAACAACATAAAAGAAACTCTCGAATTCAATGAAAAGGGTGTTAGTGTTGGCTCTAATGATGGCAGATTTGCTCGGTACTTGGGTGGGTTAGCTCGAGACAAGAACATTATTCCGCTGGTCGAAAACACTTGGCAGAAAGTTCTCTCAGATGCTGAAAAGGATACTTTGTGGGGCAGGATACATGTATGACTAGTTATTGTACTATTTAATTTCAATACACAATTTGATGCTGCTTCACTAACATACCGTGGGTGTAGGCAACTATCGAATGGAAACCTGAAGATCTTCCTTGTATGCCTCTCATAAAGTTCAACATAATGGAGAGAGTCGCTAGATCCTGGAGGAGTTACAAAAACAGACTTAAGACAAAGTATTATAAGAACAAGATTGGCACAAGGGAACGTTGGGTGTGTGGGGATAAAGATGTAGATGCAAGTCAATGGCGTGAAATGGTCAGGCATTGGGATAAAGAAAAGACAAGAGTAAATGTTCCTCTGCAGGTTTTTGTTTTGTGTTTTTAAATTAATTGTGATGTTGTTCTCTTTTGAATAAAGGGAATTTCTGAGAAGAATTCTACACATCGAAAAGGACAAAAATATAATTTGATGACCTTTTGAGTAACAGGTATTTTGTGGATTTGTATCTATGAATATTTGCTACCTATTTTCCTTGCAGTAAACTATCAGTTCTAGTTGTCCGAAAATTAAACTATGAAGTTTGCTACCTATTTTCCTTTGTGTAAACTCTCTTTTCTGTTGCCTAAGAAATTAATTTTTATAATATAATTTGTTTATAACGCATATAAAACTGATATATAATAAAACAATTTGTAAAAATCAAAATCAAAATCAAAATATTTACGAATATAAAAATGTAATGTTAATTATATATATCAATGTTAGGGACAGTTAATCATCCATCTCTATAAGTAATAGAGACACTTTTAATTGTCATTGGTATTTATTGTCCATGTGGCATGAAAATGTAATAGTGATGAAACTTATTATCAAAGTGTCTCTAATAGGTTTTAGAAACGGAACAATTAGTGACAGAAGTTTATTTCATCACTCCTTCTATTAGAGACACAATTATGTATACTTTTGTCACTAATATATTTTGTAGAGACATTTTCTCATTGTCACTAATATATATAATTGGTGTAGTGAAGGTAGGATTCAAGCCGAGAGATCCAAATCTAGTCCCAACATCGAAAAACATGAAAAACCCAGAACTCAAATCCGTCAAAACTTCATCAATTCGATAGACTAAGAACATAAATCAGTGGTCGAAGACGTCGGAAAACACTACGAATTTGCCGGAAGGAAATCCAGAATAGTCGGTCTTCTCTTATTCGATTCTCTCTTCTCCGTTGGAGATAGGAAGAACCACGGCCGTAGGGAGAACGACAATGAGGTGGCGAACATGATGGGGCTGGTGCGCCTAGTGGAGCTGGCCTGATGACGGCAGAATGACGCCTGGTCTACGCGCGGGTGAAAGAGCAGAAGAAACAAGTCGAACACGATGGATTTTTGGGAAAAAATGCTTAATCCTGAAATTCAAAATCTCCCTGATATTTCTGATATATCATCCGATATCACTATTTAAAAAGTGATATATTTTAGGAGTAAATATTTTATTTTTTTCCTGTATCTGCGATTTTTCTTCGATAATATTAAATATTTCTAATATTTCTCTGATATTTATGATATATCCGATATATCTTTGATATTTTTGAGAAATATCTGAAAAGTTTAATTTAATTTTTTTAATCTCAACTTGAGGATGTCTCAGACTTTCGAAGATGAGTTTTTAATTAATTAATCACCTCGAGCCTCGAGAGATTCAAAAAAGAAAACTAGAAGAGCAGTCTCTCAATCGGCTAATTTTTAATTTTTCGTAAAAGAAATTTGGATCAGTAGTGAAGGTTCAAGTCTTAACTCTTAAGAGTCAAGCTATATCAGTGACAAGTGCTCTCCTTGATCTCGATGATGAAAATGACAACCTACTTCACTCGTCGTAAAAAAGGAAACTGATTTTAGAATTGATGTAAACAATGTATTATCTGATGAAGTTGGAGACCCAGAAAATGATTCTGATAATGCTAGTGTGTGGGGCAGCGTAGCAACTCCATATAGTTCAGATGATGATGGTGGTGGTGGTGGTAATGGTAATGGTGATGGTAGTGGTGGAAGTCGACAAGGTGGTGGAGATACAAGGTTTGAATATGGACAATCTTATGTAGGTGGGGGATTTTTGAGTAGTTTACATGTGAAAATAATTTTGATCATGCTACCCAAGATGAGGATCATGGATCTAGAGCAGGTGGTCATGGTGAGCAACAACAGAATAAGTGTGGGAGGAGGAGAAGATGAGTCATTGATGATGAAAGTATTCCATCTGATGTTACTTTAGTTGCCTTAAGTTTTGATTCTATATTGATAGAGCACAGAGCATAGTGGGACGTCAAACGAATCGCATGAGATCAAACTATCAATTTAGTTATCCTATTTACGATTATGATCAGTCTGGATAAGTATATGATCAATTATCAAGTTGGATTTATCCTTACTATCCACTTATTGGAGAAATTATCGGCAGCTTGAAAGAGATATATGTCTATCATGTTAACCATTACAATTCGTACTATATGGCTCGTATGTCTTGGGCAGAGTATTGTAGTTTTGTTGCAAACGTGAGTCTTTTCAAGCATATATAACATTTTCTGGTACTAGATAAAGTTAATAATTGTAAATGTTTGCATGTAATTTAATAATAAATAATTTCGAAATAGGAACGATATTATTTTTCCAATATCCCCGATATATCTAATATCTTACTTTAAAAAACGATATATCTACCGATACCGATATTTTGAACTTTGATCTCACCCATATTTACATATCCACAACCCACTTAATGATCAATTGATCAAAATCCTATGGCCCAGACGGCACCGTAATAACTTTCAAATTTTCCAATAATTTATTTCTATTCCAAACTTCGGAAAATCATATAAATAACTCAATAACCCAGAAAATTCCCTGAAAGTTCTACCGTAATAAATGGTAGTATTTTGAATTGGAAACTCTTTAATTATTTTATGTAAAGTTTGGTTGATTCCATGCTTCTGGAATTATAGAAATTGGTGAAGATTTTTAGACTCTGATGTGAAAATGGCTTTGTTAAGGTTGAGAAGTATTTAAGTTTTATGGATATAATTACAGAATAAGAGGTGGTGGAAGTTGAGCATACTTCTGTTCAGTTCAATTAAATTGGAGTGAAAAGAATTTGGTGGAACATGTTGGGTTATGTGAAAATAGTTTTGATTGTTCAATTGGAACCAAAGTTGGCTATTGTTGTAATGAGAGAAGAATTGGAAGGTGAAACATATGCTCATTTCAATTCGTATAATTGTATATGGGATTATAATCGTACATTTCAGCTTTGGTCAGTTTGGTTTGAAAAAAAATAAGGATTTGGTGTCCTTAGTAGTTTTGGGCACACCCAATATAATGTATGGCTGCTTTGGGTACTAATTAAATTTCCTTTTCATGAAGGAATTGTTGTAAGATCAAGTGTACGGTGTAAGCTATGAACTAGAATTATGCCCTTGAATACAGTGCATGACTGAAATTGTGCAAGTATGCTTCGGTGTTAAAATGGAGGATATGATGGCCATAAGTTTGACATGATTTTCATGTCCTTGTTGTACTATTCATTGAATATGAATATTGGTCGTATCTTATTATCAATTTGTATTCATTGAAAGCGTGTTTCCGCTTTGATTTGGTCAATGATGATTAATTCTCGGATTTGATGATTGATTAATCGTCGTGAGTATATACATTTGTAGTCAAGTTGTTAATGACTATTATGTTGGACTAGAGACTCCAGTTACCTAATGAACGGAAGTGGAAAGTTTGTGACTCACAAAGAACGAGGGAAAATATTAGAATCTAAGTAGGGGTTCATTATTTATCTCGATTAGAGCTTTCCATAATTTTATTTATAAAATGGTGCATGTTGTGGTTTGATTGTTTTAATACTTCATGTATCGACCGAATCGTGAGTGATTGTGATGGCTTGAGAGTGAGGGGGGCACTGATTTTCTTGGGTTCGATCCCCCAAATATCCGGAGGATTTAGTTACACCGGTTTGTGCGAGTTCTGATCTTATGAACGGACTTGAAACGTGTGTGTAGCTAGATAGTGGACGTTCTCGCTACGCTCACCTGTTTTATATGGATTTGAGGTAAAGTCGTATAGTGGGTCTATTGGACTGGCCATCAGGTGACATTCCGTTTTGGCTAGCCGTATTGAGAATCCATGCACCAATTCTTGAGTCAAGATGTTTATTACAGTTTGTCATTCATTCTTCCTTTAAATTGGTTTTACATTGGCATGCCAAACAATATTTTCAAAGCTAATCGAGAAACCATAAATCAGTGTGTCTGTAGGTACTGTGCACTAGTACGGGATCGTGGAGGATGGAGTATGGTGTGTGGTTCAGGTTCGTTAAATTGTTTCTTGGTTTTCATTGTAAATTTTATTTCTTTGTTCGTAATCTTTAGAACTTAATTAAAGCTAGTTTCTTATTTAGCTTTGTTGGTATTTCTTTCTTTCAGTTTATTATTTCAGAATATCAGTTATATCAAGTTCTAGACGGACAAATGTATTTTAAGAATAATGATTTTCATCTCAAAATTATTTTAAACTTTTGCTTTCTTAATCGGAAATTTTCTTTTACAAAATGCCTTTTTTTTTAAATGTAAATCAGGTTTCCAGTTTATGTTTTATCGATTTGCGGCACTGTGACGTACTTAAGCTGGTGAGATGAAGTTTAGAGCGTTACAATACATTTCATTTTCTAGATTTTCATTTACAATCGAATTAAAACCCGTCATACTCTTGGAAATGAAAAAGAAATTGTCCCAAACCCCAATCCTAGTGTATAAGGGAATGGCTCCCACAAAAAATAATTGAATGATATGACTCATCCTAGGTGTTAAAGATCTTGAAGCAAACAAGGCGTGTTATGAAGTTTTCAGTGGCTATTATGTCCCAAAGCCACATTTTGCTCCCACATGGTCACAAAAAAATATAGCACTCAAGTTGAGAAAATAGATAAGTTAGGCGGTCGTATCACTACCATGTGTTCAAATCGCCTATTTAGTACCCAACTCAAAGAGTAGATTCCATCACTAAGGTTTACATGCACTAATAATGTGCAAGTCCGCGTATGCTTATAAAGTTTTTACTCCGCTAATTTTTTGGAATATAAATTTTGGTAGTAATTTAATGAGTAATTATTTTGTGTACTCGGAACATCACGTGATATTATCATGTGATGTACTCAGCCAATTATATTACTCCATAGTGTAATAAACATGCATGCGGTGAAAGAGAAAAAAATTATTTAAATATGAGTACCCAATCAGTAACAAACACAGTAAAAAATAGACCAATAATATTAAAAAGATACGTCACGTAAACTATGTACGAGGTACATATAATAATTTTTCCTAATTTAAGTGGGCGGGAAGATATTCTAATCTCACCCAAGTGACCAGAAAGTACGATTCCGACCAAAATAACAAAGGTGACCAGCACAATATTACTCTAAAGTTTGTTTGGCACATACACAATATTCCAGTTCTCGAGCCCTTCGTCCAGACCAGACTGCAAGAGGACTCGAAGGATGGGAGGTGGAGTTAGAGAGAGAATAATGATATTTGAAATATACTAATCCGAAAACACGCCACATCATTCCTCTCATGCTTTCTTATTTTTCACAAAGCCTAGAAATCGAATCTCTCTCAATTGCTGCTAACCCCAGGCAAGCATGAAGCATCATTGATCTGCTGCGTGACTTGTTCCCTTTCATTCACTTGTTTTTTTGCTTCCTTGTCTTTGCCTCTCTGCTGTCGTATTCGCTTCCTTTTCAAAGCTCCATGATTCATAACAGAAGCAAAAGAGTTCTTCTTACGTATCAAAAAAAGAAAAAGAGTTCTTCTTATCCAATTTGGATGGCAGATCATGGTAAATTAGGGCTATGCTTTCCTAGTTCAGTGTATAGTTTTGCGTACGTATCTAAGGGCCGTATTAACTTCAATTTGTTTTGATATTAACTTTGGAGATGTAGTAAAGCATATCATGATGTTTTAAAAAAGTTGACAAAAATTTAACGATTTAAATCAGACAGATGAGAAATTCTCAGTTTGTTGAAAACTGGGTGGTTGAGCATATTCCCTTTAAATTATCGGCCTAGCAGCCTCTAACTAAAACTCTTCAAATATGTGATATGTTAATTTTAGTTAAGTGATGAAGTTATCGTAATAATATATTTGAGACAAATCATCGAGTCACGTATCCTAATTCTAAGAAGATTTACGCATAAAATTAAGAAAAACCATCGAACGACAAAATTAATGATGGAGTCACTGAAATGGCAGGGTAGGGCGGACTGGAGACCCTTAAGAGAAAGGGTAGTGGGGGGAGAGTTCCAAGAGAGATTCATGTAATTGAGAGACCCCATTCCCTAGAGGATATAGGATACAGAACTACCCAATGAAGCCATTGATAATAATTGTGACTTTGTGACTGTCTGAGTAAGCTAGCTAGATGGGGAGGATCAATCAGTAAGGCACTATAACTACACAGTCAGGCTGAGGCATGGAGATGAATGCAAGCAAGCATGGAGGCCATCATGTTCCCTCTGCTCCAAACCCTCTGTCCTCTCCAAAAGTTCCTATCATCATTAAGCTTTTGTTTACCCCAATTCCGACTCTCCCTCCCTGGTTCGAAAACCCAGTTGGATTTTACAGAGAAAAGATTTCCCTCCATTTTCATTGGAGGTCTAGGAAAGAAGGTAACAAATCCAATGGTATTTTATTACATCTTAAAATTATTAATTCTTTGCCTTGTCAAGATGTTTAATGATGTAACAAAGATCGTACGTAGTCTGTTTATCTCACCTATGAAATAATAAAACCACTTTGCATGGTGTGAGTACATGCATCTCAGGTTAAGTAAGTATCTTTTTTTAACATCATTTTTTTTCACCATTTAATAGATTTGAAAGAAATGGAAAGAAAGAAACTATCTAAAATAACATTCACTACGTACACTAATTTAGAAAGAAAATTCTTATATTCAATCAATTAAGGCTGCATGGCTTGAAGATGAGATTAGGCAAAAAGAATGTATTAATTTAGCTACCTATACTGTAACACAATCATTCCAATGTTGATATGCTATAAGTGGAATACGTTCCTAACGTGACATAAACATAAATTAATGCAATGTAAGCAGGATCTCAATCTGAACTCGATAGTACTCCATCGAAAAAAAAGGGTAGTATATTATTTGGACAAAGAGCCACATATATTTAATTAATTAGAATTCATACAGTGTAATATGTCACATCTTAGATATATAGAGCATCATTGTGACACCCCGGGACCTTTTCCGATACCAGAATGCAACAATATTCGCCATATCCCCGAATTAATAAGCAGCCGACACGTCGGCCGCCGACATGTCGACTACCAATCAACTCGAAGCAACAAGGCTGAATAAAAATATACCCACTGACAGTAAAAATGGGGAGCACAATAAAGCGATAATTTGAAGACAGTAATTTTGTCAGGGACATTTCGGTAATTTCACATATGCAACAAAAACCGGTAAAAGGTTAATCTAAAATGGTAAAAACCAGGGAGTTACCCTTACATCTCTGATCAAGGATTCCGACTTGGAATCTAGTTTCTAGGCAATCAAATCCAACATACACAACCAAAATAAGGATCACAACATCTTCAACAGTTCAAAATCAGAGGAATCAAAGTAAACGAAGTAGGATTGCTACCTCTAAAAGTCACCGATATGAAGTTGGAGCTTTTGCACTCCCCCGAGCTTGGCCTCGAGCTGCTGCTGCCAAACCAAGGCGTCTGCTGCTAGGTGCTCATCACGCTTGTCCCGTCACCTAGTTTCAAAGGTTGATATCGCTGGAGCTCGCAAGGTTACAGCGGAGGAGGACAGGGAAATCGGGAACGAAAATCCTCAAATTAGTATCAAAATAATGAAATCAAGGGTAGACGCGAGTTGGGTATGAGGAGAAGAGACTCGACTTACCAACACGAAGGGCGGAAAGCTCGCCGAAGTTTGGAATCTCGCCAGTGAGCTTTAGGGTACAATCTGCCCAATTTTCGATTTGGCAGAGATCCGGCTTGGATCTCACATGCAATTGGTGCGTGAGGAAGAGGAAAAGAAGTGGAACATTTTGATGGTAGCGGTGAGGCCTGGGTCGGCCGTTTTTTTTAGAGAGAGAGAGAGAGAGAGAGAGAGAGAGAGAGAGCCCGTGATAAATGGGCTTAGGCCCTTAAGTAGATCCAATCCAACTGCTGAGATCAGTCGATTTGATATTGACGATTTCGGATTTTAAAATGGGAAAATTTTCTAATACACGAAAACTTTAAAAATTCGTATGAATTGAATCGAGCGTCAGAAAAATATTTCACGAATACTTCCGCACTCGCAACAACGCATAGTTTAACACAAAATAGTAAACTAAAAAGTTGACATCTCAGAAAAATGTCAGCTAGCGTATTCTATATATAAATAATTGACGAAAAATTTCAGGTGCTCACAAGCATGCTATTTAAATATATTGAGATCTCATGATTTCTCATGATTTAAAAATTATTAATAACTTACACACTCTCAAAAGTCAAGACCTTACATATGTCAATGAGGTTTGAACTCCAGTCATAAATTTAAAAACTCAACTAAGGTCTCTTTTTAATGTTCTTTCAAGCAGTGTATAAATAAAAAAAGTTGATTAAAACTAGTAATCCATGCATCAACTTTCGTATTTGAATTTAACAAACTTTTTTTTAATGATGAATCATGTTAGTGATCCATGGCAACAACTCGATCATCTCTAAAACACAGCGAATGTTTTATCCGCCGAAGTGTTTGATTGAATGAGAAATGTGCATGAATTTCTGTGACCACTCTAAATCATTACTATACTTGAATTTAAATGCATTTACCTCTATATGTTTCTCAACCTAATGTTATCATTTGCCGACTCTGTTGTTACAGAACATGTTGCAGCACGTCAATCTCTTGCTTTAAGACCACTTAACCAATCTAGCATTAGTGAATTTAACCCAAAACAAGTCCTCAGACTTTTAAAGCCTAAGCTAGGTAACAACACGAGTCTCCATATTGATGTCCTTTGTTTTATGTCTTAAGCTAGTCAAAGCTGATACGGCTACACTGAAGACTTGATTAATAGTTAATGAGGTAGGATGAACCCTTAGCAGCAATATGGTAGCAATTTGACTTTGATGGCAGATTTGACGTTAACTCAATAGACTCGTTGTGACATTTAAGTTATTTGTTTGATAAAACTATTATTCATAAGGATTTGTATGTAGTGTTCTCGAAAAACAAGCCGTGTAAATGTAGTCCCATTCTCAAAATCGTCTTCCCTTTTGCAAAAACACGGGCGTTCGTAATACCCACAACTCACTCTGATTACTGGCAGTGCCGAACATAGAGGCTTTGAAAATGACCAAGTGTTGGGGATTAGCTCGTTGGGCAGAAGGGAGAAAAATAAAAAAGATGGAAGGGGCTCCATTTCAACCGCAGGGTCATCCACAGCTGTACTGGAAGTCCGAAGGTATAGAAGAAAGCATTCATTTAAGTTCAAATCCAAGATTGTTAGGAGATGAAGAAAGGTTTGCACCCTCAGATAGTGTTTAATGTGACAGAGTGGGAGATTGATGCACGTTATGATGACCAAGATACACCATGTCGGTTTCACTTGAAGGCAGGGCGCCAAATGGCTGAGAACCTCGGGCAGGTTGCCAAGTTTAGCGCAACGTTATGAGAAGGCGATCGATACCAACTCAGAAAGAGGAACCGTGAGTGGTACCTTGTTGTGGGTTTTTGATTTCAAACTCTTGTGTTTCTCATTTGCTTGTTATGTTTAACATGATGAAGATTTGATCTCATTTTTCCTCTTACTCTTTCTCTGCATTTTTATGAGTAAGATTCATGTGGTAATGGAATTGGAGTTGATGCTACTCGATGGCTTATGTTCAGTTTCCACATAATTGCAAATTTGCAATAATCTCATATTACTCGTTGTATCAAAAAAAAAAACGTGTAAATACTAGCAACTAGCAACTTGAGCCACATTCTAATTGATCGCCACAGGGCTTCATTATTTTTGCGGCAATGCTTCGTCCTTTGCCTCTATACATGAAATCTGTGGCTGGATGCATGGTCTCTCTCGTTTACCATAAGATGGCAGAAGCAAGTGATGAAACTAATGTTATTTTACAGAGGACATCTAACAATTACAATGAAGCTTGAACGTTTTGGGTTTCAAGGTGGAAAGAGATACTATGTATCATGATCATCTGCAGCTTTATGGTTTATAAAACTTAATTTACCAAACCAAACTGCCGGGTGTAGAACGAACAACTTTTGCTCGGAACATTTAGATTTCAGAATGCCCATTCTAGTGGTGCTATGCGATGTGATATCCCTTCTCAGACCAATGGAAGTCTAGAGATTGAGAACTATACACTAACAAGAAAATTAGAAGCACCAAAGTAACAAACCATCCATGGCTTTTCGGTAACACAAAATACTTGGACATATATTAGGAACGAAGAAGATTCTTCCTTTGTCTATTTTGGTTTCATGTCCTTAGTCCAACGTAATCCCGACCTTTTTTCTCTTCCTCACATACATTTAACCATTCATCCTCTCTTACCTATCCTCCCTGACTCCCCTCCCCGTGCATAACCCTCATTTCTAATGCATCCCAATGGCTTCCATGTCTGTAGAGAAATCCCGAGCAAGAACAGATCAAAGTCATCAAACACCTAGGCAGGATGGCCTTGTGGGGTGCTTTATCTCCCCACCTTCTACTCCTTGGCCTCCTGTCTGTCCTCCTCATTCACCCCAACGTGGGCATTCGCCTCAGCATTGTCCCTCGCCCCTCCCCGGACATGCCCGAATTTCATGAAGCCCCAGCTTTTCAAAACGGTGAGCAATGCGGATCGGAAAACACTGATAACATCCATGTAGCCATGACCCTTGACGCCAACTACCTCCGGGGCACAGTGGCTGCTGTCTTCTCTATGCTGCAACATTTCACCTGCCCTGAAAACCTCAAGTTCCATTTTCTATCAGCCCGCACTGCCCCGGAGCTCTTTTCGAGAATTAAGTCCACCTTCCCTTACTTGAGCTTCAAGACTTACGCCTTTGATTCAAATAGAGTTCGTGGGAAGATATCAAGGTCCATAAGACGAGCATTGGATCAACCTATGAACTATGCGAGAATTTACCTCGCTCATATTCTTCCAAGTGACATGAGACGTGTTATTTACTTGGATTTGGACCTCGTTGTGGTCGACGACATTGCAAAGCTATGGGAAGTAGACATGGAAGACAAGGTGGTGGCTGCATCAGAAAATTGCCAAGCAAACTTCACGCAATACTTCACAGATGCATTATGGTCCGACCCGGATCTGTCAAAGACATTCCGAGGAAGAAAGCCATGCAATTTTAACACAGAAGTGATGGTGGTGGATGTGGAAAAATGGAGAAAATGAGGGTATACAAAGAAAGTAGGAGGGTGGATGGCCCTGAAAAGAGAGGCTATACAATTTGGGGTCCCTGCCGCCATTTTTACTGGTTTTGGCTGGGAACATCAAGGCTGTAGACCACAGGTGGAACCAACATGGACTTGGTGGTGACAACCTTGAAGGAAGGTGCAGGAGACTTCACCCGGGTCCCATTAGCCTTCTTCATTGGAGTGGAAAGGGTAAGCCATGGTTGCGGTTGGATTCCACGAAACCATGCACTGCTCATCATCTTCGGGCACCATATGATCTCTACCATTCTTCGAAACGCTTCCTGGAAGAATAGAAAGACAGTGACTCGGGAAGAAAGAAGAGAGATGGAAACAGATTCAAGTTGTTTAACCAAAAGTATGATCTCCATGCCGTAAATGTTCCACATATATATGTTTATACACAATCAACCAAACAGTTCCTGACTAATTCGCTTTAGATTTGTAAATATTCCACAGGTATTTACCACCTCACTATGTTCAAATGCCATTTGAACCTGTTATCATGGGTCCCAAATGCCCAAATTTAAAGGAACAAAAAGAAATTGCAGATATTTCATAGCAACGGTATCAAATAATAGACTACACTAGCAAAGTCAATAAAGAAAAGCAAGCGATAAGCAGATTTCCAGCAAGATTTTTTTTGCTCATTTTACAATCACAAATGGAGTTACATGAATGAAGTCCCCTGAATAACTACAATGTCTGATAGCCATTTATCACGAATTGCTACATAAATCCATCTGTTCAAACTGTGGCCAGCCCATATATAGAAAATAATATGTTACCTGCATCAGACTTTGACATGATATACGGATGTGGTTTGTATGTAAGACAACAAAAACACTTCCCCCTCATCCCCAAATTTGCTTCTGGCATTCCTGACCTGCCAATATTTTTCTCCTATACTTTTGTAGCTGCTACAGAAAATGGGCATCTACCCAATGTATTCCACAAGATGTACTCCCCAGAAGTAACCTGTTTAGCGAAACGGATGAATAAATTGATCAACAAGTACAGATACAATGGAGGTCTGGAAATCATGTAAACAAGGAAATTTCTTGTAAGGATTTGAATTCTCTTTGGTAGAACAAGATATCAAAGTGTGTGACATTGCTATTATTACAAATAATATCAATAGTAATTGAGTATTATATCTGATTGACAAATTCTTACAATTTCCTAAAATGATGCAACACTAAATAATATAAACAGTGACTTCAGAAAAACCACTGATTTCACTCATTTCAGAAAACCACTGATTTCAGAAGAAGTGAGGACTTTTCTACAGAATATTTCCATGGTGTGCATATCATTACTACAGTGCTTTCTCTGCCACCAGACCCAAAAGTACACAAGCTTTGAAGAAAAAAAATCTAGTGAAACCTACCTGAGTAGAGGATTCCACCGGTGCTTTGACAGCTGGGTAAATGCTAACCTGCATGCACGAAAGATTAGTGGGTCAGCAAACAACCAAAATGCAATGCCGTTAAGTGTTGCACAAAAGATGAAATAAAAAACTGATAATGTGAGCTGTGCAGGTTGAGATATTAGAATATGACAAATTGAATATTTCTGATGTACGTCATAAAGCATGCACGCAAAATGAAAATTACGACAGTTTTTGCTCTGGAAATATAAGTTAAAAATGATGACAGTTTTTACTAAGTAAATATTAGTTAAAAAATAGGAGCTTCAGATTGTATAGGGTGTTGAACAGCATCTAAGAACCATAATAAGGAAAAGCAAATGCAACAAGAACCCGCCTATTCTTTCTTATCTCCGGGTTGCTGTAATGCCATGAGAGTCAAAATAAAGGTGACAATACAGTCAAAACTTACAGATTTCTGATCAATTGACATCCCAGACAATGATGCTCCAACAATTTTGAAGGACACCTGCAAGGCATAAACATGAGGGTTTAGGCCGTGCCTTTGTTAAATAATTATAGCTCTTCAATGAATTTGTGGACAGTTTAAGATACACAAATCCTTATAGCTAATTATGGGCTGAGGTGACATTCAGATCACAATTCACAACATTTCCAACTAAATTTGAGAAAGCAAAGAAAAAGAATATACATTGGCGTAGTTGTAAGCATGCCAGCAAAATGGCTCCTCCAGATCAGCAGGATGAAGATCCTTGGTCATTTTCTCCATTAAGAACTCCTCTATATTGACCATACTATTATTATTACCATCTGTCTCAAAATCACAATCTTCATCACTTATGCTTCCAAACGCCAAACTAGGAGGTGACATTTGGGGTTTCCATGGTGCAAACTGAACTTTACCCGGGAAAGTTGCCTCAATACTTTTCCCACTAAGACCCCTCCCACCCACTATAATCTTCCATTCAACAGAATGTTCTGTAGTTGAAACGATTCCAACTGAGGGAGTCCCATCAAAAGATACAACCCTTCTCCTCGGAAAAGGCATAGTTACAGTACAAAACTCCATTGTGAGAGGAGACTTGTAACCATCCAATAGCCGTAGTTTGAATAAGAAATCACCTTTATCCTCGGAAACCATAGACAATTGGTAAAATCCCTTTATGGGTGGACCAACACCACAAACTGCTTGGTAACGCATTAGAGCAAAATTACCTAATGGTGGTGAAAACATCACAGCCTGCTTATCAACACCTTGTTCTGGAACTTGAGCGCATGGATGAAATGATAAAACCTCAATCTTATCTGAGTTCAGCCCTATCAAGGGGAATGACACATCAGGTAGTCCTTCTAACTCTGCCCGGCAATTTACTTGTCCAGAAATTGATATACTATCTGGAATCTCATCTCGGTCGTACATAGCCGCATGGACAGTCTCATGAATAGAGAATAGAATCCTCTGCCTTCCTTTGTAAAGGTAAGGCTTCCATGCTGGTTGCTTGAGGTCTGAAGGAGGAAGATCTGATGACGAAAAGCCATTAGCCTTAATGGAAATGATATTGGGGAAGTTCAAATCCAACAGTGTTCCTGTATGTACAATACACAAGCACATAAGAGGCTAGGAAGAAAAAGGTTTCAGTAAGCTGATCCACTAATTTGCAACAGCAGCAATGATAATAGAGAAAACACGATGAGAAATACCATAATATAAAGTACGAACCAAATGGCATTGAACTACTTATGAAAGTTCGAAGAACATCTTTATCTAATGGCCTAGAACCAGTCTTGTTAGCATCTGATGTCACAGTTCCAGTCACAGCACTGCTGGCAGGGCTCGATGATGCAACTGGTGCAACTACAGGCTTTGCCCTCGAGGAAATGCTTGATATTCCTATGCTTCCAGTTAGTGAATCTAATAAACCTCCTACAGATGGAGATGCATTGACAACAACCTCAGGTTCCACCACTTCTCCGGTTATTATGTCACCAATTGTTTGTGCTGCCATGAATGCACTAAGAAAAGAAATACACGAATGACTTATTAATGTCTTCAGAAAACTCATGCATTCCATTTGCACGGTCAAAGCCCATATCACGAACATTCAAGTCTATTCCCTCTTATATATTGAGGAATAAAAATTTAGTCAAAGAAAGTAGAAAGAGAGACTCTTCATCGCAAAAATTCAAAGGAAGACACACATGAGACCAAGATCATTATTAGTTTACACGAAACATCAGGGCTACACTAATCCCAATATACATGGGCTTCACAACACTGCTAAGCTGAAAAGTTTGCTGATAGTTTCTAAGATCAGTTTGATGATGTGGGAAGGAGAAACAAAGTATATCGAAGGAGAAAAATATGGACAACACTTCAAACATGTTGCAGCCTTTTATCCTTTTAGAAAAACACAGCAAGTAACTTACCATACCCTGTGATGGACGGAAGATCAAGCAGTATGGAAGATATACTGTCCTCCACACCAACAACATTGCCACAATCAGATCTATAACATAATCTTGCAAATGCCTTCACATGCCTTGGCTCTACCAAAGGCAATACCAGGATGCAAAAATGGCCCTTTGTGTGCAAGACTAAAGGCCACAGCAGATTATTAACATCGTTATTGCCATCCCCTCCCTCTTCTTCGCTTATGTAAACTCCAATTATATGACGTGTAATTGGATCATCAACCCATGAATCTGAGCCTTTAGCCGACTGACTTACACGTATTCCACATCCACGAATAGAGCCTTCTCTGCACACAAAAGAAACATTACTAAAACTTGCTAAAAAAACAATTACTTTAAGAAAACTAAAAGGGCGACAAGAGTTCAAATGACCAAGTCACTTGTTTATCATCATATCCACATGAACCCCAAATCTATTTAGTTCGTCAGTGAATGTCAGATGAGGAAGCAAATATGCAATCATGAACTTGTTTGAACAAATATATACACCTTTTTTTAGCACATTTCTGATTCAGTCATTCAGTTAGGACGGTAGATATTAAGGCATAGCTCACAAATAACTTTTTCGAAACAAAAGCGGAGCTATCATAGTAATTCCTAATAAGTCAATCAGCTGGGCTAATCAAGATTACGGCATGTACATATAATGCAATACTAAAAAAAATCGAAGCTACATGAATCTTAGCAAATACATCCGAAAAATCGAAACAGAAGATAAAGCTGATGATCTGACCTGCTCTTTCTGTCCACAAATGCAGCAGCAAGCTCGGAATCACTAGGAAGTAGAGGATACACAGTGTCAGTATCAGTAGAGCTCTCCTTCTCGGTCTGGCAAGCTCCCCGCCACCGCTTCTCCACCACCGGAAACCTCCTGCGCGGCACAAAAACACACAATCAGATTCTCACAAACAAGTAAATGAAATTTTAGCACAGAAACGATTGAAATTCATCAAATCGGAGCTTAGGTTTAAGGCGACAGAAACAGTAACAAGTAAAATAGGCCAAAACGAGTCGAAATTGAACGAGCGGAGAAGAAGTTAGTGAATAGAATCAGAGAGAAGGTGTGTCTGTGTGTGTGAGAGAGAGAGAGAGAGAGAGAGAGAGAGAGAGGGAGGAGGGGGACCTGGAGAAGGCGACGGCGTCGAGGCCGTTGAGGATCCAGATGGCTCTGATGCTACTACCTTGGGGCATCGCTTTGCTTGCTTCTCTGAGAAACGAGAGAGAGAGAGCTCTGAGGGATGTGTAAATGTTGAAGTGCTCGATGCGCTGTCGTTTAACCCCTTATTTCTATTTTGTTTTTACCATGTGTGACCAAAACAATAATCCCTTTTTCTCATACAAAAAAAAAAACCAAAGAAGAATTAATAATTTACAACTCTGCACTGGAGTTAGATTTTGGATCACTTCCGTTTACCACATTCATATTTTCCTAAGAATGAGTCAGACAAAATGGTGTGATACGGTACTGAGTAAGATTCATTCATCAAAGAATCGAACAAAGTAGCATGAAACCGTGTGTAAATTTATATAACCCTTGGTGTTATTCGAGCGAGCGACCCTGAATTCTAAACTCCATGCTTCAATTTTGAGCCCCAATTGTCAATAGATTGTGCCGTTTTCCGACATTCTAGTTTTGTGCTTTCGTAGACCTAATTGTGGTAGTGGCCGCGATCTCGTCAAATGTTTTTCTTAAATTCATTTATAATCACATGATGTTAACTGTGTTATCAAACATGTAGTTTAATTTTTGTTGATCACTACTGTAGAACGAGAATCTGAAAACAAGCAAGAGAATGCAGACACGTGTACAAATAAATGTAATTTATTGAATATCAAGCGCGGGGTTACAATCTTTGGTGAACTCCTCTGATTCTATCTCCGTATGTGATTTGTCTCAAGGGTGACATGCACTTGATCTTGAGGATTTGAGTTTGATTTGGATTTGACTTGATGAAGAACGAGCGATTTGGCCGCTTGATGATTCTTCGTGGACTTGAGTTTGGATTGGATTTGGATTTGATGAAGAACGAGCGATTTGGCCGCTTGATGATTCTTCGTGGACTTGAGTTTGGATTGGATTTGGATTTGATGAAGAACGAGCGATTTGGCCGCTTGATGATTCTTCGTGGACTTGAGGTTGGATTTGGACTTGATGAAGAATGAGCGATTTGGCCGCTTGATGATTCTTCGTGGACTTGAGGTTGGATTTGGATTTGATGAAGAACGAGCGATTTGGCCGCTTGATGATTCTTCGTGGACTTGAGGTTGAATTTGGATTTGATGAAGAACGAGCGATTTGGCCGCTTGATGATTCTTCGTGGATTTGATGATCTTCGTGGACTTGAGAGACTTCGGGATTTGTCGAGAGTGATTCTTGCTCAAGTGATTTCTATCCTTCTTCTCCAAGTCTGGAAAATCCCCCCTTCTCTTCATTTTGAAGGGAGTATTTATAGTGTCAAGGTTTCTGTTTTGTAGAATATTTTAATGACACTAAAATAATAAATTTCTTTAATTGTATAATTAAATCAATATGTATCTTCCGATTTATTTAAAATTAGTTATTCTCATAACTAAATTAAACAGAAAATAATTGACTTAATTATAAATATTAAGAAATTTATTAATTTAATCAAATGTCCGATTTACCATTTTAAATCGTCAATGACATTCAATTTTCGATTTAAATCGGAATTACGTAGCTTTGATTACGATCATCCGTTTATTGTGCTGATACGAGTTTTATTCGGATCCGCACCAACTTTGTTGACTTTTGGCCACGTGTGCAATTTTGTCGGGCTCTTGGTCGGCTTAATCATTTAATGAAGATGATTTACTTCATTAAATTTCATGTGTCTACAAATGCCCCAACTTCAAGTCGTGCTGCAGACATGTCGCCGTCACGTGCCGAAAGTGCAGCTTGAAGTATGTACTTTAATTTGGAAAATTTGTGGAGCTAGCTTCTAGGACTCCGCAAATTTTGTAGTAATTTTCCTTATGACTTCTGAGATTTAGTTCGTCACAAAAGAAAATTACTGATTTTCCTGTCAATTTATTTGATTTGGTGTTGACTTGGCATGATTTGAGCATTTATTGATGATCATTGACAATTCATCTCTAGCATTTATTGCTCAGCAGTGTTGGCTTTTTTTTTCTTCTACCTGCATTAATGAGTTGCATTGATTGCTCAGCAATGTTGGCTTTTTTTTCTCTGCCTGCATTAATGAGCTGCATACTTGCTTATTTAATCTCCAGTAATCTTCTAGTTCAACACACAGGTATTTCATTCAACACAAGCTGTTCAGTTTTCATCTTTATTTTCAACTTTCCAACAACAGGAGGCCATGGATGTACGCTTTTTCTGCTAGATAACTTTGAACTTTGGGCGGCATCTTTACCCGGAGAATCTATATTTCCATATGAGGTTGGATAAACCTGTACAAGCCGGATTTCGATCGCTGGTCTTTGAGCTGGATCATGCTCCAAATGCATCAACCTTTTAGGCAGCAGGACATCTTCTGCCCTCTCCACATTCACATCTAACGTATACCGAGTGGGGGGGGACGATTGAAGTGAGCCCAGAGGTCTTCATCAAAGCCAGGGAGAAGCGCCTCGTCGTTTTCTGAGTCCTTGAGGCGGTGAAGAACCTCATTGTAGACCTGAAGCTTCTGGCGGTGTTGATGCGACTGTGACTGAGCCAGAGAAGACGACGGTTCGTTCGTCACTACTCTACTCATTCTAATTCCAGACCTGCAATATTACTTCCTATGCTCATCAATTAGATGCACCAATACCTCCCACCTTCAATATCTCTCTCTCCAACTTCCTGTATTTTATGTGCTAATAAATTACTCTCCTGCAGATGGTTCTATTTGTGAGGGAAGTAAGATATTTGAAGTGAAAAAAATGGGGCACGGATCTTAGGTGGGAGCAATGATTTTGATTCCCACATGATTTTGAAAATCATGTCCCCTGCTTTAATGTTTTGGAGAATCTTGCCTTGGGTTTTTCTGATGGTAATGAGTATGACCGGAAGTGTGGGCCAGCAATGAGGCAAAATTGTTTAGTTCTAGAACTACAAGATTCCTCTAAGGTGGCCTACTGGTAAAGATGTCATCTGGTCAACAAATGTGAAATTAACAGCTCTGTAAGCATGACAAAGAGGATGATGATGTTTTGGTTGCAAAGTCACGTGGTGAGGTCTGCTCGGCTCCAGCTCGGCTCGGCTCCAGATCGGCTGCGGCTCCTTTTTTAATGCTCTTTCTTTTTTGTAGGATTATGACAACAATTTGAGAGTCGTGATCGATCTAGCCATTTGACTGTTTTCGAAACGCGTTCATTTCTGGCGGATTTGAAGAACGTAAATGACCTAATCGCTTGACTGCTCTCATTTCATAGACTTGACAGCACTCAATAAAAGCGTTTTAGGCTTTACGCATCACATTCACCATGGTGGCTTTCAAGAGTTTGAAGAACGTAAACGACCTAATCGCTTGACTGCTCTCAATTCATAGACTTGACGGCAGTCAACAAAAGCGGATTAGACTTTACGCACCACATTCAACATGGAGGCTTTCAAGAGTTTGAAGAACGTAAACGACCTAATCGCTTGACTGCTCTCATTTCATAGACTTGACAGCAGTCAATAAAAGCGTTTTAGGCTTTACGCATCACATTCAACATGCGGCTTTCAAGAGTTTTCTTCACGATGCAAAACTTGTTGATCCGGAACAGAAGAAGTGCCCAAATCCGAGAAATTCCAGAACTGAGAGCCGGTTTTGAAGAACGTCGGAGCAGCTTCAAGTCAAAGAAGAAGTGTCAAATTCGAGAGATTCCAGAACTGAGAGCCAGCTTTGAAGAACGTCGGAGCAGCTTCAAGTCAAAGAAGAAGTGTCCAATCCGAGAGATTTCAGAACTGAGAGCCAGCTTTGAAGAACGTCGGAACAGCTTCAAGTCAAAGAAAAAGTGTCCAATCCGAGAGATTTCAGAACTGAGAGCCAGCTTTGAAGAACGTCGGAGCAACTTCAAGGGTTTGACCTGGATGTGACAAACTTGAATGATCAAGATTTGCTCCTTTCTTCTCCTTTTTTTTTCTTTCAATCAAACCCTTATATTTTTTTTGATGTGACTGAACTTAAGATTGTTATTCTCAAGCTGCCTACGTATCATTCTAAAGAAAGAATCAAGTCATCACGTAGTTCAAAGGTTTTTTTTGGTGCCTTGTGCAGTTTAAGCTCATGCAGGCGTGGAGCGTTTTTTTTTCTGTGTCTTATGCAGTTTAGGCTCGTGCAGACTTGGAGCGTACTTTGTTGTTGTTGTTTTTTGTGTCTTGTGCAGTTTAGGCTCGTGCGGACTTGGAGCATACTTTGTTTTTTTTTGGTGTCTTATGCAGTTTAGGCTCGTGCGGACTTGGAGCATACTTTGTTTTTTTTTTTGGTGTCTTGTGCAGTTTAGGCTCGTGCGGACTTGGAGCATACTTTGTTTTTTTTTTTTGTGTCTTGTGCAGTTTAGGCTCGTGCGGACTTGGAGCATACTTTGTTTTTTTTTTTGGTGTCTTATGCAGTTTAGGCTCGTGCGGACTTGGAGCATACTTTGTTTTTTTTTTTTGGTGTCTTGTGCAGTTTAGGCTCGTGCGGACTTGGAGCATTTTCTTTTTTTTTTCAAGCATAATACTTCTTCAAGAACTTGCCGTTGATGGGACCGATTCTCAAACCGTCTTCCACCACAATTTTGTAAGCTCCATTGGTGTAAACTTCTCTGACGACGTAAGGACCATCCCACTTTGACTTGAATTTGGAGCCAGACTTGTGCGTCATAATGATGGGTCTTCGAACAGCAAGGACTAAATCATCAACTTGAAATGACCGTGGTCGAACACCTTTGTTGAAAGCGTGTGACATCCGAGCTTGGTAGCATTCTAGGTGTTGTTGTGCGTCAAGCCTCTTCTCGTCCAAAGCTTCTAACTCTTGCAGGCGCAACTTGACATTTTCTTCATTTGTGAGACCTTCTTGCAAAGCGATTCTCAATGACGAGATTTCTTTCTCTAATGGTAACACGACTTCGTCACCATAGACGAGAGAATAAGGTGTAGCATTTGTGGCTTGCCCCCCGTCTTCAAGTTCTGGAGGAGCTTCGTCTACTTCAATTTCAACATCTTCATGATCGTCTTCCTCTACGGCATATGCTTCTGCCACCGTGATATGATAAGAGGTTTGGATAATGTTATCCTCATCGCCATTACCGAGGTTGGTATCTCCTTTTTGGCCAGTGAATATGATGGTATGTCGCTTCACTTTGAGTTGATCCGTGGAATTCACTTCCAACACACACTGCCTCCTCATGCGCGACGGGATAAGACTTCGGATTTCTTTGCTCTTCACTTGACTACAAGTCATTTTCTTCTTGCTTATTTGTTGTTCCTTATGTTCGCGCACCTCTTTTGTGAAATAGGACGATGCTTTTATTGGGTGAAAATAGAGTGGAACTGGCTCGAACGACCCGAATGTTACGGTAGTGCAACTGACTTCAGCAACGTCGTCAACATCCAACTCAATCCTCCCTTGCTTGGCGAGATTCATGATCAAATCCTTGAGAACAAAGCATTTCTCTATAGGGTGACTAACGAGGCGATGATATTTGCAATACTTCGGATTGTTGACTCGATGCATTTCTTCTGGACGCTTGCACTCCGGAAGATCTATTATCTTGTTTTCGAGTAGATCCTCTAACATGCTTGCCACATCAGAGTCTGGGAACGGGTATGTCTTTCGCTCCATTTCTTTCAACGTGCGTTTACTCCTATCGTAGGTTCGAGGAGGTTCCACCTTATTGAACTCCTTCTTATCCCGCGTAGAGATCTTAAATGGTGCAGTATTGATGACCATTGATTCTTGGGAAGGCTTCTTCACAACCTCGTCAAATCTGCTTCCGAAAACTTTATATGTTCGTTGGTCAACCAGGGACTCATTCTTTCTTTTATGACTTGCCAAGCTTAGCTCCATGTCGTGGGCTCGAGTAGCCAACTCTTCGAAAGAACGAGGCTTGATTCCTTGCAAGATGTATAGCAAATCAAAATGCATGCCTTGGATGCACATTTCAACGGCTGAAACCTCTAACAGTCGGTCCTTGCAATCAAGGCTAAGTGAGCGCCATCTATTGATGTAGCCGATCGCGGGTTCATCATTTCGTTGCTTCGTGTTAGTTAGCTCCATCATGCTCACCGTTCGCCTTGTACTATAGAATTGATTAAGGAACTCGCGCTCCATTTGGTCCCAACTGTCAACATACTCCGGCTCTAAATCTGTATACCACTCGAATGCATTTCCCTTCAACGAGCGAACAAACTGCTTGACAAGGTGATCGCCTTCTGTCCCGGCGTTACTGCAAGTCTCCACAAAGTGGGCGACATGTTGTTTTGGGTTCCCTTTACCTTCAAATTGTTGGAAATTTGGTGGCTGATACCCCCGCGGCATCCTTAAGCTGTCAATCCTCTTAGTGTAAGGTTTGGAATAAGTGAGGGAGTCACGAGAAGGACCTCCATATTGAGCCCGAATTGAGTTGGTGATGATGTCCTGTAATTGCCGGAGTGATAAGGAACCAAGCGAGTCGCCATCGTTCTTGGATGTTTCTCCCTTTTCATTTACTTTCCTCCTAACAGGCGACCCTTTGGTGGAGTTCTCATCATTGTGATCTTCCAACCTGGTATAGAGCTCAGCGATTTGCACATCCTTTTCTTCAACCGTCTGGGTGAGCTTTTCGACCATCTCCAATAGATTGGAGAGTTGTTCCTCGATTGTGGATGCCCCCGTCACCAAGACCTGCGCATTGTCAGAAGAGGATTCATGCGGCATGGGATGAAAGTTATCGCCATCTTCTTTGGGACTTCCATGGTATGACGCCGTGCTTGATTCGTCATCAGAGAAAACGTCTTCCAAGATAGGGCCGTCACCATGAACGGGTAGAGGAAATTGCTCATTTGGCTCTTTCTCCTTTGACACTTGCTTCTTTCCACTTTGAGAGGCATGCTTCA
This sequence comes from Argentina anserina, assembly GCF_933775445.1. Taxonomy (NCBI): domain Eukaryota; kingdom Viridiplantae; phylum Streptophyta; class Magnoliopsida; order Rosales; family Rosaceae; genus Argentina; species Argentina anserina. The sequence continues at coordinate 14,949,761 of NC_065875.1, read as the reverse complement.
TTGCTCCCAAGCTTTCCAAAGTGATGACTGGTTGACGAGGCTTGCTAGCAAGTGCCATGAACGTCGTGGGTTGAGCTCTGGCCACGCTCCGGGTGACAAGGGCAATCGGTTCACTCTTTGATTTTGATGATGTTTGTTTGGACTTCCTGACCGGCTCGGCCTCTCCGCTTGACCTCGCGGTTGTGGACTTGGATTTCTTCGTTAGGACGGCTTGGTTGTTCTTGGAAACCATCGCACCAACGGATTGAAGATTTCTTCGGAGAAGGAGATGAGAGGCCAAAAAAGTCCCACTGGGCGTGCCAATTTGTAGAACGAGAATCTGAAAACAAGCAAGAGAATGCAGACACGTGTACAAATAAATGTAATTTATTGAATATCAAGCGCGGGGTTACAATCTTTGGTGAACTCCTCTGATTCTATCTCCGTATGTGATTTGTCTCAAGGGTGACATGCACTTGATCTTGAGGATTTGAGTTTGATTTGGATTTGACTTGATGAAGAACGAGCGATTTGGCCGCTTGATGATTCTTCGTGGACTTGAGTTTGGATTGGATTTGGATTTGATGAAGAACGAGCGATTTGGCCGCTTGATGATTCTTCGTGGACTTGAGTTTGGATTGGATTTGGATTTGATGAAGAACGAGCGATTTGGCCGCTTGATGATTCTTCGTGGACTTGAGGTTGGATTTGGACTTGATGAAGAATGAGCGATTTGGCCGCTTGATGATTCTTCGTGGACTTGAGGTTGGATTTGGATTTGATGAAGAACGAGCGATTTGGCCGCTTGATGATTCTTCGTGGACTTGAGGTTGAATTTGGATTTGATGAAGAACGAGCGATTTGGCCGCTTGATGATTCTTCGTGGATTTGATGATCTTCGTGGACTTGAGAGACTTCGGGATTTGTCGAGAGTGATTCTTGCTCAAGTGATTTCTATCCTTCTTCTCCAAGTCTGGAAAATCCCCCCTCCTCTTCATTTTGAAGGGGGTATTTATAGTGTCAAGGTTTCTGTTTTGTAGAATATTTTAATGACACTAAAATAATAAATTTCTTTAATTGTATAATTAAATCAATATGTATCTTCCGATTTATTTAAAATTAGTTATTCTCATAACTAAATTAAACAGAAAATAATTGACTTAATTATAAATATTAAGAAATTTATTAATTTAATCAAATGTCCGATTTACCATTTTAAATCGTCAATGACATTCAATTTTCGATTTAAATCGGAATTACGTAGCTTTGATTACGATCATCCGTTTATTGTGCTGATACGAGTTTTATTCGGATCCGCACCAACTTTGTTGACTTTTGGCCACGTGTGCAATTTTGTCGGGCTCTTGGTCGGCTTAATCATTTAATGAAGATGATTTACTTCATTAAATTTCATGTGTCTACAACTACTACAATACCTCTATAAATTAATAGTGTCGAGACTGTTGAAATTTATTAATTTAACGAGATATTAATATATTAATATATTATTAATTATCGATTAATCATAAAAGTTCACTTTTATGAAGAAAAAAAAAGTTTCTACTTTGTTATGCATTATATTGTTTAATTGATCATGTATAACTTATTAAAAGAAAATATCATAAGAATCATCCCAACACAAATACACCAAACACAAACCAAATCAGAATCAAAGCCATAGAGAAAATTCACTTTCTCTACCTCAAATTTTAAATTCCCAACAGAAAATAAGATCAAAGGATTGGTACCAACAACAAACCCAACTCGAAAGCTAGCACCCAGTATATATATAGCACTAATCCAGCCACCTGAATGGAGTTTACAGAGAAATTGGTATGAAAGCTTTAGGGAAGGTTCAACAGAACGAATGAATTGGAGAAAATCGAACATCCAATTTACAGGAGATAGCCACAAGTATAACACATGTTTCCAGCAATTTCCTTGAGAATTCTCACAGTAGAGATTCAAATCTTTGGGTAAGTAAGAAGCTCATTTCCTTGAGCAAAAGAGAACATAGAACAAAAGGAGAAGAAAGAGAGAATGATGCAGAGACCACACGTGATCATCTCCCCTTTTTTTGTGTGGTGGTGACTGGATATTTCTAACCTCAAATAGATAAAATACAACATAAGGTTTATTTATATACACACATATAATTTTTGTAATTATATAAGCATAAAATAAATGCAATTATCAACACTCAAAATCATACCAAAATAAACATATATGTAAGAGATTATAAAAATCTAGATGGTCATAAACATCTTTGCACCATGTGTTATAAAATTAAATTATATAATTTAGGGACGAGAAAGTAAAAGTCAAAATAAAAATAGAAAAAAATTTATTTCAGATAACTCACCCTACATAACTTTCAAGATCATGGATTAAGTAGGTAATTATCCTCTCTACAGTTGAATTATAAAAAAAGATTTTCTACACATGTTGTGTGTGGGCTGATGCTAGTATTATATTGTTTGATGATGATAATAATAACAAAATTCTTTAATAAAATCCTCATAAATTAAAAATTTCTCATATAAATTAACAAAATTTCTCATTATTATGGCATATTTACTAACTTGGAATGAAACTCTTCGTGAATGGAATTCATCAGGATTGGAAGATGGAATGAAATGTGGAGATGTTAGAGGATCTGCTCGAAAACAAGATAATAGATCTTCTGGAGTGCAAGCGTCCAGAAGAAATGCATCGAGTCAAAGATTCAAAGTATTGCAAATATCATCGCCTCATTAGTCACCCTATAGAGAAGTGCTTTGTTCTCAAGATTTAATAATAAATCTCGCCAAGAAAAGGAAGATTGAGCTCGACGTTGCTGAAGTCAATTGCACTACCGTAACATTTGGGTCGTTCAAGCTAGTTCCATTCATTTTTTCACCTGATGAAAACACCGTTCTGTTTCACAAAGGAGGCGCGCGAATATAAGAAGACCAAAGAAGTTAAAGAATGTCATGCTTCCACGCCTATCCTCCAAGTTGCCTCTAATGCCGATGATGAAGGATGGATATTGGTCACCCGGAGAAGAACTCGTAAAGGTATGATGTCAAATTCACCGGTTGCCCAACCAAGGCATAAGAAATCACCTCCACGACGAGAGGAGAACCGACGAGGACATTTTGAGATGAAAGTCATTCCATATTTGTGGAAGCTCTTTGCCAAAACTTGTCAAAAGAACACTTGCATACAAAACAACCAAATGTCACTTCAATGGCCACAAGTTGTGAAGTCAGCTCCAAAGAAGACGAGAAGCCCGAAGCAAGAGAAATAGGTGCAAGTCAAGTGTTAAAGAAGAAAGAGGTGTTGAAATAATTGGAGAGTCTACCTTTCCAACTTAGCCTCTCTGACTTGATGCAATTGCCAAAATCAACGAGATGCGCACTTGTGGAGTTGCTCATTGACGTAGAAAAATACTCTACTAGCATGAAGGAATGTGGCGTGTGTGATGCATATTGTGATAACATTCACTTCACATATGATGACCTTCAATGGGGCTCTAAGCCACATAATCGGCCTCTTTTTGTGATAGGGTACATGCGAGAATGGAAGTTGAATCGCATGCTCATAGACGAAAGGTCAGTAGTAACTATCATGCCCAAGTCAACCATGTCTCAACTCGGCATCAACGTTGATGAGTTATCAAGGAGTCGTCTCATGATCCAAGGTTTCAACCAAGGAGGACAAAGAACGATAAGGATGATCAGATTAGACATGGACATCGGAAAGCTAAAATCAAACACCTTGTTACATGTCATCGATGCGAAGACCTCGTACAACTTGTTGTTGGGACGACCATGGGTACATAAAAATGACATCGTGCCATCCACTTTACACCAATGCTTCAAGTTCTATCCCGGAGGTGTGAAAACTGTGGTAGTAGATACCAAACTATTCACAGAAGCTAAATCATACTTTACGGATTCTAAATTCTACACAGATGAGGAGTCAATGAAAGAAGTCCTTTCGGTCAGAATACCCTTTACGGGGAAAGATGCTAAAGTTATGGAGAATGATGCCAAATCAAAATACATTGAGCTTCATGGTGAAGTGTCGCAAAAAGTCTCATCTGAAGTGGCAACATCGTCTGCGGAAAGAAAAACTAGCTATGTTTTTCCGGTCATTCGCTATGTTTCGAAGTCTAGACGAAGGGAGGGGGAGTCTCCATTTGTGGGGACAAAGTCACAAGAGTGCCCACGAAAATTAGAAGAGGATGATGTGAAATTGTTGAGGGAGGAATCAACATGGCCATTAATAAAGGTGAGCAACCGAAATCCTACAAAGCAGCCATTAAACTGGTTTGTCAAATGAATTCAAGGTAAGACGGAACATGGATTGCTGCCCAAGAAAAGAACAAGTGAAGGGTTCAATCCTAAAGTATATAAGTTGTTAGAAAAGGTTGGATATGACTTTGGTTCATCAAGCAAAAAAGATAACCAATTGCAGCAAAAATGGCTCATGAGCTCGATGAGCCACAAAAGAAGTTAAGAAGCAAGGGGAAACAATTGATTCTTTTAAAGCTGGTCTAGGTTTCACTTTCAGCAAGCCAATCTGAATTTCAGGAAGAAGAAGGGCGGAGCGAGCCAATGTGCAACATATCAGTGTCGAGGTAGTTGCAGAGAAGAGTCAAGAGGTTCAGTCAACTCCTCACATTTCGTCGTTCGATCGCATTCGTCCAGGTTCTCGAAGAACAACATCTGAACATATTGAAGGATCAATCACAAGTGTGTTAATTATTGACCGTGTGAACATGACAACAAGTAGAGGTTCAGTCTTCAATCGCATCGGTAGTACAACCACTCGGGCTTTCCGTATTCAAAAGGATGTCAAGTTCAGACAAAGATAAGAAAGAGTCAAACCTCATTCTGCGAAAGCCTACATTGGAAAGGATCCAAACTCCTAAGGAACGACAAATAAGCAAGAGGAAAACGACTTGTAGTCAAGCGGAGAGCAAAGAAATCTGAAGTCTTATCCCATCACGCATGAAGAGGCATTGTGTGTTGGAAGTGGATTCCACGGATCAACTCAAAGTAAAGCAACATACCATCATATTCACTGGCCAAAAAGGAGAAAGCAACCTCGACAATGGCGATGAGGATAACATTGTCCAAACCTCTTATCATATCATGGTGGTAGAAAAAGATGTTGTAGAGGAAGTCGATCATGAAGATTTTGAAATTGAAGTAGACGAAGCTCCTCCAGAACTTGAAGACGGGGGGCAAGCCACTAGGGACGAACTTAAGGAGATTAACTTGGGAACAGAAGGAGACCCAAGACCTATTTTTGTGAGTGCGTCTTTAAGTTCCGAAGAAGAAAAAGAATATCTTGATATGTTCCTCGAGTACAAAGATGTCTTTGCTTGGACGTACAAAGAAATGCCCGGCCTGAATCCAAAGGTAGCAGTTCATCGACTTGCTGTCAAACCAGAGGCTCGGCCAACCAAGCAAACACAAAGACGCTTTCGAATAAAACTTATTCCTCAAATTGAAGCAGAAGTTGATAAGTTGATTGACGCATGCTTCATTACAGAGGTTCAGTATCCCAAGTGGATCGCAAACATTGTTCATGTCAAGAAGAAGAACAGACAAATCTGCGTTTGTGTAGATTTTCGTGACTTAAATGAGGTGTATCCAAAAGATGATTTCCCTCTGCCAATCATAGAGCTCATGGTGGATGCGACAACCGGGCATGAGGTTTTGTCATTCATGGACAGGTCATCAGGTTACAACTAGATAAGGATGGTCTTAGAGGATGAGGAACTCACTGCATTTCAAACTCCCAAAGGAATTTATTGCTATAAGGTCATGTCATTCGGGTTAAAAAATGCCGGTGCAACGTACCAACGTGCTATGCAGAAAATTTTCGGTGACATGTTGCACAAGTATGTAGAGTGCTATGTTGATGATTTGGTTGTCAAAACAAAGAAATGAAGTGATCACTTGCAAGATCTACGAAGAGTGTTTGACAAGTTACGCAAATACCAGTTAAAAATGAATCATTTAAAGTGTGCCTTCGGCGTCAGTTCTGGAAAATTTCTTAGATTCATCGTGAAGCACCGAGGCATCGAGGTAGACCAATCAAAAATTAAAGCCATCCAGGAAATGCCATGGCCAAGAGATTTGCACGAGTTGAAAAGCCTCCAAGGATGACTTGCCTTCATCAGACGGTTCATATCGAACCTGGCGGGCCGTTGCCAACCATTCAGCTCACTTATGAAGAAAGATGTTTCATTTTATGGGATAAAGCTTGTCGCAATGCCTTTGAGAGCATAAATAAATACCTGGCGAATCCTCCAGTGTTGGGTGCACCTATCGCTGGGAAACCTCTTATCCTTTACATCGCGGCTCAAGAGAGATCACTTGGGGCCTTTCTTGCCCAAGAAAATGAAGCCAAAAAGGAGAAATCCTTGTACTACTTAAGTCGGACCCTTACCGAACCTGAGCTAAATTATCCGCCGATAGAGAAGATGTCTTGTACTCGTATTCGCCATTCAAAAGTTAAGGCATTACATGCAAGTTTACACAATGCACTTGATGGCGTGAGCCGATCTAGTTAAGTTCATATTATTTAAACCAGTTCTAACCGGGCGCATGGCTAAGTGGGAGTAACTATTGAACCAATACGACATCATATATGTGCCCGCTAAAGCAGTGAAAAGACAGGTGTTGGCTGGCTTCCTGGCAGACCACCCTATTCTAGTGGATTGGGAAATCTCAGATGACTTCCCAGATGAGGAAGTCTTCCTTGCAGAGGTCCTCTCTACTTGGAAGATGTTTTTTGATGGCTCATCTAGGGCAGATGGAGCAGGGGCTGGTGTTATTTTTGTCTCTCCATAAAAACATATATTTCTTTATTCTTTCACTCTTGGGGAACTGTGCTCCAACAATATCGCAGAGTACCAAGTCTTGATCATGGGATTGCAAACAGCGTTAGAAATGAAATCCAAAGTCTCGAAGTGTATGGAGACTCGAAGTTAGTGATTGATCAACTGCTCACTAATTACGAGGTCAAGAAGGAAGATTTGGTACCTTATTTCCAACTCGCCACATAACTCTTGAAGGGCTTTGATAATATTACACTCATACATGTGCCACGGAAAGAAATTCAAATGGCAGACGCATTGGCAAACTTGGTGGCGACTTTGGCATTGTCTGGAGACAAAATTTGGACATCCCAATTTGCCAAAGGTGGGTTGTGACAACAAAGCCTTCACTCCAGTGTGTCAGTTCTCATGTAGTGTCAGTTTACACCATTGATGTTAAAGATTATAGGCATCATTTTATCGACTATCTTGAGCACAACAAGATTCCCGAATATTCGAAGCAAAGGTGGAGCATCAAGCGGCGAGCACCGCGCTTCCTCTACTACAAAGAAACTTTATATCGGAAGTCATTTGACGGAGTACTCATTCGATGCTTGAGAAAAGATAAATCCATGGAAGAGGTTCATTCTGGAGTGTGTGGAGCACATCAGTCAGGACCAAAGTTACATTTTCAAGTAAGATGACTAGGGTATTATTGGCCCACAATGGTCAGGGATTGTATGGAGTATGCACGGAAATGCCAAGCTTGTCAATTTCATGCCAACTTCATTCATCAGCCACATGAGCTGTTGCATCCGACAATTGCTTCGCACCCATTCGATGTCTGGGGAATGGATGCAATCGGACCCATCTACGAAATCATCATCTGGTGATATGTACATTCTGGCAGCCACAGATTCCTTCTCAAAGTGGGCAGAGGCGATACAGCTCAAAGAAATAAAGAAACAAAATGTTATGGATTTCATTACATGAAGCATTATACAACGTTATGGTATACCACGGTGCATCATCACAGACAACGCCAAGTATTTCTCGAATATCGCAACGCCAAGAAATTCCACTTCAAGAAGCAGAGGGATTGGCATGAGAAATTTGGCGAAGCTCTCTGGGCTTATAGAATGACGTATCGAACAGCCACAAATGATACACCTTACTCTGTCGTCTATGGTGTCGAAGCCATGTTACCATTAGAGAAAGAAATCCCGTCATTGAGAATCGCTTTGCAAGAATGTCTCACAAATGAGGAAAATGTCAAGTTGCGCCATCAAGAGTTAAAAGCTTTGGATGAGAAGAGGCTTGATGCACAACAACACCTGGAATGCTACCAAGCTCGGATGTCACACGCCTTCAACAAAGGTGTTCGACCACGATCATTTCAAGTTGATGATTTAGTTCTTGATGTTCGAAGACCCATCATTATGACGCACAAGACTGGCTCCAAATTCAAGTCAAAGTGAGATTGTCCTTACGTCGTCAGAGATGTATACTGTAATATCCCCATGGAAACAAATGTGGTGGGCGATGCCTTGAGCAAGAAACCGAGAGGTGTGATCGCTTCTCTTATGGTTTAAGAATGGTTTATGTTCGAAACTGCATCAAAATTCGACTTGGTACCATCGGGAGGAGAACCAAAGGTCTTTCTTGGTAGTGTCTTTATGCAACCTACATTAATCATAAGGATCATACAGGGTCAGGCACAAGATAAATTCTCATAAGCTAACCTTGTAGTAGATACGCTTGATGAATGTCCTTCCGAGTGGAGAGTTGGACCCAATGGAGGGTTGAGGTTTGGGACAAGATTGTGTGTTCCAGATTGTACTAATCTCAAGGAGGAGGTCCTCTGCATGGCACGCCGATCTCGTTATACCGTTCATCCAGGGAACACCAAAATGTACAAGGACCTATGCATGCAATTCTGGTGGAACGGGATGAAGAAAGATGTGGCTGAATTTGTATCGAAGTGTCTTACGTGTCAGCAAGTGAAAGCAGAACATCAACGACTAGCTGGCATGTTGAAGCCATTGACTATTCCTCTTTAGAAGTGGGAACAAATATCAATGGATTTTGTGACTGGACTGCCTAGGTCCAAGAATAGTCACGATGCGATATGAGTGATTGTCGATTGATTGACGAAGTCGGCACATTTTCTTCCAGTGTCAATGAAGTATTCTGTGGACGTGCTAGGGAAACTATATGTGGATAAGATAGTGAGACTTCATGGAGCTCCAGTTTCTATTGTTTCTGATTGAGATGAACATTTCACTTCGAAATTATGGGGTGGTTTGCACAAGGCTATAGGAACTACCTTGGATTTGAAGACTGCTTTTCATCCTCAAACTGATGGACAAACAAAACGGGTGAATCAGGTGATGGAGGATATGTTGAGAGCTTGTATGTTAGATTTTAAAGGTAGCTGGGAGGATCATTTGAGGTTGATTGAGTTTGTCTACAACAACAGTTACCATTCTAGCATCGACATTACACCTATATGTTGGGCTGAAGTTGGTGATGAAGCATTAATGGGCCTATAGGTGGTTCAAGAAACCACAGAGAAGATCTTGATCATTCGAGATAGGATCGGACCGCACAGAGTAGACCGAAGAGCTATGCAGACTTAAAGAGGAGACAAGTGGAATTCGAGATCGGCGATCATGTGTTCTTAAAAGTCTCACCTATGAGGGGTGTAGTGAGATTTGGCAAGAAAGGAAAGTTGGCTCCGAGGTATGTTGGGCCCTTTGAGATTCTCGAAAAGGTAGGAGAACTAGCATATCGACTAGCCTTGCCTACTAGCATGTCAGGAGTTCACAACGTCTTCCACATTTCCATGTTGAGGAGGTATGTACCACGTTCGTTACTGAGCCGGTTCGTATTCTGGATAGATCCACCAAGAAGCTCCGGAGGAAAGAAACGCAGTTAGTCAAAATGTTGTGGAGTCATCATGATGAGGGCGATGCCTCTTGGGAACTAGAGTCTGTTATGAAGGCAAGTTATCCACAACTGTTTCTTGAGTAGAGAACCTGAATTTCGGGACGAAATTCCCTTAGGAGGGGGGGTAGATTGTAATGACCCGATTTTTCGGGATCGATTTATTTGAATTTGTAGGAATTTATCAACTTTGTATGATTAATAAACCGCAATGTTTCGCCTCGCGACATTGTAAATCGAAAACAGAACCGTTATCAGAATTTCTAATTAGGAAAACGTTACGTTTCCACGACGCGAGAATAGACTTTTACTCCGTTTCTCGTTTGCAAAAACTTCCTTCATGAAAATTGTAGAGCTCGTCGATACGAGTTCGTGGACATGTCACGCGTTCTAATCGGAAGTCGTAAGTAAAAGTTATTAACGACGGAAGTTAGTTTCCGATTTTGGAAGTGGGTATAAAAATGAGATTTTTAGATTTAGGGTTTCCATTTTCGGAAACCCTCTCTCTCACCACTGGGCCGTTGTGGCTCTCACCGCCTCACCCAAAAGCTTCGCAAGGCTCTCCACTCCAAACCCCGAACTCGACGCGGTCCCCCTCACCGCCGTGAAGCTCGCACGACAACCCGAGGCTCGCGCGACTCCCTCCGCCATGCTAGCTTCATTTCCGGCGAGACCAGAGCACGGAGACCGACTCACCACCACCTATCCTCGTCGCGAAGCCGTCTGCTAGGAGATTGGAACTCGAAATCGCACCGCTCTTCTTCCTTCGAGAAATCGACCACGATCGGCGATCCATCCCTCTCCGACGACGTTCTGGTGGCTCCAACGTACGATCTAGGTATGATTTGATGTAAATGATGGTTGAGATTGATTGTTTGTTGGATTTTGGGTTGATTTGGGGAAGGTTCGGAGGAGGAGGAGGTGGTGAGGATATCGCCGCCTTAGGCAGCGCGTGAGGGAAGTTGAGGAGTGCATTGGGTGGCCATGGGCCGTGGAGGGGAAGAGGAGAGGAAATGGAGGGGTTTGGGGGCGGCGGTGGCGGTGGCGGTGGCGAGCTACGCGCTGATTTCAGGAGAGGGGCGTGGGCCCCACGCGCTGGCACTGTGATTTTCAAACAGTAATTTTTGTAAAATTATTTTTACGTACGGTGAATGTAAAAAGTAATTTATGTACAATGAATGTAAATTTATTTTACGTACGGTGAATGTAAAATTATTTAACGAACCGTAATTGTAAAAATAATTTCTAAAAGGTAATACGGTAATTATTATTTACTGAGACAATATTTACGATGAAATAGTACATGGACGTACATGAATACGTAAATAGTATGTACTCATACAGAAAATACGTAAATAGTATGTACTCATACAAGAATACGTAATTAATATGTATTTGTATAGTAATATGTGAATAGTATTTACGTGAACAGTAATTTCGTAAAAACCAGAAATTGCTGAACAGGAAAACATTATTACTGTTTCGGCATTTAAGGTTTTACGTAACGATAATAAATTCATTTCTTATCTATTCTAGGTGATCGATACATTAAGTAAAGGATTCACTTTCGGGAATCGTGGAAATTACGCTGGGGATTATAAAGTGAGTAAAATCTCACAGTTGACGAATCTACCCTTGCAGAGATTTAGGAATACGCCAAATTTAAAAGAATAAACTATGATATGTATATGATATAGTGGATTGTGTATGTGTATAATTGGTAAAATAAGAACATATATATGGTTTGCTATATTATATACTGTCATAATTTCCGTTGTGAGTAAGTTCATTATAGTGGTGATGTTTATTTATTGAGCATGTTGATTTATTTGTACAATATCATGTGATGATTGTTTGTACGTGGTTTTAACGTGAGTGATGTCAAAACGTTTTTGTGGTCTGTGGACCTGTCTTTGGACGTGTTGGCCAGTCGGAACCTAGCCTTGGCCGGGCGATAGTTACGATTTAGTTAGAGCTCTAGTCTGTCTGCCGGGTATTAACATGAGGGGTAACAGTGATGTACCAGTGCTTATGAGTACCTAGATTTTTGGATATTGGGTAGCAAGTGGTTGCCCAATGTCGGGCGGCGTACTAACATGAGGGGTAACAGAGGTGTACCAGCGCTCATGAGTAACCGTATTATAAATGCATGTGGGTAAACAGAGGAGTTGCCCGATTTCTCATGAGCATATATATTTTCTGTCAATATTGGACAACCAGATGGATCGTCCAATGACTCATGAGTGCATTTATAATTGATGTTTTGTGGATTTTCGTATATATTTTTATGCAAGTTATATTATTGTTTTACTCATACGAGCTGCAAAGCTTACCGGGTTTGTGTTTACAATCCTAGTGCACCTATTTGATAGTGTAAGGGATAATTCCACAGGTGTGGATTAGCGGAAATCGACGGACAACTCTGAAGACTTGAAGTTGTTTTATTTGATCTTGTGGTGAGCATTTGAGATGATTTTTACATTTCCATTGGATATAATATTGAATTATAAATTTGGTTTGTGATAATCAATTTGACTGAGTTGTACTATTAACTCAGTAATGATCCGCTGTGACATTAAAATGATTTTGATTTATTGAGATTGTTTTAGAGTTTTTCATGACTTCGAAATTTGAGTTTCATGACTTTGAGGTCGTGACATATACATCAATGAAGCTTACATAATTGTGGCGGAATACAGAAGGATACGTAGGCAGCTTGAGAATAACAATTTTAAGTTTAGTCACATCAAAATAAAAATAAGGGTTTGTCCGTCAAATGATAGAGCAAATGTCTTTTTTCAGTGATAGTAAGTTGAATTTCAAAATCGACTTATTACAAGACGATTGAATTTCAAAAAAAAAAAAACAAGTCCGTAAAAAAGAAAAAGAAAGCAAGTCCTGATCATTCAAGTCAACTATCACATCCAGGTCAAATCCTTGAAACTCTTGAAAGCCGTCATGCTGAATGTAATGCGTAAAGCCTAAAACGCTTTTATTAAGTATTGTCAAGTCTATGAATTGAGAGCAGTCAAGCGATTAGGTCGTTTATGTCCTTGAAACTCCTGAAAGCAGTCATGCTGAATGTAATGCGTAAAGCCTAAAACGCTTTTATTGAGTGCTGTCAAGTCTATGAATTGAGACAGTCAAGCGATTAGGTCGTTTACGTTCTTCAAACCCTTGAAAGCCACCGTGGTGAATGTGATGCGTAAAGACTAAAATGCTTTTATTGAGTGTTGTCAAGTTTATCAATTCAGAGCAGCCAAGCGATTAGGTCGTTTACGTTCTTCAAATTCTTGTAAGTCACTGTGGTAGATGTGATGTGTAAAGCTTAAAATGATTTTATTGAGTGTTGTCAAATCTATTAATTGAGAGCATTCAAGCGATTGGGTCTTTTACGTTCTTCAAACTCTTGAAAGCCACTGTGGTAAATGTGATGCGTAAAGCCTAAAACGCTTTTATTGAGTGCTGTGAAGTCTATGAAATGAGAGCAGTTAAGCGATTAGGTCGTTTACGTTCTTCAAATCCGCCAGAAATCAACGCATGTCGAAAGCAGTCAAATGCTTAGATTGAGCGTGACTCTCAAATTATTGTCAAAATCCTGAAAAAAAAATTATAAAAAAGGTCAAAATCAGACCATGATTAAAAAAAAAAAAACTGAGACCCGTCTCCCAAAGCCGCTATCACTTCCTCTCTCCTTTGCCTTCTTTGCAAATCTAGGATTTCTGAAGCCAATTTCATCTTAGCCACACCATGAGGGCCAAGTGGAAGAAGAAGCGCATGAGGAGGTTTATTGGGCGCCGACGCCACTCACGGTCAAGTCTTCGGCCGATGTCGATGGACTTGTGGAGCTGCGCAGCGGTGGCCGGAAGCATGAGTTCTTCGATTTTGTAGACGTCAGCTCTCTTGAGCAACGCCTCGCTATCTCTCCCTCTCATGTTGACCCCCGAGCTGGCGATCACCACCTTCTCAACTATCTCCGGCCACATTCTGGCCAAGTGGTACGCCACGAACCCGCCGTGGCTGGTCCCCACCACGCTGAACCTCTCCACGCCCAGCTTCTCCAGCAGCTTCGCCACCGAGGCCGCCTGAAACGTCTCGGCCATGTCGGCTGACGTGGTGGTGGACCCCCCGAAGAAGACGAAGTCGGGGACATAGACGTTGAACTTGCAAACTTGTTCTTGGCTTAAAAATATCCAAAACACAATAATGGCAGCAGTTGTGGATTACGAGCCCTGCGTGAGAAGGAGCTGAAAGCATTTGACAAAAGCAAAGCCGGCGTCAAAGGAATTTCAGACGCTGGGGTGACGAAGCTCCCAGGCATGTTCATACACCCTCCAGAGGATCTTCTCAACTCAGCTGTCCCAATAGATGATGAGCAATATCAGGCGAAGATTCGCAAACTTCAGTTTCCGGTGATTGATCTCAGCGGCTTTAATAACAGTGAGAAGCGAAAAGAGATCATCAACGACATATACAAAGCAGCCGAGTCGTGGGGATTCTTTCAGTTGGTGAACCATGGAATTCCACTTGAAGCTATGGAGGGGATCCAAAAAAGTATACGCGAGTTTCATGAACTTCCCCAGGACGAGAAGGCGAAGTGGTACTCCCGTGATTTCAAGGAGAAGGTTAACTTCTTCAGCTTTCATGGAGATTTGAAGGCGACGACGCCAGCTGACTGGAGGGATACCTTGTCATGCAAGATTCTAGAAGACCCGAAAAGCTTTGAAGCAATACCGCAAGTGTGCATACGAGAAGTGAGTGAGTACATGAAACACATGGATGGAGTGGTAGAGACGATATCCCAGTTATTTTCAGAAGCTTTAGGTCTTAATAGTGATTATTTTGCAAGCACAAAGTGCTTCACGGTGAGGTCATTGGCGTGCCACTATTTCCCAAAATGCCCAGAACCTCATTTGACTATGGGAGGAACCGAGCATACAGATCTCGGCTTTCTCACTTTGCTTCTCAAGACAGTGTTGGCGGCCTACAAGTACTTCATCAAGATGTTTGGATCGATGTTCCTCCGGTGAAGGGAGCTTTGCTAGCCAATCTTGGTGACATGATGCAGAAACTAAGGAAAAGAAAATGACTAAAGCTTCGAATTTTGAGGCCAAAAAGTACCTTATATTGCTAATGGTGAAATGGCCCGGAGGTTCTTCCATTCACCTAGTGAACCTTCACTTCTGTTCTATTAACGGCGTGTGGAATACACGCGCTAACGGCCAATTCAATTCAGGGAAAGAAATCAAACACTGCAGTAACAATTGGGTTTACTAGCACGTGCATGACATGCGTGTCTTTGTTTCCGCGATACAACTAGAGTAGAAGAACAGCTCCTGCAGGCCTCCACAACCTGAGCTGAAGAGCCTTCATCAGAGCATGACCCAGAAATTTAAAATGTCCCCGAGCATATCCAAAAAGCCTAGAGTTGAGAATTCCTCCAAGTCAAGGAATGTTCCACTCCTCCATTCTCGAAGCTAATCCCATTGCAACTCATGTCATATATGCGGACTGCTGAAGAGATCAACACTCGCTTCCCGAGATGGAGATGGAAGTCGTCGTGGTCGTGGTCGTGGAAAAATTGGAGAATCAGGTGACGGGGATATGGGTTTTGCAGAATGGAAAAGAAATGAGATACACACAAATTATGAGCTCCCTTGCTTGGGTGTTCCCCTGCTTCTCAACCTTATCCAACTCTCCTAGATATATCAACACAAATACAGATTAGATCTAATGAGGGATTTAATAATCACTTTAATCAATACTCCATAGCCATTTAAAATAATAATATCAGAAAATATTTTCTGTAAATAATAAATTAAGTGAGAGAATAAGTTGCCACCATAATGGTCAATTTAGGATTTATATTAATTTTTAGGCTATCTGATCTTTAAAACCTTTAAAAATTAAATATAAAAAATGATTTATTAAAATTAACACGCTCTTAGAATAATAAGCTATATTCACTTATATAAAAATTCGGAAAATTTATCACATAAGGAGATAGGTGGTCTTATGGAAGTATGATGATTCATTCATATCTATCTCATGATCAAGGCCCATAAATTGATGAAAATAAGTAAATTTCAAAACATATCCACATTTCACTATAACAATCATATCTAACGGTTAATTTTCAATTTATCAAATACTTAAGTTTAATTACATGAGTCCCATTGTACTTTATAAAATGACATAATTTTTTCATATATTATTTGGGAAAGAATATGATTTCAAACTAACTCTATCCAAGAAATCAATTTTTGAAAAAAATCAACATCAAGATATTATCATTGTAGGTTTGTAGTGAAAGCAGTGCTACGATAGGAAATTCACCTAATTTCATGAACGATTGGGTTTCCATCCTTGTTGTTAATCCTATATAACATACTACATCTTTAAGAGGTAGCTATACAACCATGTGAAAAATATGTCCAAAAGTTTGGATGGGTAGATATAGTGCATTATCGGGAATGTGTACAGTTTTTTGGAGATTTGTTTGAGTACCAGAGCTATTTATATGATTTTCAAAAGATTTTACACTTGGTGTTTCTCACCATGCATGTGTCAATCTAATTGAAGTTTTGACTTTGTAAAATTATTTCACAACTTCAAAAATTCTTTTAAAATAGTGTCATTGCCCAAAAAGATCCCAAAAATTTATGATGCCCTCACGATGATGCACTTTACCCATCCATGTAAACATTTTAAAAAATACATGCCTTCGTGACATAACTACCTTTATGGAGGATGAATGACACTTGGGGTTGACCGAGAAGATCAAGACCCAAACGAGATTCAATATAGGTGAATATTTAATCGTGACCATATTTTCATGTAGTGACCACATCCGACGGTCTGTTTTCCCGAAATTCAATTCCTATATACAGTTGTCATTGGGGAGGTAAAGGAGATTTTAGAGTTTACCGAGTCGATCGAAATCCATACGTTATCGAAAATATATCTTACGGTTGGTTTTTTCAAATTTCTTTCATAAGTATAGTTGGTTTATAAACATACTCATTTGCACAAGTTATACTATGTTACTAAGCATATTGTGACTTGAAATATTAAAACTCATAAAAGAAATTTCGACCGTTAAATGTAATTACGAAACTGAAATATGAATGTGGTACAAAACTCTCCGATTTTGGTCGTTAATTAGGTTTTGATTCGCGTGGTCAACCTTATATAACCTACTTATTCCCTAAGGACAGCCGTATCACTCATGTAAAAAATAAGTCAAAAAATTACATATGTGGATTCAGTGCATTAGCTAGAGAGCGTAAATTTTTTGGGAATTTTTTTGAGTACAGGAGCAATTTTCTATGATATTCTAAATGTTACAAAAATATTAATAATTAATATAAAGTCAAATTATAGACACATGGCGTGTTTTCAACCACATAATATTTTGTGATGTTAAATTACTGTGACTCCAAAACCAAAAAAGAAAAGAAATAACAAAAAAGAAACCTAAACTAGTATCGACCTCTGCCTCTATTTCTCCATATGTATCGACCTTTTGATTTGTTTATCTTCGATTTGTTGCCATCCACCGCCACCCTCATCCATCACCCTTCTCCCTGCTCCAAACCACTAAACCCATTAAAAAGTTACAACCTTACCCCTATCAAAGAATGGCCATCACTACTCTCCTCATCACCTTCCTCCTCATCTCCGCAACCCTCCTTCGACGTTGTCGCCCTCCTCTCCTTCAAGTCCCACTTCAATCCCATATTCTCAACTTTCCATGATCGGAAATGCCCATCATTGGAGAACACACAGAGCCTCCAACCATGATTGATGTAAAGGGAAGATCGTAGAAAAAGCTTTCCATGATTTGAATCAATAGTTGCACAAAAATGATTTCATGTCCAATTGCTAATAATCACAGCAAGCAAATGTTAATTAACACCATCTCTCCAACCAACCCCAGAAGATTTGACCAAAAAACTAAAAAGAATCAAACCCACCAGAAACAATTCGCACCTCAAAGGAATCTTAGAGAAAGAATATAAAAGCTTAATATTCACTCGGGGTTGGGTGTCGATGAGAGAAAGAATTCAAATACAATGTTCGAAGCTGAATTGGAGACGTCATGGATCAAAAGCTTAAAGATTGATTATTTGGGTACTAATTTTGATGAAAAGAATGATTAATATGAACATGAATACCAACTTCAAATCAGCTAATTTATAAGAGGAATTGGAAACTATGAGTTTTTGTTGATCTAGTTTCTACAATTTCAATCTTGTTATTAAGATTTCTAATGCTGAAGTAAAAAAAAAGGAAAGATTACATTATTACATCTTCAGAAGTTCAGTGAGAGAGAGAGAGTTCTACCGTTTCTGACTTTCTGGGTTTCAATGAGAGTACAAGTGTACAACAACACATCAACTTTTTGATTGTTTTTACCCCCACCTGTTTTGAAGCAAACGGTAACTGACGGACCTAAATTGACTAACGTCAATACATACACTGACCGAAAGAAGTGGTTGTTATTATACCACGTAAGCGAGGTGAGCCTTCACCCAGTGGAGGTAAGAATTTTCGGAAATGGCCAAGTATTTAAAGAATGTGGTAGCTCCACAGCTTCCACCTTAACTTCATGATGCCTCCATGTGCTTAACCATATGTGGCCATGTTAAAACATTCTCTCCCACACTTGTCTAAGTCATGTGGATAAGGAGAAGCAAAAAAGACATCTTCGACATGTTGTTGCCAAAAAGGAAAAGTCTAAGTCATGTCCCCCACGCTTTGGGAAGCACAAATTTGAACCGACCACCAGATTTTCCTAGCCTCGTCAGAATCATGTTGTCGTCACATGTTACTCGAGTTTTCTGGCTTGGTATTCCTAGATTGTTTTGTCGTGAGCACATGTCAAAGAATGAGCACATGCCAAAGAAGGTTATGATAAAACCTATGCCGAGATGTCAAAAGAAGAAAAGAACAAGATTTCTCATCGCTACATAGCTCTTGCACTAGTGAAGTCTCACTGTGCTGAAGCTGTATATACTTTTGAGATCAACTTGTCTACCTGGAAGTGAGTATCTTTATCATCTTGCCTCTGCATAGGCTTCAATAGTATGCAAGCTTTTCCTTTCACCAGCAATTATTCCAGTCTTGTTTGATGGCCCACAAAAGTTAGGGACAAAGTGGAAGTTACAGTTTGTGTACCATTTAGAATCTGTGCGCATGCCTAAGTTAGAGGTTAGTGTGGAGAAATAGCATCCTTGCATTAGGAAAGATTTGAGTATAAACTTTTCACTGTGAGTATGCTCACTTCAGACAGAAGTACTATGAACTATGAAGTTAGAACTGTTCAAATAGTAACTCCACTAGTTGCACAAGGAACTGAAGTTATACTATCGTTTTGAGCTCCAATTATTGTCTTGGAAGGTGATGATGAGATTTTTCTGTCGTGAGCACATGCCAAAGAATGATACAATGATGGCTTGGCTATTGATTGATAAAGCATAGAGAATAAAAGTAATGGGTGAAGACTTTGTGAAATTATGGGTAGATCAGAAGGTCAGAAGGAGCTGGCAGTCCTCCACTCAAAATATTCCAACCATGTACCGACATGAAATCACCAGAATCATAGCCGGGTTATACATCACAATTGAAAGTAAAGAGAAAACACAAAATAATTTAAAGCAAAACATGTTTTCGGCGGTGGAATCTCTATGCAATTAAACAAAGAAATATATTATATACTTTTAAGCATCAAACAACTATATCATGGAAAGATTACTACAAATTTTACGGAGCCTCAGAAGCTAATTCCATAAATTCTCCAAATCAAAGTGCATACTTCAAGCTGCACTTTCGGCACGTGACAACGACATGTCTGCATCACGACTTGAAGTGGGGACATTTGTAGACACATGAAATTTAATGAAGTAAATCATCTTCATTAAATGATTAACTCGACCAAAAACCCGACAAAATTGCACACGTGACCCAAAAGTCAAAAAGTTAGTGCATATCCGAATAAAACTCGTGTCAGCACATAAATGAATGATCGTAATCGAAACTACGTGATTCCGACTTAAATCGGAAATTGAATGTCATTGACGATTCGAAATGGTAATGAGACATTTTATTAAATTAATTAAAAAAATTTAACAGTTATAATTAAATCATTTATTTTTTGCTTAATTTAGTTATGAGAATAACTAATTTTAAATTAATCAGAAAATACATATTGATTTAATTATACAATTAAATAAATACTATTATTTTAGTGTCATTAAAATATTCTATAAAATAGAAGCATTGATACTATAAATACCCCTTCCAACATGAAGATAATGAGACTGGAGAAGAAGAGAGAAATCACTTAAGTAAGATCACTCTCGAGAAATCCCGAAGTCTCTTAAGTCCACGAAGAATCATTAAGCTACCAAATCGCTCGTTCTTCATCAAATCTAAATTCAAACTCAAGTCCACGAAGAATCATCAAGCTACCAAATCGCTCGTTCTTCATCAAATCCAAATCAAACTCAAGTCCACAAAGAATCATCAAGCTATCAAATCGCTCGTTCTTCATCAAATCCGAATCCAAACTCAAATTCTCAAGATCAAGTGCATGTCACCCTTGAGCCAAGTTACATGCGGAGATAGAATCAGAAGAGTTTACAAAGATTGTAACCTCGCGCTTGATTATCAATAAATTACATTTTACTTGTACACGTGTCTGCACACTTATTTGTTTTCAGATTCTCGTTCTACAGATGTGTTCAGCTTGTATTTGTGTGTGTCCTGATGAACTGCAGAGCACCATTGAGCCTTTCGAAATGTATTGGTTTCAAAAAAAAATTCCTTCATGGTCAAAGCCTATGCTTTTCAGAAAATTGCTTGCTAGAGAATTCCATGATATTTTGATATTGTTGAACTCATTTCAGCATCCACTGTAGGGTAAGCAACAGTTACAAACTTGAACAAGGGAGCTACAGATATGCTGGTTCCAGCAAGTCTGATCAGGCTCTGGCCAAACTGCATTCGGGGATGGTCTTCCAAATAGAGCAATACGTTCATCTGTGAGGTATCTTTGTGCATATATTATATTATCGATTTCCTTGTGCTGTTTTTTGGTTTATTATGTCGTTTTGAATTTATCCTGTGATTTTATTTACCTGATTCTCTTTTTTCTTCTTCATCCATATTTCAGAACTAGGGAGTTTTCGGCTGTGCTTGTGAGCTACACGATAGACACAGGGTAGCCCCCGAATGTCAATGGACAAAGGCCTTATTTATCTAGCAGTAATTCGTATGGTTCTATTACTTCTACAGACATGGACTTGTTACAGCCTTTCGATTAAACTTTTAGAAATGTGTAGGTTCTACTTGAGTACTGGTTTTCACCTTGTGCCTAGGAGAGCATGTGCTCATATCTCGAGTTTATGCGAAATTGCAAGACATGTTAATCGATGTTAATTAGACGGTGTGTATTGATGAATTTCTCCATAGCCCGTCTAATCTATTTAACTGAATCCACCCCATATTTTTATCGTTCTGGTAACTACATCACCCCATATTTTGCGAAAATTTCATACATGGTTTTACAAGAATCGACTACCCCCTTTGTCAGTATGATTGATTTCAGTATTTGTATTTTTCTTACAAAATTCATGGGTAGTTCTTCTCAGAGAATTATTGTAATCTTGATGACCAACAGCACATACATTGCTAACATTATAAACTGTTCAGTTACTCACTGGTGTGCACTTGAAACTAGATAAGCCAATGACCGAAAAATCATCTGGATAATTTACCACTGCTCTAGCTTTGTACAAGAGTAAGTTCATGGTTTGTAACTTGTTACCATGGCAAAACAACAAATCATAAAAGAATTTCCTCTTTCTAATTTTAGCATCGACCACTATCTTGATGTTTACTTTCTAGGTGGAACAAATGCTGCTACAGATTGGACGATTGTATATAACAATTGAATATATAAGTATCTGGTAAAATTTCCTTCTCCAAGTAGTCTAAGTACACTTCAACATTTGCCATTTCCTTAGTAGACAGGAGGAGATCTGTAATATGCTGGCACTGTGGCAGGAAAGAACATTTGTCTAACTCCTTCACCCTTTATAATAGGGGATATGATGCCTGATGCACTCTGAAATAGGCGAACCAGAAAGATTTGTATCAGCAGCAAGTTATGTGTGCATAGAAATTGTATAACTAACAAGCATGTGATAAGAAAGTAGTGGAAATATTATTGTTGACATACCAAGATCAATCGAAACCCAAGCCACATGCGTTTAGGTGAAGGGAAAGGTAGCATTAAGCGGCTGACACCATAGATGGCAACAGCAAAGAAATGGAGAAACAAGTGCAGCGGACGTGGGTTGAGACCAGAGAGAAGAGATACTGGTCCATATGAACAAATGCCTCCAAAGCTCAAATAGCCAAAACATGCTTCACGCATTTCCTGTCTTGCCGGATCCGGTGATGCACAAAAAACCTTGTACAAAGCACCTGCCAATGTGTTTATGGTAGATGACACAGGCTGCAAATTTAAGCACACTACTATCAGCAAAGAGGAAACAAAAAACTTGGCTACATTGTAACAGAAAATGGCATAAAAAAGACATTTAAGTTACCTTGCGCAATGTGTAGAAAGATTCCAGGTAATTACACAGAGCCGGTGCATCATTGAGATCGCGTAGGGGTCTAAGAAGATTGCGGAGAAGAACAATGTCTGAAAGAGCAACAGTCATTCCTCCTCCTGTTAAAGGATGCCTCATGTTGAATGCATCCCCTAATAAAATTGCACCAGGAGTAGGGACAGGATTAGCAGCCATGCTTCTGTTTTGCATTGTTCTGATGTTTCCCTTCTCTACTGCGGCCATAAAAGAATTGTGCAGCTGCAGAGGAATCTGAAATACACGTAGTCCTCATATTAGTTAAATTCAGGTTGGTATGGGTATCAAACTAATTAAGTCAAGAAGGTTATTGAAAGATACCTGAGGAGCCACCACAGTTTTCAAATAGTTGGCCATTTCACCACTAGCTACTGAAGGCACTTTTGTTCCAGGTACATCCACCAAACAACGAACCTCGGTGCTACTGATAGGATAAAACAGGATAGGTGAAGGGTCTCCCAAAATCACATGTCCGTAATTTGCGTGTGGAAGGTCACAGTTCTCCAAGATCAAGCCAACAAAACATGAGGGACTTTCAACCTGCAACAATAACAAATGACTATATGTTGGTCTCACGGCTGAAGAACATACTATTGTGATAATATTTCAATTAAAATTTTTTGAGTTTCTTAGTTGGTACCCCATTGTTACCTTAGGTGCACTAAGAGACTTGCGCAGATTCGAGAAGCAGCCATCACACACAATTGTTAGTGGAGCATATGTTCTCATTTCCTCTCCAGCTTTGTTCTTGTAAATCACCCCTTTGACAATGCCTTTTTCCTCAATTAATGTCGTCACTGATCCTTGTTCCAATTTTACACTGCAATAGAAGTACCATGGGACATGATTAAAAGATTGAAACATGAAGCAGATTCCACCAAAGTAAACACTGAACACACACAAGAATTCATAAAATATAAATCTTGTGATATGGTTCAAGAGAAATGAGGATTTACTTTGAAAGAATCATAGCCTTTTCACGCATTCTTTGGATGAAACGCCCATTGTGGAAACTTCTCCCAGCCACATCTGAACTGTATTGTTCCAAGGGATAACTCAGTTTTGTATCCTTGCCATCTTTGTAAAGAGCATATCCAAACACCTTCTGTGCATCAATTGACTCATTTGCACAATCTGCAGATACAAACAGATATTGATTAAAACCAATGTCTACTGAATTATAACTAAACATTCAATAAACAATCAAAGGAGTCTAAATAGGGTAGGAGATTTGCTCACCCTCGAGACCCAACTCGATCAACTTGAGATAACCCCCAGGCTGCAACAGCTCGCCAACAATTCTATCGGGCTCGGTCAAGTCTCTTTCAATGACATGTACTCGACGACCTTCCTGTTACATGAAACATACAAATGCTCAACTCCAAAAATCCCAACTAAAAGATTGAGCTTATAGCGTAGCCACTAGCCACAACAGCAACATTTGAAACAGTCAATGCCTATGTAGTTCACATATTTCACTCCTTAATCCTTCTCATACATTACTTACAGTCAGGTATAATATCTTAACAAAAGCTACAATTCTCAGGTTCTGTCTTACTAATTGTCAAGTATGAAACTTTGAGTACATTTTGGGCTACACTACTCCAATTACTACCCAACATATATAGAAAAGTATGTAACTTCCGGCCATATCAACTATTGAAAAAGCATCATCTGTACCAAAAATGAGACCAAGTTTTTGAGAGAATCAAGTATAATCTGACCTTGGCAAGAGTGTAAGCAAGAGCTGCACCGGCAACTCCGGCACCGACAATGACGACGTCGGTACTTTTCTCCTCCTCCATCTCCGGCTGAAACGCACAGTTCCCAAACTCATCATCACTCTTAACTCTTCCACTTAAAGACTTGACCTTTTTGTCGCCACCAAGAGTAGTACTGATGATCATGAAGAAAACAGAGCCCAGCAAAGAAGCTAACAACCCACCAAAAATATACTCATAAGACACCATCTTTCTGACTAGGAGTACTGTGTTCTGCGTAGCTATGCGTTTTAGTTTCTGGGTTTTGCTTGTGAAGTGAAGGTAGTTATGGACAGTTGAGGAACTTGAACGGTTTATATATAAGCTGTCTTTGGAAGCTGTCAAGAAGGTGGGTAGTTTTTTCTGGTCAGTGTCTGTTAACTTGGGGATTTAAAAAAGAAGACAACTGCCAAAAATGGCTTGTGTACGAGCCTAATGGAAGAGACAAGGATAGGATCACATCTTTGGCAATCAAGGTTTCACCATCAAGAAAACCAAGAAACATTTTATTTTTAAATTGAAATATTGAATATATGTTTAGTAAATTTTGAAATAATATGTTTTATTATTCAATCCCATTCCTCTGCATCTGTCAAAAGCTTACTTCAGAACAATCTGATAATACATTTTAATATTTCTTGTTATATTTCAATCCAAACAGATCGAGTTGATCAATGTGTTCAATATAAAACACATGCGAATTAGTCAAGTGATCACTAAGTTCACTACTTGTTCAGCTCTCCAATTGAGACCAAGTTTTGGTCAAAGAAACCATTGATGCATACGTCTTCCTTCCATTTCCAAGCAAGCAGCTACAATTTATTTATGCATTTTCGTCTTCTTCTTCCTGAGCTTTCATACAAATGCATAAACGTACGTAGTCAAATAATCATATAATATGATTACAACGACCACACCAATCCCAACTGACTACTGGCATGGCTTGGACTTGGAGTGATCGACAGCTTCGGGGAAGTTGTGGGTTTCTTCTATCTATATAAACCCATTCAAGTTCCACAACTCTCCAACAAACCATAAGTTCTTCACATTCCTATACCTGAAAACAATAATCACAAAGCAATACTGAGGATACTGCAGTATCATTCTTCAAACAAACTTTAACATTTTTGTTGTTGAAGATGGTGTCTTACGAGTATGTTTTTGGTGGGGTCTTGGTTTCATTGCTGGGGTCTGTTTTCTTCATGATCATCAGCACTACTTTGGGTGGAAAAAAACCATGCAAGGCTTCAAATGGAGAAGCTAAGAGATATGATGAGTTTGCAAACGGTTCGTTTCGGCAGGAAATGGAGGAGGAGAGAAGTACCGACGTTGTTATTGTCGGGGCTGGAGTTGCTGGTGCAGCTCTTGCTTACACTCTTGCCAAGGTCAGATTATACTTGATTCTCAATAGATGAGGCTTGTTATCTTGGCAAGATTATACTTGATTCTCAATAGATGAAGCTGTACTGATGAGGCTTTTGTTTCATATATTTTCTTATGCTGGGTACTAATTTGAGTAGCATGTGTAGCCCAAAACTTGGAAGTCTCATACTAGACAATTAATTAGTAGTAAGATAGAGCCTGAGAATTTGAGCTGTTGTTAAGATCTTGCACCTGATTACAAGTAATATTTTAGAAGGCTTAAGGAGTAGAACGTGTGAAATACATATACATCGACTGTTGCGCATGCTGATGTTGTTGTCTTTAAATTTGGGACTTTGAGCTGAGCATATGTTTGCTTCTTGTTACAGGAAGGTCGTCGTGTACATGTCATCGAAAGAGACTTGACTGAGCCAGATAGAATTGTTGGTGAGCTGTTGCAGCCTGGGGGTTATCTCAAATTGATTGAGTTGGGTCTCGAGGGTGAGCGTTCTCTCCTAGCCTGTTTAAACCTCCTTTCTTTGTTTATGGAATGCTTAGTACTAATGGTTACATTTAGTTTTAAGTAATAACCAATATCTATCTGTGGCTGCAGATTGTGCAAACGAGTCAATTGATGCACAGAAGGTGTTCGGTTATGCTCTTTACAAGGATGGCAAGGATACAAAGCTGAGTTATCCCTTGGAACAATATAGTTCAGATGTGGCTGGGAGAAGTTTCCACAATGGGCGTTTCATCCAAAGAATGCGAGAAAAGGCTATGACTCTTTCAAAGTAAATCCTCATTTCCCTCCATGTTCTAAATTTTATGGATTCTTGGCAAAATTATTCTCTTTCAATCTGAAATTCATGTCACGCGGATTTTAACATTGCAGTGTAAAACTGGAACAAGGATCTGTGACAACACTAATTGAGGAAAAGGGCATTGTCAAAGGGGTCATTTACAAGAACAAGAGTGGAGAGGAGATGAGAACATATGCTCCACTAACTATAGTATGTGATGGCTGCTTCTCGAA
Source organism: Argentina anserina (assembly GCF_933775445.1). Lineage (NCBI taxonomy): Eukaryota > Viridiplantae > Streptophyta > Magnoliopsida > Rosales > Rosaceae > Argentina > Argentina anserina. The sequence goes on along the minus strand of NC_065875.1, from coordinate 14,923,205 downwards.
TCTACGCAAGTCTCTTAGTGCAACAAAGGTAACAACATGCTACCAGCTTGGGTAATTTTACTGTATTGAGCATAAATTTATCAGAATGTATGTCGATTTGTTCTATTGTGAGACCACAGTGTTATTTGTTATTGTTGCAGGTTGAAAGTCCCTCGTGTTTTGTTGGTTTGATCTTGGAGAACTGTGACCTTCCACACGCAAATCACGGACATGTAATTTTGGGAGACCCTTCACCTATCCTGTTTTATCCTATCAGTAGCACCGAGGTTCGTTGTTTGGTGGATGTACCTGGAACAAAAGTGCCTTCAGTAGCTAGTGGTGAAATGGCCAACTATTTGAAAACTGTGGTGGCTCCTCAGGTATCTTTCAATAACTTTCTTGAATTAATTAGTTTGATACACATACCAACCTGAATTTAACTAATCTGAAGAGTACGTGTATTTCAGATTCCACCACAGCTGCACAATGCTTTTATGGCTGCAGTAGAGAAGGGAAACATCAGAACAATGCAAAACAGAAGCATGGCTGCTAATCCTGTCCCTACTCCTGGTGCAATTTTATTAGGGGATGCATTCAACATGAGGCATCCTTTAACAGGAGGAGGAATGACTGTTGCTCTTTCAGACATTGTTCTTCTCCGCAATCTTCTTAGACCCCTACGCGATCTCAATGATGCACCGGCTCTGTGTAATTACCTGGAATCCTTCTACACACTGCGCAAGGTAACTAAAATGTCTTTTTTATGCCATTTTCTGTTACAATGTAGCCAAGTTTTTTGTTTCCTCTTTGCTGATAGTGTGCTTAAATTTGCAGCCTGTGTCATCTACCATAAACACATTGGCAGGTGCTTTGTACAAGGTTTTTTGTGCATCACCGGATCCGGCAAGACAGGAAATGCGTGAAGCATGTTTTGGCTATTTGAGCTTTGGAGGCATTTGTTCGTATGGACCAGTATCTCTTCTCTCTGGTCTCAACCCACGTCCGCTGCACTTGTTTCTCCATTTCTTTGCTGTTGCCATCTATGGTGTCGGCCGCTTAATGCTACCGTTCCCTTCACCTAAACGCATGTGGCTTGGGTTTCGATTGATCTTGGTATGGCAATAAAAACATTTCCACCACTAGCTTATTAACATTCTTGTCAATTACATTCATGTACACATAACCGGCCGCTTATAGAGATCTTTCTTGTTTTCTATTTTCAGAGTGCATCCGGCATCATATTTCCCATTATAAATGGTGAAGGAGTTCGACAGATGTTCTTTCCTGCCACAGTACCAGCATATTACAGATCTCCTCCTGTCTATTGAAGAAATGGAAATAGTACTGTGACTATTCTAGAGGAGAAATGTTAGCCAGGTTCTTTACTTTATTACAGCACCAGTTCCACCCAAACAGTATAGATCAAGATGGGGGATCAGTGCTAATATTGATAGATAGCAACATATGTTCTTGATTCTTTTAGGATTTGTTTCCTGTTCTGTAATAGGAATTTCTTGAGTTTCATATGATACTTTGTAAACCCTTCCAGTTTCTATTGAAACTATATAATGCAAATGCAATACTTCATATAATCCAAGGTTGGCATTTTCAGTTTTGAATCAAACAACCATTTATTGAAATATTAAGAGTTTACAAAGGAACCAATATCAGCTGCAATTGCAGCTTGAAGAAACAAGGGTGCAGGACAAAGAAATTGTTCCGGCTCCAAGCCAACACCAAAAGCAGTGAGCTGATGAGCAGCATCATTGCCTTTACGGCCTGTGTAAAACTGGAATTTCGGTCGAATGCAAGCGGATTTCCATTGTCACCATACAACCTTCCAGTGAAGACAAATTGTCCTGAACAGAGCTACAAAGCTGTTGTTGAATTCCCACCCTCCATTACTGCCCGAAAAAGCCAGTGAGCAACTATGAAATTCACGGCTGCACCACACCACAAGCCTTGAACTGAGTGAGTTCAGCTGAGATCAGTCCAGCTTAAGTTGAATCTAACAGTTCAGTGTCATTTCAATTTGCCGACCCATATGATGTTCTGACTTCTGAGCAATCCATCAGCAAAGGCCAATTTCTTACAAAAACAACGTAAAAACCGATCGGAAAACAACATATGTATTGATGTTCTTTCCATTCCGTTGAGTCTCTACACTGAGCAATGGACAGTTTAGCTACAGCATTCAAAAAGGAAACTTATATAATTCATTGATACCCTATCAGCTGCCTGATCAATCAGTCTTGTGTTCAGAGACTACGAAACAAATCAAGAGGAAACTGTGTCTAACAAGCTTTTTGACTTTCATAGCTGAACAGATATGATTTTATTCATGCCAACTGATAATTCTTACACTTCCAAACATTTATTTTGATTTACAGGAAAATCCAAAAGAAAGGGAAAATGGAAAAGGAAACAAGAACTATAATTTATACAGACAACCAAGCAAGCTTACTCAGATCCAGTGAATGTACATATATAACTCTTAAGCGGACTTCATAGTTCCACACAAAGATAAGATATTATGGAGCCGGCCCTCCTTTTGGTCCTCTGGCTAACCTTTCACTTCTCAACCAGGACCTTTTTTATGTTGGGACAGCTCGAAACCACAGTGGCAACCCCAGCAGAAGTGATACCTTGGCAATAAACCATGTGACAGGATGTGAGCATTGTGCAGTTTTTGACAAGATGGTTTAAACCAACATCAGTTATTTGACGGCAATGTGACAGCACAATCTCCTTCAGGTTTGGACAGCCTTCACCTAATTCAGCCAATGACAAATCCCCCAAATTCTTGCAAATCAGGAATAATGTGTCAGGTTTAAAGAGGATACTACAACACATGTACAAAGTACATATCTTGCATAGGTATTGTGTGCATCGATAAATGATGGAAACTTCATTTGCTACTACCTACCTAGAGATGCTTTTGCGGCCTCAATAACAATTTAACTAAATAATACTTCTCCTCCAAAAGAAATTCTAAGTCTCATATTGTTGGGCATTCCAAACCACTAATAGCATGAAAAGCAAGATCTTGCCAAATATACAGCACAAGAAGACCAAAATATAGCTTTTGTGGCACATGTATAGAGAGAGAGGGGAAACACACCTGCAGGACACTTACATCCAGGTAAGTGATTTCCGCACAACCTCTTGCAATAGCTATCAATCCAGCATTGCCAATTTGGTGGCAGCCACTGACATTCAGATATTGTAGAGAGCTACACTGACTAACAGCAATAAGGGCCTCATCCCCCACTCTAATAGTAGAACAAAAGTGAATATAATATATTAATATAATGTTAGAAACACTAACATTCAACAGATTAATACAAAGACTTTAAAACAGCAAATTCTCTAACATTCTAAATAAGGATCAACCTGAGAGTAATGGGATAATGTGTTATAACGAACTAGACAGAATATAAAAAAGTTGCCAAAAATTATTACCTGTCACAAAATCGGAGGCTAAGGTTGGTTAAAGACCTACAGTTCTCTCCAATTGCTACAACACCCTTGTTTCCAATCTAGACCAGAAAAATAAAATGTCAACAGCGAGCAATCAAGCAGAAAAGCCTCTATAATACACACACACACATTAAAATTCAAAATTATACGGCTCAAAAGGTTGCACAACATATCTAAAAAGAATTGGTTACATAAAACCTAACTCAGTAAATCTTATTTCAAAAGTATTATTCAATTATAGATTAGAACTTTCACCCTCAACCAAAAGGGCAAGAAACTGAACTAAATAATCTACACAAATTGTAATACCATAGATTTTTAATCTCGATTACCGACACATTATGACTAATTAATTGACATTTTCTTGAAATGTCGAAAAATGTAGTTTAATACATTAATATTAAACTACACGTCGCCAAAAAAATGTCTTCGGAATATTTTTTCGACGCTCGAATTAGTTTTTACGAATTTCTAACGTTTTACTTTGTTTTAAAAATGTTTTTCAGTTTGGGTTTTTAATTTAATTTAGGCCTTAAGGGTCAGCCCAGCCTCTCTTAAAAACCCATGACCCGAGCCCAAGGCCCGAGCCCATTTTCATTAAGCCCAAAAAAAGAATGACACACTCTTCTTCTTCTTCACTTGTGCGATAACGCAACAGAGAGCATCGCTCTCACCTCTTCACCACTGAACGCCACCACCTTCTCCTCCTCACACCGCCACCGTCCGGCGATTCAAACACATGCAACCAAATCACTTTATTCACCATCTCATTATCTATCTATCCATACCAGAAACTTCTCCAACAACCCCGATATTAGACAAATCGGAATTAGCACAGTGGAGCATCCTTGGAGCTCCGGCGAGTTCTCAAACTCCGATAAGGTTTTCAGTCCCAAATTGGTAAACCCAGTCATCTCCTTCAATTTCTAGTTCAATTATACTCTCAACTCTTCAAAATTGGAGCATGATTGGATTTCCTCTTTTTTGCTTTTCATCGCCACCGTTCCTCCGCCGTTGACCGCCATCCGATGCTGATGTGGCGCGTCTGTCAACGCATCAGAAAAGTCAATATTTTCAGATACGCCACGTGGTGTGTCCGATACGGAAAAAATGTGTATCGTGTCGTATCGCCGTGTCCGGACGTGTCGGACACGGCGACACGCCTCCAAGTGCCGTGTCCGTGCAACATAGGTTAATAGTATATCAGGAAAAAATGAATGGATAAAAATGTCAGTGATATCAGTTTGGTTGAGTATGAGCAAAGCAATTCAAAAAGTCAATGATGGGCAAAATGTATATGCTGCATGAGTATAAGCACATAAAGAGTGAAAGGGAGAGATACCTCATAACATCGACGAATATGAAGTTTCTTCAAATTCCTGCATCCCATAGCAATACTGCAAATGGCTTCATCCCCAATACTTGAGCAATCTACCAAGTGAAGAGCTTGCAAGAACTTACAGCCTTTTCCGATCTCAGCAAGTACAAATTTGCCTATCCTTTGGCAGTACAACAATGCTAATTCAGTGAGACGCCTGCACACATTCAAGAGTTGTACATTAACCAGCCATTCCAGCAGGAAACAGAAAAAGGGAGATCAAGCAGGATATTGCATAACCTAACATAAAATTCAAGAACATACAAATGAGTCTATAACCCTTGCTAATAGAAGGTATGGTCTGGCAATTTACCCGGCACATAAATGAAACCATGTTGACCTCATTTTACCTAGAAACACAACCAATAAATTTCCCAACTGAATCGAACATATAGATTCAACTTTAAGATATAATCTCTGCTTAACCAACTATTGAATGGTCATTACACATCTCCATATGACATAACCAATGAAAACTAATTCAAGCATCTCTATATTACCACCTAAATTACCAATTTAAGTTCAGTTGTGAGAGGAACATACGGGCAAGATTTCCCTATGGATTCTAGACCCAAAGTTCCGATATTGTGGCACCCGTTCACTTCAAGATGTGTGAGTTCTTTGCAGCCAATTGCAATTGATTCCAAAGCCTTATCACTTAGAAAGTAGCAGTCACTTAGAGTAAGATTTTTTAACTTCTTACATCCATTCCCAATAGCATGTAACCCTCTGCATTGCAGAAACAGAGTCACATAAGTGACGAGAGAACAAAAACAAAATGAAAATGAAATCTCCAAATTTCCCAGTTCACGTTAGTTCTTTACTACTTCTTTTCGAATGCATTTAGCTCAATTAATATAAACTTAAGTAGGACTCCACCACCCATTTGAAAACCAACCTTCTTATTCCAAACTCATGTTTAATTTTCATAATTGCATCATATCGCAATGACCAACTAAAGTTTAAATCACAAGTTTCAAGGAGTACTAACTTATCAGAAAACCGCTGGAAGGTATATAGAGCCAAAATCTCCACGTACGAACAACAATTTCCCACAGCTATCAAAACCTCATCCGTGACATTTATGCATTGTAGCTTCAAAACTTTCAAACCAGGACATCCTTGAACCACAGCAAGCACCCCTTTGTTGTGGATGGACTCTGCATCCAACGACATGCTCTCTAGCGACTTGCAGTGCAACCTCACCGCTTCCAACGCAGTATCAGTTATCTTCACACAAGCCGCAATGCCAAGCGACTTTAACGACTTCCCAACTCCACTAGCCAGCTCTACCAAACAAACGTCCGTCAACCCCTCGCAAAACCGCAAGTTCAAATCTTCGAGCTGCTTGCAACACTGTCCCACAGCCGCCACTCCCTGATCTCCCACATAGCAACCCTGCACTCAATAATAACATCAAAAAAAAAAACAGCTCGGCTACTGCAAAATTTAGTAAATCTTCAAGCAAAAATCGAACTTTTAAAACAGGGCAAAAGGCGATAAGCATTGGAATTAAGCTCTAAACTATGTAACATAACAATGCTGACACCAATGTACCTGCAAATCCAATGATTTGAGCAACCTACACTTGTCGGCAAGCGAAGTCAATCCGGCGCTGGAGACACTAGAGCACCAGACGAGGCTGAGCCTTTCGAGCTTCAGAAAGCCATGGCCCAGCGCAACCATGCCGGCGTCGGATAAGCTATTAGTCTCAACTCCATCCTCCTCGCTCTTATTATAGCTCGACGAGCTCCCGCCGCGCCACCTCGCCGCGCTTCCCTTCAAAAACACACAAGAAACGACGACGTTTCGTTAGAAATGATTGGATTGGATTGAATTGAAAATTGAGATTACAATATTAGGGATTTGGGATTACGAGGTGGACGGGGAGAGAAATGTTGAGGCGCTCGTCAATGTGGACGTGGCGGACGTTGACGAAGCGGCGGGAGAGGAGGTCGACGAAGAGGTCGGGGTTACCGGTGGCGCCGATACGGAGGCTGGTGCGGCTGCGGCGCTCGAGGGCGAGCCAGCGCTTGCAGACGAGGGAGGAGGAGTCGTGGCTGGGCTTGGAGTCGAGGCGCCGGAAGACCTCGACGATGAGCTCGTCGGGGAGACACGTGTTGATCCGGTCGTGGCCTCCGCCTCGCATCGGTCGCATTTGACTGATCGGAGATTTTGTTTTTTTAATTTTGATTGGAAAAATTGGAAGGGAAGGAAATGCGGTTTGGGGTTTTATAGTGAGGATCTAGGAGTGTGAATTGTTCGGAATGCCCCTAAGGTTTGTGAGTAACTGCCGCTTTTCGTGAGGGCAACGACCTTTTCACTTTCTTTTTACTTTTGACACTGAAATTGACACTCAGGTGAGGTTTTGGCGGGCGTGAATCGGGTCGGGTTTATTTTGGCGGGCAGGTGTTGACTGTCCGGGAAAGAATCTACTAAACATGTCGGATTAGCGTTAATATTTATCTGATCGGAGTTATGTTGAGCATGATTGTTTTGGTAAATAACGGACTTGGTGATCATGGTTCCTTTTTTTACTTCAGTTTGGTAATCATGGTTGTATTAGGAGGTAACTTGTCTTATTGACTGATACTAAAAATGGCATACTGAAAACAAGGCCGGCCTTGGGTTAAAGCCACTAAAGCAATAGCTTTGGGCCCCCAATTTTAAGGGTCTCCTTAATTATATACACATAATTAAAAAAAAACTGGGTCAGAAAAAAACTGTGACAGCGTTTTTTACGGTAAACGCTATGAAAAAAAAAAGGCCGGACTTCAAAATACCAAAATAAAGAACGGGATTCCAAAATTTAGAACGCCACTTCTCTCACCTTTGTAAAATAAAAACTATTTTTTAGGATCCCTTCAGTCTCCTAGATCTTTTCTCATCAGTCTTCGTTCTTCATCCAAGCATTCCTCTAGGTGAGTTCTCTTGCTTTTTCAAACTTTCTCTTATCTATCATCTAGCTTTCACAGTTTATACTCCCAATCTTAGTGTTAGAAACCTATGTCCTCTTCTGAGTCTTCTCTAACTCAGCGACGGTCTCTTTATCTATCCTCTCAATTTTAGTTTAATTTCAATTTCGTTAGATAATAAAAACTTTAAGAGTTTGGATAATTAATTTGGATATGGGTTATTAGAATGTGAAATTGGGAGTTAGGGTTTCTATTTATTAATTTTAATTTAGATCACTAGTAATTGTTGACCGTTTTTATCTATGTGAGATTGGAGAGAAATTGTCATGGTACCCAGTCTCGTTGCTGGATAGCCACGCCAAGTCCCCAAAACAAAATGTTAGTGCGTGCTTGTCATAGTTTAGGATCTAATTTTCTTTGCGGTATCAATTTAGATCTTGATTTAAGAAAGTAGATTTGAATTGGCTCATTTCATCAAGTATATAGCTTAGCTTGATTATGAATATGCTTTGCTGATTTATATATGTATACGAAAAAAATGGTGATTCTGTTTCAGTTATTGAAGTTTTGGAGCAACTACAAGAGGACCATTGGCTTGGGTGAAGATTAGACTGTGTCTTGGGTAATGTAATGTGTGTCGTAACTGTCATTTTCTATTTTTTTTTGTATGTATCTAGTGCTGATTTTCTTTAGCACCAGTAGGAAAATTTAACAATCTTCTATGTGTGAGACCCCTCTAAGAATGTATTGATCTTTCAAGGATATCAGTAAGTCAATATCTTTTGACTTTGTGGACAAAATATATTGACAATGTAAGTCAATACAAAACCTTGTTGGTTGAGACAATGTATTACCTGAGCAATTTTGCAATATAATACAACAATTACTTGTATTTATATTTGTTGTTATATTACTTTTACTAACAGTTATGATGGAACTATATCTTACATTATGTAGAACAACAATTTGTAAGCACTTTGAAATGAGTAAAGATAACAATTATTACATGCTTGGATTGCTTACAAACTTTTGTTAACCATACTTGTTACTGTTGCATGTGCTCAGAGAAGCTTTTCGAAGTTAAAGTTGATCAAATCTTATCTTCGATCAACTATGTCTCAAGAAAGACTGAATGAGTTGGCTATGTTATCGATTGAAAATGAGTTGGCGGAAAAGCTTGAGTGTTCATGCTTAATTGACACTTTTGCTTCCAAAAATGCAAGAATGACAATTTTTGAGTAAAAATGTACTGATATTTGTAACTTTTATATTTTTGTTTCAAACATTATAACATTTTATTATTATTGAAAGTTTTATTACTATGTTTTGTTGTTTCAAAAAATTTATTGTTTCAATTTTTTTTGACAAGAGACCCCAATTTTTCTCGTCGCTTCGAGCCCCAGAAATCTCAGAACCGGCCCTGACTCAAAAGAACATCCAACACTAAATTGGTTAACTAATCCATGTTACTCTTTTATCAATACAAATATTTGTTCTAGGCCGGTAGCATTAAAAAAATTGTTTTGAGAGACACAATATCCACTTAAGTTGATCTTAATATAGTAAATTGCATGTGCCCTCTTTTTGAGACTCCGATATTAATTATATTATCTAAAAGTGTAATTATAACTGAAAAAGATAATTGAAGTACACCGAAAATAGCACCATTTTTCCATTTTCAATAGGGGTTTTGATCTATATAGACCCTATCTTATTCGTTGAAATGTACACAATTGACAAATCTTCATTTATTTGTATAGTTGAGAAAATAACAACTGCCCTTTAATCTCAGTTATATGCTTACAATATGACAAATTCTCATTTGGATTAGACTAGTCATACTCCTTCAAAATCAACCCGTGTTTATTTTTGTCACTAGCTCATATAAAAAACAAAGTGTAATTTTCCAATTTCATCGTCTTTCTATATTAGTCGAAAGAAAGAAAGAAATCTGATCTTCAAATCAGAAAACTCCAGAAAAGAAAAATTACCATTTGTGTCACTTTCACCTTTCATCTACAAACCCAGGAGTATAAACTGAGATTGAAGCTGCAAAGTCCGACTCTCTTCACAACTGTGCTTCACCAAATCCAAAAGCTTCGCTGTCATTTTCTTCGAGTCAGAGAGAAAGAAGGAGATCGAGATAGGGAATTGGATTCCCATCTGATCATCATCATGTCATTCTCCTTCTTCAAGCCGTCGAGGCCCAAAACCCCACAGGAGGTCGCCAAGGCCATTAGCGACAGCCTCACTGCCCTCGACTCCCAGACCGTCGCCGAAGTTAAATCCCTCGAAAAGGTCCTTACCCTCTTTCCCTTTCTCAATCTCAATTCTACACTTGTGATTGCCTAAAGTTATAACCTTTGCTGACGACTCTGTTGCTTCATCATATACAATTGGGGTAAAGTCAAGTGTGGTTTAGCTTATAGAGATTGTGAAGCAAGTTAGTTCAGCCTTGCGTGTTTTCATCCATCAATGTGATTTACTTTGTAGCAGGCATTGGAAGAGGTGGAGAAGAATTTTGGGATTATGAGATGCATGCTTGTGGGAGACGGTGAGACAGAAGCTAATATGGAACAAGTTTCGCAGCTTGTGTGTGAGATATGCAAGGAGGATGTTCTTGCTCTTCTAATTCACAAGTTGCCGATACTGGGATGGGAAGTAAGCTGTGGTCATTTGTCTCAGTACTGTCTGGCATATATGGAACATTTGTTGCAGAAGGTGACATAGTGTGTTCGATGCAGGCGAGAAAGGATTTGGTCCATTGTTGGTCCATATTGTTGAAGCAAAAGGTTGAGGATACTTATTGTTGCCAACAGTACATTGAGAATCATTATGAATTGCTGGACTTTCTCGTTGCGAGGTGAGTTTGGTATTGGTTTTGGCAGTATTGCTGTTGAAGCATTTTCTATAAATCCATGTCTTTAGGTTTGAGCTCTCTCTCTCTCTCTCTCTCTCTCTCTCTCTCCATATGTATGTGTGTATGTCTCTCTCAAATGTGTGGAGAATTGTCATGGCTATGTTTATTTTAGAGTTACCCTGAGGTATTGCAATCAGAAGGCCATTTTGTGACCCGTAAAGCAATTATGTTGTTGTTTGTATTAGAAAGATGAGGTTATGATTATAAGGTCTTGCAAGAAAGCTGATGGAACATGAGTTTCAAGTATAGGACACTGGAAGTAAATATTACAGTATCAAGCAACAGAGTAAACGGAGATATTCCTTCGGGTCAACTAGAGAGTGATGTCGTCCAAATTCTAGAATCTGTGTCTGTATTAGTTATTTACTTTTTTTTTTGTTGAAGTTTAATGCTTTCATAGTTTCATTGAGTTCAAAATGATGGACTGTAGCATGCATCTTACTATAGTTTAACCAGCAGCCATGACACAGAAAATTGGTTCAGTGATGTATACTTGTCATCATTCTTTTTCATTTGGTTTAACTTTGAACAGAACTTAATGATTCTTTTTGAAGCAGCTATGATAACAAGGAAATTGCCTTGAATTCTGGAGCTATGTTGAGGGATTGCATCAGATTCCCTGTTCTTGCAAAGTAAGACATTTCATCATTTCTACATTCCCCACAGTCGTCGTGGTTGTGGGATGTCATTACATTCTACTTTGTAAAAGAACTCATTCTGTTTTTTTTTCTAGAAGAAGAACTCATTAAGTTAGGTTCAAAAAGAGAAGAAGATTTGAATGATTGCCGAAAAGTACATGTTTCAGCTATACAAAGATGTTGGAATCATTTCCCCTCAAAAAAAAACAAAAACAACAAAAAGATGTTGGAATCATCCAAGTTGATCCAAACACATCATCCAAATTTGACCAACCAACCAAGTCCCCTCTCAAATTTGTTATTTCGTCTATAAACAGATTTAACAATAGCTAATACTGTCCTATTCTCTTTTATAGTTTATGTTCGTTGTAGTTGGTGAGCAGTTTCTTTTATTCACACTTTTGATTTTTGTAGTATTTTTCAGATACATATTGCAGTCTGCAAGCTTTGTTTTGTTCTTCAAATATGTGGAGTTGCCTAACTTTGATGTAGCTTCTGATGCATTCTCTACTTTTAAGGTAAGAATTATGAGCTTCTATGTGGTGTACCTATCTGAATGTGACTGAGCTTTTCGGTTCCAATCTTTGTTCACACATCCCTCACCTAGTTTTTGGCAGGATTTACTTACTAAACATGGAATGGTGGTATCTGAATTTTTGACCGCTCACTATGATGAGGTATGGTCACACTTTCTCGTAATTTATTCAGTTATAGTTTAGCCGGTGGCGAGTGCTGCTGCATGGCTTTATATTATGTTGTTCTTGATTGAATATTCTAGACCTGAGATATTTCCTTGGCCAAGAGATCTTGGTGAACAGTATGATAATCTGAATATGTGATAGTCTGGGGACAAAATACATGTAAGACCCTAATTCTTCCACCCGCTGCATGGCGTAGGCAATGGAGATGGTTTTCTTCACCATTGTCTTGGTAACTATGTATTGCATTATATTTCAATTGTCTAATAACAACTTCCTGTGCCAGTTCTTCGACCTGTATGAAAAACTGTTGACATCTCCTAACTACGTGACTAGGAGGCAGTCTTTAAAGGTCAGTTATGGTTATGCAAAAATTTTTAGTTTGCTCTTTAATTTTTTTGATCCATTACATTTGCTAATGATATAAATTGTTTGTTGATTTAGCTTCTTACGGATTTCCTATTGGAGCCTCCAAATTCTCATATAATGAAACGCTACATATTAGAAGTTCGGTTCTTGAAAGTTATGATGATGCTGCTGAGGGTATTGACTTCTCTTTAAGTTATTCTATGACTCCTTATCATTGTTATATTATTTATATTTTAAAAAAAAAATCACTGTCATATTACAGTTTCAACCTCTGGGTGATGCTATATTGCTATACATTCACTTGTTGCAAATAGGAACTTACACCCCATAAAAACCAGCTTTTGACCATGTGAAATGTGGATTTTCTATTATTTCTTTTGTGATCTCACATTTTGTTATTGTTGTTGTTATTCAATACGAGCAGGATTCCAGCAAAAATATACAGATTGCTGCCTTTCACATTTTCAAGGTGCTTGCCGGTCATTTGAATGTCTCAATATCTTTTTGTGCATTTTGTATGTTTGAATGGGTGTGGTTATAATATGGAGTTCTTTCTGTAGGCTCTCTTTAGAACCGCCATGAGAATGTCGCGTTTGTGTTGAATCTCTTAGTTTCCTCATGTTTCTCAGTTTTCTAATTTTCTTTTTCCAGGTTTTTGTTGCTAATCCGAATAAGCCCCAGGAAGTCAAGGTTATTTTGGCTAAGAACCATGAAAAGTTGACGGAGTTGCTCCAGAATCTTTCTGCCGGAAAAGGTGGTACTTTTCTGGCCATGTAAATCAGCTGTAGTAAAATATATTTGAGCACCAAAAAAGATCATGAAAATCTAATTCTCATGTCCTTGTTGATTTATGGTTATTGGCTTTTTGAGCAGGTGATGAAGATGACCAATTTGAAGAGGAAAAGGAGCTGATCATAAAGGAAATTGAATTAGTAACCCAACAGCCTAATCTTAAATACTAGTTTGCTTGTCCTAGTTGCCTTTGAGCCGAATTCCTGCATTCGGATTCTAGTTCGTTTATGGTAATGATCTTCTCACAAACGCTGTATGCCAAAAATGAAGAAAGGAAAAAAGAAATTCATGGAACAGGGATGGTTTCAGTGCAGTAGCAGGTGTGGATGTATCAAGATCTGTTTCCCTTTGTAATCTTATTGATTTCCAAAAAGAAAAGAAGGAAATTTGATTCGATACAGAAGCTATTGTAAAAGCAGTTGTTGTTTATCCGGTGATTAAGATCACGGTATGAGTTATATCCTGTATTTACTTGTTCTACAGGTTTTTCATGTTGAAAATTTGTCATTACTTTGATGTGATTTGGACTACACGTCTACGTCAAAGGCTGGTTCTTGCAGGTGGCAACAATCTATAGGGTTATGGGAATGAGATTTACCGGAAGACGACGAAAGGTGTATCAGCAAATCTACTTGACTTCCACCGGAGGCCATTTTCACGGCGAATTGGTCGCCAAATATGTTTAGTAGCATTCGATGGATGATGACAAGCACATTGCTTTTAAGGAATCGAAACAGTTTTCTTTAAGTATTGTAAACGTTTTGTAGTAGATCTCTAAATATCTAAACAATGCGAATAGACAACTTCCCTTGCTTATTGACTCTAATCGAATTGACATCCATTGTGTCCGATGATTTTGGATGCTTTATGAGTTATGACTATTTAGAGGATGATTTGACTTTACACGTTACATTACCGAAATTTATGAAAACAGTTCATATTAAATTTATTATTTTTAAAAAATATCAATTCTTTGCCCCACAAAAAAGAAAGGTGCCATTGACATGTTATTGACACATACACAAAGATATGTATTGAATATGGTCTTAACATAATTAATTTCTTTTTTTGATTCGGATTTAAATGTAAAGATGGAAAGAAAAAAAAATGTTACGCCACCAAAAGGTGCCTATCATCATTTATATACAACTGATAAGGAAAACGAGGACTCCCGACTCATCTTGGACTCTCCGATTTGCTCTCTCCTGAGATTCTTCTTCAATATACAAATTCTCTATTCTCTCCTTCACTCCCCGCCGCCGGCCACATGGATTTCTTCAAGTCCGTCTTCTCCGACGACGACGACGACTCCACCTCCCTCCCCCAACCCGACCCGAACTCCCCTACCACCGGCGCGTGGAGCTTCGGAGGTCTGATGACCACCCTGGCGACAAAATCCGAGTCGGTGCTGCAGACCTACCGCCGCGATCTCGCCGAGCTCGGATCCGGCCTCAAGAAGGAGACGGCGGTGATCCGAGAGGTGGCCTCACGCGCCGTCAAGGAGCTTCCTGCTTCGCTCGAGGTTGGCGCGTCGGTGGCTCAGGTCTCGCTGGAGTCGGTGGGGCAGGCGATCGACGACATCGGAAGCACCGTCTGGAAGTCGACGGCGGAGATCATCTCCCACGGTAGGGAAGCTATTTTGCCTGATGAAAGTGAATCTGATAATAACAATTGTGAAGATAATGATAGGAGGTTGAGTAGTAGTGGTAGTGATTTGAGGAGGTACAGTAGGTTTGAAGCTCAGGTTAGGGCCATTCAGGGGAGTATGAGTACTTACTTGGAGGAAGTTGAGGATTTGGAGAGCTATAGGGAGTGGAAATTAGGGTTTGTGTTGGAGGAAAAAGCCGAGGAAATCGAGAGTTTGGTGAGGGAGAACGGAGTGATTGGGGAGATTCGTGAGGAAATTGTGCCCGGGAAGGTTGATGATGGGAGCTTTTGGAGTAGGTATTTTTATAGAGTGCATAAGTTGAAGGAATTGGAGGATGCTAGAGCTAAGCTTGTGAAGCGCGCCATTTCCGGTGATGAGGAGGATTTGAGTTGGGATTTCGATGAGGAGGAGAAGGCTGGTACTAGTGGGAGTGTGGAGTTGGATGAGGGGGACCGGAGTTGTGAAGTAGTTAAGGAGTCGGATGATGCTGTGGGTGCTGAAATTGTGCCGAGGCAGTCTGTGAGCAGTGACAAGTCGGAGGCGAAGTCGGATTCGTGCAAAGAGAGCGATATTTCGATTGTTTCCAGCCAGCCTTCGATGCCGGGGGAAGAGGATCTGGGGTGGGATGAGATTGAAGATATTGGAAGCAGTGATGAGAAGAAAGGGGAGGCTGTTGGGAGCACAAGTAGAGTTGATTTGCATAAGAGGCTTAGTGCTGCAGAGGAAGAGGAGGATTTGAGCTGGGATATTGAAGATGATGATGAAGATGGTGCTACTAAATCATGATAAAACAATGTTCTCTATGATAATTGTTGTTCGTATAGTATGTACATAATTGTTCTCAACATATGTTCTTTACAGTACATAAGTGATTGCATTCACATGAATGACACATATTATAGTTCAATATAGAAAATTTGGTTTTTCGTTTGAGTTCATCCTGAAGCAGTCCTTGCACCCTTATGTGTATCTTTTTGCAGAACATGTTGGTTTTATGATTCTTAAACTAAGTCGAGATGTTTTGCCAATGTTCCTCTCTGATAAATAGACTTTCAGTGAAAGCAATGGAAAAGATTATGTCAATCGATTCTTTGCTCTGATCATGGTGAAAGCACTTCATTTGTGGATGAGTACCTCTGCCATATTCAGGTAAGCTCATTTAGTTTTTAAAGTGTGTTTTGCTCTTTGAAATTCAAGTTGAAAAGCTCATCACCGTGTTGGCACTCCCCCTTCATGGGGTGCTGAATATCTGAAGATAAGCTTGCATTATGCTGCCTGTAATTGGATTTTAATTTTGGAGATGAATGTATATACAAGAGTTTTGAACTCATGCATGATGAGATTGCAACTGCATGCTGCTAGTTGCCTTTCGTTACATCCCTGCGGATATTTGAGAGGGAGTTTCATGGTTGGATGATATTTGAGATGGGATAGCACAAAAGTTTTGGCTCTGTTGTGTGTGACTACGTTTTCTCACTGAGCAATGAGCATGGACTTTGAGAGAGAGAGAGAGAGAGAGAGAGAGAGAGAGAGAGAGAGCTGAAGTATCTAATAAGAGGGAGGACCTTGATCCGATACCACATACCAGTGACAATCTTGATATGATCGACTTGTGGACCTTTGAACCAGATCAAGTGAAAACCGTGTGAAGACCATTTTCACTGCATAATCCAATTGAAGAAGCCCTAATCTTACAGTACTTGTTGCAATGTACATTTCAGTGTGTAAATAATAACTGCAGAAGTGCCTCTAGCCCTCAAAAAGCAAATTGAAACAAAGCCGACTAAACAAAGTGGTCGAGTTCCCCAAAGACATAGTAGCAGTACTGCCACCCAGGAAACACGAATGCGAAAGTAAATGCATCTTACCATAAACAATTTTCAAATAGAAGTATCTTATAACACATGCGAAAACCCACATTGTTTCAATTAAACCTGCCTAGCTATGATCCATGGAAATCAAGGGGCTCGGATCAGCAAGTAATGCAAGGTCATGTAACCGAGCACGGTTGAAGCCAGAGTCGATGTAGACAGCATGATACTGGATGAGTTGCCCCTGTAGTGTCCACCTGCGCCTCCACGTCTTCCAAAGCCACTTCCACGTCCTCCACCACCACCACGCCCACCTCCACCTCCGTGTCCTCCGTGTCCCCCGCCTCCACCTTTGGCAGCTGCTGAGGTAATGAGTAATAACAACACAAACACAACTTTCCCCATCATCCTCACCAAAGTTTCACGACTGAAATATGTAAAAGAGGCTACTGATGTTATTGAGAAAACAGAGAGAATTGGGAGGCCGGAAAGATATCAGACCGCTATTTATGGAGTATCACAACTGCATCACGAGGAATTAGATTTCCTACTAATTAGAAGACTCGCATCAAAATCCAGTAGGGAATCTCCCTTTAGTTTGATTAGGAAACTGATCCCAGCCGAAAAATCTGTAAGCATATCATCATTATCACTTATTCACAAAGTTTGCAGGAAACATTTCTGGCAGTTCCTCTCCACCTGTGACGTAGAATCGGAGCTCGTGGGGGTGATATGGAGCGACACGATGGGAATCCTCCACCAAAGTTGGATCGATGAGGCGAACGAACGGAAAACCCTTTGAGATGAAATCTAAATAAAATGGCTACTACATTCTGATAGAGTTTTAGACAAGATTGAATGAACTGGCAACCAGAACCTAATCACTGCAGAAGTGCAGATTGATACCGAAGACTTTGATATATATTACCTCTTCATTAGAGACTACAACCAATCGCACAGCTGGCTTCTGTACTTGAATCTCTCTGTTTGTTACCTATTGATTGTCCTCCCTCAGCTTGCACCATTTACCTAAAAACCTTTTTGTCCCATGCATGATGACCAACCAATTCAAGCCACCAGAGAAATATATCTGCATTCAAAAATGAATGCAAAACCAAAATTTAAAGTTTCATGGACATGTCTCTTGCCACCACCTGCGGATTGTACGCAGCCTCCAAAGGAAGCGGATCAAGAAAAAGTAGTTGTGAAGGAAAAGAAACCTAGCTCCAATTGCTCTACTGGTTCTGATCATGAATCCAAGAACAACAATATTAATCATGCAGACCTAGGCAAGGTTGATGGCTTTAGTAAACGACCTAAGTTGCAAAACAATACTTGAAGAAGAATACTGATCGGGCACAGGTAAAATAAGCACCCATCTGATCCAAGTTTCTGTCCCTCCTTCTAAGTTGGTGGAGATTTTGAAGGAGGGCCTTGATGGGAATGAGAAGCCCTGTGAAAACACAGATGTGTTGTTCGTGCTTCTCGATGGTCCACGCGTACGGGTAGTTAAAGACGGTGACTGTCACTCGTATAATTTTACGGAAAATTCTAACATACATTGATGCATGGTATACATCTTACATCTGACAGTTGATATTGTTTTGTGAGTGGAATCAGAAAAATAATATATGTCATCAACCGTCGGTTGTGTGATGTATAGCATCAGAGGTGGATCCATATGAAGGGTCAGTTGGGCTGCAGCCCATACACTATTTTGACAAAAAAAAACCCTACATATATAGATTTTCTCAAGTCTGGAGGTCCGGACCGTCCTGATTCGGCCATTCCAGCCACCGGTGATGTGCAACGACGACGCGTATGGTGCCAGCCGTGCTCCCCCCTCCCGGCGATCCCGTCTGTGCCGGCCGGAGCTCCATCGGCGACCTACATCGGTCAGAATGGCGAAATCGCCGGAATTTGCCCAGAAACTTGATTTTTGCATATTTCGGCCGCCGTAGGTCGCCGATGGGGCTCCGGTCGGCACAAACGAGATCGCTAGGAGGTGAGTAATGTCGTTGTCGTGGTCCGCCCCGTCGTTGCAGCATGTCGTCGCCGGAAACGGCGAATCTAGACGGTCCGGGCCTCTGTCGCCAAGAACGCATATATACAAACACAATAGCATACAACCATTCAAAAAAAAACTAAGCAGTCTAAGCTCTCAGTCTCTTACGACAAGAGCTCTCTACTGCAAGCCTCCAGGCTCCAACCAAATTTGCTTCCTTCCCTGAATCCGCGTCATCCGCCTCCGTAGACTACCAGGCATGTAACTCTCACTCTCTCTTACCTTAATTGATTGTAAGTTTGTAACTCTCTCTCTCTCTCTCTGACCTTAATTGTGTATAAAGTTGGGAACGGCAAGAGTAAAACTCAGATTGATGGTAGATGAGTAGATCCATAGATTAGTAGTGTTAGTGAGCAAAACCTAGAACCAAATTATCAGCAAGAGTACTTGTTGCAGTTGTCGCTGCTCGAGAAGTCGAGAACAACATCGTTGGGGGTTCGAAGTCGTCGTCGGCGTTTGTGCAGAATGTTATCACTCCAATAAGATTGCTATGCTATCTTCTCTAAATCCTATTGCCCGTACGTAAGATACGTAAGGTACGTTCACGTTTCATCTCTCTCGCTTCTTCAATTTTAGGTTGTGAACTTTTGATGAAATTGGTCTATTTAGGGTTTTCAATTGAAATGAGATATGGAATTTGAGAATTACGAGTTGATTAATTTCGATTGTTGCCTAATTTAATATTTTGGTAGAGAAATTAGATATATGTGGAGCTTTGAATAAGAAAACCATTATATCCAATTTTGATATAGTTGCTTGACTGCCTATACATAATCATCCTGATCTTAATATCTTATAGTGGACGTATTTAGTTTATTAATTTAGGAAAGAGCATAATTTAAGTCTTGTAGATTGAGTTGTGTTTGATTTTTATGTTTTTTGCTTGCATTTGATGCATGATATGATGAAGATTACTGATTTTCTTTGAAGCACTTCAAAAAAAGGCCATAGACGTATTGAATGCTCTTCATTTTCTTTTACTCACAAAATCAAAACTTCAAGATATGAGAGAAAATGGTTGGGATGCTTTGATTACGAAAGTTATATCATTTTGTTGCAAGTATGATATAGTTGTGCCGGATATGTCTGCTCTTTACAAGAAAAGGGATAAGGTCTTGTGAACAAAATATCACAAATGAGCATTACTACCGATTCAATATACTTAATGTTGTGATAGATTTTCAGTTGGCAGAGTTGGATAATAGATTTCCAGATGATTCCTTGGAACTTCTTATTCTTAGTGCTACATTGGATCCACGTGATAACTTTGCTTCATTTAAATGTGAAGATGTTTGCAATCTTGCTTCAAGGTTTTATTCTGAGGATTTTACATCATATGAGTTGTAAGCTCTAGATATGGAGTGTGGGTATTTTCTAGCAGATATTCAGATGGATCAAGATTTGCCAATCTAACATCAGTGCGTGATTTATGTCGGCAATTAGTTGAATCAAGAAAAACAGCATTCTTTCCTATGATCTATAGATTGATTTGTCTTGTGCTTATTTTACCAGTCTCTACAGCAACAACATAGAGAGCATTTTCATCTATGAACTTCATAAAGAACAGACTTCGAAACAAGATGAAAGATGAGTTTCTTGATGATCTGATGGTTCTGAACATTGAACATGATCTTGCCGATAGCATTAACAATGATTTTATAATTGCATAGTTCGAACTAAGTTGGCCTCGTAGGGTACAATTTAGATAGTTCAGTGTTCAGCATATCTATGCTTGTTGTTTTCAAATCACGGAGTTCGGATTTATGTCATGTTGTATGTTTTTATTGAAAATGAAAAAAAAAAGTGAAGATAAGCCTCCAATTAGGTTCTAAACCTCAAAAAAAAAAAATTGTGTCCGGATCTTAGATCCACCTCTTTATAGCATGCATCTAATTTCACCACAGCTACTGTTTTGCTAAAACAAAACTGGAGCGAAGGCTCTCAGCAGAACGCTCCGACAAACAACTGATAGTTTGTTCTAAGTGCAAAATGATAGTTTGACCCTTAGATCGATCTACCCCCACGCGCCGTATCTACCGTACGGTCCGTACCCCAATCTCTCTCTCTCTCCTTCCTTTTGTCGACGCATGGCTTTCGCGATTCTGACTCCACGCGTGGTTATATATGAAGATTACTCCAAAAGACAGGATGATATATGTCTTCAATCTTCATGCAGCTCTGTGATTGGAACATATGATAGTAATGAACTCTTTTGCTGTTGTTCTTTAGTGAAATATGTGATTTCATTGAACACCATATATTAATTATGATTATTATCTATAACGCACAAGACTAACACAAAAGAGTTGATGATACTTGAAGATCTACTGGCAATGTTCAAAGATAGGGAAAATGTTGAGTGAACAGTGCCAGCGAAATAAGAAAAGCTATTTGGTGATTCAGTATTGGATATATTACAATCACATACTTACAAACAGCAAACTGAGACTCATATAATCAGCCCTAAAACTAACCCTAAAATCTATATATAGTTTTGGTAGATCATTGACTCGACCAGGAGGTTGTGTTTTTTGTATAATCTTTGTTTCGGTCAGCAAATCCTCCATAATTGCTGTTTCAGTTCTTTCATAGCAAACGTCTTTGTTTGTCAGTTAGGGACTGTAAATGACAACAAAATCAAGATCAGGAGCGAGCCAAAGAAACCACAGCCACCATCAGCTAAGAAGAATGCTCCTAGTCCTAGCACCTATCTAAGACAACGGAGTCAAGAGGCCGACTGGACCGTTGAACTCTTGAAGCATGGAGGATAAAAGATTCCAAGTTACTCAGATGCAAAGCAATTCAGGGGAATTGTTTTGCTCCTGGTTTTGATCTTTTCCCTCTCGTTTCACTCCTGCCCGCCAATGCGTTCCTACTTGATCTCCTCCCACACCCGGATCCACACTTCAAACTGCACACAAAAGAACAATTATATTGCACAGTTGATCAAAGAACAATTATACATTAAATAACAATGGATCCTTTACAACCCTAGCAACGCATGTTTATATATTTAAATGGATTGCTGGCGGAGATGGTTTCAAAAAGGGATCTACCTTTGGTAAATCATTGATTCGATGAATTGATGAGAATCTCCTCTACCCAAACCATTTTCATTTTCACCTTCATCTTCCACAGTTCCACCATATTCAAACTAGTAAGAAGAGACGTAGTTCTGAAAGAGAAAAGACAAGAGAGACTGAAGGTGTGATCTTCTTTGGCTTATGAGGTGGTGCTTTTATAGGCTAACTTCAAGGGTAAATTTGTCTCTCAACTCTGTGAAAACTGTGGGCGACTGTTTCAATTAGAGTGGTATTCATAGATGCATGCACGAATGAGTAATGACAGACTGTTACATTTGCCCTAGCTAGGGTACATTTTCTTTTTCAATCGTGTTACAATTACAATGGGCTAAGCTACTAGGACAAATACAAAGTATCTATTATCTAACCTTCCCTACCACCATTTTTCTTTATCTAATGCTAATGTTTAGGTGTAGCTAATGTGAATTGAAAATTTGAGATGCATGCAAAATATCCTTATTACTAATTATAATTTACGTACGCATACCTAAAATTTTAAGGTTTTCATACGAGAGAAGAAAATAACATAGATTTCAATCATAACTAAAATACCATATGTAAAGATGCTATATTAACAACTTTTAAGCAATGATTAGACATTCACAACCGATATTGAAAATAACGTAACTATCCATTTATCCAGAACACTACCAGAAAAAAAGTCCTAAGCGATGAAAAATCTTTCAGCCAAAAAGTTTAGTCGCTTAGGTAATCCTTTAAGTGACGAATAGTGTTAGAATCTTTTTCGTCATTTAAGATGTTTCTTACACGAGAAAAAATGTAATTTCCTCGCCCTAGAAAGTACTTAAGCGACGAAACCAATTCATCGTTCTATATTCGTCGTTTAGGTTAAAGCATGTGCGACGCTAAACAATTGGTCATATAAGTCAACTTGGCTGATGGATTTTTAACTTATGTGACAAAAAAATTATCGTATAACTAAAATCATAATTATATTCTTATTGTAGGAAATAAATGTAACTAAATTGCTTTCAATTATTTTGCATAGTTTATACCCTTATGCACGAATTTTTTTTATCAAACATGATATTTCCTAATTATTTTATAGGTATCTATTATTTATTTTATATTTTCTTTCAGATAGAATAGATTTATATAAATATAATTCAATTATGGACCTTCAATTATTCCTAAAATAGAGTTGCATTGTTATTCCATATATATATATATATATTATGTTTTCAATTGATTGACGAAATAGCACTTAAACCACGAAATTCTCTTTTCTCGCCTAAGTTAGTCCTCCTAGCCAACAAAATTATATACTTAAATCAAGTATAATAAAAACTATTTATGATATTATATCAAACTTGATAATTTAACAGTAATTAAGGATTGCGATTTGACTTTCTCATGTTATTTAATTTCTGTTCATTAGCGATCTACAGATGATCTTAATGATTTAGATAGAAAAATAAATTTCAATTACTTTGATTTAGTATACAACAAAAATCAATCTTAAATATGTATCAATGGAGCGATCAATAAGGAAACATTGAAATTATTCTTATTATATAAATAATTTTTTGAATCGTTGGTTAAAATATATTTATGCTCAGTAAGCAGTACAAGAGAAAACTCACCCGAAGGTCGACAAATAGAGAAATCCCTTAAGTCTCTCAAATCTAATAATTAGGTATACATAATTAGATATACTATATATATATATATGGAGAGTATAACACAATAGTGACAATACGATCAGATATGGAGATTAGATTAAGAAAAAGTAAGAAAAATGATATGTTACCCAAATTTAGCAAAAAACATTTAAGGAATTTCCATTGAAAAAATTAATATTAAATGGATATAACTAATGTTATTTCTTTGTACTGTACATAGTATAAAATAGCTAGTATATATAAATATTTGTAGTAGTTAATATCATGTTATACATTGACATAGTATGTAGTATTACTGATAATAGTGATGAATAATATTAAGATATATATGCACCACCATTAACTCATTAAGAGTTAAGAAACGGAAAACGAAATGGAAAAATAATATTAATAAGACGCGGATCGACATTGTGTCCAATTAAACCATAAGGCGCGGATAAACTCATAGACCGTCAGATTCGCCAGATCCAAATGGTTTGGCTCTTCATTAGCATAACCCATACTCCTTTTTTTTTAGAATGCCATTTCTCTCCTTCATTCTTTTCTCTTTCTTTATCTTCTTTCTGTAATGTTTTTCTAGATTTCATTCCATGAAACCAGATCTCCTTCTTTCTTCTTCCTTCATATGTAATCTTTTCTTCTCATCTTCACCTTCTCTCTCCCTCATGCGGCTCACTTTCTTATGTCATACCGGTGAAACTAGTGTTATG
This sequence comes from Argentina anserina, assembly GCF_933775445.1. Lineage (NCBI taxonomy): Eukaryota > Viridiplantae > Streptophyta > Magnoliopsida > Rosales > Rosaceae > Argentina > Argentina anserina. Next base: position 14,899,076 of record NC_065875.1, on the reverse strand, counting down.
TGAGATCGATTTTGGATGCAGACGGATAGCTTTGTGGATTACGGCGACTTTCTTCGATGGTTAGTGGTGAGTTTATCCTCTCCTGTTCATACCCCGACTCAATTTCACATTTGGTTTCTTTGATTTGTTTAAAACCTCACACGTTTGAAGTATGATACCTAGTCTTAATTGATGGTGGTGGTTTTGATTGAGTCTTTATCTTGCTTAAGATCGAAGATTTTGCTATGAGCTTGGTGGCGGCATGTGGTTTTGGTGGTGGTGCTTGGTGGGTTATTTAGTGTTCTAAGAAATGTAGATGGTCAAAATAGGGCTTCGGGCTCCGGCAACATGCGGTGGGCGATCTTGTCCTAGAGAGTCTCGAAGTTGCAGAGCTCGAGGACCATGGCCATGGAGTCCTCTATTTCGAAGACGTTGTGGATTTGGAGAATGTTGGGGTGAGGAGACATGAGAGTCATGATCTTGGGTTCTTTCTCGAGACAGGCGTGGTCGGTGAGGAGGGTTTTGTCGATGATCTTGACGGCGATGGACTCGACAGAGATTGGGAAAAAGGCGCGGAGGTTGAATGATTAAAAATGAAAAAGAAAAGTTAATTGCAAAATGAAAATTTCATAAAATTAGAAGCAAAAAAAAGTTTTGGAAATTGAATGACTAAAAAATCTTTTTTTTAATAATGTCTAAACACTTAACCAACGATGTGTTTCTGGCCTAAGTGAATCATTCTTTGTTGCTTTAGTAATTAAGAGAAGAAATAGTTTCGTCATATATGTTACAACTAAAACGACATACGCAGTGATTTCGTCATATAAGTACTTAAGCCACGGCTCTTAGGCGACGAAGTTTAAACGATGAAGTTTTCGTCAGTTAAGTACTTATGCGACGAACTATTGTTCTTAAATGATGAATTATTTTGGTCGTTTAAGACTCTTTTTTTTTCTGGTAGTGGAATGACTAGAAATAAATTAACGAGTTAGGGTCTACATTAGCTAAGAATTAATTGGGATGCAATATCGGTTCGTAGCGTTTATAAAGAATCTCCATGCAACAACAACTAAGAATAAATGCAACTAGCTAGTATTCTGTAAGTTGAACTCAGAATTGCTATGATTACAATAACGATTCTAAAATAATGAATTACGAAAATAGTTTAGAATTTTGAACTCTTAGAATTGCTATGATTATACTAAGATTATAAAAAGACTGTAATCAATGCCTAAAGGAAAATTTAACTAATGATAAAAATCACAAAGGAAAATAAATCATGAGGAAAATGGAGGGATTCACTATCTGTTTTGTATGGACATCAATTGTCATACTTCTAAATATGATGACTTTCCAGAATTGAGATACAAAATCAGAATCCATACCTGATTTAAAGCATACTGTATATCCAATATTGCATACACGTGTTTGTTAGAAGGTGGAATGACTACCTTTTATCCATTTATTTCTTTTAGACAAGTGAAATAAATGCGAGCTTAGGGACTTGGAGCTTTTCTTATTTTGTTAAGTGAGCTTGAATGGTATTACAGACAGTCAATTTTTGACAACAAAGTAATAGGAAGGATTGTCTATGCATGCATGTATGATGAAGGTTTTGGTATATAGTGCTTAATGGAGGTTGGATGTGTGAGGAGGTATCGAGCCTTTTAGAATTAGTTGGGTTACATTTAAATCTTTTTAGGTTTCTTGTTCAATGCAATTGTTGGTTTGTTTTGATGGGAATGAGAGTGTGGATGTTTTCCTCCATCGTCCTCCCTTGTTTGTAATCTTGAATTATATCTTATAAAACTTTACTTTTATAAAAATAAAAATAAAGGTTTTAACGGATTTTACATTTTAAATAGTACTAACCTTTATTCCTAAATATTTTCACAGAAGTTAATTTTGATCATAATTTCTCACTACCCACTGTTTTTTTTCCTCAATTATCTTTAATTTTATCTATATTACTTTTTACATTACAACCTATATGTTTGTTTCTGAAAAACTGATGACATAAGAGTAAATCTGTGAGTTCATAATTTGGTAGTACTCTCGTGCTCGTTTTATAGTAGTAGAGATGTGGTGTAATTTCTATAGCTAACATTTTGTCACAATACTGCGCGCTTTCTTGAATGGGTGGAATTATAGTGACGATTTCTAAAACTTAAACTTCATGATGAGGATTATATATGTTTTTGTTTAGGAAATGACACTAAAGTTTGAAACAATTATCCAAAATTAACTCTGTATAGTGTTTATTTTCGTTATTGTGTGGCATCTATAGTTAGAGACAATGATGCCTTCCAGGTCCCCACCACCAGCACAATCTCCATCTTCTTCATCTCCATCAAATCTGGTCACGAAATTTACTATGCCATCATCTGAGGGAACCAGATTGAGTTGCGGGGCGGCGTTGAAGCGAAGGTGGTCACCTGTGAAAGAGGTTGAGGCTAAACCTTTTAATAGATTGAGATATCTAATGCGGGTATGAAACAGAATCTCCACTTCAATAACAGAGCAACAAGGTCTGCGGTTTTTAACCAAAAAAAAAAGAAGAAAAACACATGGTCTGCGGTAAATTGGATAACAAATTTATTTACAGGCTAATGCCCTTACATAACAACTTTAAACTGCAATATTATCATTTGTCAAATATTGCAGTGTCTTAAAAGACCGATATATCTCAAGCAATGAGAAAACATGTAGGAACATGAGCAAATAAGAAGACCATTCACATAATCGACCTGATGTAAGCACACATAAGTCATGCAAACGTATTACTGTACTACTAAGAAGTTGCATGACATCCCACAGCAATCTCAGCCAAAAGAGCCAATAAAAGTAAAGTGTGGAGCATCTTTATACTACATCCACAATGGTATTTTCAGCATTGGACTACATATACTATGTCCACAATTGAGTTTTTTTTTTTTGCCAAAACCAGACTGCAGTGTTTCGGTTGGTCCACCTGCAGACTAAGAGTCGCTCGACCTCAGCATCCGCAAGATTGTAAGAAATAGATTCAGAATGTCAAGGTAAAGAGTGATGGAGGCCCAGATGTACTCGTCATAAGTAAACCGCTTGATAAGATTCTCGGTATCGTAGACGATATAGCCAGAGAAGAGGATAGCACCAGCGGCACCAATGACAGCATTCGATGTAGGCCCAAGAGGGAAGAACATCTACAAAGAACAGAAGATCGCCAAATCAGACAAATAGTTCCATGTGTTTAAATTATGGTAAACATTCGCGTCAAACAAACTAATAAACAGGCCTAAATTTATCGAAGAAATCTAACCTGCATGAAGCTGGTCAAGACGAGAACCATGAGGCCAGTAAACAAGACTGGTCCAAGGAAGCTGAAGTCCTTGCCCTTCTTTGAAGCCCAGAAGGTGTAAGCAGTCAAGGATGCAACCACACCCGATGTCAGAATCAAGGCTTCAAGCACTATTGCTCCTGCAAGCAACCAATGCGCATACATAATCAGCTGACAAATATGTTAAAGAAAAACAAATCCCACAACCCATTCACGCCATAACATACAAATATACACAAAGCCTACAACATTAACACCAAACAAAACCTAGCTTTAAGCAAATAAGAACATAGTGCTAGAATTTTCACAATATAGAGAAATAAAACTCACCATCAGTATTAGCAACCGCTACACCAACAGTGACACTCAGACTCAGAGTGAAAAGTCCAAGGAAGACAAAGTTCAGAGGATGCCTTTGCTGGTAAACATGCAGGGGCCACAACACTGCGAACAAACCAAACACAAGGACATAAGATAAAACGCAGAACTAACACCACCGCCAGAATACAATCGATAACACAACTAGCGAATCCGGTACAATTCATCACTATTATAACATAAATTTATGCCGAACTAGCCATTCTTGAGTTTCATATCAAATCAAAGCATCTTCCAGAAGGCATATATCAATCATACTATCACAGAACAATATAACCGTAGCCACAAAATCCAATCCTACATCACCAAACAAGCAAGGTATCAATCTCTTCGAGAATATCAAATTCTTTGTAAGGAAAACAGTACATTCGATCTTGCAGTATAATCTAATCAAAGCTTATAGTCACCGATTGAAATCGCAAACCTATTCATCCAGATCTGAATTTCTATCATCAACCAAAACAACATCCGATCTAATTCGAACAATCCAGAACAACATTCACACACCGAATCGCTAAAATGGCCAACCGGCTAGGGTTTGAAGGGAACTTACAGACGAAAGGAAGGAATGCGAAGAAGATGAGAAGGCCGGGGCTGCCCTTGAGGAGGTCGTTGACCGGAGTGTAGAGGACGGTGACGAAGGAGATGGCGGTGGTGAGGAGAAGCTGAGCGGATAAGATGCCGTAGACCTTGCGGATGAAGCCCCAGCGGAGCTGATTCTCGCCTTTGCTGAGGCCCGGGTACAGGAGCTCGCCGGACTCGATGTCCATCTCCTCGTGCTTTCCGGTGCCGGCGCCGGCGGTGCTGACCTCCGCGTAGTGCATCGTGTTCATGGCTTCGGTTTCTCTCCGGAAAATTGAGAGGTGAAATTTTGGGGAAGAAAGAGAATGAGAATGGTTTTGGGGTTGTTGGGATTGTGGTGGTGTTATTGGGAATTTGCTTTTTATGGCGGCAAGTGCTAGAATGACGGGTAAGTCTGGGTGGATTGTCGCGTCACGGCTTTTACCGAGCGTTGGATCTGAATACCTTAGTGTTGACCTTTACAATGTTTTTTTTTTTTTACTTATAATGTAGTGAAAATTTTAAGAATGGTACCCGATAAATTTTGAAAATTTTCACTATAATGTAATCCATGAATGTATGTTAATTTTATTAACGGTCTAGAGTAGAAGAAATTATATACATATGCGGTAAGTTTTAAATAAAAATTATTTTCATTAGTTAAGACTGCATGTGTATCATACACGTCGTATTATGTAAGATTTTGTAGTTCGAATAACCAAAAAGAGTATTTGTGTGTCAAGATAGTTCTTTAAATGCAAAAAAGGTTAAATTATTTTCGTTTTGATGTATAGTCCAAATTATATTGAAATAGAAAAATTGCATATGGCTCCGTTGATTAAGATTCATGGGTAAGTCACATGCTAACAAGGCCTTCTCTTTGTCAAAACTAATAGAATATGCTCATTCCCATTTCCACATTCAAATTCCTTAAATTATAAGAGTAGATTAAGTGAAAGCTATACATATTGCATATAAATATCTAGTTATACTACAGTTAAATTATATTTTCTGTCAGTATTGTGCAATTCAGGCACTCCACTAGCTAATATTCGAAATTTGATCACATCATGTATTGGAAGACCACGTGAAAAAGCACAACGGCTGCTGAAGCAAGAGTGCCTGAAGATGTCAATGATGCACTACTAAAGACATGGTGATGGTGATGGTGGTGGTGGTGGTAGTGGTGAGGGTACCATTGGCGACCACGGCGGTAGCCTCTAGCATCCGTTGCGGCGAGCATGGCGATCAACAGAAACAATCCGAACAAGACTTTGGCTACTGTTGAAGAAACCTGACGAGGCATGGTGGTGACTAAAATGGTGAAATTGAATGTGAAGCTCTTGATTAGGACTTGAAAGTCGGAGAAGGCCGGAGAGATATTGTTCTTGTAAGGGTACGTACTACTCTTGTGATTCCAGCGTATGACTTTTATAGTTGTCGACTGACTACAAATTCTATCCCACTTTGATTTGGAAATCCTTCGAAGTTTCTGATTTCTCTATCAAAAAGGGTTTCCAATCGGAAAGAGAAATCAGAAACGCATTTGTATTACAATGATATGAGTACGATAATACGTATTATATTCATGAGTACGTAGAATTACGGATATATTTTGTGCACCAATATACGTATTAACTAGGACACATCGAATCTCAACTAATATATCAAGGAGATTTGAGAAACACATAAACTGATGATTAACATTCTTAAGATGCATTATTTGATCGTTTGGGTTCTTGTATGAATCAAGGCCTCAAGGGGCTCTGATCAGCAAGTAAAGTAAGGTCATGTAACCAAACACTGTTGAAGTCAGAATACTTGTAAAAGACGTCGTCATTTCGGAAGAGCTGCTCACGTATGCATTTCCACGGCCACCACTGCGTCCTCCGCCTCCACCTCCAGCTCCTACAGATTCCATTGCACCTCCGCTTCCACTTCCTCCACCTTCATCTCCGCCACGTTCTCCACCTCCACCTATGGCAGCTGTGGAGGTAATGATCAAGAACAAAATGACAGAACTTTCCCAAGCATCCTTGCCAAAACTTCAGGACTCGATTATACAAAAGACAGGAATCGTACAACTCAGTTGCGAATATGATTGAACAACAAACAATTCTGGAAATGTGAAGGAAAATATAGCCTGACAATTGAAATAAATTATGAAAACAAGGATTCAGATATGCATCGACTTGTTTAATTACTAGCTTGGTTGCACATAAACCTAGCAAACACCAGAAGTTACATTGTACTTGGCCACTTAAGGTAGTGAACCGAAGTAAATACATATCAAGTGTATACATGAATCTTGACAGAACAGGCCTTCCAAAATAACTACACCTACCATTGAACTGATCCATAAGAAAAATGGAAAGAAATTTCCCTGGAAATTCCCAGCTAGAAACATCATATTCCAGCATTACTATGAAAATGGATTCTGATCCATGGTCGTAATTTTCCAAGTCTATAAAATCAATGCTAAGAATCATAAAAGAAAATAAATCTCAAGAAAAATAGATGATTATATTTTCTTCACTTTTCCTTGTATGGGAACCAAACCATGCACTTACAAAAGATTAAAAGGTGAACAAATGAGGATTTATGGATGCAGAGTATCGTAGGCTTACATCTGATATGAAATCAATATACAAGTGAGCACTTATGTATGGAGTTGTGTCATAGACCTGAAGATATTCCGCAGTAATCCAAGTCAAAACCGCAGAACCACAGCCCAGCATATATCACTACTCCCTCTTCTCCATTACTTTGCCTCCTCAAATTCAAGCCTCTTCTACTCTATTCATGTAAAATATTGCTTTTCTTCAAGCCCAATCTACCCAAGCTTCTCGAATCTCATGTAGAAACAATTGTGAGATGCTTTTGTCTATCTTTTATCTTCAATTCCCAAACTTGTAGCAATGGCCAAATTGTCATCCTCCTTTCTTTCTCTATCTCCTCTCTTTATTTATTTTTCCTTCTCCCTTCCTTACTCTATTGATGATAAAGAAGTTCAAAAAGTGCCAAAATTTTTAAGAACGAAAATTAACAACTAAGCACCACCAAATCAGGATACAATATTCAACTTCGTAATTTCAAAATTACTGTCTCCAGCCTGTTCAAAATGAGTGTTCTTGGAATAAATTACTTAGCAAAAAGGAACAATGGTAATCTGCATAATACAATATTTACTAAGTTTTGATATCACAGCCAACTGTAAAATTATCCAAGCCTCAATAGTCTTTCATTACACAACCGAGACCAACTAATAATAAAATCAAAGAAGCACTACAAAATTTATCAATAGGACTGACTGACCTTTGTTTCAGGCACTCACCTTGGGGGGCAACCAAGTTTTAATCTACCTTCATGCAAAATTTCAAACGCAACTTTGTGCTTCTCAAGAGATGTTGCCCCGGCGTCTATGTATTTACAGGCTTCTTCCCTCAAACTCCATATTATTGAGGCATTAACTTCTTGAGGGTTGCCACCTGATTCAGAATAAGAAGGCAGGCCATATTCAGCATTTTTTCTCCAGCGGCATAAGATATAGTGAGATGGAACTTCCTTAATCTCCATTATTTGAAAGACTCTCAACACATGACGACAGAGTACACCTTCAAATTCAAACATTTGACAGCTACACCTCACATTGTGATTGGATGCACTTATGGTGACTGTGGATTTGTCATCATCGCCATTCCCACATTTGCGGACCAAATACCTTACAATATCCACTTCTTCATAAATCTTAAATCCTAGGTAACTAAAGGATTGTAGAAGTTCTTTCTGAAATATCCTGAAGATGTTCAGTGTATACAGCCTTCTGCATTGTTCTTCTACTGGTTCTTTTGTCTGCAAGTAGGCATTCAAGATGGAACAGTTAAAATTCTCTTTTAGTTCTTCTTCACGACGTCGTTCAAGACCTTTTTCATATCGTGGAACAAACTCCATAAGTGGTGTTTGCCCATTCAGACGTGTACCAAAGAATGATTCTATTTTTCCATTCAAGGGGATGCCAGCAAAGAATATAGCTCTTAAGTATAAAGGGACCCAACATTCACGCTTGTCATACATGCCTTTCAACCAAGTATTGTCCTTCAACCCATACCTGCAGATGAGTGCATTCCATGCTGTATCAAATTCATCAGTTGTTTGAGACTGATTGATGCATTTTTCATATTCAAATTGAAAATAACTGTGCACCAAACTTAGATGTTCACATTCTTTTGCCTTTATCTGCCACATGGAGAAACGATGATGGGCTCCTGGAAAGACCTGGATGATGGCTTGCTGGATAAAATTATCTTGATCCGCTATTATTGACCGAGGACGGCACCCTGACATTGCATTGAGCCATGTTTGAAACAACCAAGTGAAAGACTTTTCAGATTCATCAGCTATTAGGGCACAAGCAAGAAGCACCGGTTGCCTGTTGTGGTTGATTCCAATGAAAGTGGCAAATGGAACCAAATATATACTTTTACGATATGAGGTGTCAAAAACTATGGCATCACCAAACTGAGTGCATGAAAATCTAGACCTCCCATCAGCCCAGAAAATACTCATGCAAGTACCATTATCTACTTCTACTGCATAAAAGAATCCTGCATCTTCAGCTTGTTTGGTTTGAAAATATTCGAATAGCACACTGTACCAGTCGCTTCCAATGTGATTGTCTCGACGTCTGTTAACAAGGTTCTCATTGTTTATGTCAACAATATCTTCATCATCCAGCCCGCCATTCTCCTCCTCTATGAACTTTTTTGAAGCAGAAAGATTTTTCTTTTGAACTTCCTGCCGAGACTCATGCTCATGGTTATGCTGTTTTTCAAGACGATCCACCACCCACCTTCCAGATTCGTGTCTCTTAATCCTCATAAAAGCTCCACATCCAACTCTTGATGGGTGCTGAAAACCTTCCCTTGAGCATACAAAACGTCGGGAAGTAATTGATCCATCAACCTTTGAACGAAACAGTTGACCAATCCTGATCCTGAATCCAGAGTTTTCTGCATATGCATGATAAAATTGGTATGCTTCGTTGGCTGAATTGAACTCTCGACCTGCAGATAATTCAATTTCGCAATGCATTTCATCCCCATTCAGTTTGGCATCCCCATTCAGTTTAGAGCGTTTGGCAGTAATTTCACCAGATGGGCAAGGTCGTCCATCCTCAACTTCCTCAATCAACTTGCTTCTTGGCCTTTGGAACACTCCATCAGGTTTAGCTATCAGAATCTTCTGCTGGGAAATTAGAGAATGGTTTCCCTCTGTAGGTCCAAGATCATGATTGTGATTCTTCAGGAAAAGGTCTATAACCCACTTCCCAGAATCGCGTCTTTGCACCCTTATCAATGCTGCACAGCCTGTCCGTGTACTAGTCTGAAATCCCTCCTTGGAGCAAACAAATCTCCGAGCAGATACTGAACCATCTGTTCTTGACCGATACAACTGACCAATCCGAACTTTAAATCCCATTCTTGCAGCATAAATAGTATAAAACTCACGCGCACCGTCTGCTGAATCAAAAGCTAACCCCACATATGGTTCAAGAATCGACTCTCCATTATCTGTGCTAGCAACATTCATCACAGGCATCAACATTCTTAGAGGGTATGCATTGTTCACGCATTCTTCAATCTTAGAATCAGTATCCGAGCTGTGTCCACACAAAACAAAACAACAGAAAATCACTTCAAGCTCAGTGTCTGTTGCTAGCTTGGTTTCATACATAATAATAATTGTACTCAGCCTAAAGTTCTTTGAAACCCATATGGCAACTGAAAAGTATATTTGAACTAGGGCAGATTCTGTGGTTTGGTGAAAACTTTTCTAACTCCCGGCCATATATTTCTCCTAACTTCCCTTTTTGGTCGGTACAGGCTATAGCACCAACCAAACCTTAAGCTACCTGTTACTCTGTATAAAATCAGTTGCACAAATCTTATATATAAATAAAGTTGACTTATATTAGCTTGCCCGCTCCCTAAGATGAAATTTCATTACTTTTGAAAGAGTAAGATACCTATATACTTCTTAATGATCAAAGTTTGTCTAATGATCACAAGGATTAGAAATCTATAGTATGAAAGTTTGCAACTACACTGTCTCCTACGCAAGGACTTCTCTCAGGAGAAACAATTAAATTTGGTATTACATTCACAGAAAAGCAATTCCGAAACACGTTGGTTTCTCTCTTTAATATGATTCTGCTGGGAATGGTGAATTGAAGGTCAACCATAGTAACCATCTAATCAACAATCCACAACAAATTTCAATGAAAATATCAAAGTTAACAATTACAGTGATTACGAAAACTGTGAGAACAAAAAATAACTTCCATATCAATCTGTCATAATTGTCCCCCATTTTCTACAGCAAACAAACACCATGACATGACAGGAATACAGCATAGTATTAAAAACGGAACAAGACCCAAAAAGCAGAAAACCAAAGACACATAATTTGGAATACAAGAAGCTCATGTCTTTCACTAGAACTAACAACGATTCATAATCAATTCAAAACTAACAAGATAAAGACTTGACTATTAATTTAAGCTTGTGGGTATCCTTAACTCACCTTCTCCTATCTGTGAAGTGGGCGGAGCTGGATTCCATGGGCGTAGATGCAGAACAGAGAACACTGGCGGTTGCCGGCGACGCTTAGACGGGGGATTTCTATTACATTTTTGGCGGGAAATCAATGGGGGTAGAATCTAATCTGAGTAATAAGAATGATGAAATCACAAAGATTTGATTTTGGGATATGCTGCAAATTTTGTTTCACCACTATGTTTCCTATTTGGCTCTTCTCTTCTGCTGCTCTGCTCTCTTGTTCATGTTGGGTGTTAAATTGATCGAGGTTGACCACTGTTGATTGTAATTTGGATCCCATAAAGGGTACACTGACATCACCACCAATTTTTTTTAAATATATCTTTCTTCATTGATCCATTGTTGTTTCAATTTTGTTTATGTCAAAATTCGAGTATGAGATAATGTTTTTTATTTTTATTTTTATTTTATCAAAGAATATGAGATAATGTTTAAAATGTAGAGTGAAATGCTTGTAGGAAATGACAGTCTTTGTACCTAGAAAATAAGGAATATGTTGCAACCTTTACTATAGGGTGTTTTCACTGTTATAGACTTATAGCTCGCACTAAAATTATGAAATATATTTAGGGTACGGCTATTGTCACCCCACAGTTTTCTATGTTCACCCTACAATCATATTTCAACTTAAATATTTCATTTCTATCCTTGAAATTAAAAAATTATAATAAAATAAAACATATTTAACAATAAATAATATTAAATAATTATTTAAATTTTAGTATTAAACACATGCAACACCTCCAACAGCTAGTCATATGACCGTTTGGTACCATTTTCATGCATATTCTAATTAAGGTCTTTGTTCTTAATCTTCAATATTGTCACCATATATATATAAAGGGCCGTTAAGGAGAGGACGTCCGCACATATGCAAAAATGTGGACATCTATTTTCATAGTCTCAATCTAAGTAGCACGGATACGGATACAAGTGTCCGTATTCGACACAATAAGATACGAGGACACGGCAAATCAAATTTTTTTGGACACGGACACGTGGTGGACACGTTAATTAACTATTATTTTTAATATTTAGATATATTTAATAATTAAAAAAATTGTGCTACACTTATTAATATGTCATAGGTATATACAAGGAGCCATTGCATATAAATGATATAATTCTCTATACTTTTTACGTAAGAATGAAGCATATAATATGTGGTCAAACTTTAATAATTATTTTTACTGAAGTCAATTTCTTAATCTTTTATCCAGCAGATCCCACATCAACCTCACCAATAAGATCCCAGATCGACCTTACCAACAAGATCCAAGATCAACCTCACCACCATCATTTCTTCATTCCTCAACACCAAATCCCTTTTCGGCCTCATCTAGATCCCACATCAACCTCACCAACAAGATCCCAAATCGACCTCACCACCATCGTTTCTTCATTCCTCAACACCAAATTAACCCAGATCCATAAATCGGCATTTGATTCAAGTAAGGTAGAAATTAGAAAGAGAAAGAAGAGAGAGACTTAACTTGATGAGATTGGTGTTGGCGGTGGTGAAAGAGACTCGGCAACGACGGGGGTGGAGTCGAAGTTGGAGGTCGGAGGTCGAGGGTCAAACTTGTCGGCATAGCGATTCTGAGTTTCTGATAGAGAAGACGCAAGGATAACAAGCCGTGTCCTCTGCGGATACATCAGTGTCCGAAGTTGAATTCGTGTGTTCTAGGCGTGTCCGAAATTGAATTCGCGTGTCCGATTGTATTTTAGCGTGTCCACGCGTGTCCGTGTCGGATACGCGATACATGATCAATGCAGCGTGTCCATGCTACTTAGGTCTCGATCAAGTGTTTGATGGCAGCATGGGGTTACTAGATGAAGAGTTTGGACATCCCAAACGACGTTCACATCAAGATGAAGGCTCACATGATCGGAGTCGAATGTATGAGCGGCAAGCTCTCCTGAAACCTCAAGCACCATCAAGGTTGAGTTTGAAGTCTTCACCGATAAGTCCATGCAGCAAGAAGAGGCTCTAATGAAGTTTTGGTTCCGCGTCGACAACAACATTGCCGCCATCTACACTGATCAAGGCTGTGAAGATGGAAGTCCGCACTTTTGCAACTTTATAGACATTCGCTTCTGATCCGAGCCGTGTGTGTATATATATATATATATATATAGTTCGAAAACATCAAGCAAAAAGAATGAAAGTTATATAAAAAAGAAGAGGTTGTAAAAGAAATTTGAATAGAGAAAATAACATTGGACAGTTGGACAAATTAAAAGAAAAATGTAAGAGATATTCATTTCAATTTGATATTATTTTAATCGTGTAATTTTACAATATTTATGATTTTTTTATAAGAGTAAAGATGTAATATTTGAGTTTAAATATGATTGTGAAGTGAACAAATAAGACAATAGGGTGACAATAGACGCAACCATATATTTATCTTAAAACGATATTTAGATAGCATCATGAGTATGTGGTAGTAATTCTACTAGTCTAATGTTTATACTTTTAGGAGAGAAGTATATAAGGTAAGCCGATATAACAAAATGTTTCACTCTTGAACAAATTAAAATGATGTTGACAAAAAAAATTAAAAATTGAAAGCTGCCTCTTAGAGAACACGTGTTTTAACTCCATAAATACCATACGACAGGAGGATGTAATCATTTTATTATACGGTCTTCTAAATATCAAAGTGTGCAACTGATTCAATTTATAATGAGAACTTGTCTTGGAACATTATGACTTTATAATTTCATTATCTTATACAAGCAACCAAACCAAGTAGCACATCACTTAGCTATTTCGATTGATATGGTGATAATCACATTCTTCAAAATAATCCTCAATTATATTTGTGACTAATAATTGCATATGTTTTCATACGATTTTTGAAGTTATTTGCCCTTATATTTTCTATTAATAAAGTTAAAAGAGAAGTTTAAAAAATCAAATAGTTAAATTTTTGAATTGTTTAATTTGCCTAGAGTTTATTAATTACCATATGTAGGTATATTCTTATGAGGGATAAAAGTATAATTTGAAAAAGAATAAACAAAAAAATAATTTTTTTTATCGGTTGCCGACTTGTTCACCCACAATCTCCATAATTGAAAGGAACTGCCAGCAGTAGCGGATCTCTTTGGAGGCCAGAGAGGGCCACGGCCCCTCCGGCGAAAATTAATTATCCCCTTAATTAGGTTTTAATTACATAGTTAGTGATATGTTTAGTATAAATTGTCCCTCCGACAAAAAAATTGGCTCATCCGAGATTAATTTTCAGGTTCCGCCATTGACTGCCAAACCATGATCTCAACACCAATTGAAGTAAACTGTCAGACTATGATCTCACCACCTCTGAGTATTAGGCTAGTGTAGATGAAATTTAGAAGCCACAATATTTACTTTTTTTTTTTGAAAATTACCAGTCATCCAGTACTTTTTAACCCTGCCCAGATTACCAGCAAAACCCAAGGACTCGCCGAAACGACCACCAAACTCAAACTCAATCCAAAGTGTCAGTGTCGTCGGAGTAGCAGGGAACCTCGTTTCAGAATTCAACTCTCCGATTCGCTTCCCGACCGCCAGACCTTAAACTCGATCAAACTGTGAGTAAATCTTCAATCTTTCAACCTCTTTCTTTCCACCGTTCGTTCAATTAACTCTGAAACTCTATTAACTAGATTTAACAACCATATAGTCTCAATGGGTAGAGCTTCATCTTCAATCCTATCATTCCTCCGTCAAAAACCCACCACCCAAATCCGATACTTTTCCGTAGAAACCACCACAAAAGACTCTGATTCTTCCACACAAGTTGCTCAACAGATTTGTAACATCATTAGAACAAAACCCAGATGGGAGACCACTCTGTCCTCCGAGTACCCTTCTCTTAACTTCTCTGATCCTAAGCTTATTCGTGAGGTCTTGAATCAGCAGAGCAGTGTGCTCCTCTCAGTTCGGTTCTTCTTGTGGTTGAGCTCTCAGGAACACTTTTCCCCTGACTCCATTTCATGTAGTGCCGTTTTCAATGCTCTGGTGGAGGGCAATGCCTGCATGGCAGCTCAAGTTTTCCTTGAGAAAACCCGGTTTGAGCCGGAGCCGGTTGCCTTGGAGAGTTATGCAAGGTGTCTGTGGGAGGCTGGGAGAGTTGAGGATGGTGGTGAGGTGTTTGAGAGGTTGATAGAGGCCGGAGTGTGCCCTTCGATTAGTACTTGGAATGCGGCATTGTCCGGGTGCATTAAGGCTAAGAGGACAGATATGGTTTGGAAGCTGTATCAAGAAATGATGGAGTATGGTGTTGTAGCTGATGTTGAGACTGTTGGGTGTTTAGTTAGAGGGTTTTGTGATGATAATGAGGTTTTGAAAGGTTATGCGCTGCTTCGTCAGGTTGTGGAAGATGGAGTAGTCCCTGATAAAGCTACTTTTGACAGGTTGATATCAGAGTTTTGTAAGGTGAGGGGGTATACTAAAATGTCTGAACTCCTCCATGTGATGATAGCAATGAACTGTGCCCCGGATAATGATACTTATCGGAAGATTATCCGTTGGTTGTGTGAGAATCAAAGGCGGTCTGAGGCTTTTCGGATTTTTAATGATCTAAAGAGTAGAGGCTATGCTCCTGATATTTCCATGTACACAACCATGATTGGTGGTCTTTGTTCGATGAACTGGGTAGGAGATGCTAGGAAGCTATGGTTTGAGATGATAGATAAGGGACTTGGTCCAAACGAGGACACTTACAGTACCATGATTCATGGGTTTTGTAAAAGTGGTTATATAGAAGAGGCCTGGATCTTGTACAAGGAGATGGGTGATAAAGGATATCGTCCAGACAAGTACACTACTAATACCATGATTCATGGGATTTGTATGAGTGAAAATTTAGAACAGACCAAGATCATTCACAAGGAGACATGTGATGAAGAAACCACAGTTGATTCATGGGATTTGTATCAGTGACAAAACTCTAATCCGAGATTTATGCAAAGAAGGTGAGGTGCTTACAGTCATCAACTCGATCTTATGCCCCACTTATTGAAGCACTTTGCCAGGCGGGAAGAGTAGAAAAGAAGCAAAAAGTGTGTAGAATGTAATGAAGAGTTAAGTTTCCAAAACTCTTGATTATAATTAGTGGATTGTGCAATCAAGGAAATGTTGCTAACAGAATGAATTGGTTGGTTGCAAAGTTAGCATAAGCAAAAAACAAAGCAAATAACCTTTTTGAAATTTCTTTGTTGTCTGTCACAGAAAGATAGGTTGGATAAGTCTTTACTTGGTTTGGACTTCATGTTTACTTAAGTTGTATTTTATACTTCTGTCAATAAGCTTCGCTCAAGGGATGCCCATTTTGTTGAATCATGTCTAGGGAATATCTTAAAAGGAACTGATATTGTAGCTGCCTGTTTGATATATGTTCCATGCAACTCATGTAACTTAATAGTAGTGAGAATTGCAAAAAGGATGTTTGGTTTTCTTTCAGTATTTCTATGACCATAGTCAGTCATCTACTGCATTGCATTCCCATTTTTATATATGATATCCTGTGCAATGGTTGAAAATCATGCGAAATTGATGAGCTGCAGAGTTAAAGTGTCCCGTAATTCTTCAAGAAGACTTGTCAGATTCTTTTTTTGTCTGTTTTATTAAGCTTCATACAGATTCTAACATGTTATTTGAATTAGGATTTTCTTCAAATTTATCACTTTGGTTTTGGTGTCTGCACTTAATATCTTTCAAGAACACTCTTACTGTTTAGAATGCTTAACACAAATGTATTTATATTCTTATGAAATTCTATTTACAAAATATGGTGATTTACGTATCACTCTATCTGGGGTCTTCTGCAACATTTTGCTTCGTTCTGTTGTTTAATCCAACTGATAAGTGTTCAGAGAACTGTCATGTTTAGGGTATGATCAGTTATGTTTGAAGCAATGTTGACAAGTTGATTCCATGGAGAGCCCATTAAACTGGTTCAATTTCAATCTCCTCCCTGAGAACATCATCAACTACTGTTCCATTTATAAAATGAGATTTGATTATCTGAAGCTCTGAAGAAACTTAAACTTTGTACTTGTGTGTATAGGTTCATACGGTATCATGTGAAATGTGACTATTATGGTTATATGCAACTCCCTGGGAGTCAAATTCAGAGTGATTTGGACACTACTCTTTCTTGAATCTAATCATGAACACTTCAAATATTTCTGGTTTTTTTTTGGCTTTGTTAAACCGAGATTTAGTGTTTTATTATTTTGATTGTAAGATTTGTTGTCATCTGTTTTATGCATTCATCTTAGGAGTCTGTTTGTGACATCTCGCCCTGGATTATGAAGCTTACTGTTATTATCTTTGAGATAGTCTTGTCAGGTTTAAATTCTGTTGTATATATAATATACACACACATCGCATGTGTAGGAGTCTTCTTTAATTTTTTGTTTCATTTTAGTGGAGGAAAAATATGATGTGGGATTGTGGGAAGTTATGGGGAAGTTATCCACCAGTTTTTCAGTTTTTTTTTTCTTTTCAATTTATATTTGTACATATCATTTTATTAATTACTGTTATAGCCTTTATATATTAAAAAAATGTTTTGAACTACCCTATGGTCTAAGGTTATTTATGTGATTTCACACTCATTTTGGTTGACAAAGTGGGTTCTGGTTATTAGAGTATAGATACATATTTATTTATTTTCAAATTATGGTCATGTCTTTTGGGAAGAGATGAGAATAGATTTTGGTTTTGGGAGGGAGGGAGGGCAGCTGAGATTTTCTACGAGGAGTTCTGGAGTGATCCCTTTATGATGGAATTTGGTTTTGAGAAGCAGAGAATGGGCTGAGTTGACTCTGATTGTTGTTGTGCAGCAGCGGAATGGGGTGTAATAGTGAGTGACTTACTATGTTGTGAACTTCTGTTTCTTTTCTTGATTTTCAGTTTTTGTCTATTATTCTGTTGTTATTAGCAGGTTGTGTAAATTGTGATGTTACCTTATATTATCTGGATAATTCAATTATGAATCTTGATTTGGGTTAGTTTCCATCATGTTATTTTCCATCTGATCTGACAGTTGGATCAAGTCAGTTGTTGCTGAACCCTGCTTTTCTTTCTTTTCTTTTCATATTTGTGGAAAAATTGTGAATCCTGTGTAGCTTCTAGATGTGCCTAGATTTCTAAACATGCCTTTGGTTTCTACTCGGTAGAGTTTATTTGATTGCTTCAACGTGATTTGTCTAGTGTGATTTCCCGATTTGTACAATGGGAGCACTACCATTATATATATTTGGAATCCTCTAGCAGGTAGGAATGTGGTACCGGCAATGTGCACGTTAGTATTGTGATGTGACCGTGAATGGTGGCACGATCATGGGGCTGTGGTAGCCCGATTAGCTAATGAGTTTTGCGGTGGCAATTCTCATATGTATTAGTTAACAGGATGCAGTAGGGGTTTGTTGACTGAGATTGCAAGGTGTTCAATTTAGAGGGTGGAACATGACTACATGATGGTTATGATGTGAATCCTTGCCGTGAATTAGTTTTGTTATTCTTCAGCTTTTGAGTTGTTATTTGTTGATACCCTGGTCACTGTGCTCTTGTTTGTCACTCACAGAGCGTGCTTTTTGCTCACTGGACTTCTGTTTGCAGGTCACTTTGAATTTTGTTCAAAAGAGTTTGGGGTAGTGGAGAATTTCTTTTTGTTTATTGCTTTCATTTTTAACCAGAGCCATGTTATTTTGGATTGTAATATTACTATTTGAAGGTTCTTCTTTTCTGATTTAGTTGATCTTCTTTTCAAACTATTTCCGTTAGTTGCTTCGTCGATAGTTTACAATGTTTTGACCCAAATTTTGGGTCAATTCGTTTCACCTGTTTACCTTGTCATTGTAGACACATGAAATTTAATGAAGTAAATTATCTTCGTTAAAAAAAATTAAATTGACCAAGAGCCCGGCAAAATTGCACACGTGGCCAAAAGTCAACCAAGTTAGTGTGGATCTGAAAAAAATTCGTGTCATCACATAAACGGATGATCGTAATCGAAGCTACGTGATTCTGAATTGCATCAGAAAATTGAATGTCTGACGATTCGTAATGGTAATCAGATATTTGATTAAATTAATAAATTTCTTAACGGTCATAATTAAATCAATTATTTTCTGTTTAATTTAATTATGAGAATAACTAATTTTAAATTAATCGGAAAATACATATTGATTTAATTATACAATTAAAGAATTTATTATTTTTGTGTCATTAAAATATTCTACAACATAGAAACCTTGACACTATAAATACACCCCTTCAACATGAAGAGAGGGGGATTTTAGACTTGGAGAAGAAGGAGAGAAATCACTTGAGCAAGAATCACTCTCGACAAATCCCGAAGTCTCTCAAGTCTACGAAGATCATCAAATCCACGAAGAATCGTCAAGCCACCAAATCGCTCGTTCTTCATCAAATCCAAATCCAACCTCAAGTCTACGAAGAATCATCAAGCGGCCAAATCGCTCGTTCTTCATCAAATCAAATCCAAATCAAACTCAAATCCTCAAGATCAAGTGCATGTCACCCTTGAGCCAAATCACATACGGAGATAGAATCAGAGGAGTTCACCAAAGATTGTAACCCCGCGCTTGATATTCAATAAATTACATTTATTTGTACACGTGTCTGCATTCTCTTATTGGTTTTCAGATTCGCGTTCTACAAATTGGCACACCCGGTGGGACATTTTTGGCCTCTCATCTCCTTCTCCGAAGAAATCTTCAAATCCGTTTGTGCAATGTCTTCCAAGAACAACCAAGCCGTTCCAACGAATAAATCGAAGTCCACAACCGCGAGGTCAAACGGAGAGGCCGGGCTGATCAAGAAGTCCAAGCAAACATCCTCCAAATCAAAGAGTGAACCGATTGCCCTTGTCACCCGGAGCGTGGCTAGAGCTAAACCCACAACATTTCTGGCACTTGCTAGCAAGCCTCGTCAACCAGTCATCACCTTGGAGAGCTTGGGAGCAATAAAGCATGCCTCTCAAAGTGGGAAGAAGCAAGTGTCAAAGGAGAACGAGCGAAAGGAGCAATCTCCTCTATCCGTTCATGGTGATGGCCCTATCCTGGAAGGCGCTTTCTCTGATGACGAATCAAGCACAACATCATACCATGGAAGTCCCAAAGAAAATGGCGATAACTTTCATTCTATGACACATGAATCCTCTTCTGACAATGCGCAGGTCTTGGTGACGGGGGCATCCACAGTCGAGGAGCAACTCTCCAATCTGTTGGAGATGGTTGAAAAGCTCACCCGAACGATTGAAGAAAAGGATGTGCAAATCGCTGAGCTCTATAGCAAGTTGGAAGATCACAATGATGAGAACTCCACCAAAGGGTCACCTGGCAAGAGCAAAGTAAATGAAAAGGGAGAAACGTCCAAGAACGATGGCGACTCGCTTGGTTCCTTATCACTCCAGCAATTGCAAGACATCATCACCAACTCCATTCGGGCTCAATATGGAGGTCCTTCTCGTGACTCCCTCACTTACTCCAAACCTTACACGAAGAGGATCGACAGCTTAAGGATGTCGTTGGGGTATCAGCCACCAAATTTCCAACAATTTGAAGGTAAAGGGAACCCAAAGCAACACGTCGCCCACTTTGTGGAAACTTGCAGTAACGCCGGGACAGAAGGCGATCACCTTGTCAAGCAGTTTGTTCGCTCGTTGAAAGGAAATGCCTTCGAGTGGTATACAGACTTAGAGCCGGAGTATGTTGACAGTTGGGACCAAATGGAGCGCGAGTTCCTTAATCGATTCTATAGTACAAGGCGGACGGTGAGCATGATGAAACTAACTAACACGAAGCAACGGAAGGATGAACCCGGGATCGGCTACATCAATAGATGGCGCACACTTAGCCTTGATTGCAAGGATCGATTGTCAGAGGTGTCAGCCGTTGAAATGTGCATCTAAGGCATGCACTTTGATTTGCTATACATCTTGCAAGGAATCAAGCCTCGTTCTTTCGAAGAGTTGGCTACTCGAGCCCACGACATGGAGCTAAGCTTGGCAAGTCATAAGGGAAAGAATGAAACCCTGGTCGACCAATGAAAAGACAAAGCATTCGGAAGCAGATTTGACAAGGTTGTGAAGAAGCCTTCCAAAGAATCAATGGTCATCAATACTGCACCGGTTAAGATCTCTATGCGGGATAAGAAAGAGTTCAATAAGGTGGAACCTCCTCGAACCTACGATAGGAGTAAACGCACGTTAAAGGAGATGGAGCGAAAGACGTACCCGTTCCCAGACTCTGATGTGGCGGGCATGTTAGAGGATCTGCTCAAAAACAAGATAATAGAGCTTCCGGAGTGCAAACGCCCAGAAGAAATGCATCAAGTCAATGATCCGAAGTATTGCAAATATCATCGCCTCGTTAGTCACCCTATAGAGAAATGCTTTGTTCTCAAAGATTTGATAATGAACCTCGCCAAGCAAGGGAAGATTGAGCAGGACGTTGGCGACATTGCTGAAGTCAATTGCACTACCGTAACATTCCGGTCGTTCGAGCCGGTTCCACTCCCTTTTCACCCGATGAAAACACCGTTCTGTTTCATAAAGGAGGCGCGTGAACATAAGAAGACCAAAGAAGTTAAAGAATGTCATGCTTCCACGCCTACCCTTCAAGTTGCCTCTAATGCCGATGATGAAGGATGGATATTGGTCACCCGAAGAATAACTCGCAAAGGTATGATGTTAAATTCACCGATCGCCCAACCAAGCCATAAGAAATCACCTCCACGACGGGTGGAGAACGGACGAGGACGTTTTGAGAGGAAAGTTGTTCTATATTTGTGGAAGCCTCTTCGCCGGAACTTGTCAAAAGAACACTTGCCAACAAAACAACCGAATGTCACTTCAATGGCCACAAGTTGTGAAGTTAGCTCCAAAGAAGACGAGAAGCGTGAAGCAAGAGAAACAGGTGCAAGTCAAGTGTTAAAGAAGAATGAGGTGTTGAAACAATTGGAGAGTCTACTTTTCTAACTTAGCCTCTCTGACTTAATACAATTGCCAAAATCAACGAGATGCGCACTTGTGGAGTTGCTTATCGACGTGGGAAAACACTCCACAAGCATAAAGGAATGTGGCGTGTGTGATGCATATTGTGATACCATTCACTTCACGGATGATGACCTCCAATTGGGCTCTAAGCCACATAATCGGCCTCTTTTTGTGACAAGGTACATGCGAGAGCGGAAGTTGAATCGCATGCTCATAGACGGAGGATCAACAGTAAATATCATGCCCAAGTCAAACATGTCTCAACTCGGCATCAATGTTGATGAATTATCAAGGAGTCGTCTCATGATCCAAGGTTTCAACCAAGGAGGACAAAGAGCGATAGGGATGATCAGACTAGACATGTACATTGGAGAGCTAAAATCAAACACCTTGTTTCATGTCATCGATGCCAAGACCTCGTACAACTTGTTGTTGGGACGGCCATGGGTACATGAAAATGGCATCGTGCCATCCACTTTGCATCAATGCTTCAATTTCTATCGCGGAGGTGTGAAAACCGTGGTAGGAGATACCAAACCTTTCACAGAAGCCGAATCATACTTTGCGGATTCTAAATTCTACACAGATGAGGAATCAATGAAAGAGGTCCTTCCGGTCGGAGTACTTTCCACGGGGAAAGACGCTAAAGTTAGGGAGAATGATGTCAAATCAAAAGACATTGAGCTTCATGGTGAAGTGTCACAAAAAGTCTCATCTGAAGTGGCAACGTCGTCTACAGAAATAAAAGCCAGCCATGCATTTCGGGTCCTTCGCTATGTTCCGAAGTCTAGAAGAAGGGAGGGGGAATCTCCATTTGTGGGGACAAAGTCACAAGAGTGCCCACGAGAATTAGAAGAGGATGATGTGAAATTGTTGAAGGAGGAGTCAACATTGCCATTAATAAAGGTGAGTAACCGAAATCCCACAAAACAACCATTAAAGGGGTTTGTCAAACCAATTCAAGGTAAGACGGAACATAGATCGCTGCCCAAGAAAAGAACAAGTGAAGGGTTCGATCCTAACGCATACAAGCTGTTAGAAAAGGCTGGTTACAACTTTGGTTCATCAAGCAAAAAGGACGACCAAGCTGCAGCAAAGATGACGCATGAGCTCGATGAGTCACAAAAGAAGTTAAGAGAGCAAGGGGCAACAATTGATTCTTCTAAAGCTGGTCTCGGTTTCACTTCGAGCAAGCCAATCAGAATTTCAGGAAGAAGAAGGGTGCAGTGAGCCAATGTGCAACATATCAGTATCGAGGTAGTTGAAGAGAAGAGTCAAGAGGTTCAGTCAACTCCCCCCATTTCATCGTTCGATCGCATTCGTCCAAATTCCCGAAGAGCAACATCTGAACGTATTGAAGGATCAATCACAAGGGTTTCGGTTCTTGACCGTGTGAACATGACAGCAAGTAGAGGTTCACTCTTCAATCGCATCGGTAGTACAACCACTCGACCTTCCGTATTCAAAAGGATGTCAAGTTCAGACAAAGATAAGAAAAAGTCAAACCTCATTCCGCGAAAGCCTGCGTTGGAAAGGATCCAAGCACCTGAGGAACGACAGATATGCAAGAGGAAGACGACTTGTGGTCAAGCGGAGAGCAAGGAAATCCGAAGTCTTATCCCGTCACGCATGAAGAGGGATTATGTGTTGGAAGTGGATTCCACGGATCAACTCAAAGTGAAGCAACATACCATCATATTCACCGCCCAAAAAAGAGATAGCAACCTCGATAATGATGGTGATGATGACATTGTCCAAACCTCTTATCATGTCACAGTGGCAGAAGCAGATGCCGTAGAGGAAGACGATCATGAAGATTTTGAAATTGAAGTAGACGAAGCTCCTCCAGAACTTGAAGACGGGGGGCAAGCCACTATGGACGAACTTAAGAAGATTAACTTGGGAACAGAGGAAGATCCAAGACCTATTTTTGTGAGTGCGTCTTTAAGTTCCGAAGAAGAAAAAGAATATCTTGATCTGTTGCTCGAGTACAAAGATGTCTTGCTTGGACGTACAAAGAAATGCCTGGCCTGGATCCAAAGGTAGCAGTTCATCAACTTGCTGTCAAACCGGAGGCTCGGCCAACCAAGCAAACACAAAGACGCTTTCGAACAGAGCTTACTCCTCAAATTGAAGCAGAAGTTGATAAGTTGATTGCCGCAGGCTTCATTAGAGAGGTTCAATATCCGAAGTGGATCGCAAACATTGTTCCTGTCAAGAAGAAGAATGGACAAACCCGCGTTTGTGTAGATTTTCGTGACCTAAATGAGGCATGTCCAAAAGATGATTTCCCTCTACCAATCATAGAGCTCATGGTGGATGCGACAACAGGGCATGAGGTTTTGTCATTCATGGACGAATCATCAGGTTACAATCAGATAAAGATGGCATTAGAGGATGAGGAACTCACTGCATTCCGAACTCCCAAAGGAATTTATTGCTATAAGGTCATGCCATTCGGGTTTAAAAATGCCGGTGCAACGTATCAACGCGCTATGCAGAAAATTTTCGGTGACATGCTGCACAAGTATGTAAAATGCTATGTTGATGATTTGGTTGTCAAAACAAAGAAAATAAGTGATCACCTGCAAGATCTACGAAGAGTGTTTGACAGGTTACGCAAGTACCAGTTAAAAATGAATCCTTTGAAATGTGCATTCGGCGTCAGTTCTGGAAAATTTCTTGGATTCATCATGAAGCACCGAGGCATCGAGGTAGACCAATCCAAAATTAAAGCCATCTAGGAAATGCCAGAGCCAAGAAATTTGCGCGAGTTGAAAAGCCTCCAAGGACGACTTGCCTTCATCAGACGGTTCATATCGAACCTGGCGGGCCGCTGCCAACCATTCAGTCGACTCATGAAAAAAGATGTTCCATTTGTATGGGATGAAGCTTGTCGCAATGCCTTTGAGAGCATAAAGAAATACTTGGCGAATCCTCCGGTGTTGGGTGCACCTATCGCCGGGAATCCTCTTATCTTTTACATCGCGGCTCAAGAGAGATCACTTGGGGCCCTTCTTGCCCAAGAAAATGAAGTCAAAAAGGAAAAAGACTTGTACTACTTAAGTCGGACTCTCACTGGACCTGAGCTAAATTATCCACCGATAGAGAAGATGTGTCTTGCACTCGTCTTCGCCATTCAAAAGTTGAGGCATTCCATGCAAGCTTACACAATACACTTGGTGGCGCGAGCCGATCCAGTTAAGTTCATATTATCTAAACCAGTTCTAACCGGGCGCATGGCTAAGTGGGCATTATTATTGAACCAATACGACATCGTATATGTGCCCGCTAAAGCAGTGAAAGGACAGGCGCTGGCTGACTTCCTGGCAGACCACCCTATTCCAGCGGATTGGAAAATCTCAGATGAATTCCCGGATGAGGAAGTCTTCCTTGCAGAGGTCCTCCCTACTTGGAAGATGTTTTTCGATGGCTCATCTAGGGCAGACGGAGCAGGGGCTGGAGTTATCTTTGTCTCTCCACAAAAGCAGATATTGCGTTATTCTTTCACTCTTGGGGAATTGTGTTCCAACAATGTCGCAGAGTACCAAGCCTTGATCATGGGATTACAAACAACGTTAGAAATTGAAATCCAAAGTCTCGAAGTATATGGAGACTCGAAGTTGGTGATTGATCAACTGCTCACTAATTACGAGGTCAAGAAGGAAGATTTGGTACCTTATTTCCAACTTGCCACACAACTCTTGAAGGGCTTTGATAATGTTACACTCATATATGTGCCACGGAAAGAAAATCAAATGGCAGACGCATTGGCAAACTTGGCGGCGACCTTGGCATTGTCTGGAGACAAAATTTTGGACATCCCAATTTGCCAAAGGTGGGTCGTGACAACAAAACCTTCACTCCAGTGTGCCAGTTCTCATGTAGTGTCAGTTCACACCATTGATGTTGAAGACTGGAGGCATCCTTTTATCGACTATCTTGAGCACAACAAGCTTCCCGAAGATTCGAAGCAAAAGTGGAGCATCAAGCGACGAGCACCGCGCTTCCTCTACTACAAAGAAACTTTATATCGGAGGTCGTTTGACGGAGTACTCCTTCGATGCTTGGGAAAGGATGAAGCGGTGAAAGTCATGGAAGAGGTTCATTCTGGAGTGTGTGGAGCACATCAGTCAGGGCCAAAGTTACATTTCCAAGTAAGACGACTAGGGTATTATTGGCCTGCCATGGTCAAGGATTGTATGGAGTATGCACAAAAATGCCAAGCTTGTCAGTTTCATGCCAACTTCATTCATCAGCCACCTGAGCCGTTGCATCCGACAATTGCTTCGCACCCGTTCGATGTCTGGGGAATGGATGCAATCGGACCCATCACTCCGAAATCATCGGCTGGTCATATGTACATTCTACCAGCCACAGATTCATTCTCAAAGTGGGCAAAAGCGATACCGCTGAAAGAAATAAAGAAAGAAAATGTTGTGGACTTCATTTCTGGGAGCATTATACAACGCTATGGTATACCGCGATGCATCATCACGGACAACGCCAAGTACTTCTCGAATACAGCAACAGAAAATTTGAGTAAGAAATTTCACTTCAGACTTCACTTCTCTTCGATGTATAACGCCCCGGCGAATGGATTGGCAGAAGCATTCAATAAAACGCTATGTAACATTTTGAAGAAAACTGTCAGCAAGAAGCAGAGGGATTGGCATGAGAAATTAGGCGAAGCTCTCTGGGCTTACAGAACGACGTATCGGACAGCCACAAATGCTACACCTTATTCTCTCGTCTATGGTGTCGAAGCCGTGTTACCATTAGAGAAACAAATCCCGTCATTGAGAATCGCTTTGCAAGAAGGTCTCACAAATGAAGAAAATGTCAAGTTGCGCCTGCAAGAGTTAGAAGCTTTGGACGAGAAGAGGCTTGACGCACAACAACATCTGGAATGCTACCAAGCTCGGATGTCACACGCCTTCAACAAAGGTGTTCGACCAAGGTCATTTCAAGTTGATGATTTAGTCCTTGTTGTTCGAAGACCCATCATTATGACGCACAAGTCTAGCTCCAAATTCAAGTCAAAGTGGG
This sequence comes from Argentina anserina, assembly GCF_933775445.1. Taxonomy (NCBI): domain Eukaryota; kingdom Viridiplantae; phylum Streptophyta; class Magnoliopsida; order Rosales; family Rosaceae; genus Argentina; species Argentina anserina. The sequence continues at coordinate 14,872,152 of NC_065875.1, read as the reverse complement.
ATGGTCCTTACGTCGTCAGAGAAGTTTACACCAATGGAGCTTACAAAATTGTGGCGGAAGATGGTTTGAGGATCGGTCCCATCAACGGGAAGTTCTTGAAGAAGTATTATGCTTTAAAACAAAAGAAAATGCTCTAAGTCCGCACGAGCATAAACTGCATATGACACCAAAAAAAACAAAAAAAATGCTCCAAGTCTACACGAGCCTAAACTGCATAAGACAACAAAAAAAAATCTTTGAACTACGTGATGACTTGATTTCTTCTTTAAAAGGATACGTAGGCAGCTTGAGAATAACAATCTTAAGTTCAGACACATAAAAAAAGGGTTTTGTCTGCCAATCATAAAACAAATTCTTATTTCACCGACAATAAGTTGAATTGCAAAATCGATTGATTACAAGATGATTGAAAAAAAAGAGAGACCAAGTCCTGATCATTCAAGTCAGTTATCATATCCAGGTCAAACCCTTGAAGCTCCTACGATGTTCTTCAAAATTGGCTCGCAACTTCTTTGCCTCTTCAATCTCTGCTGCGGTCAGTTCTGGAATCTCTCAGATTTGACACTTCTTCTGTTTTAGATTAGCAAGTCTTGCATCGTGAAGAAAAAGGTCTGCATCTAGCAAGTCCAACGTCTACTCCAGCTTCTGTTGTTCCTTCTTTAAGTTCTCAAGGGACTCAAGTGTAGACTGACGCTGATCAAAACTATTTTGTCGAATTTCTTGGGCTGTCGTGATTTCAGACTCTGTCTCCACCAATTTTTGGGCGCTTGTGCCCATGGCACATTTGTGAGCACATGCAAAGCCTTACCGAGTCATATAGGGTAGCGCTTGTCATCAACTGCTCCAATTTGTTTTTTATTGCTGATGGGTCGACTCCATATTTTCCAAGTTCATTGGTCAACATATCAAGCTCATTCCTCCCCGCAATAATCATTTTCAGAGAATACGTCGCTATCACGCCTTCTATCTTTGCACAAAATTCTACAGCTGCTCGCATGCGGATATTGCAGAGCCATTGACTTGTGTCCACTACCTCAATATCGCACACAGAAACTTCAGGAAATATTGCTTTTTCTGAAGGCTTTGTACTTCCCGTCGCTATGGACAAACCTGTGTATATGAGAATGAAAATGAGCATAAATTATTGAAGAAATACGGGAAAATAATATATAAACAAATTTGTGTGTACCTCTCTGGTCAACTGGCTGTGGTTCACTCTCATTTCGACGTATGTCCTTTTCTGGGAAAATGTTAGCTGCACACTCCTCAAAAGGAAATTGAACGCCGTCACCTGAGCAGACTTCATCAAAATAACCGATATCTTCAAGCTGGGAGGAACAAAATTGGATCAAGTTAGGAATAAGTGAACTGTTGAATATGATACATAGCTAAAAGGGACGAGCACAAAAGCAAATACAACAAATTAAATACCTCAACATGCGCATGCACGAGTTTTGAAGGACCAGGAACATCCCCAAGAAAGTTTCCGCCAAGATCAAAGTCGGCATTAGGATTGAAGTAAATAGGTCTGAGATCATCGTCACCCCTTTTTCGACGTTTGAAGTGCACGTCACTATGGGTACTACTGCTGCTTCTACTATGCCTTCTGGATGTAGCAACCTTCTCCTTCGACTTGGGACAGAAATCTGCTGAATCTCTGATTCCTTCCAAAACTGGAGGAGGTGGAATCTGATAGTTATCAACCGGGGGCAAAGCTTCGGCGGAAACCAAAATCTGGAGAGGAGTTGTCGCACGATCGTCTCCTTTAGCCTTTGGAGGCTCTTGTTGTGGCAAATTTACAATGGTTATTTTCATAGGCCTCTTCAACGCAGAGTGATGAACTTTGAACCACCATTCGATGTAGTCCTGAGTAACCATAAACTTGGTGATGTCACTTTTCATAGGCAAAATTACCTCACCTTTTGTGCCAAGCTTCGTCAAGCTATCCCAAAACGAGTATGTCCGAGTCAAAGGTATGGATCGACTATCTCTTTGGAAATCTCCGGGAACACCCTGAACATATCCGAATTGTCGACTGAATCGCTGAGGGTTATAGGGTTCGACTACTCGCCAACTATCTTGCCGTAGGGACACAAATCCAGAGCAAAGGCTAATGAGATAGGCGGAATCTGAAGGAAGGGCTCCGTGAGTGTCAACGATCAGTTTGCGCGCACTTGAAACTCTGGCAAATCGTCTCATTCGAACATTATCACAAGCGGTAAACAAGGCACGGGCCCGTTCATCATTAAAATTTCTTGCCGACAATTCCCCTGAAATATGAACCATTAAAGGCCTGAAGTTTTCTGGATGTCGAGAGAAGAAATGAGTGCTGAAATACTCGCCCAACCACTCATACAGGTAATGAAAAGGGAGCACAGTTGGACAACTTCCTGGATCACTTGAGACGGATATGGCATTTAAACCCTGATATATATTCGCCAATACGGGAACTGGCAGACAGTATTGTTGACCTCGCGCCATTTTGTGAGCGATCTTAAAAACTCCCGGACGAATAAAACCTGGATCAGTCTTCCGGAATACGAATAAACAAAGCCAGCACACATAAAAGGCAGAGAGGTAAACAGATTCCATGCTTGCTTCTTCTACGCTTAAGTCTCGAATGGTAAAAGATCTTCCGGAGTTTGCCGGCGAATCCCCGGAATGACGCCCGATGGATCGTAAGTATTAGTGGGCGCGTCCCTCTTATTTCGTGTATTCTTGGTAGGAGGCCTCTTGTATCTCATCTCGCCTTTGTACCGTATCCATGTAGCTATCTTCACATCGCCACGCTCCCTCTTGCGCACAATCTATGGTAAGCAAGGAACAAATAACGACAGCTTTTTGGGATGAGAAGCACCCCTTCTTTACTCTTTGCAGAAAACTCGGCAATGGGCGGAACAACTTCATCATAAAACCTTCCAATGATAGGCAAGCCTCCAATATGCTCAAGATCCCAGAGAGATATAAACATCTCCCCTTGCGATGTGTGCAGAGTATTTGTAGCAGGACACCAATACTCACAAAAAGCTCGCACGACAGGAGGAAAACGATCATAGCTGAACAATGACGCAAACACTGCTCGATAGAGGCCCGTTTTCTTGATGAGGTCTTTGTTTCGGCTTAAAACGTCCTCTACCCACTCCCAGTAGCACTCTGTGTAGGTAAAATCGCCGGTAGTTCGAAAGGTACCCCATCGCGCAGAGTTGTTGGATATAGAGTCGTTGAGAAGCTTGAATGACACCGAGGGAGCCTCTTCGTCACAATGTGCAGACTTCAGCATCAAAACGTCTGAACTTAACTCCTCATTGCCTAACTTAGACGGTCGAAAGCTGGCTACTTGACGGTTCACTGCGTGAGTCCACTGCGAGACGGGAATGGAACTGCCATAGGATGGAGTTTTTAAAGCGAATGGCCCAGTAAGAGAGGGATATACGGTTAAAGTGGTGCCTTCTTGTTGCTGATCTTCAATATCGTCGAGGATAGTGATCGTCCTGTTCTTCAAACTCTTGAAAGCCACCATGGTGAATGTGATACGTAAAGCCTAATCCGCTTTTGTTGACTGCCGTCAAGTTTATGAATTGAGAGCATTCAAGCGATTAGGTCGTTTACGTTCTTCAAATCCGTCAGAAATCAATGCGTTTCGAAAGGAGTCGGTTGGTTTGATTGACCGCGGCGCTCGAATTGTTGTCAAAATCCTTAAAAAAAGTCAGTATCATTCAAAAAAAAATCAAAATCAGTCCAAAAAATTTCAAAAGTTAAAATCGGATCAGTAAAAAAAATCAAAAGTCAAAGTCAGCAAAAAAAACAAGTCAAAGTGAGACAAAAATATCAAAAGTCAAAAGTCAGTCTTGGAAAAAAAAACTAATTGCATGAAAGCATGACCACACTCGATTAATCAATGATTCATTGATTGATTATCATAGCTGTGTCTCTACTCACTCCCTCTGGCGATTTGGTCCCTTGCATCAGCCTATGCTCATGAGCTGCCACACTGGACTTGAAGTTGGCCTCACAAACTATGCTACAGGTATTCCCCGTACTGCACTGGCCTTCTCTATGAAGGTAATGTCAAGGCTACAAGTGAGGATTTCTCTGTTGAGCCAACTGAGAGTAGAAGACCATTCCGTGCTCTTCTTGATGTTGGTTTAATTAGGACAACTACTGGAAATCGTGTTTTTGGTGCCTTGGGAGCTTTGGATGGTGGTTTGATATTCCACACAGTGAGAAGGGGTTTGCTGGTTTCTCCAAGGACAACAAGCAGCTTGATGCTGAGGTCCATCGCAAATATACCTATGGTGGCCATGTTGCTGCATATATGAGGACTTTGATGGAGGATGAACCAGAAAAGTATCAGACTCATTTGTCATTTCAGTGAATATATTAAGAAGGGAATTGAAGCTGATAATATCGAAGAGGTTTACAAGAAAGTGCATGCATCCACCACAGTGACGATCCAGCTCCGAGTGTAACAACAGTGCAACTAGTGGGGGCAGTTAAGAAAGCTAGGGTTCAACCTTCTTCTACAGCCCAACCTACCTTCGAGTGGATCACCAAACATGCGCCAGCAGCAACAACAGTCCGCAATTCACGGGGAGAGGAGATATATGCTTCCCGAAGATCCTGGCCAGCTGCTCAATGATAACTGCATGAAGATGAAAGGAGTTAGTACCGAGCAGGATGCTTATGAAGAGAAGAAAGACCAGTATATATAGAGGCAGCACTGGAAGTGATGTTAGTGATGAGAGCAGCTCCAGTAGTTTGAGCAATAACATGTACAAGCCCCACAAGGCGAATGATGTGAGGTGGGAAGCAATTCAAGCTGTCAGAGATCACGATGGGATGCTGGGTTTGAATCATTTCCAAGTTAAAGAAGAAACTGGATCACCCCTTTCCTGCCGACATTATATTCCCACTTTGAGACAGAAAAGGTGATTGCATGAAACATGATAGCATGTGGAAGTTAATAGCATGTGATATCAAATATCTATATCATGATATCATGGCAAACATCTCTTTTGGTCCTTTCGTCCTGTTCTGAACACATACATTACATACGGGACACATTTCTCATGGGTGGGAATATAATAGATCGAACATCTATATCATGATATCATGGCAAACATTTCTTTTGGTCCTTTAATTGGTCATGTTCTGAACAGTGAACACATTTCTCGGGCAAAAGGCAAAGGTCACAAAAAATGCCGGAAGGATGGGATGCTAGAAAAGCGCAACTACTAAATATATATAGAGAAAAATGCGCATGTATTCTAATCCCACCGGTTGGTCTTCATCATTGCCCACCTTTAAGAAGGAATAAAAAAAGAGGAAAAAAGATGTTAATCAAGCTCACAATGAAGGAATATTTGTTGTCACATCCTATGATAAAAGTGGAGGTAAAAAAAATTACTGTAAAATCCGCGGAGTCTCGAAAAGTAGTTCCACAAATTTTTCAAATCAAAATGCATACTTCAAGCTACGTCTTCGGTACGTGATGACGACATACCTGCAGCGCAACTTGAAGTGAGGGCATTTGTAGACACATGAAATTTAATGAAGTAAATTATATTCGTTAAAAAAAAATTAAATTAACCAAGAGCCCGACAAAATTGCACACGTGGCCAAAAGTCAACCAAGTTAGTGTGGATATGAATAAAATTCGTGTCAGCACATAAACGGATGATCGTAATCGAAGCTACGTGATTCCGAATTGCATCAGAAAATTGAATGTCATTGACGATTCGAAATGGTAATCAGACATTTGATTAAATTAATTAATTTCTTAACGGTCATAATTAAATCAATTATTTTCTGTTTAATTTAGTTATGAGAATAACTAATTTTAAATTAATCGGAAAATACATATTGGTTTAATTATACAATTAAAGAATTTATTATTTTAGTGTCATTAAAATATTCTACAAAATAGAAACCTTGACACTATAAATACTTACATAGCACGGAAGCTTGGTTGGACGACCGATTCCCGCTTCGGAAGCGGAAGCGGGAGCGGAAGCGCTCGGAAGCGCGGGGAAGCGCGACGGAAGCGCGATTCCGAAAAATGTGGGTTTGGAAGCACGGCGGAAGCGTTGGCTTCCAAATTGGAAGCGCGACGGAAGCGTTGGCTTCCAAATTGGAAGCGCGGCGGAAGCGTTGACTTCCAAATTGGAAGGGTGATTCCTTCTCTACCTCTATTTCATCAATCAATGTCTTGAGACTCTTCTTGTCGTCTCATCTTCTTATTTATTTCGTTAAGCGGTTAAAGATGAATAACATCAATCAATCTAATATGTGTCAGAAATATGGGGAAGTGATATCAGGAAAATCTAGATGAGAGAGAGATATATAGAGAAGACAGAGAGTTGTGGAGAGAGATGAAAAAAAAGCCACCAAATCGCTCGTTCTTCATCAAATCCAAATCCAACCTCAAGTCTACGAAGAATCATCAAGCGGCTAAATCGCTCGTTCTTCATCAAATCAAATCCAAATCAAACTCAAATCCTCAAGATCAAGTGCATGTCACCCTTGAGCCAAATCACATACGGAGATAGAATCAGAGGAGTTCACCAAAGATTGTAACCCCGCGCTTGATATTCAATAAATTACATTTATTTGTACACGTGTCTGCATTCTCTTATTGGTTTTCAGATTCGCGTTCTACAGTCATTCTTCTTTGAATTAGATGATTCTTACATTGTGCGTTTCAAGTAAAACTCCTGAATAATGGAAACTAGCTCTCTACCAAGGGAGTGACACTATTTTTTCCAGTCAGAAGTTGGGACACTTGAGACTGTCTAATCCCACACAATTTTCACTTTGGAACTTTTTTCTTCTTCTTTGAATACCCACGCCCACTCCATGGCATCAGTTACTTCTCGTGTTAATGTAACAAGTTACAGTTCACTTGTATAGTAATCATTCACGATCATCTATGGTCCTTATGTTAGTCATTTACCTATTGAGTATTAGTTTGACCGTCCGGACCTACGGTCAACCAAACAATAGGCGTTTTGACATATTTTAACCTCTATTGACTGAGACTTTGCCAAATGGGTTTCCTTGGTGCGACCACGCATGATCGGTGACAAAAACTAGTGATTTTAGATATGCAAACAGTTTTCAGTGTTCGCCTCTTCGTAATGGGTCTTCTCTTAGGGCATATTAGTGGTGTTTTTTATTTACTGGAAATTCTGACGGTCAAACGAGATCTGAATTTAATGAAATTTTTACTTGGTCACTAAATATATATACTGATCACATCGGCTGGTGTCAATCAATCCCAAAAAGTTTGCTTCATATAGTCGTTTCATAATGCGATACTTTTATTCTAAACCTAATATAAAAGGTTATGATACATTAGTAAATACTTCGGTAATCGACAACTCCAGTTCAAAATATGGTCGATCGACACCAGCAGATGTGATCAGTATATATATTTAGGGAACTCGTAAAAATTTTGTCCGTTTTGGACATGGTTTGACCGTCTATTCCTACGGTCAACAATAAAAAAAAGAAGCGTTTTGATATAATAAAATCTCATTGACCGAGACTTTACCAAATGGGTTTCCTCGTTGTGTTCGTGCACGATCGGTGACAAAAATTTAGGTGATTTCAGATATGCAAACGGTTTTCAGTGTTCACATCTTGGTAATAGGTCTTCCCTTAGGGCATATTTTTTGGTTTACCGGAAATTCCAATGGTGAAACAAGGTCTAAATTGGCTGAAATTGTTACAAGATCACTAAATACCGATCACATCGGCTGGTGTCGATCGATCCCGGGTAAGTTTCTTTCATATAGTCGCTTCATAATGCGATAGTTTTATTCTAAACCTAATATACATGTTATGATACATTAGTGGACACTTCGGCGATGGACAACTCCAGTTCGAAATATGGTCGATCAACACCAGCAGATGTGATCAGTGTATATATTTAGGGATCCCCTAAAAATTTCGTCCGTTTTGGACATAGTTTAACCATTCGTACCTACGGTAAACAAATAAACAGGTATTTTAACATATTAAAACCTCATTGACTGGGTCTTCGTCAAATGGGACTCTAGACTAATTCTGCGTTTTTAACTCATGTAAGCACAAAAATGCATCATATACCGCCAAAGACTCTTACTACGACTTAATGACTCAATAATACAACAATAAGGGCTAAGCAAACTACAAATGGAGGTAAAAACATGTTAAGAACGTCGCACAAAGTACTCATATCACGTTCGCATCTTGGTAATGGGTCATCCCTTATGGCATATTAATGTTGTTTTAGGTTTATCGGAAATTCTGACGGTCAGACAAGGTCCGAATTGGATGAAATTTTTACAAAATTACTAAATATATATACCAATCATATGGGTTGATGTCAATCGATTCCGAGAAGTTTTCTTCATATAGTTGTTTCATAATGCGATAGTTTTATTCTAAACCTAATAGAATATGTATGTAATATTTTATTACTTGGCGGGTTTACGGCATGGCCAAGTTTCACACCTCAAAACTAAGCTCGGTCCTCTACCCACAGAAGTGGGCTTTGATGGGCTTTCTCGCGGGTCGGACTGGATAAAAGCTCATCGGGTTTGTAGGTCTCTGTGTGCTTATCGGATCCGCGGGCTAAATGATGAGGCCTAAGTGGAGCAACTCTACTATATATGTTATGAAAGCAAAACCTTCCTTTTTCCGATTTCTTCACTCCGATCCCTCTCAACACCCTTACAAGAATACAATCTCTCCGGCCTTCTCCGACTTCCAAGTCCTGATCAAGAGCTTCACCCCTTGGATTTCACCATTTTAGTCTCCACCATGCCTCGTCAGCTTTCTTCAACTGTAGCAAAAGTCATGTTCGGATTGTTCATGTTGATCGTCATGTTCACAAGAACAGATGCTTGTATCGATGGTTTCTTTAATGGACAAATTAGTAGTGCATCCCAAACTTTGACGTCCTCAGGCGCTCTTGCTTCAGTAGTAGCGGTGCTTTGTAACATGACCTTGCAATACTTTGCGTGATCAAATCCCCATTGTTTCAGAAGTCGATCACTGTGCTTTCAGGATTTTGTTTAATTTTTGTAGTAGATTGTATTTCTTATATTCTAGGTGTCCATGTAATTCTCCTTCTATGTAATCTTCAGCGTGTTTATTTTTAGGGCGAAGAACACAATATTAGGGCGAAATTAATCGTGTTTTATTTCATGTCAAATGGGAACCTATCTAACTGGGGCTTTTGCCAAATAATTGTATACGATCGAGATGCTTGTCATATGTACAATTCTAGTTTTGTACATGCATGCAACAGAGAACCTTCTCCATTTCTTTGAATCTAATATATCAAAAGATAAGAGCCAGATCTCTCTCTACGTTGTCATTCGTCCCTAAACCAAATCCATCCGTGGCATTTATATAATGTCGTTCCTTCGCACGTTCATGCAATTTATTCAAGATTCAAAGGTTTAGAAAGAAAATCAAACCTTATTAGGTCACTTCTCTGTGCCTTTTTTACGTTTTCTGTATATGCTTCAGTCTTTGGATTTGTTGCAATTTATGTTCTCGAATGCATTGCAAAACAAATATCACGTTACGCTTGCTAGTAATTTATAGATCGAATTATGTCTGCATTTTAGTTTTATCAGAGTACGTTGCTTATAAGCTCTAATTTCTATTGTTTGGTAATGGCAGTAGCTGATGCGTATCTAGTACATTTAAAAACTGAAAACTTATTTGAGACTGTTCGAGTAGCATTAGCATATGTAGATATAATCCATCTACAAGTCTCAGGCTCTTGTCATGGTGGAATAGCTCCACAAGATGTTCCGAAACATTAAGGCTAATAGGTACTGTTAACACCTCTCCTTGGACGGGGTAATTCCCGGTAGGATTCCCTCTCATTCCGGCCGCCAGGCTAGCCGGAGTCAACACAGCAAGGCGAGGCACTGAGCTGGCAGGGTAGGCCACCCCGCCCTAGCTCAGGCGCTTTCCCCAATGAAAAGGAAGCAACGCTTTCCCCAATGCGCCTATAAAAACAACCAGAAACCTCTTAAAAATGGTAATGTATTCCTAAGTCCTTAACCTACGAACTTAAGTTGCTCCGGATTCTAACTTAAGCTTCGGAGAGTCGTAGGCCGGCACACCACTGGCCTTTGACCTTAACCCCGGTTTTGTGCAGGTTGAACGAACTAGAGGTTGAATACAAACTACGTGAACAAAACCCCCGGATTTGTACTCGCAACAGGTACATAAGGTGAAGGTGGCTATGCAAGTTCTCAGAATAATGAGAACAGAAAAGAGAAAAGCTTGCTTACTCCAAGTTGTAATGTTTTCTTAGTTTAATTTTTCTTTCAGCTGTGTTAAGATTGGTTAGCTAGAAATCTGTGTTCGTCTCTGTACTTAGATTCAACGACTGTTACAAATGTTTCAGGCCTCAAATTTTCGTTATGATGCTTTGGAAGGTGCTATTTTTGTTGTTCACGATTGTCACCTCAGCGGTTGCCAAAGGCGGAAGTTATGGCAAATGGGGTGGCGGTGGTATAGGTGGCGGTGGTATAGGTGGCGGTGGTATACGGAGTGCAAGAGCTGGAGTATTAATTCTAGCTCCAGCCGCAGGAAGCACATCCGATTCCGTGATGTCTCCATCTTCTCTTACATCAGCTATGCTTGGGTATACAACCTTGCTTTATTCTCACACTGATCAAATCCCCTTGATGGCTTGATTTCTAATGGGAGCCTATATATAGGACTCGAACATATCAATGTGTTTCAAGTTTATGTGCGGAAGAGTTATTGGACTACTTCCATATATCGAGATAAATTCTTAGCTAGTGTAGTAGTGTGATAACAGTATGAAACAATAATGATAGAGAATGCCATGGTACACTCTTCCTCAACTCCTTATGTTGAGCGAGAGAGATTCAGTCTTTTCTAAGATTGCCAGAATTATAGTTCCAAATGTTCATCTTCCTTTACCAAGTACAGTAATCGCTTCAACTATCGACGACCCCACTGTTATTGGGGAGGCTTGTTCTGCATTAGCCAGCATAGCCTGAACGCTAGAGGTCAAGAATACAGCCATGTCTCCAATCTTTTTGGTGTAGCATTCTTGGCTTTCACTACAGTCAAGCTAGGTAGCACCTCTCATACTTCTTTGCAGGAATTTCTAATGGATGACTAATCATCTCCCATTAGGTAGCAAAGATTAAATGCCTTCAACAGAGTTTCTACAACAGACGACTTGAACAGGTTTATGGAACCATATCATATACATTTTTTCTATGTCCCTGTCAATAAGCTTGTTCAGCCAGGGCAAAAGTGTGAAGCAATATTCTCGGGAATTGTCATACACCAAAAAGAGGGACGAAAGAAGTTTTACCCAGGAATTGCACTGCTTATCAAACAAGAAAATAGTCCGACCAAACCGCAGTACCTATAATACCAACCAGGCAGAGCAATGAAACAACATCTGCTATGCCAATGGATGGATCTGATAACAAGTACATTTTATGTGTGTTGCAGTCCCCTCTGAAACCTCTTGCAATCATTGCCTAAAAAGCCACAAACATGGAAAAGGTGTTAAGCTGGAATGGCTTTGTCCTCTGCTAATTTATTGGTATGACACCCGTCAAAGCAAAGCAAGTTCAACCCTTGTCATCATAGTGATTATTCATAAGGACCACAGTACGAACATCTTTTTTTTAAAAAGCAATTTGCATACTAGCATGTAACATACAGCAAACTTGATGCTTTTATTGGACGCGGTTGGGGGACTTGGGGACACTTCAAACAACATATACAAATTGCTAGATCAGATTATTGGGAAGAGAGAAAACGAGGAACAAACCTGAGAAATCTGCTCTGCGTGGCTAAAAATATTTTTGAAGATCCTACGGAAGAAGGCAAAGAAAACTGCAAAATGAGAACAGAAGCGAATCATACAGAAGAATCTTATCCAATAAAAAGAAGATATGATGAATTCATAAAGATAAGCTTAATAAAATAGATGGAACCGTCTTCATAATGAAATTACATCATAACTTCAATGCCAAATTAACACAACACCTTAATTACAGGATGTAATAGCAGATTCAGATGCTTTTGAGCATCTTACCAACAGAACAGCAATATTTCCACAAAGCTTTCCAACAAATGTGATTAGAACTTCTAATATGGTGTAACTAAATGACACATATCTAACAGAACACACAGTAAATTGAATAAAAGGTTTCAGACTAAGGAGCTAAATAAATTTTGATATATGCCACTATTTGCATGTTTAATTATAAAAAATAAAATAAAAAGACGAGAAAGCGCTTGTAAGATGTACCGGCAGTCTAGCATAAACTTACTGATGAAATTGAGCCAGCGGAAACTATTCCAGTTAGAAGGACCCTAGCTCTGAAATTATTTTTATTGCTGAATTCATGAAGTAAGAATAAACGAACAGGAAAATCTCCCCATACAAATGCAATAGAGGCTTACCATCGATTGTCTCCACCATTGTTAACTGTTCCCAGTCTACCCTGCGAGATACAATCCCCAACGCAACATTACGGACCTGCCAACAAATTGTTGCAAGTATATTGGAGACAGGGATATACCAATTGAGTGTATTCTACCAAAAAATTCAAATCACCTAATAGATTAAAATAAAGACTGCCAATTATCATACCTCATCAAACACTAGACTGATGAACCTCAATGAAAGCATGAGTGTAAGAATAATTTCAGCCACTGGAACTCCAAGGTTTGTCAAAGGGAGCATAAACCACCGCAAGGCAAAAGCAAGTTCTTCAGGGGTTGTGGTTGTTAGGCAAAGGCTCGCACTTTGGAAAACCTTTCACGAAAAGTAAGCCCTAGTTCTCAGAATAATCAAAAGCTCCTATCCGATTTAAATAACTACATATGTATCTGGTATCAACAAGCTTCTGCTGAATTGTATGATTAAAATAACAATATACATGCCACCACTCCACCTATTGTTTTGCTATATGCTACATAGCAAAGGCCATTTTAATATATCAATCAGCATCTACGAATGTCCTTAATAAATGAAAGGCAAAACAATGTGCCATAGAAACAACTTACTGTGAAGGTTAAACAAGCAGCTGTGCTTGCTACAGACAAGCCCTTCCGTGTAAACTGTATTGGCCCTAGCTTAAATATTAGATATGAGTATCCTGCCAGAGAAGTAGGAAGATTTGATAGTCCTGTGATTGCAGGAGGAGGGGTTCTTAATTGAACAAGGGACGGAGCGCCATCTGCACCCAGCCCCAACATAATGAATAAAAGTCCAGAAATTAAAGAGACTCTTCCCAATTGATCCTGCAACCAAGAAAAATTTACTGCGTTAGAATAAGACTGTTTATTCATAAATATCAAAAAGAGATACCATGGCCCTATCAATATAATTCAAATGAAAGTTAGACTAAATCAGAATTAGATCCTGATCCAATGATGGTGCTTAGTTACTTACCATCCACGCATACCTCGGCAAAACCCATATAGACAAAATGGCCAGGTAAATAACCAATCCAAAACGAAGTATTATGTGTGACCTCGCTGGTAAAACAACTAGAGCCAAAAGCCATACCTTAACGATTAAGATGACAGGATATCAATACTTTATTTAAAGTGTAATATAACAGAATATACAAAGTAAAGATGCATACAATTTAAATAAAATTCTTGCCAAGCAAGTGTACCTAAAAGGAAATGTCACAACTCGGAATAAATAGCATTCAAGAACAGACAAATTTTCTAGCATGCATGACCTTATCACTATCAAGGGATTGCAATAACTTTATATTAGCTCAACTGACAATTTTCTTTAGTTTGATGTTCTACCTAATAATAAGTCACTGTATAGTTTAACAGAGAAGGACCCCAAGGTCTGAGTGTCAGCAAATCAAAAAATAACTTATCTTTGGTAATCTGAAGTGGTATAGGGAAGAACCAATGTAACTCTATCATCTTAAATTATACGCAACACCTGCAACATGCTAATAAGACATCACTGTATTCAAATAATAACGATAATAAGACCTCCTTAAACTTCACCAAGTTCATCGCTCAACCGAAAGCTAGGATGCTAAGGAAGCCATTAAAACGTTCAGTAACTCTATCTCAACTTCACCAAAACATGAAAACAATAACTTCACTTTCTTAAGAATTAATTCATTTCTCAAAACAAGTATATACTACTGGATTTTCCTTACTATTTCTGAACCCCACAGAAAAGTTTTAAATTTGAGACAACTGTCTATGCATACAAAACCTTAAAATGTAAAACAACAGCTCCTTTCTCTTTTCTACAGCACCAAAATCACCAAAACCTAAACCAAAATTGAAGCAAGCCCGCCAAAATACAATCACAACCCATAAAAATTGAGCATACCAATTTGACTCTGGGGTCGAGAGAATGAAGAAAAGTGACAGGTTCCGACACGTACTGGCCAATGGGGCTAGCGGTGGCGCCGGAAATCAATCTGAAAACTTTATCGGCTCCCAAACCTTGGGCCGGCACCAGATTCACCCACCACGGCGTCTGGTTACTGTCGGCGGCGGCGGAAGCTCTAATGCGGAAGCGGAGGCTGGAATTAGGGTTTGCAGAAATAAGGGGTTTGTGGTTTTTGTTGGGGAGAGAAGGTAGGGGAGTGAAGTAGGTTGGGGTTTTGGGAGAAGGGTTTAATGGGAAATAGGGAAATGTTACAGTTGCGATGGAGCGATGTATGAAGCTCATACCTTAAGCTCACCAAGAATGAATGATTCTCTGTTGTTTTGTTCTGTTCTCCCAACTGGCGGGAACGTAATGATATACACACAAATGTGACACAGATATATATCTATTTATCTCGTTTTGTAATTTTTAATTATATAAGCTTGGATTTCAATGGAATCCTTATGACAGTTGGATTGAGTAAGAATAATGCAAATAACTTTAAGTCATTCTTTCATCAAATAGTCATTGACATTTAGAGATACGGTGAAACTAAGTGTCGTTTGATATGTCTTCCGAAAACAGAATGTGTTAGATGTTGTTATATATTTATTGATCTTTCTAATAGATTACCTCTGCTTGAAAGCAAATATAGTCATCATTCAAGTATGACTCTTTGTTATTAGTTGGTGCCTAGTTGAAAACATATTTGTACAAATTGCTTACTTATTGTATTTCAGGTATTTGTAAAAGTCTCCAGCATGTTTATTATAAATATTTGAAAAGTTACACATTCTGCAAGTATGGACGGATATAATTAACAATAACACATTAATTAATCAAGTACTATGTAGATAACGACGATGGGCACTGGGGATTAATATCTTCCTCTAGTCCGATCAATTTCTTCTGCAATAGCCTCTTCAACTGCAGCTTGGATGGCACAGGTCGAAAACAATTGAGTTGCACTCACAATTATTGTCATGATCTCCAAAGTTCGCTGTGTATCAATAAAATAAGACCGTAGGTAGTTAATCACTTCATGCAAATAATGTGAAGTTTGTTTTAAGAAATCAGTGGTTGAACTACAATACTTCTCCAAATATGGCAATGGATTTTGACACTTAAATATGTAAGCAGTTTGCTTCAGCATGCACACATTGTCACGAACCTTAACATCGTATAGTATGCTTGTATGTTTGATTTCAAACATATTCATCTTCCTTTTGTCTGATATAGTTTGGCACTTTGGAGAATAGTATAAGCCATGGTTTGAATTGGTTGTAGGTTCAAAACATGAGCTATATTCAGAGTTTCACAAAATGGAAAATAAAAAGGAAAGAACAAGATCTTACCAAGTTCCCACTTGTCCAACCAAGTTCAATCTCTTTACACGCCAATCTGAAACAGAAACATTTAAGAATTTAGTCAGACAAAAAAAAGACCAGAGGAAAACAAAAGGTAGAAACTTCATAAATTACCCCATGGCAAGAAGAGTGAGGCACCAAGACACAAGAGACGAGGCAGCAGCTGTGTGTAAACTGGGGACATCCCACTGGAAAACGTTATGAAGTCCGGTAAGAGAGGTGGCAATTCCAACAACACCGGCAATGAGGGAGAAGATCACAAAGAAACCGGTGGCCATATTTCCCATAGGAAAGTATATCGGAAAAATGCGCAATGGTATGGACAAAACAGATGCTGCATTATGCAACAAATAGGCCAAAAAGGGTTAGAACCTTGATGTGCAATTCGTTATCTTGTCAAATGTAGAGAGTCAAGGTTACCTGTTTCACGAGACCTTTCCATCCCATGGTTCATAGCCCATGCAGCTATGACAGTCACAATGAAGAAGAGAACAAGATTAACAAATAAGAGAACATAGGCTGCTGGTTTTGGCCCTCCACCAGTAGCCATGGCTATAGATTAAGCTTGGAGATAGGTAGAAGAAAACTGAATACTGTCAAGCTTCCAGAGGAGAGAAATGTTTACAATCAAGAAGTTTGATGGATGTTTTCTTGCTCGTTTTAAAGCGTTAGCTTATTCAAAGAAATGGCTCTACATTTCTTTTCATCATTGGAATTGTCTCATAGAAGGGCAAAGAATCCTCGTCTATTATAAATCATAGAAGAAATTTGGGTTCTTTCTTCATATATATCAGTTTTTGCAAGGCAAGCATTTCACTGGAATAAAGTTGGCCTGCTAAACACACTAAACAAAGAATAAAGTTTCCCTTATCTTTTTTTAGAAATTTCTTTACACAAAGCAAATGAGTAATTGAAATCTCTTTTTCACATTCTTCCTGTAATAGAATAACTTGATTCTCATTTCTTCCACATTTCTCCCTAGTCTTAGTAAAGAAATGATCAAAGTGAAGCTAGCTCATAAAGAAAAAACAGTCAACAAAATGTCAGGATCATCCTGTCAACAATGCAATAGAGTTCATATGCCAACTGAAATTTCCAATGAACTGTCTCATAATTCATTACGGCTATCCGATCAATCTACAAGGTTCTCTCAATATGAGAAAACCATTCTAAGCATGAAAGGACCATTGAAATGAGACCTTTATTTACAGAGGATCTCCTCAAAGCATTTAAAGATAGAGAGAAAGCACTTCCTTTCACTTAGCATTATTCCAATTGAAACAGTACTTTAGGCCCCATGAATTACTTTCAACTTTGGTCACTCAGACATTCAATGCCAGTTTTTGAGCAGCAAGAGCTTCAGCCTCAAGTGTTGGCTCCCACAATAGTGTAGTTTCTGCCAGCAGTGCGGTCACAGTGTAAGGGTCCATGTTTGAAGCTGGACGGCGGTCCTCCAGATAACCTAATACAACAGTGAAGCAATATCAAAAATACTCAGCAATCCAGTCATGTACAAATTGCAGTTGAGCTTGTTTATCTTTAGAGCATGTGAATTCCATACGAGTACCCCATACACGTATAAAATGTTTTTCTTTTTCATGAAGCTTAATTATGGTTGGTGTTGAGAGTATACATCTCACATGGGAAAATGAGACCTAGCCTGTGGGTTTATAAGGGTTTGGGTCACTCCATCTATTGCCAATTGGTTTTGGATGTGAACCTCATATCACTTTATCAGTTGGAATAATCCCCAGTCCTTCATTACAAATCCAAGATGCAAGGGCAAACGGAAAATTCATTATGCAGAACCATGTACCACCTCTGTTGGAATTGAAATGAAGGACTAGGACTGATCCAAGCAAGCACCGAAAATTCATGCATATAATCCAAGATCATGCATTATGTGGCATTGATGAAAGAATTAAAAACTTTTTTTTCAATCTTTATGGACTTTTTGTTTAGAATGAATGGTCTAATCTTAAATTTGGTGCAACAACGTACTCGTTGTCAAGGGAACTGAATCCAAGAAATAATTCTAGAAATTTTAAAGAACACTTACATGATGTATAAGACATCTTTGAAAATGTTTAAAACATGTTGCTGAAAGTCATACCTTTTCCTTCCTTCTCAGTGTCACGACCAACACGGATTGAGGCACCGCGATTAGCCACTCCCTATCATATTAAGTGAGAGGTACTTATTAGCAAGCTAACAAAGGACACCATTTCTGCTCCTCAATCAAAAGGTCATTATATAAAATAAAAAGAGATAAAAAATTTATAAAAAAAACACCAAATTTATGCATACCCAAGAAAATTTATTGATGTTCTGTGTTTCATGCAATCCTGTCAATCTTCTTTCATTTCCTTCCCCATAGGCACTAATATGCTCTGTGTGGCGAAGAGACAGATTCAATATTGCCTTTTTAATAACTTCAAAGCCTCCTTCTTCCCTCATGCTCTTTGTACTGTAAAAGGCAATTATAATAAGACATTATGTAGGACATTTTCCAATTGAACATACTTTGATTTGATGATGTTGTGTTGTCCAAATACCTGTAATTGGTGTGGCATCCAGCACCATTCCAGTCACCCTATCAATGAAAATTGGAGGTTTGATTCATTCATCCATGTATATATACAGTAACCTAGGTACATAGGAGAACTCAAAAGCTATATTACCTCTATTGGTTTTGGATCAAGACTGAGTACAACACCAGCTTGTTCAGTTATCCTCTGTAATGGCAAGGCAACAAAAGAAAAACAACACACACAATAGCTGAGTAAATGGCAGAAAGCACCCAAGCAATACCAGTTCAAAGATACTATTCAGTTGCAACTCTGGCATCAAGTTTAGGACGAGTGCAATTTGTACAAATAAATCAACAGACTGCATCTGGTGGAGATCATTCTAGACCATTGTTCTCTTTCTTTATTGAATTTTAAACTATACATGGTTAATAATAGATGGGAGAGATGAGTTACCTCAAGAATGTATCTTGAAGCCCAGATATGGTCTCCAGCTTCAATTCCCACACTAGGACCAACTTGATACTCCCACTGCATGATGATAAGAACTATTACTGACAAAACAGGTTAAGATAATTGAATTCAGAAATCAAGAGAGATGGCAAGACGTATACCTGGCCAGGCATAACTTCCCCATTGGTTCCACTGATGTTAATTCCAGCATATAGGCAAGCCTTGTAATGAGCATCTGAAATGTCACGGCCAAACGACTTGTCTGCACCAGCACCACAGTAATAGGGACCCTAAGATAAACAAAATTGCATTGTTGGTCAGTACATATGCATGTTAATTATCTCTTTTTGGACACTAGCAGTTACTAAAAACATGAACATGTGAGCTGAACAGGCATAAGATCGAATTGAATAACAACCTGAGGACCTGGATAACCTCCGACTGGCCAACCCAAAGGCCATTTCACAGTGGATTGAAGTAATGTGTACTCTTGCTCAATCCCATACCTGAGAAGAGTGTCAAGATCAGTAATTTATCAATTCATATATGAAATTTGCAGACGAGGCTATTTCCAGTTGATATCAGCTACCAGACTAAAATCGTTATGGAACTTGGAAGTAAGACAAAAGCTTTAAAAAAAATTACCATGGAACTTCATCTATAACCTTCTGGTTGCTGAAAACCTGAGCGGCCTTGTGCCGTTTGTTTGTTGGGATAGGCTCGCCTTGGGGCGTGTATGAGTCACAAATTACCTATATAAAACACATGGAATGATATATATAAAATTTTGGTTGACGATGTTCTGTAATACCTATATATTTTAAGATATCAGCTTACAATGTAATATTAATGTATCTAAGTATTAGTATGATGCATACCAATATATTGTTGCCACCACGAAAAGGGTCCTTGAATATCGCTTGAGGACTGGGAAATAGAAGCTAAAAGTCAAGTTCGTGAAAGAATGGGGAGGTACAATCAAATATATACGTAAATCTGTAATAAGGATCTTACTATAAGATCACTTCACTGTCTTCACCGGGTGCCTGTCCGGTACTTGATCCATCATAGTTCCACTTTGGAAGCTCAGAAGGATGTTCAACAGGCTTTGATATCGTCTGAAAGTTTGAAAACAAAAAAAATACATTAGAACAAGAGTAGACATAACTTTTTTATATATACTATTGAAGGTATATATTAACATTCATCATACCCTTGACTTGCTACGCACATCAATACCAGACCCTCCGATCCTGTTTCAATATGATATGAATCATATGATCAAGACAACATTTTGGTGGTAAACTTGTAGGAACAAAATGCAAGTGTCACTCCTTACCATGATATATAACTTCTATGAAATAAGTTGCCTAACTTAGCTAAATTTCATGCTTAATATTCAAACTCCAGATTCAATCCAGTGAGAAATCAGCTAAAAACTTTATTATTGTTATCAGATGTTAGAAGAAGAAGAGATATACCAAATGTACTCGGCAATAATCTTGTCTGAGTATGGAGTAATGTCCAAATTTAGTAAATCCTCGACCCTGTTTATGGTATAGTCTGAATACTGGGACGCAGAAACTCTGAACTTGGAGCTTTTAACAACTCCTCTCTTATTCTGTTTCAACACTAGAGAACTCCACATCTTTCCTGTCATAGGGCTAGAAGGGATTGAGCTCTTTGTAATTCTCATCTGCCATTGTGAAGTTGGTGCCAAAATCTGTGCCATTTTGGCCTACACCTCACTGAGAAACATAGAAAGACATAGTATTGGGGTCAGAATTCAGCCAAATTCCAAGTGTCTGTTAAACACTCCGATCTAATCTGGTGTATGTCCAATAACTCGCTCCAATTTACAACCACTGACAAAGGTTTTGAAAGTAGAGGGAATCTTATCACCCACAGAAACTCCAACATTGAAAATCACAGATGAGATAAGTAATTAAGCAAAACTAAAAAAACCATTTTGTTCACTTACTAAAACTTCTGCTGTAGCCTACACACTGAGTGATTGGTTTACCTCTGTCTTATAAATTAATCTCTAATTTATGTAATAATGTAATATACCAAGAGTTTTTGAATTGTATACTTATATGCAAGCGTGTGAAATTGATTTCATCGATCAATGTAGTTTTTTTTGTCTTTTTTGAGTAATGACTACTAAATCATCTATTCTTGCTATTGTCAACCCAATGTTGAGCCCTTGTTTGTATACACATGACTTCTTTTCTAGAAATTATTCTCTTTGTGGTTGACAAATACATGTACATATGCAATTATAGTGTACAATTTGGTACGCATTGCTTAGCAGAAGACTAACAGCATATTTTGGATATCAGAATTGTTTAGGATAAGTTAAAGAACCATTAGGACAAAAATGAGGGAAAGTTGACATGGTAACTAATAACTGGTATGTCATAAATTTGTATTACTAGCAGTAAAAAGATAAAGATCTAAAAAACAAAAACCTCAAAAAGGCCTTTGAGAGGAAAATGACGTACAGAACTCCGTTATTTACATAAAAATGACTGATCCGAAAGTGATATGGTATAGTGTTTCTCAACCAATAGTTCTATATTCCAATGGTGTAATCATAGTATTATCTCAACTACAATTTATGTAGTCATGATCCACCCCCTAAAGCCATAGCAGTGTAGCACCAAAATGGCAAAACAGAAGTTTTTTATTTCTCAAAGAAGTCGGGTAGTTAAAGTTGCCGATTTTGGCATTTCAAAGAAAGAACAAGCAAACACAGAAAAAGAAAATATAGTAGTTATGAATCATCCATGTGTCAAAGACTCGAACTTTAATGTTTAAACACCACTATCAGATTCAGGCAAGAATGTAGCTAATTTGGTCAGACATTGTTACTTACAACTGAACTGATAACTAACCCAGCATTCATTTACTGTTTCTCCCATACAAGTTTACAGAGGCAAATGATGGAGAGGGGTGGCACCAGCACAAAAACTGACCTGAAGGTGCAAAAATGGCTGAACTTGGATGGAACTGGGTTGGTTCTGCGACTTCAGTTGGGGAGTTTGGATGTGCTTTGTAGAGTGAGAGAGAAACTAGATGAGGTAAGTTGTGTGAGGTTTTTATATAAAATAGTGGTTGATGGGCATCAGATTTGTTGCCTTTTCCTTAGCAGATAGGGGTGTGGATGAGTGGAGGAAAATAGTTTTTGGACCCTTAGGAGACTCCAAGAGAAGTTTGGATTAGTATATTTGAGATATAAGGTTGGCAATATTTTTCTATTCTTTCTTCCCCAGCTCCATACAATGAAATTAAGTTACTTATAAGAATAAATATAACATCAAAGTTGGGTTATCAAGTAAGAGTAATTTTACTAATTTGTGTTTTGATCTAACATTTTGATTCCGAATGTGTAAATTAGTTCAAAGTGTTTCATTTTACTGATATGTCATGTTATATTTTACATTCAGATTATGTATGATAAGTGTATCAAACTCAATGTATTCTCTAAATTTTGTTCATATTATAAAAATTTCAATTCATTTGATTTTTAATTTATTATGATTAATTTTTATAAAGTTAGAGAGAGATCTCAATTACTAACAAAAATCCCAAATATCAAAAAGCATTAACATGGACTCATTAACGCCGCTGAGTGTACCTGTGAGGCCGGACCCTAAACCCCTTTAATTTAGACTTTAAAACCTTAGGACCTTAATTTTAATCACAAGAAGTGAAGAAACAGGTGGAAGAAAGTCAAAGAAGCCATCTTCAATATTTGCTTTGCAATGCAAGGAATTATAAACTACTGAGGTTGACTGATAGACTCTACTGCCCTAAGGTACCAACTCAAAATCCAAAGTTAATTAAATTAAGCAGTAAGGTAATTGAATCTGTTGATGACATAGATGTAATACTGGTATTTTAGTTGCATGGACTTGAATTGGGTTGGATGATGCATGTTTGATACTAAAGCCATCTTTTTTCTTTCCCCCTTGAATCCTATTCCTAATTCTCCAATGAATGCCTGGGAATGGTTGGGAATGGTTATCGAAAAAAATGCCTGGGAATGGTTGTTGGAGAAAAAGACATGTTTATTGTGCTTTTGGGACCAGTGGAGATAAGGTGTCATATGCAGAGAAGGAAGATCAGAGATGCACATTTCATGTGCCATATATTGAAATGCTTGATCATCCGCTTAGAGTCACTACTTCTATCTCTATCTGGTCATTCTGGTGTATGGCTATCAAAGAATATAAATCATCATATACAATTATGCAATTAGAACTCTTCTAACTTGGACCATCTCCTACTATAGTAGTTGTGATTCTAAATTAGGCAGTCACTAGTTATGTGGTACACTAGTACGTATTCACTAAATCCCAATGACTAGAAAGAAATAGGTAGTTTTATGTCTAATCATTACTTCTCAATAGTTAGAAAAGATAATTAGATCCTTAATACAACTCGCAGTCTTACTTAATTACCTAATTTGTCCTATTTTCTCGATACAGAAACCTATGGAACCAATGTCTTTTTTTTTGTTACAAGCGAGGCTCAAAGAGCCTAAACAAAGCGGAAAGAAAAACTAAAAACTAGCTAGAGCACGAAACTCTCCTAGCCCTAGTAACAGCAGCAAGATCATCTATGTAGAACTAGGCAGCATGAACTGGAGGGTTGTCAAAATAACAAAATCCTGAGCATGATTAAGGCTTCTTTTAGCTAGAGAATTAGCCGTCATATTTGCTTCCCTGAATATGTGGACAATAGAGGTAGCATTCATGGACTTCATGAGAGCTTTGCACCCCTGCAACAACAACCCAAGAGGGTGTAAAGAGAAATCATCCTTTAAGAGCAGTTGAACAAGGATAGCCGAGTCAGATTCCACCTCAAGATTGTGGATATAAAGACTATTCGCAAGTTTTAGACCAAAGAATAAACCCCAAGTTCCAGCTTCAATAATCTCACAAGTGCCAACATTTATTTGAAAACCATTAATCTAATTACCATGATGATCTCTGATGACACCCCCTGCACCAATCCTACCAGCACGAGAGATTCTGGAACCATCAATGTTAAGCTTGTAGAAATTTTCAGCATGCATTGTCCAAGCAACAAATTTGTAACTGTAGACAATATCCACATGATTCTTTGCAGCAACATTATACCATTCATCAACATAACTCCAAATAACACTTTTGGGAACAAGGGGAATGTGAAAATCAGGGTCAAAAACATGCTTGTTTCGCCATTTCCAAATAAACCAACAGATAAACATGAACAAGCTACACCATTGGACATTTCTCTGGACTAAGCTATGACACTTAAGTTGAGCCAAAATCCAACTATCCCAGTCTAAATGAAAGGAGTTAGTAATAGCACTAGGTTTAGTAAACTCACTCCAAATGACTGCATATCTGGGGCAGTCCCGAAAGAGATGAAGCAGAGTTTCATCCTTCAAATTGCAAATGAGGCATGTTTTGAGAGTAGTGAATCCTCTCCTGGCTCTTTGGACATTGGTAAGCAATTTTTTATGCAACATTGACCAACCTAAGGTTTTGATTTTAGGAGGAATGCATAAATTCCACATAGAGCTCCATAAAGAATTCTGCACATTAGAGAAATCAAAACCAATATTATAGGCAGATTTTACAGAAAATTTTCCATTAGATGAAGCACTCCATATTCTGGTATCTTTGCCGCACTCCTCATAGCCAATAGGGATATTAATAATATCAGAAAGAACATATTCAGGGACAAGAGTTGCCAAGAGATTTTCATTCCATCCAGTGTCATTCCAGAAAGTACAAATCGGAGCAGTAATATCGATAATAGCATGAGGAAGGGCATGATGATATAAAACGTTAGAATAAAACCAAGCATCGGTCCAAAAGTGAATAGATTTACCATCACCAATGGAACCAATGTCTTTTGACATAAGGAAGCTAGACATTCTTCTAAAACTGAGGCATTTCTTTTGAACAACATTACTTGGTCTTTATTGTTGTGCATTTACCGTCACACCTAAATATTCAATAACGATATTGCTTTTAAATTTGCTTAAGACCATCAAATAATCTGGAAATACAATGAAAATATTGCAGACAAGATTGTGTAATTTCTAAGGCATAGACATAATTATCATCATATGTACGTGCTTCTAACAAGAGAAGCTAGCATTGAAAGATACTAACCATAAATTGAACAAAAGTACATAACCATGTCCAGACTCCGAACAATTTTGGGCTCCCATGTTTCTTTGGGGGTTTCCTCTTTTGGGTCCTTACTGATACCCTGCCTTCTGGGGCTGAACTTCATTAAAAACCCAAAATGTTAATCTCATATCTCATTTCACTCTTTTGAGCGGGATGAGAGCGGGACATGATGGAGGTTTTTGAGAATGTATTTCACTCGAGATTGATTTTGGTTAGGATCGGGACAAGACGGGTCTAATCCCACTGTCCCATGACCTTAGAATACATAACTTCTTATGCATATATGCTACTGTTTGGAAGGTCACATGACTAAGTCTTCATAATCGTCCCAAATATTGGTAGTAGATAGAGACCTTAATGTGGATTTGTTAGGGATTGTGTTGTTGGTTTGATCTGTTTCAGTGGCTACTGGTGCATATGATGTTGATTTGTTTCAGTGCTACTAATGCATATATGTTGTTGGTTTGATTTGTTTCAGTGGCTGTTGGTTTGATTAGTTGACAACAACTTGTGAGCACTGTGTGTATTAATCAAATTGAGTCTCAGCATAATCATAATGTGCCATGCATTTCCAAAATATCAAGCTAGTACTACTGTACGTACCCAGCAATTCCATAAGGTACCCTTAATTTTGAAATATCAAGCTAGCAAGTAGGATAATCTGTGACATTAAGGATGTATCAATTGATTCACTTCACTGCCCTTAAACTTTATATAAAGTTTTGATATATTATATATTGCCTTAAAATGGCGTATTACCTTATACATGCGAGTTTTGACATTGTACATTTGCTACCTTAATTGTTTTGAGCTCATGTGAGTAGCATTAATGCATATATGGTAATGTTTTGAGATGTTTTGTTGGACTAATTATATATTTTTGTCATCTTTTATTAGTATGTGGTATATGAATATGGAGGCATACACATGCCGAGGTAGCAATCTCCTAATTCTTCATCTTGTACTATCACAAATCTAAGAATTGTAAATCAACAGTAATGATGAGATATCCAACGGTTAAGATTAAAAATTATTTAATTGCGGAACGGAATGAAGCAAGATAGAAATGATTTGTCTCATGTCTCATTCTATTATAATAAAACGAGACACGAGATCAAGCTGTTTATGCCCACCCATAATAAAATAAGTGTTGCAAATCTGAACTGTTCCTATGTTGTCTTGAAGGTGATCATGATGCTCTAGCTGTTTGGTCAAAGTTTCCATGACCTCATAGACATGTCATTGGAAGAGAAAAGTGACATATCTAAACTAACAACCTCTCTTCTTCTTCTTCTTCTTCTTCTTCTTCTTCTTCTTCTTCTTCTTCTTCTTCTTCTTCTTCTTCTTCTTCTTCTTCTTCTTCTTCTTCTTCTTCTTCTTCTTCTTCTCAACTAGGTCAAATGGGGTGTTAGATGAGCCAGAGTTATTGCTATGAGCACATGACAACCAGGGCCGGCTCCTTAACGTGTGCAAGAAGAGCAACGGCACATAGCTCTAAATTTTAGAGTTATATATATATATATACTTAGTACATATATTAATTTTAAGTGGTTTAGTTGGTAATTTGAGGTTCACTCCCTTTCTTCTATCTTCCACTAGTTTAGGAATTATACACATCACTTAAGTGCATTTAATCCCCATTTATATATATTTTTACTTTCATGCTTTTGGCATATTTCCTTCCATCTTTTTCTTTAATTTGTAGATACATTTGTCCAAATATCCCTCATCATTTTTTTTGAATTTCCTTCATTCTTTTTTCTTAATTTGTTGGCTAGATATACTACTTATTCTTGATCTTTCTTTTTTTATATTTTTTTCACCTATTAGTTTGTTTTTAATAGATATTTTGTCAAGAAAAAAATATTACAATTACATTGTCAAATAAATGAGAAAATAAGATATAATTAGACTTAAATAAAATAAAATAACCGAAATTTGTAATAATGTTTTATAACTAATTTTTTTAATAATATATTTTATGTAAGACCTTGCGGAAAGTTAGGGCCACAAGTTCTGGCAAATGGCCTCCAAATGTTTTGAGACGGCTATGAAGACATCATGAACTTCAATGGAACATGATCGATACGAAGGCAAGTGACGGGTATTTAACTACTTCCTCTTTCAATTATCAACAAGTCTCCATCAGAAAAATGTTTATAATATCAATAAACTGCATAATTCACTCCGACAGATTGTGAAGATGTGCCTTTTGTCCCATACGTACTATCATACAGTCACACCTAAAAAAAAGATTGTAGCCAAATAGTAAATCGAAAGGGAAATCTTCTATTAATAAAGTCACAATAAAAATTAATATTAATAAAGTCATAAGAAAATTAGAATGGTTAAATTTTTAAAGTGCTAAAATTACCCATGATTTATCAAGATATATTTATTCTTTAATTAAAGTCGAATGGATAAGATAGTAATAATTGAAGAAACACAAGTCAAAAACTCAACCTATGAGAAAATAAAATTGGCAGAATTATCTCCACACGAGACAAGGAGAGAACTACCACGATCACGATTGTGAAGATTTAGGCTCAAATGACGTTGGAGTGGATTTTACTCTTAAGTACAAATAGTGAGATTACATTCATTAAACCCCTACGGTTTCATGCCAAAGCTAGTATGCATAAACGCTCGTGATTTCATTAAAAAAAAATTGTACATCATAAAATATTTTCATGTAAACTAGGACCTAGCATGCATACATATATGATTACAACATTATTGGAGATTCTTCTAGTACGTGTTCTTAACTTCTTGTCAAGTTATCATTGATATAATTAATTCAAACATGAATTGGAAATGCTTTCAATCCCCTTCAATTCTTTTGGGTGTGGCAAGGGACTGAAGGGGGTTAAATCATTGTTTACTTGTGAATATGGGAAAAGATCGTTTATCGTGGAAATGGGGAATGCCTTTGAATTAGGGTGGTGGTATATTTATCATTACTACAAGGAAAATAAATGGTACTTGTGTTGCTTGCTGACACAAACTTAATATTTTGGTGCAACAAATTGGTATGGAGGGTGATGCCTCACACCATGAGGGTTCCAACTTCCTAGTAGTCATTATCATAACACATTTTACTTTATTCATCCCCCATTATATGTGAGAGGCTGCCATTAAATCCCACTCACTTAGGTCTCTTACCATTTCTTTGGAACTCCTTTGCTATATGCATTTGTTTAGTTCCCTTATTTCAAGATGAAAAACTTAAGAGGTCCAAAACCATACCAATTTTAGAACATAAATCTTATATATTTTATATTGTCTTTGTTTTGATAGGAAGTTGATAGAATTCTTAAAAAGGCACTATTGTGACAAACACTTGGGAACCACACCATAAGAAATTTAGAACTTGAATCTTTTAAAGAAATTAACATTTTTAGAGTTTCAACGGTAAATTAAATTGCAACCTCTCATAATTTATAAATTCGAAATATTGAAAGATAGTCGGTTTGATACACAAGTGGTTTTAACCGTAGTGATAAGTGATGAGTATCGTATCTACATATATCAATGTTTAAAAAAGGTGAGTCTTGACTCTGGAGACAAGACAAGTCAATTTCGCCTCAAATCTCTATTTGTAAGACTTTTTACATGAAAGACGTCGCCTTTAGCTCGCCTTGGCGCGCCTTTCACGATATATCACGTATTGAAATAATTTTAATATTATTGTGGATATGTATCCAACAGCTCTAGTGATAAATGGAGAAAAAAAATTAAATGGAGAGAAATATAATTTATGCGTTTGTTAATTTAAAATGTATGAATTTAAAGTATTTTAATTATTTATTTGAATTAAGAAATATTTTTATTCACATTTATTTTATTATTTTATTACAATTTGAATATTTATAAAGTACGAAAGACTTTATTTCGGCCTCTTAAAACTTCAAAGGTTTGAGGTTTTGATAAAACGCCTCACCTTTATGCTTCGCCCTTTTAACGACATATATTGTCACGACCTGAACCGCTCCGCCGTAACACGATATTGTCCGCTTTAGGCATAGCCCTCACGGTTTTATTTTTGGGAGCTCAGAAGCACCTTCCCAGTGGGTCACCCATCCTGGGATTGCCCTGGGCCAAGCATGCTTAACTTCGGAGTTCTCCTCTCTTCCGAAGCCGTTGAACCCCTAAAAAGCCTCGTGTTAGATAAAGGTGGGCATGTACATATAAGACGCATCACTCCCTCTCCATTGGCCGATGTGGGTTATTACAATCCACCCCCCTTGGGAGTCCGACGCCCTCGTCGACACACTCGCACCACACGACAGAGTGGCTATGATACCAAATGTAACGACCCTAAAATTTCGAGCATAAAAACTCAAAATTTAAAGTCGTTAAACACCAAAACAATCTCAACGAATCGAAATCATTTTAAATGCACAGCGGATCATCACTGAGTTCTCAGTACAACTCAGAAAAACCAATTATTAAAACTAAATTTATAATTCGGCATTACATAAAATGGGAATGTAATAATCCTCACAATCTCTCACAAAACTCACCAATAAGTCCTCACAAATTCTCACACACTATTCTGAAAATGAAAACCACACCACAAGCAGGATAATGAATAACTTTGAGACTACGGAGTCGTCTCTCAATCTCCACTAGTCAACACCTGCAGAATTATCCCCTACACTATCGAATTGGTGCACCGGGATTGTAAACACAAAACCGGTAAGCTTATAGCTCGTATGAGTAAAATGAAAAATATAATTCGCATATCAATATATACGAAAAATCACAAATCAACAAATATAAATGCCCTCATGAGTCAATGGACGGCCCATCTGGTTGTCCCAAAAATATATGAAATGAAAGTGCTCATGAGAAATCGGGCAACCCTTCTGGTTACCCAAAAACATTTATAATACGAGTACTAATGAACGCTGGTACACATCCGTTACCCCTCACGTAGTACACCGCCGATATTGGTAACCACCCGTTACCCAACATCCAAAATAATATGAGTACTCATGAGCCGATAACCACCCGTTACCTCATATGCAGTACTCCGGCAGACAGACTAGAGCTCTAACTGTATCGTAACTTTCACCCGGCCAAAGACTAGGTTCCGACTTGCCAAACACGTACAATAATCTCACATCATATTGTACAAAAATCAAGTCCGAAGACAAATCAACATTTTAACAATCTCCATGTTAAAATCACGTACAATAATCACACATCATATTGTACAAATTAATTCACATGCTCATCATATAATTCTCGTCATCGAAATGACCAATTCCAATGAATTCATAACAGTATATAATATAGCAAACTATATATATAAGTACTTATTTACCATTTATACAAATATATATATTCCACTATATCATATACATGTCGTATTTCAATATTTAAAACTCTTGCAAAAATCTTGAATTCACCGCAAGGGTAGATTCGTAAATATGTGAGATTTTACTCACCTTATCGATTCGAGCGTAATTCCACAATTTCCTAAGATAATTCATTTTCTTGATTTATCGATCACCTTGAAAATATAAGAAAGAATTTAGAAACGTTTCGTAAACCTTTAAATGCCAAAACAGTAATAATCGGTTACTGTTAAGCAAATTTGGGTTTTACGAATTTACTGTTCACTGAGCACTATTCACTGGGTACTATTCATGTATTACTGTACAAATACACATCCAATACGTATTTCTGTACGATTACATACTG
Source organism: Argentina anserina (assembly GCF_933775445.1). NCBI lineage: Eukaryota > Viridiplantae > Streptophyta > Magnoliopsida > Rosales > Rosaceae > Argentina > Argentina anserina. The sequence goes on along the minus strand of NC_065875.1, from coordinate 14,841,476 downwards.
TTTACATATTTTTATACGTATAAATACTATTCAAATGTACGTACTGTCTCAGTAAATAATAATTACTGAATTATCCATCCGAAATTACTTTTTACATTTACTAAAGGTAATTTACATTTACATTTACCATACGTAAATAAAATTTACTTTTACTGTACGTAAATTACTTTTACATTCACCGTACGTAAAAATAAAATTTTACAATTTACTGTGTCGGAGTTACTGTTCACGTGCTGCCGCACGTGGCGGCGCGTGGGGTACACGCGCCTCCTCCGGCAGGCCGCGCGTGGCGCTCACGCGCCACTCACTGTGGCAGCGCGTGGGGCACACGCGCCGAGCCTAAGGCCGGCGCATAGCACGCCACCGCCGCCCCAAAACCATCCTCCTTTCTTCCTACGGTAGTAGACCACCTCCTACTCCTCCCACGCTCCCCCACGCGCCGCCTAACGCGGCGGTAACCTCACTCTCCTCACCTCCTCCGATCTGCCTCCAATCCATTCAAAATCCAACAACAATCACAACCAACCCATTAATTACATCAAATCATACCTTAATTGAAGTTTAGAACTTCGATTTATCACCGGAGAAGCTCGGATCGTCGGTGGTGCTTCGATTCCTCGGGGTGGACTGAAATCGTGCGGTTTTGCCCCTGAGTCGATAGCAGAGGGCTCCAAGGGCGAGGATCGGCGTCGTGATGCTCTCCTCCGTGCCCTTGCGTCGCCGAAGTGGTGCTCGATAGTGGCGATGAAGCTTGCGGCCTCGGGTTGGAGAGCGGAGGCTCACGACATCGTGAGGAGATGCGTCGACCTCGGGGTTTGTAGAGGGAGTCCGTGCGACGCGATTGGAAGGGGCGGTGTTCGTCACGGCGGGCTGGACGGCGAGATCGCCGGTGGGGAGTTTTCTGAGGGTGAGAGAGCTCGGGGAGAAATCGCAAAGGGGGAGAGAGAAGTGAAGGGAGGCGGGTGAAGGGTTTCCAGAAATGGAAACCCTAATCCCAAAATTTTTCTATTTATACTAGTTTCTAAAATCGGAACGAACTTCCGACATTAATAACTTTCGCGTCCGACGTCCGATTCGAACGCGTCACATGTCCACGCACTCGTATCGACGAGCTCTACAACTTTTGTGAAGGAAGTTTTCACAAACGATCTACGGAGTAAAAGTCGATATATACGTTGCGGAAAATTTAACGTTTTTACTAACTAAACGTTCTGAAACGTTTCCGTTCAAGTTTCGTAATTTTGCAAGCGATTCAAATTTCATTTTAACGAATTTCCCACTTAACATAAATTAAACAATCCAAACATCGTTCTGAAAAATCGGGTTATTACATATATCCAAAAGTGAGTCGTCGTAAATTCAAGATTAGAGTTCAATTCTCTTCTTTTCCGAAAAACATAAACGGAACTGAAAAGAGATCGGTCGTCTCAACCCGACCCGATCGCAAATTCGCAATCGCATCAGAAGCAAAGCCAACGGCGTTGTGTGTGTGTGTGGCAAAAACACGTGCGGAACAGGTTGGCGAAAAGCGAGGGGAAGAGCCAGAGAGGCAGAGAGAGAGAGAGAGAGAGAGAGAGAGAGAGAGAGAGAGAGAGGGAAGGAGCGAAGCAAGCAACCCAAACCCGTAATTTAATACTTAAACAAACCACCTTTTTGCTCTTTCCTCCTCTTCTCTTTTGTTTTTCACGACACAAACACAACCGTGGTTCTACCACAACCACCCAACTAACAACAAAGCCTTTCCCCTCTTCTTCTTCTTCTTCTTCTTCTTCTTTGTTTCTTGTTGTTCTTACCCAATTTGAGGTGGGTTCTCTTTCTGGGTTCCTTTTGTTTTGTTTTCAGAATTGTACATGTGTTTTTATGTTGATGCTTTCTTGTTTTGGAATATTGCTAAAAGGAGTTGAATTTTGTTGAAGACCAGCTCATAGAGAGATCGGTTTTGAATCCATGGAGCCACTTATCAACTTCATTATTCGGCCTCCCAGGTGAATCATCACACACCCTTTGTTGCTTTGTCCCAATTCCTTGATGGGTTTTTTGTTTGATGAAATTGGGATTTGGAGTTTTGAATCTTACTGGGTCTATTAGAAATGATACCCTTTATTTAGTTGGGCATACCTTAACTTTTTTGCTTATAGTAGAATTCAGCTATATGCTGATGCCGTTTTTCTCTTTTTGGTATGAAGCATATGATGATTGGTACTTCACATAGATGTCAATTGCTAATCGTGTGCTTCATACTCTCTAGATGAAAGTTAGAATCTTTTGTTTCTAATTGATGTGTTGGATTCTTGGCAGAAGATTTGCTGAACTTTAAGCTGTTCAAACTGGATTGCTTTCCCTGTTAGAATTAGAAATTTGAGCGGGTTTCTTGTTTTCAGGGCTGAATACGACCCCAAAAATGATTTACTGGATGATGAGTTCATACTCAAGCGGAAATGGTTTCAAAGGAAGGATGTGGAGGTAGGTTTTCACGTAATGTGTATATGATGAAGGTATTTCAAGTTTTTTTTAACTGTACTATTAGTTCAGTCACTTTAGTGCAACCACTGTGACCGTTTGTCTCCGAAAGTTTGATCTTTCTGATATATACTGTCTGCTTGTAACTTGATTTTTTTTTGTTCACTGCTTGTAACTTGATGGTGCGATGTACTATACTTAAATATGAAGGGCTCTTTTGCAGCTTAAAAACAGTCGGGGAGATGTCCTCAAGTGTAGTCATTACATGCCAATTGTTAGTCCTGAAGGAAAGCCTCTGCCCTGTGTCATATATTGTCATGGAAACAGGTGATTATATCTGAAAATCAAAAAATCGATAGTTTTGATGGTTATTTTATGCATAACTGCATTCATTCTGACTCTAGAAGTGTGATTTCTTATTACAATTAAGGTATTCAAAATTTTAACTGCTCCATAGCCTCCATTGGATTGGAGTTACCTAACTAATAATGCCATAAGATTCAGTTTTTCACTAAGAAAGCTGGCTGGCTTAATTGTTACTAGTAGATCTATAACATTTAGATGCGCCAATTTAGATGTGCCAAGCTTGTGCTCTTCAAAGGCTTGAAATGTCATATCATATAGGGTGTGAAATTTGAATGAATCATCCAACCACAATTTTACTTCTGAAATGATGTACAATGGACAATCATATTGTGGCTGGTACTAAAAGTACTGTTTTGCATACACAAGCCAGTTGTCTATTAATGGTACCGGCCAGAACTTATCCGTATGGATATTAGCGACCTCAACAATCGAAGCTCAAATCTTTGATTCAATGCACTGCTCGTTAAAGCATTACCTATCAGACATCCATGAAATGTTCTGTTTTGTTTTGTTGTGCGTGACTGTGTGACCTGTATCCATTTGCAAACCAGTAAATATTAACCAGTATTTATACTACAAAGTGTAATTCATAGTTCATAGCTACACTCTTTTGCATGTATTGCTCATCATTCTGTCCATGCTGGTTAAATTGTGGTTGATTGTTCTAAAGAATTTAAATAAGTAACTGCGACATGTTCTATTGACAGCGGGTGCAGGGCCGATGCAAGTGAAGCGGCCATTATATTGCTGCCCTCAAATATTACAGTCTTCGCTCTTGATTTCTCAGGATCTGGGCTCTCTGGTGGAGAGCACGTCACATTGGGTTGGAATGAAGTAAGTGTTCCCACAACATTAAAGACACGTACATTAAATGCTAAGACAGCTATCAAGCGGGAGCACATCACCTGTGCCCATTTTCCTTGTGCCAAACATGTGCCACAAATAGGAATTTGACACGTAACCACTAGCCTAACCCCCCACTGACTTTGTTATGTCTCACTCAAAAATAAAGTAAATAATAATCTTTTCTTTTTCCTTCCGACTGATTGAGCTCAGAAGAAAACGATTCAGATCTAGCTTCTTTCTTCTTCGTAAAAACTCCCCTCAATCTGCTTCATAAGATCTTCTTTAGTGATATTTTGGCCGGTGACCCTATGAAGATAAAAACCAGTTTTGCTGTTGTATTGACCACCCAAAACAGCACCAAAAAGCTGACACTGACCCAATGGTTATTTTTGATCTAAATTTTCCTTATCCAAGCAAATCCTCACAGACCCACCAAGGAATTTGCCATCAAAATTTGAACTTAAAACGCAATAGGAGAAAATCAATCAAACACACAATCCTTGTTCTCCCCCAAGGACCCAAAACATTGTAATTAATCTTTATTCAATTGAAAAAACAGAAAAAAAAAATTTAGCTCAGAACTGAATAAGGCTTTAAACAATTTTTGCCTCAAATAAGTAGATCCTGCATCCAAAATGGGCACAGGTGATGTGCTCCCCTACCAAACAACCACCCCTTTTAGACTCTCTAAACAACCTTTAGTATAGACATTAATACAAAATAAATTACCAGTATCATATATCAAAACCATTTATATGACGATAAATGACTGAAGTTCATTGTCAATAAAGATCACGACATTTTAACACACATGCTTTTATGTTGGATCATTGCATTGGTATCTCACATTCTTTTTGTTAACAACTTTATCAGAAGGACGACTTGAAGACTGTTGTTGACTATTTGCGAGCAGATGGAAGTGTCTCTTTGATTGGCCTGTGGGGCCGTTCAATGGGTGCTGTCACTAGGTATCATGATTCATATATTCATTATTTTTATTATTCTTGCATGCATTAAATGAACCAATATAGATCTTTCAGAGCTACTTGCACTGGGATTGTTATTCAATATATTAGTAATTTGTAGTTAGTTGTGCTTAATGTTAGTTCACAAATTTTCTTCTGATCTTATTAAATAATCTAAATGGTTGCTTTTAAAGAAGTTTTAAAGACATAATTAGGTACTCACAAGCCTAACATAAAAAAAGTGTGATTGTTGTCCTGTTTTCACCAATCAAATGTTAGGTTTGAGTATAATTGGAGCTTCCAAATATGAAACATGTAAGATCAGTCCTTTTTTTGGGGGAGATCACTCCTTTTTGTGATGCGTGGTTTGTTTATTTAACAAAGCATTTGCGATTAAGTTTATAAAAAGGTCTGACGGTTAAGAAGCCGTGGGTAAGCTTGATTACAAGTACCATGTAGGCATATAGCCCAATGAACTTAACTCTTGGCGGTTGCTGGCAAGTAGGATCGAAAAATGTTAGATTGTGAGAATGTTGTAACCAAACAATTAATTTATTTAACTTTTTTGTTTAATGTTCTGTGAATTGTTGTCTTTCTCTTTAGTTTCTGTTTCATATTGGTCTAGTCCTATATTTTTGTGATTCAGTTTGCTGGGAACTCCCGTATGGTTTTTCTATAAGTATCTTTTGTAGCCACTAGTTTACCCTTTGTAGGATCGAAAAATGTTAGATCGTGAGAATGTTGTAACCAAACAATTAATTTATTTAACTTTTTTGTTTAATGTTCTGTGAATTGTTGTCTTTCTCTTTAATTTCTGTTTTACATTGGTCTAGTCCTATATTTTTGTGATTCAGTTTGCTGGGAACTCCCGTATGGTTTTTCTATAAGTATCTTTTGTAGCCACTAGTTTACCCTTTTTTTTTAAAAAGAAGCCAGTATATGACTTTATATTTGCAGCACTCCTCTTTTTTCTTAGCTAGCCGTTCAGGATATTAGGTTTTGAAGGTTTTTGAAGCTTTTGTTGAAGGCTTAAATAAGAAGGCAACTCTGACATTTATGTTTCTCATTTCTTTGATGAAGAGTCTCACAAGTGTTGGACCTGAGGAAGGCGGCAACCAACTGTCTAATTACACATGCGTGTTTAATACCATTATGCGACACGGCATATAATATGAAAAAATGATATGCTATCCATTATACCATGGTGTGCATGACTCCCATAATATAAGTGTTATCTGGGAATCATAGCAAGCTCAGTTGATGAGATTATGATGGCGGGTAGAATATATTGACAAAAAAAAATATAACAGAAGTTCATACTCCACTTAAATAATTGAATCTTGGTAACCAAGACGTGACTTGAGAATTATAAGTAAGAGATTGCTCAGAAGTGTCTTTCAAGCATACATATGCTCATGCTTGGTGTGACTGACTGTTTAGTTGCTATCTGGCATGCTGTAGAAACATCTGAAATACTTTCTTTGCAGATTTAATTAGAATATTGTTATCATTATGCATCTTGGTCACTTTTCCTTTTCTTATAAATTATTTTCCTATACTTGTTGTGCTTGGTTAATCTGCCACTAACTGTTTACAATTTTGCAGTCTCCTGTATGGAGCTGAGGACCCTTCAATCGCCGGAGTTGTTCTTGACAGTCCATTTTCTGATTTGGTTGATTTGATGATGGAACTTGTTGACACCTACAAAATTCGGTTACCCAAGTTCACTGTAAGTACATGCTAATAGAGGGAAATTGTGCTTACTCTAGCACCTATCCTGTAAATCAGATCCTTTCAGAGTTTATCAATTTTTTGTAACTGTCATATGATCTTCAGCTTCGCTAATTATTATTATTTTTTATTATTCTTAGGTGAAGTTTGCTATCCAATACATGCGAAGAGCTATCCAGAAAAAGGCGAAATTTGACATATCGAACCTGAATACAATTAAGGTATTCAATGTTTTTTGTACTGATCAGTAATAAAAGATGCAAGTAACTGGTTCCTCTGGTGCCAGTTCATTTTACTATATTGAAATATACAATTCCTTCAAAAATAGGTGACTCAGCATTCAAAGTAGTTGCCTCAGGATAACAGTTACAGTTCTGCTTAATAAATTCATCATCTGCATTCAAGCAGTTTGGTCAAAGACAGTTGATTACTTTGATGTTGAACTTGCTAAACTCTATTTTCACTCAGACATATCAGATACAACTGTATCACCAAGTCATTTGTTGAACTTTTTTCCCTTTCTTGTAGGCTGCAAACTCCTGTTTTGTTCCAGCTTTGTTTGGACATGCCATTGATGATGATTTTATACAACCCCATCATTCAGATCGTATATTTGAGGCGTATATGGTAAGTGGCTATATGCTTGCTGGCAGTCATCTTATGGCCACCCGTTGTGTTTAATATATTTTTTAATTGAAATCTAAACAAACTGAAAATCTCAGTTTTCTTTTACGACTGAAAATGTAGTATGTGCGAACCTTAGCAACACTGAGATTGAGCTTGTTAGTTAAGCAAAATGAACTCTCTTTGTTTGTTGTCTTGCTTTAGAGGAATCTAATGTTATATTTGGCACGTCATGCAATGTGAACTTTTTCAGGGAGATAAAAATATCATTAAGTTTGAGGGAGATCACAACTCTCCACGGCCTCAATTCTATTTTGATTCTATAAACATCTTCTTCCACAATGTTTTGCAACCCCCAGAAGATGAGGTTGGGGGTACGTTTTTCGACAGCATGCATGATACTGTTGGCAAGGTAAATCAAACTGTAGCTGTAAGTTTCGAACATTTATAACTACTGGGCTCTACATTTGGAGCACTTACTGAATGTTGACTGGTATACATGCAGGGTGCTTGGGGAACTATGCATGAGGTTGATTATGACCATGGACGTGTAGCTGCTTCTTCTAAAGGCATGATTAAAATCCTCATTCTTTTTTTGTCAAGTGCCAATTTTGACCACATCCTTTTTTAGCAACCTTCTTATTTGAAACCTTAAAATTGAATCCTGCAGAACCAGCAACGAGTGGCAGCACACAGGATGCCATTAGCCAACTCCGTTCAAGAAGACCCATGAGTCGAACAGATGTTAGTAACTGGTTGCTTCTTATTTTGGTTTTTTCATGTGTAATAGTACATTATACAAAAGTAGACTTCTACTTTAAACTATTTTATTTGATGTGGTGGTACAGTATGAAAATGGGCTGCCACTTCAACACTTTGTAAAATGGCCACATTTAAAGCTGGTTGCCTTTTATTCTGGCTGCTTAACTGCGAACAATACAAGAAAAGAGAGTTTCTTTGTTGCCACCTAAATGACTAATTTTGGTATGTGTTTTCTTCCCTATAGGTCCCTTCGGGTATATCATCCCAAAATGACGAGTCTCATTCTAAGGTACTTCTTGCTATTTTTTCTCTTGTTTAATAATTTTCAAATCCCCAATTCCCACTCCCTCCCCAAAATAAGTTGATGTTGGCACGTGGCATATGCTTGATTAGTGCATAAATTGCTCAAGTGAAGATAAAAGTGTGAATCTTGTGAGCTTGGTGGATCTCAATTATTGTGTTGTATCACTGCCTGAATAGTTCTAGTCCTCTACCTGATTATTTACTAGGATGGTAATGTAATTTAAACTTTTAAAGTACTAACACTGCATGGTTCCGCAGGATGAAAAAGCAGATCACGATCCTTGTCCGTCATCTTCTGACATGATTAGCTTTGAATTCTCAAATGGCCATCCCCAGGTTCCAGCCCCAATGGGGGATGATCAATATGTAGAATACCAACTCGATGACTTGGCAGGTTTTCCAAGTGATGTGGAGGAGGAAGAAAGAGTGAGCCATCTAATTGTCCTAGCTAAATGCCTAGATTCAACATTATAATAATCCTTTTTTACTTTGAATATAATCTAAATTGTCCCTATTATCAGATGTTCATGGAAGCAGTGCTCTTGTCGCTAAAAGACTTAGAAATGAGACACCCGAACCCAGAGGCAGGGGAGCAACCACCAGGGAATACCCCTGATTCTTCAAAGTTATCAGAAAAAGATGACTATCATGATGCCTTGTCTCCAGTAGAACAACGAGAACCTGTAGAGGCAGCATCAACTCCCATTTCGAGTGCGCAATGTGGGTCCTCAAAAACAAATTCTATTTCCAGTTCGGCTGTTAAGGTTGATGATTGTAGACCTGACCAGCGAATACCTGATGCAGCTGTACCATCCACAAAACCTGCATCAGAAACTTCAACTTCCACAAAGGACTTGGGAAGTGCTGGCCCGTCAACTCAAAAGGATGTGCCAGATAAAGTCCAAAGCACATCAGACACCGACATGTCAGCTAACACAACAGCCACAGTGACGGTTGTGAAAAACCCTGCAAGCCATGTCATGGATGGTTTGATGCGTCGGTGGGATTTCAATTTCTTTAGGAACAACCACAGTTGACAGGATGAAGACTATTTTTTATATTTTTTCTTCTTCTTCGTATTCAATTTAGAGTTCATTGGTGTATTGATTTGTGAGCTGTAACTTGTAACTAGTGTCAGGGTCCATGATTTGTAAAATGCTCGACTTGAAAGCAAAACCAAAATAGAAAAAGAAAATAGGAAGAGAGTAGAAACTAGAAGGGGTGCTCGGAAGTTGATTTCTTTGTTAATATTCTCTAAAATCCTGTGTTCATATCAGAGAATGAATATATATTCTTTCTTTCTCAGCTTCTAATGTGAGATGTATATTTCAATACTCGAACCATAAATCCAACATGTTAAAAGTACGTAGTTGTTGCGTGGTATGATGAGGAATCGGGGATGGTTTTACCTTGTCTAGAATCAATAGTTTATCATCTGGAGAAGATCCTCTTCTGAGGTTATTTTACTTGAATTGGGACATTGTGTCTTGGAGTGAGATCCATAATGATAGAGTTGCTGCATCATCAGTCAATCATGAATCCATGATGATCCTACCTGCCTTGAGATCTGGAACCTTTTATTCAGGTATGTTCCTACCGTTCGGTAAATTCTGTTATCCATGATGTGTACTAAATTCTGTTCGGTGCTTTCGTGTTGTTCCGATAAAAACCTTATCAAAGAGCAATAAAATCTCGTGGAACAAAAATTATCTATTTAGAGAAGGAAAATAAAAATACAACGCACCGTTTACTTGAAGAACAATGTAGACTTTCATGGGGATTTTATATTCAATCCTTGACATGTGTTTTTCTTCTTTTGAACAAATCATCGACATCTCATCTTTATATATTAAGGCAATTTTCCAAACACAACCGCCTAACTAAAAAATACTAAATTTACTCTTCATTTATTAAAAATCTAAAAGTATGGAATATAATAAGTTAGGGTTAGAATAGTAAATTAATAGAAAAAATGAACCCCGCTTGATTACAAGATCATCGGTTGGCAGAGTTGCCTCCTCCCTTAACGGCTTTCACAAGCATCTCTCCGGCTCTGAACATCACCATAGCGCTAAGAATGCCAAGCCCAACTCCGGCAGCCACTGATGGTACATCCACCTTCACAACTCTGTCGGGCACCGATGATGGCATATCGACATTCACCGAACCGATAACCTCCACTTGAACTGGAGCAGGGGAGAGACCAGACTCCCCAGATTTGGAAATACTCTTCACTGACACAACTTTCCCTCAGGTGCTTTGATACGCCGAATGTCCATGTTGTTCTCTTCTTGGGTTTCAATTTTTTTTCAAACTTGAGGCTTGCTGCAAACAACGACGATGTATATTCAGAGGGTAAGAATTGATATTCTAACTCGGCTATGTGGGTGAACAGCTCTTCTCTTGTTAAGTTGAGGTTCAGTGATCGGAGTGAAAAAGAGAAATGAAATGCGGTATTGATTGTTTGATGTTTTACTATCTCTATATATAATCAGATTCCCCCACAAATTATAGAGGAAATCACTAAGTGAGTCATAAAAGACCTTCTTAGATACTCCTTTTGTGAGCATATCGATAAGTTCCTCCTCTGTAGGAACAAAATGAAAACTAATGATCTTCGCATCTACCTTCTCCTTTATAAAGTGACGATCAACCTCCACATGTTTTGTACGATCATGTTACACATGATCCTGTGAAATATCAATAGCTATTTTGTTGTCACAGTACAGCTGCATAACACACTTAGGCTTAATATCTAGGCTGCACGGAATCAGGTACGGGTACGCGGAAGCGAAAACGTTTGGAAACGCGGAAGTATTTTTTTCAATTTTTTTAAGAAGCGGGTACGTTTTGGAAACGTCAAATAAAAATTATATATATATATAAATTATACAAAAAATAAACATAATAACAAATTTTTAGTTTAAGTAACTCAAAGTCTCAAATAACTTAAATAACTTAGTGTTTTATATTCGAAATATAGTCTCAAATAACTTCCTCTGACACAGATAGATACCATCACTTCCCCGGGCTACTTCAATGCCCAAGAAGTACTTGAGTGTACCTAGGTCCTTCATCTCAAACTCTGTGGCTAGCTGTTTCTGTAATCTACCCACCTCAACATTATCATTCCCAGTAACTACCATATCATCAACATATATAATTAGGGCTCTTACCTTCCCTTGTTGATGTCTGAGAAATAATGTGTGGTCTGAATTACTCTATTTGTAACCAATTTTTCTCATGAATTGTAAGAATCTTCCAAACCAAGCACGAGGTGACTGTTTAAGACCATACAAAGACTTTCTCAATCTGTAAGTTCTCCATGAAGGAATGCATTCTTAACATCAAATTGTCTAAGTGGCCAGTTTAAGTTAGCAGCAAAAGAGAGCAATACCCGAATAGTGTTTATCTTTGCAACAAGTGCAAATGTTTCATAATAATCTATGCCATATGTATGGGTGAACCCCTTTAATACTAGGCGTGCTTTATATCGGCTCACTGACCCATCAGGATTATGCTTCACTGTAAACACCCAACGACATCCTACAGTCTTTTTGCCATGTGATGGAGATACAAGCTCCCAAGTATTGTTCTTCTGTAATGCTTCCATCTCTTCCTCCATTGCCTTCCTCCATTTAGGATCTCTCAATGCATCATGCATTTTCTTAGGTACTGATACAGTAGATATTTGATTCACAAATGATTCATATGACTTAGACAATCTTTTGGTAGACATAAAATTTGCCACAAGATACTTAGCTTTAGCCTGAAGGGTAGGTTCATATTTTTTTGTTGGCTGACCCCGAGTAGACCTATCTGGCAAGACATATTGTCTACTATTACCCTCACTAGTACTAGTCCCAATAGAATGACTAACCTTAGGTAAGTGATCTTCCGTACCAGGAGAGCATTGGTCATGTGTATAAAAAATAGTACGGGAGACATGAGGGGCAGTTCTGTTGTCATCTTCTGGTACCTGAATCTCTGGAGTTACTACACTGGAATTATCTGGTGGTGCCTGTGTAGCTGACACATTGGTAATCTCAATTGAATCTGTCAGCATATTTAATGGCTTACTTGTCTCCCCTTCTCCATGATACAGCTCTTCAAAAAATAAACTTAGTCTTTAGATTTGAGGAGAACAATCCAGAAAAGACGGGTGCAATCATAAATAAACGACACATAATACCGCATTCCTGACACAGTAGACTCTTTAGAGGGTCCCCAAACATCAGAATGAATTAATTCAAAAGGAAGAAAACGTTTATGAGAATGACTACGGGAATAAGTAGATCGATGACTCTTACCCAAAACACATGTCTCACAACGTAAAGATGACTCATCTACACTAATAAACAAAGTAGGCATGGATTGTTTCATAACACTAAAAGATGGATGCCGTAAGCGACGATGTCATAACCAAACTTCACTTAGCTTGTTAGAAGTGGAGATTAAAGCGGTCCGAGACTGTGCCCCTGGTTTTTCCCCCGCATATGTCTGATCCAGATGAAACAACCTACCCCTCAGATACTCCCGACCAAATAACTCCCCGGTGAGAAGATCTTGAAAGATCACATACATAGGAAAAAATGTCACAGAACACTTAGCATCAGTGTTCAATTGGGGAACAAATATCAAATGATGAGATAAAGCAGGGACATATAGCACATTATGAAGCTCTATTGTGGGAGTCATACGAACTGATCATTTCCCGATTACAGGAAAAGCCTCACCATTAGCATTGGTAACATAAGATACTGGTGGAGGAGACAATACGGTAGAATAAGATTTGTCATAAGTCATATGATCAGACGCACCATAATCAATAATCCATGTATCAAAACCAACAAAGTTAGATATTTAAAGCCATACCAATTTTACCACGACCAGCGATGGATGCGGTAGGCATTGCTCCTCCTGCTGTATGATGCATGTCCAACCATACCATAGATATTTGGTTCCTGGATGAATTGAATAGCTGCTTTCGTCTTGGGACGATAATTGGGCCTTGTAGGCCTAAGGTGTGGATACAGCTTCCAGCAGGTCGCACGAGCATGGTTAGTATCATGACAATAAGAGCAAGGAGGGCGGGGTTGATTCCCGAAGCTGGGTGGTAGTCCTTGCCGATGAAGAGGAGCTGAAGTGGCCTGCTGAAAGGGTGGTGCTGGAGATCTAGCGCGAACAGTAAGGCTGGAAACTTCAACTTGTGTCTGATGAAGACTCTCCTGGTGAGACTCATCATTTCGGATATATGTAAAAGCTGTAATCAGGCTAGGGGGTTCGGTCTTTCTGAGCAATTCCCCTTTCGCATTGTTATGCTTTGCATCAAGACCTTTCAAGAAATGATGAACGCGCTCAAGCTCCTTTTCTTGTTGGTACCAGACAATATCCTCTTGATTCTTGATCATGTAAGGACATTCACATCAATCTCAGCCCAAATATTTTTTAGTTTGGTGAAATATTGCGCCACCGGTTGCATCACCAAAGCTGTGCACATTAACTCATGAACCTGTATAAAATCAAAGTCATTAGTATATAAGCCTACTAGTGTCCTCCATATTGCCTGTGCAGTGTCACATGATGTAATAACCCTAAATTTCAAACATTTTAGTTTGATTTGAATTCTATAAATTTCGAATTTTTTTAATTAGAATGAATGCATTTGGTGGCGACGTTATTAAACGAGAAGCGGAAACGTTCTCAAAACGTTTGAATTGAAAAACGTTACATTTCCGTAACGTTTATATCGACTTTTATTCTGTCGATCGTTTGCGAAAACTTCCTTCACGAAAGTTGTAGAACTCGTCAATACAAGTTCGTGGATATGTGACGCGTTCGAACCGGACGTCGTACGAAAAGGTTATTAACGACGGAAGTTAGTTTCCGATCTGGAAAAGGGTATAAAAGGAAAAATTTAAGGGTTAGGGTTTCCATTTTCGGAAACCCTTCACCCCGCCTCCCTTTTCCCTTTTCTCTCTCTCCCCTCGCGATTCTCTCCCTCCCCGAGCTCTCTCTCTCTCTCTCTCACTCACTGTCCTCGCCGGCGATCTCCATCACCGTTCGGCCGTGGTCTTCACCGCCTAGCGTAGGAGCACCGCACGGCTCATCTCTGCAGACCCCGAGGTCGACGCATCTCCTCGCGATTGTTGTGAGCCACCGCGCTCCAACCCGAGGCCGCAACCATCGCGCCACCATCGAGCACCACTTCGGCGACGCAAGGGCACGGGGGAGAGCTCCACGACGCCGACCTCCGCCCTTAGAACCCTCCGCTATCGACCCAGGGGCACCCAACCTCCCCAAGGAATCGAAGCTTCACCGACGATCCGAGCTTCGTCAAATCGGAGGTTTTAGCTGCGTTTAAGGTATGAAATATTGTAATTGATGGATCGATTGTAATTGTTGATGAAATTGGGATCGAATTGAGGAGATCGGAGGTGTGTGGGGAGGAGGGGATACCGCCGCCTAGAGGCGGCGCGTGGGGGTGCGTGGGTTAGTTTAGGAGGGGTCTGTGGCTGCGGGAAGGAAGAGGGGAGAAAGGAGGAGGATTTTGGGGTGGTGGTGACATCACACGCGCCGCCACGTGCGGCGGTGTGAAAACGTTTTCCGATAGGGGTATTTTGGTAATTTACTTAAATGTAAATGTAAATTTTATTTACTACGGTAAATGTAATTAAATTTTACCTTCGGTAAATGTAATTATAAATTACTTCCAGTAAATGTAAAAAGTAATTTTGTAAAAGGGTAATTTAGTAAATTTTATTTACTGAATTTGTATTTACATTTAAATCGTACGTATACGAACAGAAATACGTATTAATATTTATACGTACAGAAATACGTATATAATACTTATACATACAGAAATACGTATATAGTACTTATACGTACAGAAATACGTACTAATCGTGTATTTGTACAGTAACCGTGAATAGTAACCGTGAACAGTAACTTCGTATAAACCAAAATTGCTGAACAGTAACCGTTTATTACTGTTTTGGCATTTAATGGTTTACGAAACGATTCTAAATTCTTTTCTTATTCTTTTAAGGTGATCGTCAAATCGAGGAAAAGAATTTCCATCGGGAATTGTGGAATTGCACTCAAGTCAATAAGGTGAGTAAAATCTCACCGAATTACGAATCTACCCTCGTGGTGATTCAACATTTTTGCAAGTGTGTTTATCAAATGAATTACAACATGTATATAATTTAGTGGACTACATATATACCGTATAATGGTAATAAGTACATATATATATATAGTTCATTAAATTACGTACTGTTATTAATTCATTAACAATAGTCATTTCGGTGACGGAAAATTTTGCATGAGTATGTGATTTGAATGGTACAATATGATGTGAGAATATTGTACGTAATTCTTCAGGTGTTTATGAAATATGACATGTATAGGATATAGTGGACTATGTATATATTGTATAAATGGTAATAAATACGAATATATATAGTTTGCTATATAATATACTGTTATGATTTTTATTGTGGTGATATCGTGAAAGTTTTAAAACGTACAATATGATGAGGGATTATTGTACATGATTTATCACGGAGAATGTTAAAAATTGTGATTTGTCTTCGGACGTGATGTGTGGTACAATATGATGTGTGATTATTGTACGTGACTTTTAACATTGAGATTGTTAAAATGTGAATTGTCTTCGGACCTGATTTTTGGTACAATATGATGTGAGATTATTGTACGTGTTTGGCAAGGCGGAACCTAGCCTTTGGCCGGACGAAAGTTACGATACAGTTAGAGCTCTAGTCTGTCTGCCTTAGTACTGCATGCGAGGTAACGGGTGGTTATCTGCTCATGGGTACTCGGTGTATTTTGGATGTTGGGTAGCGGGTGGCTATCCAATATCAACGGTGTATTACGAGAGGGGTAACAGATGTGTACCAGCGTTCTTGGTACCCGTATTATAAATGCATTGGGTAACCAGAAGGGTTACCTAATTTCCTCATGAACGTTTTATTTCATATTTCTTTGGGTCAACCAGATGGGCTGACGAGTGACTCATGAGGGCATTTATATTTGTTGTTTTGTGATCTTTCGTATATTTTGATATGCGAATTATATTTTGATTTTACTCATACGAGCTGTAAAGCTTACCGGGTTTGTGTTTACAATCCCGGTACACCAATTCGATGGTGTAGTGGATGACTCCGCAGGTGTAGATTAGCGGGAATTGACGGACCGCTCAGAGGACTTGAAGTGATTTACCTCCAGCTTGTGTGAGGATTTTGTGAGACTATTTTGTAAGAGATTGTGAGGATTATTACATTCCAACTTACGTAATGTAAATTATAAATTTGGGTTGTAATAATTGGTTTTCTGAGTTGTATTGATAACTCAGTGATGATCCGCTGTGCACTTAAATGATTTCGATTTTATTGAGATTATTTTGTGTTTAACGACTTTAGAATTTTGAGTTTTTAAGCTCGAAATTTTGGGGTCGTTACACATGACTCCATCAGATCAACTATCTCTTCATTCATAGCTTTCCACAAGACTGACATTACAAGACCATCATCGTCGTCCCATTTAGTGTAGGCAGCAATATCATCAGCACTAGGAGCTTTAGTTATTCTGGTTACATGCCCCATCTTGTGCATTCCTCGAAGATGAGCTGTCATAATTCTCTTCCATTTACGGAAATTAATCCCATTGAGTTTGGTTCCTCCAAATGAACCACTGTCAGAACTCTTGACAGATACTTCAAATTTCAGAACATCATTGTTTTGAAAATTCTCAACTTCGTCTCCAAAAACCATTTGAAAAAGCAAATTAAAAATAAGGGATTATACAGCGGAAACACCAAAAAACTGATATGAACCTATCAAATTTGGGCCGGGTCGGGTCGGATCTGCCGTGTCGGGTCCGGGTCAAATCTAACCGGGTATTTAGGGTTGAAACACCCCCTTTCCGCCTCTTCTTCTCCCGATCCCCTGTTCGATTGAAAAAAAGGTAAAAAGGAGAGCTCGGGCGGCGCGGTGGAGCCGGACCTTGGTGCGGTGGAGAGCTCGATGCGGCGCGCCGGCGGTGGAGATCTCGATGTGGCTTGGTCGAAGCGGCGCTTGGAGGCGGAGGCAGAGAGAGGCGCTGGGTGATGAAGAAGAAGACTCCTCCTGACGGGGATGCGCCGATCTACTGTAAGAGGTAAGAACACGAACCCAAATCCAGAAAAAAAAAGAAAAAATTGACTCTGATGCCAAATGAAAAAGAGAAATGAAATGCTGTATTGATTATTTGATGTTTTACACATATGATTGTTCTCTATATATAATCAGATCCCCCCACAAATTACGGAGGAAATCACAGGACATCGATTTCTTCTTGAATCACGCTAACAATTGGAAACAAGTAGAATAAATAGCTCATGTGTGTGATTGGAAATGTCCTCAAGGATGGCTTTGGAAGCAAAGTGAGTGACACACCATTTCCTGCGTAGAACGTGCTCTTTAATCCATGCGATGCCTTTTTTTTTTTTTTATAGAGATGGCGAGCTGGGAGAGGAGGAAAATATGATGTGCATAAAATTGGTGTTAGTACAATGCTGATGCTTCTATCAGAGTTTAATTAAGAGGTATACAAAGAAAGAAGCCAACCAGTTGAGAAGGCTTTTGAGATGTTGTTAATTGGGGGTTTTTTTTTATAACTAGGGAAATTGTTCCCGCGGTCCCCAAATACTTTTTTGAGGAGATGGGGAGATACATTGAAAAACATGTCCGATTCGGCAATGTGTGAAAAGTGATGACAGATTAAGAAATCACGAACTCCAAGTAGAACTTCTCATTTCCTACCCATCACTAACCACCCGGCAAGGAGTAGATATGAGCTGAGATTAAGCTGTATAGGGTGCAACGCCTAACATGCGCCATACGAATTGAAATGCAGGATGGAGAGGAAATATGAGAAACCGTAAGTGGTGAGAAGAAAGCACGAGAGGATTATCTGGAATGCGATCGCCGGAGACAATGTTTGTGCCATCAAGAATAGGACGCACTGTCACTCGATCAGAAGTAACAATGTGTTCCTTGGTTCTTTGAATCTATAAATCTTTAGGAGACCATATGAAATGTTGACTCAACCCATGTCCACCCCGGGACTCTTAGATGGAGATTGGGTTGACATGAGACAAAAAACCAAGCTCTAAGTGAGAAGGAAGAACCGACTGATTCTCACGCAAACCAACACGCCAAACGGAACTTTGGTTTTGTTACGCGTATAGGTGTATATGGACGAATCGATAGGCATCTCGAACTACCTAATCATTGGGTTCCCCTAGCTTAAGAATAATGCTTCTAATGTTTTATGCTGAGGAGTGTTTCAATTTAGTAAATGTAATGTTAGCACTTAATCCAACACATATTGTAGATGGATTAAGTACTAACATTAATTAATGATATAGCAACCTAGTTTTCTTATCCAAAACCGTCATCTTGCTTCTGATTCACTCAACAACATCCTTAACAATTTCTCAGAAAATGACGTAATCACACCTGCGACACCCTTGCTTTCCTCCGGCGTAGTTTTCTCTAGGTATTCATGCATCTCACATTTTTCTTCTTCTTGTTTTGGGTTTGAAATAATGCTCATATGCTTTGAAATTTGGCTAATGGATACCCGTTCAAAACTGAAATTTTAAAGGAAGAGTTTAGAGTTTAGAATTTAGATAAAAAGGACTAAATTCAGTTTAACAACCTCAATTTTAGGTCTCTTCTCGATTCACTCCCTCAACTTTCATATTAATCATGATACTCCTCAAACTTTTCAGTTTCCAATGGTCAAAACTCCTTTTTGATGCCAAAACATGATGTCATGCGATGAGCCTTCCCCAATACAAACCTCTATGGCGTCATACTTTTCATTTTAGCAAATGAATGTCCGTTCAAAACTGAAATTCTGAAAGAAGAGTTTAAAGTTTAGATAAAGAAAATTACAAACAACAACCTCAAATGCAACCTAAAAAAGAGTTAAAAATAATTAGCTTTACATGGAGGCTTTTCTTTGATTTATTCTTGTATAGTTTTTGTTGGCTCTGAGATCAAGTTTAGTTGGGGCTAAGCTTGGTTGATTGAGTTTAGAGGAAAGTTCACCAACAGTCCCTGAACTCATGTGGTAAGGACAGTTTGATCCCTGACCTTTAAAAAGTATCAAATAGATCCCTGAACTCTTATTCTGATATCAATAAGGTACTTCTGTTAAAACTTTTGGAATATTCCGTTAAAATATTCTTTTTATGTTAATTTTGTCATTTTGTTATTTGTTAGTTGGGAATTTATTTATTTGAATTGATCTAATCGAAGATTAAACCTTTCGCGTTGTTCTGCAACTTTGTTATTGCATTTTTCTCTATATAGATAATCTAGAAATTCAATCCGGCTAGGTCTTAACGGATCAATATCTGCTACTCCAATCTCTTTTTGGAGATGAATATGTTCGTCGTATAGGACATTTAATATTCTACAAACGTATTCTATGGAGTACTGACTTTCTTGAATATGTTTTGAATGAAAGCACATTTGTCACTTATCAGTAGCTTTTTCAGTACAAAAAGACTGGTAATTTTTATGTCTGACTTCTTTTTTATTCGATAAAATGAGCCAATTTTGTGGCATAAGCCTGATCTTCACTTGTTTCTGAGCGAAACAAGCTCTGATACCAGCTAGGGCGAATCTAACCGATGCTCAAAATGTGAAGAGGTTTATGATCTTCTTCAAAAATTTCTTAAAGAACTTCAATATTTTCTTGGGATGCGTAGATTCTACGCTGTATTCTGTAGATAATATCCTAATAATTTTTGGTATTTCTTGGAAGGTTCTTCCTATTTTGTTATTAGTTTTTTATATTTTTCTTTTTCTTGTTGCAGTTTTTTTAAAGACAGTTTAGCAAACGCTAAAAGCCTAAGTCTAGAAGCTATGATAATTGCTATGATGATAAAATAAATGTTTACCTTTGAGTATAGAGGGTAGATTTAAAGATTAGTAAACTTCTTAGAAAAATAAATTTTAAGAATTAGGTCCACCATGCTCCGTCAAAATTTTAACAAAATGACAAAATTAACATAAAAAGAATATTTTAACGGAATATTCCAAAAGTTTTAACAGAAGTACCTTATTGATATCAGAATAAGAGTTCAGGGATCTATTTGATACTTTTTAAAGGTCAGGGATCAAACTGTCCTTACCACATGAGTTCAGGGACTGTTGGTGAACTTTCCTCTTGAGTTTATGTGTAATTTTCTTCGTTATTAGCTCTCGTATACATAACTCTGATGGGACATATGATTATTTAATTCAGGCTGGTCTGACTTTGGCTCTGTTGTATACTTGTGGGTAGGGAGGGTGGTTTCAATTTTAGAATTGGACGATATATTTCAAAGAGAACCAACCTATTACATGTGTGAGGTCAAAAGACCTTCTAAGGTAGTAGGTAATGAACCAAACACCTATAGTACACATTCTCCTATAAAGCTACACTAGCAAGTTTATGAGCTAACTCATTAGACTCATGGAACACATGAACAAAGTACGAGGACTGTAACTCAGAAAGACACATCTTCACATCCTTAACTAAAATGCCAACGTCGTACTGATCAACCTCCAACTCTATAGTTGTAATATCCCACATCGACCAACGGAGAGGGGGTGATGCGTCTTATATGTACATGCCCACCTCTATCTAACGCGAGGCCTTTTGGGGGCTCAATGGCTTCAGAGGAGAGGAGAACTCCGAAGTTAAGCATGTTTGGCCCAGGGCAATCCCAGGATGGGTGACCCGCTGGGAAGGTGCTTCTGAGCTCCCAAAAACAAAACCGTGAGGGCTATGCCCAAAGCGAACAATATCGTGTTACGGCGGAGCGGTCCGGGTCGTGACATTTGGTATCAGAGCCACTCTGCCGTGTGGTGCGAGTGTGCCGACGAGGGCGTCGGACTCCCAAGGGGGGTGGATTGTAATATCCCACATCGACCAACGGAGAGGGGGTGATGCGTCTTATATGTACATGCCCACCTCTATCTAACGCGAGGCCTTTTGGGGGCTCAATGGCTTCGGAGGAGAGGAGAACTCCGAAGTTAAGCATGTTTGGCCCAGGGCAATCCCAGGATGGGTGACCCGCTGGGAAGGTGCTTCTGAGCTCCCAAAAACAAAACCGTGAGGGCTATGCCCAAAGCGAACAATATCGTGTTACGGCGGAGCGGTCCGGGTCGTGACAAGTTGGTTTGTGGCTTATGAGTCTATTAGTGTATGTTGGTCCGGGTTGTTGTTTTTGTGATGATGAGGATGAAACGATTGAACATATTAGTCGTGATTGTTCCTTTACTCGGAATGTTTTTAAGCAGTTTCAGGAGCTTAGAGGTGTGTTTAATTTAGGTGACATTACTACTTCTGCTAAGGCATGGTTCCAACTCTGCTCTAAAGCATTATCCAAGTGGAATTTTTCGCTTCTTCTGATCTCTATTTGGTTTGTTTGGAAGGAGAGAAACCAGAGAGTGTTGAATGATAAGTGTCGTAACCCGGTTCAAGTGTTTTATTAGGTGTAATCTTATATGGTTTTGTTGAAGGCTCTGCTAGGGAGCCAAAATGGGCCCGGTGTCTCCCTAAGCCGTGGTCACCCCCACCGGCCGGTTGGCTTAAGGCCAATTTTGACGGTGCTTTTGATAGCTCTCGGTGGCAGGGTGTGTTGGAGTGGTGGTGCGTGACTCTGGTTCAGTTGTAGTGGGTGCAGCTGTTTGGAAGGTTAGTCATGTTTCTACCCCTATTATGGTGGAGGCTTATGCGGCGAGAGCTGCGTGTTTATTGGCCTTAGAATTCTGTTTGGCTCCTATTATCTGTGAGTCTGTTTGTCAGACTTTGGTTAAGGCTACTATTGTAACGACCCCAAATTTTCGAGCTTTAAAACTCAAAATTCTAAAGTCGTTTAACACCGAATAATCTCAAATAACTCGAAATCATTAAAGTGTAACAGCGGATCAATTCTGAGTTCTCAATACAACTCAGTCAACCAATTATTACAAACCAAATTTATAATCCATACATAAAATGGAAATGCAATGATCCTCACAAATCACTCACAAATCTCACAAATGAAATTACACAACATCTCACACACAAACCCACGCTAAAACCTCACCACAAGTAGGATAAGAACGACTTCAAGCCTCTGTAGTCGTCACTCAACTCCCACTAATCAGCACCTGCAGAATGATCCCATACACCATCGAATTGGTGCACCGGGATTGTAAACACAAACCCGGTAAGCTTATAGCTCGTATGAGTAAAATCACAATACAGTTCGCATATCAAAATATACGAAAGATCACAAAACAACAAATATAAATGCCCCCATGAGCCAATGGTCAGCCCATCTGGTTGACCCAAAGAACTATGAAATAAAAAGCTCATGAGGAAATTAAGTAACCCTTCTGGTTACTCAATGCATTTATAATACGGGTACCAAGAACGCTGGTACACATCTGTTACCCCTCTCGTAATACACCGTTGATATTGGATAGCCACCCGCTACCCAACATCCAAATACACCGAGTACCCATGAGCAGATAACCACCTGTTACCTCGCATGCAGTACTAAGGCAGACAGACTAGAGCTCTAACTGTATCGTAACTTTCGCCCGGCCAAAGGCTAGGTTCCGACTTGCCACACACGTACAATAATCTCACATCATATTGTACCCAAAAATCACGTCCGAAGACAAATCACATTTTAACAATCTCAATGTTAAAATCACGTACAATAATCACACATCATATTGTACGCTTTAAAACTTTCACGATATCACCACAATAAAATCATAACAGTATATTATATAGCAAACTATATATATTCGTATTTATTACCATTTATACAATATATACATAGTCCACTATATCCTATACATGTCATGGTTCATAAACACCTGAAGAAAAACGTACAATAATCTCACATACTCATGCTCAATTTTCCGTCACCGAAATGACTATTTTTAATGCATTAATAACAGTACGTAATTTAATGAACTATATATATATTATGTACCTATTACCATTATACTATATATATGTAGTCCACTAAATCATATACATGTTATAATTCATTTGATAAACACACTTGCAAAATGTTGAATCACCACGAGAGTAGATTCGTAAATTCAGTGAGATTTTACTCACCTTATCGACTCGAGCGTAAATCCTCAATTCCCGATGATAATTCCTTTCCTCGATTAATGATCACCTTAAAAGAATAAGAAAAGAATTTAGAATCGTTTCGTAAACCTTTAAATGCCAAAACAGTAATAAACGGTTACTGTTCAGCAATTTTGGTTTATACGAAGTTACTGTTCACTGTTCACGGTTACTGTACAATACTCAAATAATACGTATTTCTGTATGTATAAATAATATATACGTATTTCTGTACGTATAAATATTAATACGTATTTCTGTACGTATAAATATTAATACGTATTTCTGTACGTATAAATATTAATACGTATTTCTGTACGTATACGTACGATTTAAATGTAAATACGAATTCAGTAAATAAAATTTACTAAATTACCCTTTTACAAAATTACTTTTTACATTTACTGAAAGTAATTTATAATTACATTTACCGAAGGTAAAATTTAATTACATTTACCGTAGTAAATAAAAATTACATTTACATTTACCGTACACAGTAAATTACCAAAATACCCCTATCGTAAAACATTTTTACACAGCCGCACGTGGCGGCGCGTGTGGCACACGCGCCACCTCCGGCGGGCCGCGCGTGGGGCCCACGCGCCGAGGCTAACCACGGCGCGTGTCACGCCACCGCTACCTCAAATCCCTCCCTTTTCTTCCTCCTTCCCCCTCTCCGGCCTCACGCCGCCTTTATACCCCTACACGCTCCCACACGCGCCGCCTAAGGCGGCGGTGTTCACCATACCCCTCCTCCCTCCGATCTTCTCCACAACCACTCCAATTCGCTTCCAAAATTATAACAATCAATCATCACAACCAAATAAACTTAAATCTCACCTAATGGATCTCTCGGATTCACCGAAACTCGTCGGATTGGCCGTGCTCGGCTCGGGGTGAGGAGCGGTGTGGCGAGCAAGGGGTTTTGGTGAGATGGGCCTCGCGATGCCGTAGGGAGGAGCGGCGTAGTCACGACCGCCTGGAAAGGAAGATCGTCAGCGATGGAGTCTTCGAAGGGGGATGCTCGGCGTCGATCCACCGCGATAAAGGAGGGCGCGTATTGCTTCGGAAAGGGTGTAGACGAGCTTGTGGTGGAGTGGCGACCGGTGGTGAGCAGCACGGAGCCGGAGTTCGTCCGATCTTAGAGGGAAATTTCTTGAAGGGGAAGGGTGAGTCGGGGAAGGAAGAGAGAACCGAAGGAGAGAGAGAGAGAGAGAGAGAGCGGCGGGATGAGAGAGAAGAGAGAGAAAGGGTTTCTGATTATGGAAACCCTAATTCCATAATTATCTATTTATACTTGTTTCCAAATCGGAAACTAACTTCCGACGTTAATAACTTTTACCTCCGACGTCCGATTCGAACGCGTCACATATCCACGAACTCGTATCGACGAGCTCTACAACTTCCGTGAAGAAAGTTTTCACAACCGAGCGACGAAATAAAAGTCGATAAATTCGTTCGGAAACGTAACGTTTTCTTATTAAACGTTCTCGGAACGTTTCCGTTCCCGTTTCGTAACGTTTGCAAGTAATCATATTCGGTTTAAATCAAACTTCACAACTTAATAGAATTTAATTAAATCAAATATCGTTTAAAAACGAGGGTTATTACACAACTTGTGGAATTAATAGACTCAATCAGTAGCCAGTTGGTCAAATTTTTATGCAAGAACTGGTTTTTGTCATGATTATTTCTATTCTAAATCGAATACCATAATTTTATGGATTAATTTATTCTGATTTTTATTTCAATCTAGATATCATGAGTATTAGGTTATAGTATTATGCCACAGTGACCAAACACGACAAATCCTCAAAACATAGCTCATATTGCTAAAAATTCAATCAAATTCCTTTGTACACTGGGTCAACTTACAGTGAAGCAGAATCTTTCTTCACAACGAATAAAGAATCTATAACTTAAAAAAGAAATAGAATATGTTTAACTTGGCCTGTACCATATATAAAGGATCACTTCATCTCCATAAATGATAAATCCATGAAGCTCTGGCTATCACATCATTCATCCGTTAAGTTGTTAACAGCTCCAAAGCAGTTTCTACTAATGAATGAATTGTAGTATTGTGCCTGCTCATTCCCACAGTACCAGAGAAAATGTTGAAGCTTTCCAGCTCGGCTGTGGTCTCCAAAACATGTTCAAGCTCCTTTTCGATCCCCAGTTCCTTGAATATATGAATATTTGAATGTTTGTCTTTCATCATCCAAATTGCCAGCTCTATGGAAAACCTCCTTATTCTTGGAACCTTAATGCGTGGATGTCTATACTTCCTCAGAATCTCAACTAATTCATTAACTACTTCTGCCTCTGTAACTCCAGCTTTCTCAAACATGAGGCTTGATTCTTCAGGAGACAAGAATGATAAAACATGTGGAGCTAGTCCAACCATTACTTCCTTTAGTTTGTGCTCCTCTGACATGATTTCTTTGAGCACCTGCATTGTGAATCAAATGCATCATAAGTTATCAACATGTACATGTTTCATGCTCAAAATTTATTACCTAGAAGAAGTTTGACTGTTTATAAGACTAACAATTTGAATCAGTGTCCAATTACGTGATTTTCTTATGATCAATCCAATTCAGACTGACATCGGATCGTCATAATGTATCAAAATGTCAGGTAATGTAGCGAGTAGCTAGGATATGTAGCAAGAAAGGACTTACTGTTGGTGCTGCATTTGCGATTCCCTTGAGCTGGTTGAAACAGTTTGTGCCACTGTATGTGCACAAGTTCCTCAAGACTCTAGCAGCATTGATGCGAATCAATGGAGAATCAAGAGCTACAACAAGGCTATCCAGTATACACAACTTCAAGACACGATGACAGTTGTTCTTGCTTTCCAGGACCAGCATTGCTAGAGCTTCCCCAGCTCTAGTTGTTAACTCTCTAGAATCTCTATGAGTGACTGCGATTTCCTCGCTTTCCCTGTCCTTTTTAAGGAAAATGTTGAACAACTCCTTAAGCACTCCGCCTGTTCCTCCTATCCTCTCTGTTGCTTCCTCTTCCAGTGCTAGACTAGATAAGATTTCAATGCCCAATAGTTGCAGGTTTGGATGCTTCTCACCATGCCTCAAGATATCTCTGATATTGCTGATTGTGAAAACTATCTCCGAAATCTCTTTGCGGAGATTCTTTCCTGTGTTGCCTGTTGTGCTCACAAGCCTCTTCACCAATTGCAAGGATCGCTTCAGCGTCAGTAGCTGAGCTGGTGTAACATTTTCTGCCTTGAGCAACACCTCCTCAGCATGTGTGAAGTCTATGATCTTTGGCAGTAACCCTCTTGTGTTCCCAATCTTGCCAGAGTTATCATGATCGCGCGCAAGTTTCTTCAATATAAGCAGGCCTAAATGGTTGAATGTCCACAAACCATAGTTAGCATTATCAGAATGAGTCTTCTTTTCACTTATCTCATCACATGCACCACTTGAGCTTCTGCTGGATTGAAGCAGAGATGAGATTGATTCCATTGCACCAGGAATTCCAGCAACGCGGATGGAGTTCTGCTTTTTGCCAGCAAGTTTTGACAGTATTTCTGCAGCCGATTGTCTAATCACTTCTTCATCTGGATCACTCCAATTCAGTATCTCAACCAATCTCTCTATAACTGATATATTTATCCCTATCTTCTGTAAGGTGTCATCTGAATACCGAGGGCTCATAGAGAATTGGCGAAGAATTTTAGCCCCAATGAGCTGCTCATCGGTGGAATTTGAACCCAATAGGTCCATGCCAAAAGATACCATGTCCATCTTTAAGCCATCAAAAATGCTTCCATTGACACATCTTGAGTAGGCATCATAGAAGAACCTTCTAATTGAAAGTAAACCTGAAGGGCCTAACTCACACTCATTGTTCACCTCTTCCAAAAGTTTACAGTAGCTCACCTTGTACTCACAGTAAGTTTTCTCCGTCAGAAACAGCAAAGCTTCTGCCAAGGCCAGGGAATAGAAGACACTCAGAGCAGCCTGTCTGTTTCTCTTGTCAGTATCTCCTTTCTCCACATCGCCATAGTTGTGCTTGATGAGCTTCATCAGTGAGAGAGCAATGCAAGCTGAAGCTGATAAAAGCTGAAGCCAATAGAGCAATTTGCTGATGTGTCTTGCTCGAAAAACCCATTGAGCATATGGAAGGAGAGGGACTTCTGAGCTTGTCCAAGTCCGAGTAGTCTTTCCTTGAACATTGAAAGCTCTCAAGGTTCTTGCATCATTAGTCCCTACAATCTGTCTGCTGCGTTGGCTCTTCGTGACTGTGAGAACAGGCTTGAAAAAAGCCTTGATGCTCTCAAGTATGAAGCTCGAGCTCATTCTCAATGCCCGAAAGCTGTTGATCCCGGCATCAGTGATGGACCATGTGGCTTGATGCTGCCACTCAAGCTCATGGCTCCTGCTGAAAATCCGAGTCCCTTCGATCAACAAAATGATGGTAATGAACCAAAAGTCAGTTTTGTCCAAAGTAATGGCAAAACCACCAAGAAGAACAACCGTTGCCCATATGAAACCGAGTGTTCCAAGGCCGGTTGCTGCTTTTTCGAGCACTGCTAGGCGTAGAGCGAAAAGGGTCAACTTCTTTTCGGGTGCACGAACTGTTGGCTTTCTTAATGGACCAACGGAAGCGGAAGTGTTGCTCTCTATATTCTCGATACTTGTTTGTGGCTGAAACATTGTGTTGCCAACACTGCCGGTCTCACTGAGCCTCTTAAGGTCAGAAATCTGCATCCGAATGCTCCTTTCTTCACCTTCTGCAGAATTATGCAGAACCATGCTGCTGCTAAATATTCTCTCTATCTTTCAATCAAATATGAGTCGAATAGTGGAAATAGATGTAAGATTTTGGGTCTGTGTGTATGTAGTTGTTGGTGTTTTTGACTCTAACGAAATTGATTGGGGAATTAGCCTTATAAGCTACGAGGAAAAGTAGCTTGTGGAGCACGGTTTTTGTGAGGAAATGAGGAGGAAAGAAAGAGTGAACGTCATATTTTGCTTATGTTTTTGGCTCACTTTCCTTTTAGGTTTGTTATGCGTTTTGTTTGGAAATGGTTTTGCTCCTTCAGTCTTGCTTCTACTCAGCAATTTCTTAATGAATAAGCTAAAGACATAAAAGCCCATCCTCTTTCTAACCTAAAGTGTAAATCTTTGTTTGGTTGTTCATGTTGTTTCTTCCCACTTTCTCTTGCTATTCACTTTAAATGAAAAAAAAAACGATGTAGAAGATTTCTGATCTCTTTATAATCAACTATTTTGCACTGTATTATAACTTGGAGACATTGACTTCTGTCCAGACTTTCCTTGGAAGACTTTGGCATCAACTGTTTTATAGGGCTGGTGTTAATATTAATAATATCTTCCCGGTTTTTATTTCTAATAGGATCAAGCTGGGATTAAGTTCTATTTAGCCAACTAAGCCTTTGCATTAGAACATATATGAATGACCAGGATTGAATTTTATTGTATTATCAAATTAAACCACTTGTGAGTTGTGACTTGTCCATTGCTAATTTGATCAATTATTGATTAATCAGAATCCAAGTTCTCTCAGTTGAAAACTCTTATACAATACATGACTAAATTTATAAGTTAAGGCTTCAATTATATCCATGTTTTCAAATAACTCAAATAAGCATATCATTTGAGATTTTGGCCAAATAGGTGATTTTATTTTGCAGAAATGGATAATAAGAGTTTACTTTGTATGGTTTTCATTTGAGTCAAGCTAAAGGCTCATCTGGGTCCTTCCAACTTGTATCCCTTCAAAGACTTGAGCTTTCCCAGTGACTTTTAGTGTACGATTAGTGTTTAGTCTGATCCGATCCAATCCCTCTCAAAGAGAAAGGAAACAGAAGTCAGTGTCTTTTAGTTAATTATTGGCTCAGAGAACATGTATGATTAAGAGATAGGAAGCTCCCTTTTGTTTGGAAATCGACATTCCGCGTAAACTGTTTCAATAAGGTTACTGATCTTCGTTGGGTTAGAACCACGCTCAAAGTTGATTGAGGAATAAAGAAAAACATTATATGCCATGGAGTGCAGTGAGTCTAAAGATATGTGTTCATAACTTCATATATTTAGGGTTGATGGAAAAGAAAGGAGGCAACATTTAGTGCTGGGTTTTGGACGAGTCTTCTGGTTTAGGTGGTGTACGTATAGAAAGGGTAGGTGGATAGGTAGAGTAAGATAACTAAGCTTTGTATAGGGAGATGAAGTTCCTAAGCCCAACTCCACACATTCCTGAACTACGACTAAACTCATCAGGATGCATCTTCCTTTCAGAATGACCATTCTATATTACAGTATCTAACATAAATTCAACAAATTGCAACTATAAACAAATTTATCTTCACTTAAAAAGCCATTAGAATACAAAAATTTGAACAGACCTAGATGGAACAAAGAATAGTTCTCCTCTTCGCTACTACTCTACATCTCGAGTGGGGAACTTGCAGACAAAATTTTAATCGCCGGTGTGTTGGGGCATACACTGAACGAGATACAAATGCAGCTGGTTTAGTCTCCACCTGTTGCCAACTGTAATCAGGTAGAAGGGATGTAATAGTTGCAAATTGATAACAATTTCTAAAGCGTACACATGTGGCACATACAATTTGAAGCACCAATTCATTTGACAAAGTTATTGAACATTTATACAATAGCAGCAGCACCATTGCTAAATTCCTACAAGATCTCATTACAATGTACAATTTCCAATCACTACATGAGACAACAAAGTACACAAAATCACTCCAACAACTTTTTACATTCTCCAAGTGACAAGCAAATCAAACGACCATTTACCCAGAGAACTAAGATATCGAAGGTTCTGTTGGAAAATGGTTGGAAAAACCATTTAAAACCAAATTTTAATTGATTAATTAAATTAATTTAAACTTATAATTAATCAAAGATGAACATAGATTTGAGTTCTCCATAATGAGGGCTACAAGATCATATGTTTGTTTGTGTAATTTGGTTTGTGGGTGAATAAGAAATTGTCACTCAAAGATGGCTACTTAGAATGAGGGAAATGTATTTGTCTCACATTGGAAAAGAGAATTGTTGAAAAGACTTTATATAGAATCCATTGTATATAGATTGTAAAGTGTGTAAGCCCCCTTATACCCTCTCACGCACGCGCAGGGGGGGGGGGGTGAAAATCCTAGGTCGCAAGGGAAACACACGAATGCAACACCGAATTGAGGGTCGGAACGCGGATTTTTTTTGCATTTCCGAAAATTCGGTTCTGACTTTTCAAATTCTTCTTTTGTAACAACTGAGTTATTGTGTGTTATGGAGAATTATAACAGAATTGAAATCAATGTTTGTAACATATGTAACTCATATATGTTATGATCTTTTGATTTCTATAACAGCCATCTTATTAATTGCTGATTGCAAATCCTCACAATATAAATAGCCACCATCCTTTCATTGTAAAATTATCCCATTCGAAACACAATCCTCTCTCACTCTCAAAATTCTTAGCTTTTCTCTGGTGATAGAAAGAGGTACATTTCGAGTTCGTTGAGGGTTCTATTTAGTAGTGCAACTTCCTAGAATCGTTTAGTCGTTATATCCTAGGAGACAAGCGCCAAACATCCTTGCACCGGTAGAGGAGGCGTAAACGTCTTAAGGACAGTGTGGTATCACACACGTCTCGACTAGTTCTTCCATCATCAATCGTTCGGTATTTTGGTTGAATTTTTTTTCGTGTTCTTCGTTTTTGATTTATAATTATTTATAATTCAGCCTATTAAATTATATATGCAATATAACACTTTTATTTATAACAGGTTCCATCATAGGCAGGATAACAAAAACTGATATGATCTAATCTTTAGACTCTAACTGAAATTACTGTAAAAAGTTCAAACCAGATTTCCCCAGTTCAGGCTAATAAAAGATTGCGAAAGTCTTTTAAGGCAACAAGGGCAGGTCAGCCTTGATTACAGAATCAAATAAGAATGTCAAATATCTAACTGCAAGGGCCTCTTTTGTACTAATCTAAACTCAACTTGCTAAAATGCCATCCCATAAACAACTCAAGTTCACCTTATTTACTAGATCATCAGGATACTTACCCATATCTAAGTAATCTAACACTGTCCCCACGAAAGCCCCATTCTAGTCCCTCTTCATTTACATCCAAGCAATAATTTCAACAAATGCAAAAGCATGATCCCAATCTATTCACAAACGATATTTAAGTATGGAGTTTACGATGATAGTAAAGCAAATGTACTAACAGAAAAGTCAAAATAAAAATGTCAAATATATTAGTGCAACAGTCGTAAACTCAACTCGCTCAAAGTGCTATCTCCTAAGCAACTCTAGATCAGCTCATTAAATTAAAATCAAAGTATCTAGTAATCTAACAATGTCCCTAGAAAGGCCATCAAATCCGCTTCATTTACTACTACACTATATTTAGAAACTCACTTCTATTTAGAAACTCCTCACGAGTTTGGTAAGTCGGAAGGGGAAGGGGGGGGGGGGGGGGGACGACAATCACTACTCAACTCGCTTCTATTTAGAAACTCCTCACGAGTTTGATAAGTCGGAAGGTCTTCGGTGCACTGCATATAAAATTATATACACACGTACAGATGACAACTGAGTTGAATTGTGTAATTGTATGTGGTGCATACAAGATTGCAACGTCTAGTCGTACCGTGTCTGTGATTATGAATTTTAAACAGTTAACATGTATGAGGCAAATGTCGAAATTGGGAGCCATAGTTTGAATACAATTCTCGTTCGCATGACTTGAACCAAACCCACAAGTATTCTACACTTCAGACCCACATGCTCGTATATTTTTATTTCAAACATGTGTCTAGTAAATAAAATATGTCATATTGTCATATGGTCTTAAAGAGGACGAATAACAAAAAAAAAAAAAAAACTGTTTGTGAAGCTTGGTTTGAGCTTCACTAGTAGTCTCTTTCCAATTGCTACAAACTTGGGATAAATATGACCAATTTGTCATTTTCTTCTATTCTATTGCAAATTACACGACCATAATACATATTGTAACCAAAATATTGTAACACTTTTATAACTTAGTGACCTGCCTTAGAGCAATTTCGCATTGTCGCCGTCTATGCCTCTATTGCTGGTACCAACGATGACACGATTCACTTTCATCAAAAAAACGATGACAAGATTCACAAAGAATCCATTTCTATGACGACCGCTACTAAAGAAGTTATTATTACCTGCCTTCTCACACCATGGACCTTCTATCTTTAATATTTGTCTTTCATTTATAAAATTTGGTGTTTGTTATCTAGGGGTGTTCTATCCTAAAACACGATTCGCTATTCTCTGTGTTACATTATATCAAAACTTTTCTCCGATCCCCATGTCACTTTGATAAATCTTCACATATTTGTTTGACTCCACCTCAGTGGCCTCTAGAGTAAGATACATTGCATCAAAAGATACCTACGTTCAAGTTGAGGAATTTTTTTTTTTGGTATTACAAGTTGAGGAATGTTATGAATTGCCGTGACATATGAACCCCCATCACAAGATTGAGACTTTAATTGAATAGAGTCCCGGCAGCCCTTGGCATTATTGAGTCCTCCTACTTCATATGAAATTCATAGGACGTAAATTGAGCTCGTGAGCTGTTTACACAAAAACAAATATACATATATTTGATAAGCCAAACCCACATTTCTCACACCATTCACCTCCACAAGCCTCGGGCATAAATCCTTCTATATATAAATACACCATCTTCCACCACGCAATCTCAGATAACAAAACCATTTTAAATCACAACCGTCATCCACCCCCACCGCCTCAATTATTTGACCCCAATTCAACCCAAATTCCCCCGATTCATCAATTCGATCAAAAACCCTAACCCCAAATCCGACCCCCAAACCCTCAATTCGCTCCGACCCAATTCCCAATCGCCCCTCCTGATCCTACCCAGAGCCTCAAAATCGAACCTTTCCTCCATTGATGGGCACTATCAAGGTCCGCAGCGACAAATCAAAACCCTCGTCGCCGCCGCCGCCGCTTCCGACGCCGACCACGTGCTCGACGTCGTGCACGGAGACCATCAACGGCTGCCACGAGTTCAAGATCAGCGGGTACTCGCTGACCAAGGGAATGGGGATCGGGAAGTACGTTGGGTCGGAGCACTTCAACGTCGGCGGGTACACGTGGGCCATATACTTCTATCCCGACGGGAAAAGCCTCGAGGATAACGCCAATTACGTGTCGCTGTTCATCGCTTTGGCCAGCGAAGGCACCGACGTGAGGGCTTTGTTTGAGCTGACGCTTTTGGATCAGAGCGAGAGGCAGCGCCACAAGGTCCATAGCCATTTTCTCAGGAGGCTCGAGAGTGGTCCCTACACGCTTAAATACCGGGGGAGCATGTGGTATGGTGTTGTTTACTACTATCTGAATGTGTTGTGTATGTGTGTGTGTGTGTGTGTGTGTGTTTATGGATTAAGTTTGGTTGCCAATTTCGGAGAGTTGTTAGTGAATGGTAATTAGTTTAGAGATGTTGAATACTGAATGTTGTATGTGTTTACAATTGTAATGCTTCCTTGAATAAAAATTGAACATAGAGATGCTGGAGTAAATTTTGTTTAAATGGAAGTAAGGAGGTGAAAGAGCTTGTTCTATTATGTTGTTTGTAACCTAGTTCTTTGATTAGTGTTGTAGGCGTAGTTTTGTTTATCTTTGTGTGACAGATTTATGATCATAATAATCGTAATGCTTTGTTGAATGCAATTTAGATATAAGATTCCGGAGTAAATTATCCTCTCTTGTGTGGTCTGTAGCAGTAGTTTTGAATTTTGGAACATGCCTGGTAACTTGATTACTGTTTAGTCTTCGTGTTACCAGTAGATACTGCCAGATATTGTAGGGGGTTAAGCTTGTTAGGGTTTATGTAAGATAGAATTATTGTTTGGAATGTTGTGGGTGATAATAGTTACTGAATATGCTCGTTATTGGTGCTTTTCAGGGGTTATAAACGGTTCTTCAGGAGAAGCCTTTTAGAGACATCAGATCATCTTAAAGATGATTGCCTGATTATTAAGTGTCGCGTTGGTGTTGTTAGGACGAATACAGAGGGACCCAAGACATACGCTATATCAGTACCACCTTCCAATATGGGTCAGCATTTTGGTAAGCTTTTAGAAAGTGGTAAGGGGACGGATGTGAGTTTTGAAGTTGATCAGGAAGTATTTTCTGCCCACAAAGTGGTGCTTGCTGCACGCTCACCTGTGTTCAGGGCACAACTGTTTGGTCCATTGAAAGATAAGAACTCTTGTTGCATAAAGGTTGAAGACATAGAGGCTCCTGTTTTTAAGGTTCTCTCTCTCTCTCTCTCTCTCTCTCTCTCTCTCTGTTGTACTTCTGGATAGAATATGTCATCAATCATATAACTTTTGCATCAGTTGAGAACTTACAGTTTCATAGTTTTATTACTTTGTGGGTTAAATTGAGTCTAGTTTGCGTTTTAGCACGTTTGGGACATTTAGAAAATGATTGCATAGCTCTAGTATTTTAACAATTAGATTAAGCTAAATTGAGTCTGGTTTGCGTTTTAGCACGTTTAGGAGTTTATATATGCACGTTGGGGTGGGATTGGGGCAACCACCATCTCTTCTACAAATTGGAATTTTAAATCAGCACCAGACAGAGGATAAAGAAAGATACTTTCCTTTGTAAGCTAGACATTTCGACATACTTTCAATTTTTTTAAAAGATTTATTTGATTCTGATTGATTTGAGTTCTGCATGCACCTCGAAGGCTTAAAACTTTTGGGACCACAAATTTATGTCTGCTTAATTACTGCCACCAACACCAAGTTTGTAGATTATAACTTTAGACTGTGTTTGAGCTTGGTTATTGGGAATACATCTGAGTTGTCACTGTGTTTGTGGAAACTTTAAAGACGTAGTACAAACAATCCTGTTTTTTCTCTTGTTCAAAATCGGGAAAGACAGCTTTTACTGCTCCCATACTCAGCACTTTACTCAGCTGTGGCTCTGGGTTCATTACTTTTCAAATGTTTTTCAGAATCTACATTTAGTGCATTATCATTTTATGATTCCATGTTTTAACCATATATGATGTTGTTTGTGTTCGTAAAACTGGCTACATAAATAAGGAACAATCTTTTCTTTCTTATGAAGAGTGTTCCAGTCGCTTCAAGTTTCAATGGGTGGGCTCTTTTAGGTGTATTCTTTCTTTGTTGGATTTGAGGTTGGGGATAATTTGAATAAAAAAGCTTCATTGTTTTGGAGGATCCAAGTCTAGCTGGGGATAATATAATCATAATGTTATATAAAAGCTTGGTAGTGTTAGTGTTGATGATAGCAAATAGTATCGTAATTGTAGTGCTTTGGGCTCAAAAGAATAATTGCCAGACTTACAGAATTTAGTAATTGATGTAATTAAGGTGAAGGGTACTATGAGGAGCTCAAGGTGATTAAACTGATCTTTGTGTTTGCTTTGGACATGTACAGGTTCTACTTCACTTCATCTACTGGGATGCTTTACCAGACATGGAAGAGATTCTGGGGTTAAGTTCAAATTGGGCTTCTGCTCAGACGACACTTATGGCCCAACATCTTCTGGCCGCAGCAGATTGTTATGCCCTCGAGAGGCTTAAAGTGCTGTGTGAGGCTAAACTTTGTGAAAATGTAGCCATAAACAATGTTGCAACAACATTGGCCTTGGCAGAGCAGCATCACTGTTTCCAACTGAAAGCCGTATGTCTCAAGTTCATTGCGGTGCCTGAAAACTTAAGAGGTAATTATTCTCTGAACGTATTTTCATTTCTATTATTTGTATAGAGCTGATTCCTCAATGTTCCTTGTTTTTAACAATATCTAGTTAAAACATTTAATTGAATTTGGGTCTGAGACTAGATGTCCCTGTGCCCGTGTGGTTTTTTTTTTTTGGGGGGGGGGGGTGTTAGGGGTACACAATGACTATGTTTCTCCGTTTACTGGAAGCTCAAATAAATGCCCTGACAAGTAGTCAGCAGTCTGCTTTAGACTTGAAGCCTAATAAGCAATCAAACATTTAAATTAATGTTGACTGCAAATGAAGCTGCAGGATAAGGTACAGCTTGTAAAATGCTAAGTGAGCTTAGTTGACAAAGAATTGACCAACTAATTAATAACCACAACCCATAACACTATTAAGGTTGCCAAATTTTCAGTGATGTCATTTGGGAGGCAATCGTTAACATAGGGATATCCAAACTTGGCCATTAAGTAATGACAATCTACTTGGCTGTAATTGAGTCTAGATGAGTAACTTTGCACTAAGTTGCTACTGTCAGACTAATATTTAGTGCAAAATTAAAAAGTACAATTGGTCTCTAGTCCTCCAAACTAGCTGTACAATTGGTCTCTAGTCCTCCAAACTAGCCCTTGTCTCATTACCTTGGCAACATTTTTCCGAGTGCGAGAGCACCATTTTGGACTGTTCATGTCTAAAAGAAAGGCATTCATTAAATCTGTTTTTGGGGATGATAGCATCCCAAAGACAGGTCCATTCCCAGTTGTCCTCCAGCTTGCCGTACCTAATGGACCGTATTAATGTCTGCTGAGTCTCTTTTTCCAGGCCACCTTTGTACTTCGTCTTCAGAAGTTCAGATTAGGTTGCAGTATGTAAGATGGACTTTCTTCTTTGAATTAATTGTCTGCAATGCATGCAGAGTATTGGAGGCTGTAACAGTTTGGAATAAGATCATTTTGCCTAGAATATGTATGAAGCCTGCCATCTGAGGAGTTTTCTTTGAACCCTATCAACTAGGCTAGCATAAGTCCTTTTAATAAGTTTTGATTAAATGGTTCTCTCTCTCTCTCTCTCTCTCTCTCTCTCTCTCTCTCTCTCTCTCTCTTTTATTCCTTAAAAGCTTGTGTTTCCAATAAGAAAAAATATATATAATTTTGTAATATGGTGAAACGCTTTTTTTATCATAGACCTGTTGTGTGGACTGTGAACCGAACCAGGGTCATGTAGCCTGTGTGTGTGTGTGTGTGTGTGTGTGTGTGTGTGAATTTATGATAGATCAGATAAATTAAAATGTTCAAACATATGAACAATCTTTCCTTGCAGTTGGGAATATTCTGTATATCAATCTGATTTGATGTGATAATTTGAGCGGCCAGGCTTTAAGAAAAGCTCTTTTGTTGTTGGGATCCTCGTGTATTTTATCTCTTTCAACTTGCAGTTGAATGTTATTAAGTAGTTGGTTGAGTAAATTTTCTGTAGGTTAGTGGAGATTTGAAACCACAAATTTACTAGATACTGCTAAATTCTTTTCAGCTGTGATCGAGACCGATGGTTACAAGTACTTGACGGAAAGCTGTCCTTCGGTCATCACCGAATTACTGCAGTATGTTGCAAGAATTGGTGAGCATTCGTTTATTGCTGGTGGATTCGGGAAAGGGGCCTTATTAGATGGCAGTGACATGAATGGAAGGCGGGTTAAGCCAAGGTTGTATTGATTTGGAAATAAGCTGCAAGAACATAGGAGCTTGCAAGGTTTATACCTCTATAATTGTATTAACGCTGCTAATTCATATTGAAAATAACCTCTAAAGTTCAAAACTAGTTGTTCATTGGGCCTTTTTCATGTAATACTTGAGTTTATGGAAATGTTTTTATGTATGTTTTGGTCAGTTGTATTCTAAACCTCTGATTGTAATCCCTCCGATGGTTGTTGATGGAAAGACAGCAAGTTTTGCAGTGAATTATTTTTATTTCTTCATATTGTTCTTCGACAGTTCGACTGAAGTTATGCACATGCAATTAGGGCTCGTCAACGGGCTGGGCTCGGCCCATGAGTGACGGGTCCGGGCCGGGTCGGGTTTTAATAAATTTAAATAACTGGCGGGCCGGGTATTTTCAAAAATACGAAGATCCAGTTCCGCCCACCTAAGACGGGCTTTTGTGGGTCGGGTTTTTACGGGCCGGACCTTACGGACTTGTATTAGAAAAACAATATAATACTCTAATTTAAGGGTTTGAAACAATAAAAGAATTATTAAAAAACATTCTAAAACAAAAGTCGCAAATAAATTCTACTTTCAAAATATTGTCGATCGACACTAATAGATGTGATCGATATATATATTTTAGGGACCGTGTAAAAATTTCATCCAATTCGGACCTTGTTTAACCGTCGGAATTTTCGGTCAACAAAAAAAAGTGGCGTTTTCACATGATAAAATCTAATTGACCGGGGCTTTGGTTTTCTCGTTTGCCAAATGGTTTTCTCGTTGCGACAACGCACGATCGGTGAAAAAAATTAGGTGATTTCAAATATATAAACAAATTTCCACATTTGCATCTTGGTAATTGGTCCCCCCTTAAGGCATATTAGTGTTGTTTTTTGTTTACCGGAAATTCCGACAGTTAAACGATGCCCGAATTGGATGAACTTTTAAAATGATCACTAAATATATATATATTGATCACATCGGATGGTGTCGATTGATTCCGAGAAGTTTCCTTCATATAATCACTTCATAATGTGATAGTTTTATTATAAACCTAATATAAAGGTTATAATGCATGAGTGGATACTTCGGCGATCGACAACTCCAATTCAAAATATGGTCGATCGACACCAGTAGATGTGATCAGTATATATATTTAGGGAACCCGTAAAAATTTCGTCCGTTTTGGACATGGTTTGACCGTTCGTACCAACGGTCAACTAAAAAAAAGGCGTTTTGACATATTTAAACCTCATTGACCGGGGCTTTGCCAAATAGATTTCTTCAGTTCGACCGCGCACGATAGGTAACAAAAATTAGGTGATTTCAAATATGTAAACAAATTTCCACATTCGCATCTTGGTAATTGGTCCCCCCTTAGGGCATATTAATGTTGTTTTTGGTTTACCAGAAATTCTGACGGTTAAACGAGGTCCGAATTGGATGAAATTTTAAAATGATCATTAAATATATATATATTGATCACATCGGATGGTGTCGATCAATTTCGAGAAGTTTCCTTCATATAGTCGCTTCATAATGTGATAGTTTTATTATAAACCTAATATAAGGTTATAATACATTAGTGGACACTTCGGCGATCGACAACTCAAATTCAAAATATGGTCGATCGACACCAGTAGATGTGATCGGTATATATATTTAGGGAACCCGTAAAAATTTCGTCTGTTTTGGACATGGTTTTGACCGTTCGTAGCAACGGTCAACTAAAAAAGAGGCGTTTTGACATATTTAAACCTCATTGACCGGGGCTTTGTCAAATAGATTTCTTCAGTTCGACCGCACACGATAGGTAACAAAAATTAGGTGATTTCAAATATGTAAACAAATTTCCACATTCGCATCTTGGTAATAGTTCCCCCCTTAGGGCATATTAGTGTTGTTTTTGGTTTACCGGAAATTTCGACGGTTAAACGAGGTCTGAATTGGATGAAATTTTAAAATGATCATTAAATATATATATATATTGATCACATCGGATGGTGTCGATCGATTCCGAGAAGTTTCCTTCATATAGTCGCTTTATAATGTGATAGTTTTATTATAAACCTAATATAAGGTTATAATACATTAGTGGACACTTCGGCAATCGACAACTCAAATTCAAAATATGGTCGATCAACACTAGTAGATATGATCGGTATATATATTTAGGAAACCCGTAAAAATTTCATCCATTTTGGACATGGTTTGGCCGTTCGTACCAACGTTCAACTAAAAAAGATGCGTTTGACATATTTAAACCTCATTGACCGGGGCTTTGCCAAATAGATTTCTTTAGTTCGACCGCGTAAGATAGGTAAAAAAAATTAGGTGATTTCATATATGCAAACGGCTTTTAGCATTCGCATATTTGTAATAGGTCATCTCTTAGGGCATAATAGTGGTGTTTTCGATTTACCAAAAATTCTGACGGTCAAACGAAGTCCGAATTGGATGAAATTTTTACAGGGTCACTAAATATATATACCAATCACATCGGCTGGTGTCGATCGATCCCAACAAGTTTCTTTTATATAGTCGCTTCATAATGCGTTAGTTTTAATATAAACCTAATATAAAGGTTATGATACATTAGTAGACGCTTCGGCGATCAATAACTCTAGTTCGAAATATGGTCGATCGACACCAGTAGATGTGATCGGTATATATATTTAGGAAACCCGTAAAAATTTCGTCCGTTTTGGATATTGTTTGATCGTCCGTACCTACGGTCAACAAAGAAAAAGGCGTTTTGACATATTAAAATCCTCATTGACCGGGGCTTTGCCAAATTGGTTTCCTTGGTGCAACCACACAAAATCGGTGATAAAAATTAGGTGATTTCAGATATGCAAACGATTTTTGGTGTTCGCATTTTGGTAATGGGTCTTCCCTTATGACATATTAGTGTTGTTTTCGGTTTACCGGAAATTCCGACGGTCAAACGAGTTCCAAATTGGATGAAATTTTTACATGGTCACTAAATATATATACTGATCATATCTACTGGTGTCGATCGATCCCAAGAAGTTTCCTTAATATAGTTGCTTCATAATGCAATAGTTTTATTCTAAACCTAATAAAATATGTATGTATAATATTTTATTATTTGGCGGGCTTTTACGGGTCGGGCCTCACGGGCCTTGCGGGCTTTTGGCGGGCCGGGTTTCACACCTCTAATTTAAGCCCGGCCCTCTACACACGGAAACGGGCTTTCTCGCGGACCGGGCCGGGTAAAAGCCCATCGGACTTGCGGGCCTCCGCGGACTTTTCGGGTCCGCGAGCTAAATGATGAGGCCTACATGCAATCAATCATAATTATTCATCATGGCTATTCACGTCTGCTCGACATTGCATTGATTGCAAGTAATTATAGACTACTCCAAGCCCAGATGCCATCACTAATTTGAGAAAACATAGATCCAATAGTTTGACAAAAAATGCTGAGGTTATTAATTAGGGTGTAAATGAGCCGAGCCGAATATTAGGTTTATTTATGTTTGACTCGTTTTTCTTCGATCGAACTCAAACCTAGTTAAAGTTTGATTTTTGTCCTTCATGTTCAAGCTCTCGAACTGCGCTCGAGTTGACTCATTTTATTAGACGAACTTGAACTTGAATCGAGCTGGTTTAAATCATATGAAATTAAAAGTTTAAAATTAAAAAACTAAAAGGAAAATTCATTATCTGATGTCAAAGCATCACACAATTTTTTTTATTTGTAATAAATTAAATAACAAATCAAACTCATTATTGAATTCAAGTTTTTAACTAATTATTCTAGAAAGAGGTCTTTTAGCTCTTTCTAACTAATATTATATTGTTAATATTATTTCTCATATAAAAATTATACTTATATATTATCAAAGTTAATAATTTAAGCTCAATTAAAATAAATGAGCCAAGCTTTTAACGAATCCGAGATAGTTCGCAAGCTAAACGAGTCGAATAATTATTGTTCAAGCTCGACTCATTTTAAGGTCGAGCTTAATATTAAACTCAAGTTCGGCTCATTTAACTTTACAAGCTCGAGCTGAATGAACTAAAAACGAGCCGAATACGAGCAACTCAAGCCTACTATAATGCTAAAATTAATTGACAAATATAGTGATAGAGGAGAGAGAATTTCAGAAAATCTTATATGGACTGCCTCGGCAAAGGTGGAGGGACATAGGGCATTACCGGGTCACATGCCCCAATTGATTTTAGAGGTTGTATTTGACTTGGGCACAATTTGTAACAGTGCCCCAGTTTAGTACCATGGTAGAGCCATATTTTTGGCACGTATTTAGTCTAGGCTTCGAACCCAGCTCCCATCATTCTTTTTTCGTTTTCTCTTTTTTCTAAGTCTAGCTGATTTTGCTCCATTTGGTTGTCTAGTAGCCTATCCTTAACTTAGCAATATTTTAGTATAACTTTCAAAATGTAATATTGTACACGCATCTCAAATGCCGAAGGTGATGCGCAAATTCCGAATGTGATGTCAAATGCCGAAGGTAATGCACAAATGTTAAATGTGATGTC
Source organism: Argentina anserina (assembly GCF_933775445.1). NCBI lineage: Eukaryota > Viridiplantae > Streptophyta > Magnoliopsida > Rosales > Rosaceae > Argentina > Argentina anserina. Next base: position 14,799,181 of record NC_065875.1, on the reverse strand, counting down.
AAAAGCCTAATGTGATGTCAAATGGTGAAGGTGATGGGCAAATGTAGAATGTGATGTCAAATGTTGAAGGTGGTGCACAAATGTTGAATATGATGCACAAAACCTAAAACGCTTTAAATAAGTACTGTCAAGCCTACGAATTGAGAGCAGTTAAAATTTTAAGTCGATCTTGTCCTTCCATCGTCGTCGGAATCCTGCAATTAATAAACGTGTAAGTTAGAATTGGACATGGCATAAATAAACATGTTTAATGATTAATCTCGCGGCTGCGGCGTTTGAAAAAAATATTGCCATGTTGCTGCGTTAAGACTCTGCTGCGACGTCATTGGAGACAAAACAAAAAATTCAAAAATGGACAAAACTGGTGTCACCAACTGAATCATCAGCATGCATATGGCTGTGAAGTACTTAAATTGGTCAAAGTATACATATATTATAACACAAGAATGATGGCTACATGAATTAAATATGATGGTGCATCTACCAACACTTGTTGCAATAGTGGATAATAGCTAGTGCAGCTTAATCAAGGTCTCGGGGGTTCGAGTCCTTGTGAATGTAGCACTAGGTGTTAGAAGAGCTATCCCCTCCATTCAGAGGTCTTCCAAACTCGCGGTTAATCCTCATCAGTCCTCAAAAGGGCCGGATGAAGGATTCCTTCATGCAACTGAAAAAAAATATGAAGGTGCTTTTGATAAATAAAAAATGATGATCCACCTACCTCACGTGGGTCATGGTTGATGGTGTTGTGCAAAGCTGGTAACACAAATCTCCTCTACCGTGCTGCAATTTGTAGCAAGGTCAACAAATAATTCTGTGCCACCTGAAACAAAAACAAAAAATGAGAAAGGTTCAAAGTGAGATTCTTGGCTACTTACGAGTGTATTGATCACCAGCCATGCGCATCTCCGCTACTATAATGGGAAGTCCTCATTTAGTGTCAACAACTTCACTGATAAATGGAACTTTCCAAAATACTCATATCAGAGATAAAATATATTCCAAGAAAAATAGTTTTACAAGTGTTCCTTTAGTAAACTATTGAGAAAAAATAAATCTCCACTACTATAATGGGAAGTTCTCATTTAGTGACAACAACTTCACTAATAAATGAAACTCTCTAAAATACCCATATCAGAGATAAATTATATTTCAAGAAAAATAATTTTACAAGGGTTACTTTAGTAAACTACTGAAAAAAAGTAAATGGGAGAGTAGAACAAGAACGAGTTGAAATTCACTTCCGCCTTCACCCACGTTCACCCACAAACAATTGAAGATTTGCATAATATAGAACAACTCTAACCTTTCAGAAACCGCTAATCCATCAGAATATAAGCCTATTGAAAATGTATATTTATACCTCTTTTGAGTTTGGGGGGGGGGGGGGGGGGGGGGGGGGTTAATTCAACTGTTCTTCTGTTTACCTCTTAATGGATGAATCATATTACGGAAGGGGAAGTGATTGATGGAAGGCTACAAGCCTACGACGTTAGACAACTAAACAGGTCCCCTCTTCTTTTGGTAAGATTCCTATCCAATTTTTCTTTGGTTCATCTTCTTTTGATAATTAAATGTTTAGTATGCAATATACGTGGTTGATGAATGAGGGAGTAAATGAAATGCTCAGTCTGCAAATAAAAATTGGGTAAAAACCTCCCAAGGTAATCACCGATCAGAATACATTGCAGTGATCAATCAATTTATTGTTACTATCCATATATCGTTAAGGGATTTTGTATCTTTCTCTTCCTATAACATAACTAAATATAGTTGAGAAGCAACAAAGATGATATTTGACAATTAAGGAAATAATAATCTCTCCGATAAGTTTTTGAGGGCACATGGTTTCTTTTTCTCTCAACTTCAATGTTTGTTGGTTAATGTATTGAACTATGGAAGTTTTGTTTTTCTAATAGTTTATGAAAGAGTGGACTACACTGAAGAATGATTGTGTTTCTCAGGCTAGGTTGGAACAAAGTGATAATCTTTTGAATAATGTCACGAGCAGATTCTGCATATGAAGGGTTTGTTATAGGGTTGCGAGGTTGAAACAATGACAATCAGCCAAAAGAAATATTGAGAAAAACACTAGGCAGAAGTAGCCAAGCTCTCTGAACTCTTCCTTTCGTTTTGTTCCAAGCTTTTGCTTAATTTTGTAGGTTTTATAATGTTTTTGGTAGTTTTGTAAGTTGTTACTATCAAATAATTGAAAAACACTTCATAATAGACACTAGGATGCATATTTGTATCTCCACATACGTTATTGAAGCTTTTTACATACACTACTTGCATCCTTGGTATATATTAGATCACATGACAACCCGGTACCTTAATATGGCAGAGATTTAGCTTATGTGATTCTTCATAATGGTAGGAGGGACAAGGACTAGAATAACATCATTTCGCACACGTATGAGCAGTACAATTTTTATTGTCAAGAGAGTAAAAACAAAACAAAAAACGCACGCGCGACCGCGACTTTCTTGCATGCACATAGCGCGTGTAGAAAGGCTAGTATGGCTAACCAAAAGCATGCGAGCATATCCGAAATTTGATCAAGAAAATTAAACTTGGTGTCACCGTAACTTCAATTTCCTCAATGTCAAGTGGTGGTACTTGAACTACACCGAACACAAAGATGCATGGGTCTATAACTGTAAAATTACAAATAGCAAAGTCAACCAAACAAAAGAAGAAGAATAAGTGAGGAATCAAAATGTTTAGACTGAAGCGGCGAAACCAAATGAAGAGGCTGGCTTCAACTTTCACCAGGCTCTCAATTTATATTGAAATGCTAGGGTTTTCTCTGTAAAGCAATTTCCTAGTGGGTTGAGACTAGCAATTTACGGTGGGGAATCAAAGATCATATTGTCATATGGCATCTAATTGCTTGGAGACTTAAATTTATGGCATAAACATTCCAATTGCAAAGTAAATTTTTATCAATGTTCTTGCCATGTATACTTGAAGGATCTCTACCGAATCGTGATGGAGAATTACATTCCGACATTCTTGCTCAATTGGTTAAACGACCATTATCAAGATAATGCAAATTTCTTATCCGTAGAATATCAAACGAGTTTGGTAAGTCTTACTTAATTGTGTCAATTAAGGGAAGATTGAGAAACAAAAGAGAGTCTTTCATCTCTCAATCATGATAGGAGCACTTTGTGCGACGTTCTTAACATATTTTTACCTTCATTTGTACTTTCCTTAGTCTTTATTGTTGTAATAACGAGTCATTGAGTCGAGTTAGGAGTCTAGGATGACGTTGGTTGCATTTTGGTGCTAAAATAGGCTGAAAATTTAAAAATTGTCAAGTCTTATTTAAGTAGGATTCTCCGTTGAACTAGGAAATCTAGTGGAATTATGAGTCTTCATTATTCAACGTTTCTGTAACAATTGTGATATGTTAGAATCCTATTTGCATTAGGAGTCCTTTTTGGGCTAGAAAACGTACCAATTGGAAAAATCTCACTTGAACTGAAATTCTTATTACGTAACTTTCCTAATTGAACTTTCCTATTCTAGTAACTTACTAATCAAAATGAGCTTATTTATTTCATATGTGTCTTTTTAAGAAGAATTGTAGATTAGTACAAGTTTATCTTAATGTATTATATTGTCTTTATTCATTTCTTTTCTTATTTTCAGGTTTTAAGAAGAGATAATATAGCTAGAATTAAGGAGTCATATTCTGTGCTACCCTTGCAGATAATAAAGGAGAATTAAATGAAGAATCACGGCATGAAGGAGTCATTGAAGGATAATGCACAACTGAAAAGAAGGATAGGAAATGAAGGTGCAGCAAATGAAGAAAGAGGGAGTCAAAGAAGGTTGTCTCCCTAATTCAAAGAAGGCTACCAATGAGATAAGAGAGAGAGAGCTACCTCCCTAATTCAAAGGAGGAAATTCGTGCAAAACAACAAAGGATTAAAGGAGGAAGAAGATATGCAATTAAAGTCCAATCCTTATCAGTATCAGAATTTTGCCAGTGCACGTCATCCACCGTTGACGGATTCCCCAAGAAAGCTCACGATGACTCAGATAGCGTGCGCTATATGGATAGAAATATACAGAAGTCTAGTTTCTCATGCAATTGGAATCACCTCAATAGCTATTTTTCTAGCCAGAATTATGATGAAAACAATGCACGAAGGTCAGATCTGCCGAATTGAGAAAATCTAGGAAACCTAAACCAATTTGGTTTCAACTTTGTGGCTGGCCTCCCTAGGGTTTTTCCTCTATATATAGCACCTCATTCCCACAGAAAAGAATCACATCTCATACACAAAGCCTAACCAAACCTTTGCCAAAATACTTTCAGAAAATTCAAGCCACAAGCATCATCTACCACCACCACAAACCGCATCACATATTCCCTTCCTCCATAACTGATTCCACCACTCTTCGACGAATACTCCAATATTCTTAAAGTGTGATTCATCTATGGCTTATATTTCAATTTCTAGTTCTACAGTATATACGATTTGTATTAAATGATTCTTGGATTTATTTCGGTTTTATATATGAAGAACATGATTTCAGATTTACTTGGTTTTATGTTTCGATTATATAAACTCTTGTTTATGATTTGATTTCATGTATTATGGTTAAGGGAAGTAGAGTTTTGATATGTCTTTAGGTTTTATTTTGATTAATTCCTTGAACTCGTGCATCTAAATCAAGGCTTGAGGCTGCCACGGTCATGGTTGTCCTTGGGTTGTGATTTCATATACTAAAGTAGTCTTTGATCGAGTTATACGCTTCATTGTCTCAGTCATTGCTACTTACTTAGGGCAGTTATAGTTCTAAGAATTTGCATGCTTAAATATGATGAGTGACGTCATGCATATTCACTGTGCTTATGTGCTATGTGTTTCTTTGTGTTTAACTTTTATGCTTCGTGTTGTTAGACCTTTTAGCATATGTTTAGGATTAGATGTTTCGTTGATTCTAAATAATTGTGAAGTCTTAACGATTAGATGAACCGCTTCGGGCTCTAATTAGAATTGAAATTGAGATGGACTTAGAGTATATCAAATCTAATTGCTGCCCCTAGTCATTGTGTGCGTATTTTACATAACCTTGAGTGAATCTCGTGCAAGATTTGATATGTTGAGTTGTCGATCACTTGTATATGATTAATTTAGGATGTTCTTTTCAGTAGTAGTTAAACAATCAATCTCAAACCCCCCCCTATTTCATTAATATGATGAGTGTTGAGTTCCTTTCAATTCCCCGGACTAAACGATCCCTGCTTATTCTATACTAACGATGACATTTTGCAGGGTTTATGATAGACGTCTTAGAACGCTTTATCAATTCACACCTACCAATTTAAAAAGATGGTGGGTTGCAAAAAAAGGAAAATTCAAGGCCTCACATGGAAGGCTATCATTCTTGGAATTCAATCAATATGTTGATCACTCACTTATTCAAACTTATGGAAGCTAGTCATGCATCATGATCTCAAGTCCAAATCCAATTCTAATTCCTCAAAAAATAAACAAAAGAAAAAGAGGAGCATCGAGATAGTGATACGAATGGTATCAAGGGCTCCAAAGTTAACACCTCCAATAAAGGTGATTGTGGAGAAAAAAAAAAGGAGTCAAACGGGACTTCAAATCACGCCATCTACAAGCTAGACATCTTAAATGGCTTCACTTCTTTAAAAAATTGGGACGAACAAAACTCAGTAGTTCCTACAAACTTGAGGAAGCCTCCACACGTTGCGGAGCCCCAAAAGCTAGCTCGGAAAATTTTTGAATTCAAAGTCTAAACTTCAAGCTACGCCTCCGGCCTCACGTCTACGATGCACCTTGAAGTGACGGCATTTGTTGACATAGAAAATTTAATAAAAATAATATTCATTAAATTAATAACGGGTCTGAAAAATTGCATACGTAGCTCGAAAGTCGACAAAGACAACAACGTTCCAAGAGGGACACGTGACACCACATAAATTGAGTTAATTCCGACTAAAATAAGGTATTAAATGTTTTCGACAATTTGGTGTCAATTAAAATATATTAATCATCAAAATGGAAGTCGAACATTTAATTAAATTGACGAAATTCCTTAATGGTCACAATTGAGTCAATGGTTTAAATCTAATTGATTTTAATTATGGAAATAACTGTGTTTTAATTAATTAGTAAATATAAATTGATCTGATTATATGATTAAGGGAATACAATTAATTCTGTGTCATAAAAACATTCCATACGTGGAGGAGCCTTGACACTATAAATACCTTCTCCAAAATCAAGAAAGGGGACTTCAGCTAATAGGAGGAGAAAAAGACGAGGAAGACATCGATCAGGCGTAGACGAGGACACGAAGGAGAAACATAAGAAATCATTAAAAAGCTCAGAAGCCTCCCAAGTCTGTGAAGAATCAACAAGCTGCTAAATAGCTGATTTCTTCACAAATCAAGTTCCGAAGTCGTCAAACTGCCGAAGGATCAACAAGCTGCCAAATAGCCGATTCCTTTACCAAATCAAGCTCTAAATTCATCAAATTCCCGAAGAATCAACAAGCTCCCAAGTAGCCGATTTGTTCACCAACCTCAAGTCCAGAAGTTGTCAAACTCCGAAGAGCCATCAAGTTGCAAAATAGTAAGTCTCTTAACCAACTTCAGACGAAGTACAAATCCCCGCGCTACATCGCTCGTGGCCCAAACTTGATCAACATCAAGCCTCAAAGGCCCTTGACCGACCGTCGTCTCCAAGTCCGAAACAAAACAAAAGCAAGTTCTTCAACAAGTTTGTGGTGGGTCAACAAACACCAAGCAAACGTGCCAATCCCTATCCACTATCAAAGTCGAAGAACATTCACCACGTGATGTTGCTCGTGATTCAAGTTGGACCGAAATCAAGCCGTCAACAAGACAAGAAGTTCAAATCGAATTCATTTAATTCAAGATCAAGTGTTATCACCCTTGAATTAAATCATTGTCAGAGATCGAATCCGAGGACATTCCTGTAAAAGAATACCCACAGAAATTGTAAACCACAAATTCATAAATAAATTATATTATTTTGTACACCCGTCTTTCTGTTATTTTTCATAGAATTTTCCGTATTTACAATGATTTAAAACCAACCTTTTTAAAGGTCCTCTAGAAATCATAGTCTCACCTATGATTTAATGTAATAACCCGATTTTTCGGAGCGAATTTTGGATTGTTTTTAAGTTCATAAATTTGTGAAATTTATTTAAACGAATTTTGTTTGCTTAGCGAAGCGGTAAATCGAAAACGGAAACGTTATCGAAACGTTTATTTAGAAAAACGTTACGTTTCCGCGACGTAAAAATCAACTTTTACTCCGTCGCTCGTTTGTGAAAATCTCTTTCATGAAAGTCGTAGAGCTCGTCAATACGAGTTCGTTGACACGTGGTATGTGTTATTTGAAGATCGCATGAGGAAGTTACGTTCAAGGGAAGTTTGATTTCCGAAAATGGGGATGTATAAATAGAAACTTTTATGTTAGGGTTTCATTAATTGCTAAACACACTTTGTCCCTCTTCTTCCCCTTGCGCGCGCCTCCTTCAGAGTCAAAGTCTGAAGACTGACCCGACCCGGACCCGAGATTTCTGGTGCCGTCCGGTGTCCTTCGACCGCGCGACCAGCCCAGATCGTCTCGCCTCGTCTGTGCGCCATGCCTCGTGGTGATGGTTGGTATCGATTCGCATCAGGTGGTGCGAATCAAAAGCTTGACAGTGACCCGACGACCCGGTTTCGACCCGGTTTCATTTCCGGCGATTCAAGCTCCTTCACCGGTCAAGTTCTCTTCTTCACCGTCGTGCGAGACTTGCTGTGGCGGTGGCTTGCACCATTTTCATGTCGGATTGAGAGAATCGAAGCTCGGAAGAATGGATGTTTCCTTGGAATCGGTTTGGTTGCTGCAGGGAGTTTCGGCGATTATGGCAACCTTCTGACTTGATTTCCGGCCTTCCTCGGCGTGGCAGTGGGTCTATGATGTCCTCCCCCTCCCAATAAAACTTCCAATGGAAGTGAAGGAGTCCAATTCGACCTCACCATGGATGAGCAGTGCATTTGAGCAGTGGTGGACTTGATTCGAATTTGCATGTCACTTTGGCTAAGCAGTGCGTCCCTGGAGATTGAGCCTTGTATGGTAGAAGTGAGAGTGCACCTTGTAATGGCAGTTCCAATCAAGATGTTGTTGCCTAAGGTATCAATAGTTATTTTTTTTTTACATTGTTGATGGGTAGTTGTTGTGAAATGCCTAGGATGTGTAACTTTAGGCAGCGATGTGTCATCACATGTGGTATCGAGTCTTAGTAGTGCCATGAGAATAATTCGAACGCCAATTATCATGTACTTATCACGATTGAGTGATTATTACGGAAACAGTGGCGTTACAGAGTTTAAATTGTTATGGTCAGTGAGCAGTTTCGATACTCAGTCGATTCACTCCCTCACCTAATGACGTTAATGTATTCAGTTAAGTACATTTGGGTGTCTTAACTCGAGTTTAACGACATTTGGGGTAAAAAACCTTATTCATTATTTTCACTGCAAGGGATATTGAGTTGTGATCTCGATATGATTAGGTACTTGGCGGTTTTGGTGTGGTGGGGGTGGCGGTGATTCTTCACAAGTGTGTGGAAGACGCAGCCGGATTTTAAAGTGAGTAAAATCTCACATATTTATGAATATACCCTTGCGGTGATTTCAAGATTTTTGCAAGAGTTTTAAATATTGAAATACGACATGTATATGATATAGTGGAATATATATATATTTGTATAAATAGTAAATAAGTACTTATATATATAGTTTGCTATATTATATACTGTTATGAATTCATTGTGAATAGGTCATTTCGATGACGAGAATTATATTGAGCATGTGATTTAAATTGTACAATATGAGGTGTGATTATTGTATGTGGTTTTAACATGATGTTTGTTAAAATGTTGATTTGTCTTCGGACTTGATTTTTGTACAATATGATGTGAGATTATTGTACGTGATTTTAACATGGAATTTGTTAAAACGTTTTGTCTTCGGACGAGTTTTGTCTTCGAATGAGTTTTGTCTTCGGACGAGTTTTGTCTTTGAATGAGTTTTTGTCTTTAGACGTGTTTATGAAATAAGACATGTATATGATATAGTGGATTATATATATATTGTATAAATGGTAAATATGTACATATATATATAATTTGCTATATAATATACTGTTATGATTTTATCGTGATTATGTCATTTTAATGACGAGATTTATATATAGAACATGTGATTTTGATTTGTACAATATGAGGTGTGATTATTGTATGTGATTTTGATTTGTACAATATGAGGTGTGATTATTGTACGTGATTTTGATTTGTACAATATGAGGTGTGATTATTGTACGTGATTTTGATTTGTACAATATGAGGTGTGATTATTGTACGTGAATTTTAACATGGAGATTGTTAAAATGTTGATTTGTCTTCGGACTTGATTTTTGGTACAATATGAGGTGTGATTATTGTACGTGATTGGCATGTCGGAACCTAGCCTTTGGCCGGGCGAAAGTTACGATACAGTTAGAGCTCTAGTCTGTCTGCCGGAGTACTGCATGTGAGGTAACATGTGGTTATTTACTCATGAGTACTCATATTTTTGGATGTTCGGTAGCGGGTGGTTGCCCAATATCGGCGGTGTACTACGAGAGGGGTAACAGATGTGTACCAACGTTCTTTAGTACCCGTATTATAAATGCATTTGGGTAACCAGAAGGGTTGCTTAATTTCTCATGAGCGCTTCGTTTTTTTTTTTGACAACCAGATGGGCCGTCCATTGACTCATGAGTGCATTTATATTTGTTTGATTTGTGGATTTTCGTATATATTGTTATGCGAGTTATATTTTCATTTTACTCATACGAGCTGTAAAGCTTACCGGGTTTGTGTTTACAATCCCGGTGCACCAATTCGATGGTGTAGTGGATAACTCCGCAGGTATAGATTAGCGGGAATTGACGGACCGCTCAGAGGACTTGAAGTTATTTATCTCCAACTTGTGTGAGGATTTGGTGTGACTATCTTGTGAGGTTGTTGTGAGGATTATACATTTCCATTTGTTATAATGTTGAATTATAATTTGGTTTGTAATAATCGGTTTGACTGAGTTGTATTTTGAACTCAGAGATGATCCGCTGTGGCATTTTAAATGATTTCGATTTCATTGAGATTATTTGGTGTTTAACGACTTTGAAATTTTGAGTTTTTATACTCGAAATTTTGGGGTCGTTACATTTAATTTAGCTCGCCAATGATTACAATTGTCTTCGGTATTTCAAAATTTTTCATAAAATATGAAAGTATTATAGACACATGTACGTACTAACTCTCAACTCAAACACAAATATCACATGATTTTTCAAGTTCTTACGTTTTAATTATTACTGTTATTTGTGTGCCTCTAGTAATGTTATATTTCTAGCTCCGCCACTGTGCCCTGGTATGAGAGACGACATAATTTTAATTATTGAAAATAATTTATATTAAGAGTACCGTATGTAAATACAATATCCTCTAATCTCGATCATTAACACAATGTGAAAATGCACATTGTATATTGAAAATACTCGCAGATAATTTGTTAAACTTTCAACAGTCATGCAATTTATCTTGCTTTCAACATGACTTTTTCAATTTCAATGTTAAATTTAAATATTTTTTTTAGTAATCTTTGATCAAACTTATAAGTCATTTTCTTTCGGTGTTGGACTAGAAACTGATTTGATTAGTAGACGGGATTTTACAAAAAAAGATTTATTCATAGCATTAGGAGAAATGGCTTTTTTTCAATACCCCTTCGATTCATTTCCTCTTAGATTACCCGTCTTTTAGTCCTTACCTGCAAACTTCTCATTTTTTTAATAAATAGCCCAAAAAGGGAAGGAGCTTTCCCTTTGGGGGTAGGAAAATCATGATCGGGATAGCGGACCCAAAGCTATGGAATTTGGGCGTGGGTCTTTTGTGGAAATGGAATGGCCTTACTTTTTCTTTCTTTTATTTATTTATCGTTAATGTGGTTTAATTAAGTATAGTATGCCCAGCGTGAATCTTTATTTGTTTCGGGCGAAATCCCTTATTTTATAATGGGCAGAGGTGGCAGTGCAGACATCAGCTCGATCGACTGAGCGAGGGTGTAACGACCCCAAAATTTCGAGCTTAAAAAAAACTCAAAATTCTAAAGTCGTTAAACACAAAATAATCTCAAATAAATTGAAATCATTAAAGTGTAACAGCGGATCAATTCTGAGTTCTCAATACAACTCAGACAACCAATTATTACAACCCAAATTTATAATCCATACATAAAATGGAAATGTAATAATCCTCACAAATCACTCACAAATCTCACAAATAAAATTACACAAATTCTCGCACACAAATCCACGCTAAAACCTCACCACAGTAGGATATGAATGACTTCGAGACTCTGTAGTCGTCACTCAACCTCCACTAATCAGCACCTGCGGAATTATCCCCTACACCATCGAATTGGTGCACCGGGATTGTAAACACAAACCCGGTAAGCTTATAGCTCGTATGAGTAAAATCAAATATAATTCGCATATCAAAATATACGAAAATCACAAATCAACAAATATAAATGCCCTCATGAGTCAATGGACAACCCATCTGGTTGTCCCAAAAGAATATGAAATGAAACGCTCATGAGAAAATTAAGTAACCCTTCTGGTTACCCAAATGCATTTATAATACGGGTACCAAGAACGCTGGTACACATCTGTTACCCCTCTCGTAATACACCGCTGATATTGGATAGATCCAAATAAACTGAGTACCCATGAGCTGATAACCACCCGTTACCTCACATGCAGTACTAAGGCAGACAGACTAGAGCTCTAACTGTATCGTAACTTTCGCCCGGCCAAAGGCTAGGTTTCGACTTGCCAAACACGTACAATAATCTCACATCATATTGTACCAAAAATCAGGTCCGAAGACAATTCACATTTTAACAAATCTCAATGTTAAAAATCACGTACAATAATCTCACATCATATTGTACAATTCAAATCACATGCTCAATATAATCACAATAAAATCATAACAGTATATTATATAGCAACTATATATATTCGTACTTATTTACCATTTATACAATATATATATAGTCCCCTATATCTTATACATGTCATATTTCACCACACAAGCTCAATTCACAAACTTCCGTCATCGAAATGACCATTTCTAATGAATTAATAACAGTATATAATATAATGAATTATATATATATGTACTTATTACCATTATACAGTATATATGTAATCCACTAAATTGTATACATGTTGTAATTCATTAATAAATACTCTTGCAAAATCTTGAATCACCGCGAGGGTAGATTCGTAAATATGTGAGATTTTACTCACCTTATCGACTCGAGCGTAATTCCACAATTCCCGATGATAATTCATTTCCTCGATTTAATGATCACCTTGAAAAGATAAGAAAAGAATTTAGAATCGTTTCGTAAACCTTTAAATGCCGAAACAGTAATAATCGGTTACTGTTCAGCAATTTTCGGTTTTACGAAATTACTGTTCAGTGTTACTGTTCACTGTTACTATTCACGGTTTACTGTACAAATATACGATTAATACGTATTTCTGTACGTATAAATATTATATACGTATTTCTGTACGTATAAATATTAATACGTATTTCTGTACATATAAATATTATATACGTATTTCTGTGCGTATAAATATTAATACGTATTTCTGTACGTATAAATATTATATACGTATTTCTGTACGTATAAATATTATATACGTATTTCTGTACATATAAATATTAATACGTATTTTTGTACGTATACGTACTATTTAAATGTAAATACAATCTCAGTAAATAAAATTTACTAATTACCTTTTACAAATTACTTTTTACATTTATTGACAGTAATTTATATTTACATTTACCGAAGGTAAAATTTAATTATATTTACCGTAGTAAATAAAATTTACATTTACATTTAAGTAATTTACCAAAATACCCTTATCGGAAAACACTGTCACACCGCCGCACGTGGTGGCGCGTGGGGCCCACGCGCCGAGCCCAAAACCGGCGCGTGTGATGTCACCACCAACCCAAAACTATCCCCTCTTCCTCTCTCCGATCCTAGGCCGCCCCTAAGCCACCCCACACCTTCACACGCTCCTTCACGCGCCGCTTTAAGCGGCGGTGTTCAACACCTCCACACTCTCCTCCGATCGCCACAAATCAAACAAAAACAACAACAAACCAATCACACAATCCATCTATACCAATCCTCACCTCGATCAGACCTTTGGATCGTCAAAACGACGTTGAAGAGCTCGAGATGCCGGCGGCCTTGCAGTTGAGAAGCGGCGGTGCCTATCGCGGTTTTCGATCGCCGATCTTGTCACCGGTGGCACTAGGGGTGAGGAGAGGTGATGGTGGTGCAGTCCCTATGCCTTGGTCTCACCGGTGGAGCGTTTGGGCGACGGAGAATCGCGAGGTTTCGGGTGAGAGGGAGAGTGTAAATCGGTGAGTGGGAGAGTGAGGGAGTGAATCGGTGAGAGTGAACCGGTGGGAGGGAGAGACTCGGGGAGAGAGCACGATAGGGGAGAGAGAACCGAGAGAGAGAGAGAGAGAGAGAGAGAGAAAGGAAGCTCGGGAAGGAAGAAAGAAAAGAGAGAAAGAGAAGAGAGGGGGGCGGCGGAAGAGAGAGAGAAGAGAGAAGAGAGAAGAGGGTTTCTGAAAATAGAAACCCTACTTCACAAAATGTCCTTTTATACCCCCCCTTAAAATCGGAAACTATCTTCCGTCAATAATAACTTTTACATTCAACGTCCGATTCGAACGCGTCACATATCCACGAACTCGTAACGACGAGCTCTACAACTTTCGTGAAGAAAGTTTTCGCAACAGAGCGACGGAATAAAAGTCGATAAATTCGTTCGGAAACGTAACGTTTTTTTTGGATTAAACGTTCCGAGAACGTAACCGTTACTCGTTTCAAAACGTCGTAACCAAACACATTCATTCTAATGAAATTTCACAATTTTATAGAATTCAAATCAAACTCAATTAATGTTTAAAATTTAGGGTTATTACAAGGGGGAACCTAGCTATATACGAAATTCTTGATTAATAATAAGATAAGTAAATTTTTGGGGGAACTTCATATAATCGATTTATTGAATCAGTTATTATTCAACATAAAAATGTCAAATTCCGGTGCATGTTGCGGTAAAAAAAAGGGAATATTCATTAGTATCAAAATCCGATACAACTTCCAAGTACTGAATTGTAGGTCAAGTCCCAAAGTGTGGTAACTGAATTCAATAAATCGTGACATATTCTGTCACAATGGTATAAGTGACAATTTCAATCACAAACTATTGGTATAAGAGACAATTTACTTCGCAAACCGATGTTTGTCCCAATTTTTCAAACATATAGCTAGACATAACAGCTATGGATGGTTACAACAACACTCCTAGCCATTCCTAAAACTCGGTACCAGGGGAATCATATCTCTATTATCACCCGAAAAGCGAAAGAATCGGGTTGAAAAGGAAAGGGATGTTGAAATCCCCAATGAAAGACAAAATTTAGAGGAATTCAAATTTGCATGAAAGCAACAACACTAATTAAAACATACTTGGTTGTTTGCCAAATAAACAACGTATAAGTGTTTCTTTTGCTTGATTCCACGATCATGCTTAAATCCACATTTCCACAAATAGGCAGTGAATTAACTCTCACCATTGCATTTTGTATCATTGCGTGATTTCATAGAAAACAAAGTCATATGGTTAGTTACATAAACCATATAGCAAATCAGTAAAAATTAAACTCATATTGCTGAGGTAAATAACTATTTTAACCTGGAGATAAAGTTACCATGCCTCTTTTACCAATTCACAGATTTACTAGAAAAGGTAAAAATCTGTTTCCGTTGAGGTCAGGTCGGAGAAGACCGATCGGGTCAAACCCTACGAATCCGGGTCAAGCTCGAGTTACAACGCCAGGGGGGCTCGACGAGGGTCGTCAACGTCAACTCCTGGGAAGCAAGGCTTCGTTGAGCTACGTCGATCTCTCCAGTCGTGGGTTTCCATCGACAAGCGGCGGAGGGCTGGGTCGACAAGGTCCTCTTGCGACGAGCTTTTGGGCGTCAGTGCTGGGCTATGGAGACGTCGGAGCTCCAGGCTGCAAGGCGGAGGCCTCGATTCTGAGACGTCGCATCATCGTGCGGCCGGGCTGTATCAGTGACGAGGGAATCCCCAGCAGATCGGAGAAGGGGTGGGGTGCCCAGAAAAGGTTTCTGGGTGCCCTTAGGAAAGACACATTTTTTTTCGTGTTCTTCTGCAAACTTTTTTCGACAGAAGGATTTTTTTTCTTCAGGATTTTCTGATTTTTCAGAATTTTAAGGTTCTAGACCTAGAAACTTAGGGTTAAAACTGTGTGCTGATCACGTGTTACAGAAAAATGTAATACGCATTAGAATATAGAGAAACATCATCTTTATTCATTAATAAATGAGTATTTATATAGGCATTACATCAAGTATCATGTAGAATCAGAGATTATATCATTCTTTATCTAGACTAACCTATACTTATTAGGACAAGATACATCAGAAGATTATGGAGAGTAATTCTCCTACAACAATTTTCGATTATTGTCGAGTTATTGCGAAGTCAATATATGCTTTACCATAAGTATCTAACTATAAATATATTTCGTGTACCTACTCTTTTCAGTTTCATGTAAATTAAATTAGCGAACATGACATTGCACGGCAATTCCAATCTATTTAATTTATGTTAAGTTATACACCAAACATCACAATGAACTAGACATAAGTGATCTCTTTATTATTGTAAGAGGGCGGATCTATGACATTCCAAATTCCCATTCTGGGATATACGTACACTCATTTTAGACCACTAGTGGCTGAGATTAATTAGAATCAATTAATTGTAATGTTGTGAACCACTTATCTAAAAACGGCAGCTATTTAGGGCATTAATTACTTGGTGCATGTATGTATGAAAACCACTCAAAATGAAATGTATCCAAGTGCAAAGAACCACATTCGCACACATAAATCAATATTTGAGCGGACAGATTTGCCCTCGAACTTGCCCTATAAAAGCATACCACCTAAGATGCCAAGAAGATCACACCTAGCTTCAATCTCTCTTCTGCTCTCTCCTTCAGAGCGCCGTCTCTTTTTATCAGTGTTTCAAATATGGTGATGGACCATGAGATATCAGAAGCCGAATCCGGACATGATGATGATGCTGAAGATGGTTCTTGTAAAGGATAGCCTCATGCATCGAATCAATGATCTACCAAAGGTAGCTAGATCTCATTCTGAAATAATCTTTTAGAATATCCGAACTCGGGTTTTTCACGATTCATTATTATTGATTACGTTCTTTGTTGTCAACGTCTTGAGAGAGATGGAGAAATTGCATAAACGAACACAAGTCGTTCCGCTTTCAATATCTCCATTTTCTGATTTTGGATTTCTAACCTTTTCTTCTTTCTTTCTTTCTTTTGTTCATTGTCAATTTTAGATTATGAGGGGAAGGAGCCGGGGATATATAGGGTGTGCTTGGGGAAGGAGTTGGCTTTGACGGAGATGAAATGCGTCGCGGCTACACTTCGATGACCCAACCTGCAACTAGTTCAGATATTTATTTACCCTCCTGATCTAAAAGGGGTCATTCAGCCTTGCTCATGATCGAGATGTATATCCACCTTCTTGCTCACAAACTCGTGTGCTTCCTCTTTTCGAATGCTCCTGGATATGCCTTTTGGAGACCTCTGAGTTATTCAGTCAACAGAGAGGGAAATCAATTAATTAATGAACAACATTTGAAAGGATGATGTTCCTAATTAAGGAGTTGATAGAATAATAGAAACACTGGACACCCAGCCATCCATACGGATCAACGATTTACCATAAGCAAATATCTAATTACTACAAGAGAACAATTTTAGTGCCGATTTTAGTTATAGTTGATTTAACTAAACTACTGTTAGTGTTGAGTAGATGAGTCTTAAGAGGGCTTGATGGTTTCTCCAGTTCTCCTATACAATGGTAGTCATGTATAATATTATGTAGGTTTATATCACTGAATTGGCATCAAAATCTACACAAATATTGTACGTAGTCAACATCGATCTTTCTTTTAGATGGTCATACTCAACGTACATCTTATCTATGTACGTTTCTCCTGTAAACAAGATCACTATTCTTGTAGTTGAAATCATTACTAATTGCTGCATATATCATCAGCTAATCATGCCGCTGATCATCACATCTTTCCCTAAGGCAAAATATACCTATGTGACAAATGTCGTTGGTTAGTAATTCTGGTTCAAATAATTTTATTCCTTAATCTAATATGCTTTTGCAATGTGTGGGATGTATTGATACCGTTGCATATGTACTCAAGATCGTTGTACTTATTTCCTCTCAGTTTATTTTTGTGTAAGGTCTTAAGAATGTGCATTTGGCCTTGGCTTTGAATATAGAAATCTCTAAAGCAGGGTTGAAGTCCAACCTGAAGAATTAATAGATGATGAAAACAATATATAGAAGCACTGGACACCCTGCCATGCATATGGATCAACTGATTTACACGAAACAAACCTCTTACCGGAGGAAAATTTTGTTGCAGTCGTGTTTTATATTGCTCATTTGGTTATATGTGAGTTTGTGATTCTTGTATGTTACCAATAAATGGAGCCAGACTAGCAGTTGTTGCAAAATTCAGCATGCAGTACAACTGGTCTCCGTCCTCCAAACCAGCCCTTGACTCATTAGATTAACTCCATGAGCAAACTACTCCCAGCTGCTATAGCAGCCTTTTGGACTACTATAGTGTCTGATCGAGAATATATGGCACCCCAAGACAGACAAATACAATTCCTTCTTTTCTTCCAGCTTAATTGCGTTGGATAGCAGATCTAGCTTAATTATATATATCAGCCCATTTTCTTTTTCAGGCTATCTAGCTTTGTACTTTTGCCTACAGATTAGGTTGCAATTTGTAAGATGGACAATCTTCTTTTGAATTGAGGGTTTCCTGGAAAAGTTCAATTTAGTGTATTAGACTAAAACTACAATAGAACCTCGTTAAATTAATATCCGATTAATTAATAATTTTGTTAAAATAATATTTTTTTCCGGTTTCATAAATATTGTTAATTAATTAATAATCTTGTTAAAATAATTTCGGAGTTGCCTGTGCAGCTCTTGCTTACACTCTTGCCAAGGTCAGACTCTTATCATCTCTCTTTGAATTTTGATGAGAAATATTTTAGTTCAGTGGAAGACTTGGTCATTGTTGTTGTACTGCTTTTGTGATCGCTATTCAAGCCGGCGTAATTTGACTACAACTACTATTTCTTTAATTATCGTTGTTCTTGAATCAACATACCCTTGACACAAATTTATGGATCAAAGTTGATTATTATTTGTTCTTTTGATTTGTATTTGTTGGGTAGTAGATTGATTAGCATAGTCCATAATGCACTTGTAGTTTTATACATGATAATCAGTAGCTCTAGTTCTGTTTAGTGTTTGAGTTCTTGGTAACATTGCTAGCCTATCATGATCGATACTTAATAAGGCTTAAGGGGGAGTATGTGAAATACATAAGCATTTTCTGAAGTGGAGACGTTTAGATTTTAGATTTTGCTGTAGTAGCTGAGTTGTTTGTTCCATCTTTAATTTGGGCAGTTGAACATATTTTTGCTTCTTGTTTCAGGAATGGCATCGTGTACATGTCATCGAAAGAGATTTGAGTGAGCCAGACAGAATTGTTGGTGAGCTTTTGCAGCCTGGGGGATATCTCAAGTTGATCGACTTGGGTCTTGAGGGTGAGCAATCTCCTAGCCAATAGAAACATCATTTGTTGTGATTATTTTATTTTGCCATAGTTTCTTAGTTATTGAATGTTTTGTATTTCAGATTCCCCCACAGCTATACAGTGCTTTTATGGTTGCAGTAGAGAAAGGCTGGCTACTAATCTGGTTCCCACTCCTGGTGCACTTTTGTTAGGTGATTCATTCAACATGAGACATCCATTTGAGCCTTGGAGGCATCTGTTCATATGGACCAGTATCTCTTCTCTCTGGTCTTAACCCCCGTCCACTACACTTGTTTCTCCATTTCTTTGTTGTTGCTATATATGACGTAGGGCACTTGATGTTTCCATTCCCTTCACCTAAACGCATATGGCTTGATGCTAGATTGATCTTGGTATGTTAAGAACATGCTACAACTTATTGTAATTATAATTTTCTATGCTGATAACTGAGTTCTTATACAAATATTTCTTGGTTTATTATTTTCAGAGTGCATCAGGCATCATATTCCCTATTATAAAGGGCGAAGGAGTTAGACATATGTTCTTTCCTGCAACTGTGCCAGCATATTACCGATCTCCTCATGTTCACTGAAGGAACTTAAACAAGCACGGGTGGAGATAAACATTGTAATCCAGATTATTTAGTTTGTGTCATGAAATCCTAATTTTATCGAAAGAGCAGCGTTTGTTCCAACCAGAAAGACCTTTACAATGCTGAAACTAGGAAGGAACCAATTATGTTCTGAATTCTTTTAGGATTAGTTGTTCTGCCCGAACCGATGAAATTGTATATGTACAAAGTCATAGTAATTACCACTGATCCACATTCTTTTTCAATCATTACTTGTTTCAACTGCAAACCAATCATTCTATGTCACCCTCGAATACCAGTTAACCAGATCCGAAGAGGAATTGAACTGAAAAACAAGAGTAGAGAATCCACCTAAAAGGTCACATGCTTCTCAACTAAGCTCGACGACTTTCACATCGCCATTCATGCAACCAAATCCGAGTCACGGATATGTTAACCTTGATAACATGGAATATTTCTGCATACATTTTGCTAAGAAGGTTCTGCACATCGGCAATGAAGACAATATGGAGAAAAGAGGGGCAGGCCAGGCTAATTGTTGGAGCATTAATAAAAAAAATGCGAATATGGTTTCCTCTATAGATAAATCAAAAGAGCACCACATTTCAAAAAAAAAAAAACAATACCACTAGAGGAAGTTAGAGATAAACTTTATACATATACTGATATACAATAATTAATCATGCACTTGTAATTGTACATGCTTTCCTTAACCATAGTGCTCCTTGGTATTAGTCATACATTCAAGCATTGTTTTAAACTAAAATTGACCCAAAATTATCTTACATGTCCAAATTGGTCATTTAGCAAATTAAAAACATAAATCAATTTGAGTTTACCAAACGCTCTATCATAGCTTCTACCACTAACAACCATTTATATAAGTCAGTTTACCAAACAGTCAAGCTACTTTACTTATCAGCCACTTATTCCAAAAAATCAACATAAGATAACTTTTTGTATAGACTCAGCTGCACCAAACACAACCGAAATCGCTTTTGCAATACCATAGTTTGAATATCGACTTTCGTGCCTAGAAGTTGATCGATCATTCGGCTCATCATGTAAAATGCTCCACTATGTATTGCACATTTGCAGCACAGTGCTGCTTTGACAGCTTCGAGCTTTGAGTGTAGATTGGGGAGCACAAACAACTAACTTGTCTAACTAGGTAATTACGACTAGAACAATTGCAATTTATTGCATAACTTTATAACGTATGATTGTACGTTGCAAATAATATTGTCACTGTCAAATTATTGCCAATAAAGTATATGTAATAAAGCTAGGTTGGATAACCTTTTTACGGGAGAAATTTTTTAGTACTACCATAGCACCACGTGTCAATGCCTAGTAGTCTACTATTCTAATCACAATTTGATATGCAAAATTTAATTAAAAAATATATATTTAAGCTATTTTGTCAAAGAGTATTTTTGGTTTCTTTCTAAAACCTTACACCCTACACTCTGATACCCTGAAACCTTATACCTTAAACCTTACACTCTAAACTCTAAACCTTAAACCCTAAACTATAAACCCAAAATCCTAATTCAAAATCATAATACCCATGAATGTCACTTCACAAATAATAAAAATATGCTAAATTATAATTTTAGTGTAATAAATTCATGTGTCGAAATATAACAAGTGAGGAGAACTACTAGGCATTGTCACGTGGTATTACGGTAGCATATAAAAATTTCTCTTTTTTACATATACTTTCGTGTATAAGCATTAACTTCTCAGTTACATGTAAATTTCTAGTACTAGAAGATTGGATTTGGTGTCAAAACTTTACCAATTATAAACATTAACTTCCCAGTTGTATGTATAATAAGCACGCGTACGACATATATTTATTGCATTGCATGCATACCATTCCTTTGATTTCAAGCATTTCAATTTCATTTTAGTAGGTTTGTCTATTATATTAATACATATTATACATCTTATATCTGGCGCTTGATAATGAATATTGTTTTCTACGTCACTCACAAAATAATGACAATTACGGATCGCATGTATTGATGTATACTAAAATTTTCTGCTAAATTTATATATATATATATATATATATATTCATTAAATTTGACTACATTATTCATTATTGTGGTGGTATTCATTAAAATTGACTACATGATTCATTATTGTGGTGGTAGAATATTCTTAGCCGGTCTGGGATGGAAAAAATCTCTGTAGAGCATAATTCGGTCTCTAGGAGTCGAGGGCATGCATCTCTCAAAACCACTCGAATTGAGAAACGTATTCAACGCCAAAAACCACAGTCAGCCACAGTATTCAAGACTTTACCAGACAAATTTACCCTTGAACTTCCCCTATAAAAGAGCCACTCAAGACGCCGAGAAGATCACACCTTCGACCTAGCTCTCTTCTTCTCTTTCTCAGAGCCCAGTCTACTTCTTAATTAGTGTTCCGAATATGGTGAAAGGTGTTCATGAGATATCAGAATCCGAACGCGGTGATAATGATGATGAAGAAGAAGGTTATTCCTGCAAAGTAGAGCCTTAATTCATCGAATCTATGATCTACCAGAGGTAGCTAGATATGTTTCTGAACTTAAATTTCTGAATATATAAGCTGTGTAAATTACGTTGCTAGGGTTCTCATTATTCATTGTTGTTGTCTAATCAATTTTTGGTGTGTTCAGTTGTAAATAAGAAGTAAGAGGTGGCGGTGATTCGTTAGAGGCAAGAGAGGTCATTCGCTGCATGATCCAATTGAAGCATGCTGCAGACGGCAACATATTGGCTGCAGCCTCATGAGATTTGTGTCCTCCTTCTTGCCAAACAACCCGCTTCTATCTGGCTTCATTCCATACAACAACCGGAAATGTGACAGAGAACCTCGCTCCTATGTTATTGGGATGACGTTTTCAACTTAGAGAGCTGATAGAACAGAAGAAGCACTGGACACCCGCGCGCCATCCATACGGATCAACGATTTACCAGAAGCAAACATCTTACCAATGAACACTATTAAAATTTAGATTTTAGTTCAGTTGAGTTGTGCATGTGTAGCTCATTTGGTTGTATATGAGTATGTATCGATATGTGTTACCAATCAATGAATTATAATGTTTCTAGCTTTCTTCATGACTACTGTCATGTTCACACAGCATATTCGTTCTATGACTTCTATCACGTATATTTTCTGTGCCGTTATTTCCTTAAGCATCATGCAGTCATACAACTCGATCTAAACTCTTATGTTTAGTTTTTCTCCAGATCAGAAGACGAACTTGATATTGACGAAACTAGCTCGTGTGTGCAATTCACATCTACAAGCCTTTCATATCTCTTGCGTTTGGTTTGCGGTATTTTAACTGCTTATGCAAAGTAACGTTATCTATCCCTGGAGTATGATCTCTAGTTATCTACCAATGAATAATATAATTTTGGTCTAATGGATTGTATCTTATTTACTTAATCGCAAGTGTATGATCTGCTAATCAGCTCTTACAGTCCTTCCGTTTTTCCGTAGATCGAATCATGTTATTGTTATTGAAATGCATGAATTCAAAGTTAAGTTTTCTTATTAATTGGTCTCAGATCAAAGTTAAGTTTGCTAGTCTATTTTACATATATGTAGCTGCATGTGTGCCACTGCTTTCTCGGGTGGCAACTGAATGAACTTTCTTCCTGATATGAGATTACGAGATTCTTCCTGCTTTCTTGAGATTCTTTTTTTTTTTAATTTTTTGAATGATGAATTATTCTTCATATATAATTGTCTATTCAGCATCTATAGTACGTTTTCTATAACATCTGCTGTCAGTAGTTATTCAATATCCTTTTCTGTTCTCTGGTGTTCCACATGCACTTTTTTTTTCACTTCCTTCATATTGGAGAAGCTTTGTTTTCTATTTGTGCGTAACTGCTTATGCTTCTAGTTATTTTAGATGTATACTCCCTTCAATATTTAAGGGGTCTAACTAGGTATTGATATTTCTTGGTTGATAGGATTTATCTGAATATTGTTACCTGATGCAAGCATTGGCAATAGCTGCTATAGTGATCAAGACAGAAATATGCAATTCACTCAGAAGTCCTGAGAAAAATTGCTAAGAACAACTACAGACCTTTTTGTTGTTATGGTTAAAGTTGCTGCCTGGAAATTATTGTGGTGAGTGGTGAGTTTATGGTTTATTTGCGTCATCGGATCCCAGATTGTTGTCTATTCAGATAGTCAGTGTTGGTTTTTTTAATAGGAGGATGTAAGGATGGTGTTTGGATTTGGTGCGGAGGTGTGTGATATATGTGGTAGGCTTAGATAGATGTATTTAGGAGCTATGATGCGAGAGGAGGTTTAGAGGAGATAGAAACAGAGGAGGCTAATATATATATAGCTTAATTAGCTTTCTTTCTCATACACTCAATTGATTACATGAGCTTGTTACATATTTATAGAGGTACATCACCGACTTACTCATACTAGATGCACCTACATATTTATAGTCGGTCGGTATTGCCACCGACCTTGTGGACTAGTCTAGACCATACTAGACAACTTACAATATCTTAGATGATTATTCTAGAGACTTAGTACTAGATCATTCTGTCCATTTTCTAGCTAGACATGCATCCTTAGTTCTAGACTAATCTGGATTATTATAGAGAACCTTAGGAAAGCACCAATGTGCATTATTGTTTAACAGTCAGCCACATCATTTGATGGGATCCCAGTGCATATATTAATTATGTATATCAGTGATATATACTATATATCACTGAATTGTTCGTGCATCGCAATCTACGTATAATTGCAGTCAAAATTAATCCACGTTGGATGTTTATACTTCTAATAATTACTGATGTCTCTCCTGAAAATAAGCTGCGTGCTTCTTGTTTAAAACTATCTAATCCAGAGTATTGCTGCATGTATAACCATGCTGCTGCATCTTTCTCTAAGGAAAACCCTGCCTATGTCATGTGGTGATTCAAATAGTGTTATTCTTTTATCGAATATACATGCTAGTGTCATATAATTTTTTTTTGAGAATGTTTTTTGAGAATGATGCTACTGTCATATGTGTTAGCCATATCAGTTCATCCAATGTCAACGCAGCAACAAATCAGGGATGATATTCTCAAGCAGCACAATCAGATCCGTCTTCCTACTCTATTTCCTAATCTATCTTGTTATAGCTGCAATTGTGCAATAGAGATTGTAGATTGATGTGCTAAAGAAGTGGAAGAGCGCGCAACATGAAGCTTGTAAGCGACAGTGTACGTGGATTGTCTGGGGCAACCAGGGGTGCAGATCAGGTTAACTCTTTTTCAGTTTGTAGACCTTAATTGCAGTTACGACTTCTGATACAATAAATGCAAATATACTAACTCATTATTAAGATGATACATCAGGTTATGATGGCTAATGTTATTGGTTATATCTTTTTATTTTTATAAAAAAAATGATGTTATTGTTATATCTTGTTGTACCAGTACTGTTTATTTTTCAATATTACTAAATCTCAAAATTATGAAATTTTGCTTTTTTGTTTTGACGGAAACATGCCAATTTCTGTAAAAATTTCAATGATTTTAAAATCATGTTAATACATGTTGAAATGAAATTTAGTCAACAGTTTTGTGTAGCAGTTCCTTTTGTGTTAAATTTATTATCTTTTAGCCAGTTTCTATAACCTAGTATTCTGAGAAAAATAGAAGGTAGCAGAAGATCTTAGGTGGAATACAGTACGTGCGATTTTTTTTTAAACAATGAGAAACAAACTTATTTATTTGAAACGAAGATTCCTTTCGTAGTCAATCTAATACTGCAGAAAAAAGCATATTACTGTGTTATTCTTTGATCAAGCTTTTGTTGGAGAACTCCTTGTCTTGTTGAAACATGATATGAGGTTTATCTTAAAAGGAATGAGTTTCAACTAGTTGGTGATATGCTTCTCGGCTGCTGCAACTCTGTAAGTTACTAGTGGTGAGAAGTGCTAAAAGGATTTTTTAGCTTTCCTTTATTTGTTCTTTGGCTTTATAAAATCTAGTGCATTGTTCTGTTGGTTTCTGAATTGTTTCCCGTTTGAAGGTTAACTCATGTTAAACCAGTGCGAGTAACGGATCAAAATGTTTGTTTGTTTTTGCTGAGAAGACATGGTTTAAGTTATGAGATCATTTTCTTATGTTTCTAAACTTGATCCTAATGTAACCTGTTATCTTGATAAGGGAAAGTTTAAAGTCATTAAAATTCTTTCATTGAGGCCGGAAACTAGTGACAGGTATTGAACACAGCTTTGTTGTCTTATGATATCAGTAGTTACAGTACTGATTTACGCTTGAATATGCAAGTGAATATGGTTGATTTGGTGTAGATTTCTGGGTTTTGAGTGTATCATACTTGTTGGGTTAGACAAAAAAGTCTGTTATTGCAACGAGTGGCAGGAGCTCTATAAGTTATCTACAGTACTTTTTTGTTTTAATTCCTTGTTATCCTTATTCTGAACTGATATCATGTTGTCTTGAATAGTTGTTTCTTTCGAGTTTTTCACATGCATGCAGTTTATGTAAGTTTTATGATGCTTTTACTACCATATAATTGTGAATCCTCTGTCCGTTGTGTATGATTATAGTAGTCAAGTACCAAGCCAAATGCTGGCATTTTGAATTTTTTTTCCTTGGTTCAACATTGTGCATTTCTATTTTTCTAAAGCTGGTCTTTTAACCAGTATCTAGTCATCTGTTATGTTGGACGAAAACAAGATCGAACGTATTACTGCATATGGTGTTGGCCTAATGATAGCTCTGAGGCATATGTGTAATGAGGCGATCCGTTGACTAACATATGAATGATGTGTGCAGTGAAACCTCCTCGCCAAAACCTCTTTTCAAAATTCACTGAGCCTCTGGCAATGCACATCAACAGGATGTTATTTCTTGAACACACGTTATAGGATCAGAAGAAGTCGTGGGAACATACACATCTAAAATTAGTTGCCTCATAGCTGGAGAGAAACATGAGAGGACCTAGGAGTACATACACATCTAAAGATAGAAGCGTGAGAGACATTGGAACTCGCTTAAATTAAGCATACAAACCCAGGCACCAGCAAAGGGAAGCACCTATACGAAAATTACTTTCCCAATAAAAAGTTTAAGGACTTTAGGAGTACAATTCTTTGGGTGAACAAGTTCATGCAATTTCTTCTTTTAGTTACTTACGAGCATTAGTAATCACAGACCTTGAAACACTTGGAACAAAAGCAGAGATCCCTTTTATCATTAAGAAAATAACGCAAGTGATAACATCCATCTCTGATCTTATGCCTGATGTAATAACGTGCAGAAGAACTCAGACTTAGCTTGCAAAGAATGACAGACTAGAAATAATTACTTGAACATTTCCTTCATTTAATTTTCACATGCCCCTTTATGTCTTGGTTTGAATCCCCAAGTCAGAAAACATAAGTGGGGAGACAGATCAGACAACTCCTTCACTAAAATATAGTGATGTAAAAGCATCACTTCGTAGCTAAACTTCTTCCATTGATGCGGCAATATGCAATACCTGGAACCAGCAACTGTATCAGTTTAGTCGATGAAGTTATTTAGTGACGAATTAATCCTGGTTAGCATGTGGCACGACTGTCCCAACCAACACTAGTTGTGGCCAGTAGATTCCACCATGTGAACCCATCATGTAGTCAATACCACTGACTTCCAGATCCACTTTGTGCAGCAGCAACTTTCCTTGGAATATATTGAGGGGGCTTTGGCAGCAATCCATTTGATCCTTCCACTTCATTATCTTCCCTCTCATTTTTACAGGATGCATTTCTTCTAGGATATGAAGAGCCTGCAGCACCCATATATTGAGTTTGAACAGCTGGATTCCTAACCATTCTTCGCTGCTCAAGAGTCTCTGCTGCAGCTGCTGCCCCACAATTATTAAAACGTAACACTGAGCCAACAACTTTACCAGGCCTTGCAGCTCCTGCATCAAAATCGGTTACAACCACTCAGAACCGGACAATCATATGTAAGAAAACCAAAGTGAACAATATGTAGAGAAGCTGCAGTGTTTCAGACCAAGAAAAGCACAACCAATCTAGTAACAAGTAACTTCACTAAAACTAAGTTACATACCTTGGATGGTCTGAGGAGCTTGAATTGGAAATTTTGTGGAAGGGAGTCCACAGTTCCTGTCCACTGGCTTCTCAACTTCTTTGATGCAGCATCTTGCAATGTCTTCTGTGACTTCTGTTGGTTGCTGCACTGAGTTATTGGTATATGAAACGCATGCCCTGCAAGCACAAAGTACAGTCAAACCCAGAGTCGGTGTTAGATGTTGACTAGATCGAATACACAAGAAACACCATCATGATTCACAGAACCACAGATGATACTCAGGAATCACCAGCTACAAGGTATACCTGGGTAGTGATGCATGTTGCCTCTCAGGCGCAGCACCAACTGTGCCATTTCCATAGTGCTCCTCAAGATAAGCAAATTGCTTCTTGAAATGGTCAACAGCACTATAATGAAAGCAAGTATATTAGCAATTATGATATAGCTGCTTTTTTTTATGAGGAACAATGGAATCATAAGAAGTATGGATAATTAGACTGTCTAGACTCCAAACCCATATACCAAATAACCGACAATCTATTGCTTTTTATATTCTGGGAAAACTAATGTAGGTCACTATTGTAGCTCAAGAACTATTGCAACCCCTGACTTATTAACCCTACTCAGGATACCAATGTTGTAGCTCATCCCTTCCTCAATCAGCTCCTAGCTTGAGAATAAACATCTACAGTTCCTCAGACTGACTGGGAAAACCTCCAAACAATATAGACTAAGTTATGGACTGTACCCACCCTTGTTTATACTAATCAGAAGTGGTTTAGCAAAGACATCATATTATGGAACTTTCAACTATCCAGCATTTTTACTCTCAATGAAATTGATATAACTTCAAGATTTCAAAACATGTCATACGGTTGTCCAAACACATCAACAGGTTTATAAAGTCAAACCGAACAAGGTTCATACAAATTCTGGTATTGAAAATCACAGAAGTTGGCCAGGCAATTTTAAAAAATGTGAACTATGACACTTTGTATATATGAGAGGAATGTTTCTCATTCTCATTTCTCAACTAAAAATAAATTATACGAGAATACCTTGGATACATGAACCCTGTTGGCTCTGATCCGTCTAAGTATTCCTTCAACATCTTTGGGTGATACTCGAGAGTCTCACGATAAATAAGCTCTCTAACATCTTCTTTGGTTATTCTTCGCCTCTCAAACTCAAATTCCATCTTGGTAACTGGTTGAGCCGAAGGTTCTCTCTCCACTTTTGCCAAACCCTTGAAATATGGATCAGCAAGAGCCTAAAAGAGCAACAATATAATCACCCTTAGAAGAAATGAAGAGAGATAGGCCAAGCTATTATAACCGATACATACTAGAAGGTACCATGAACTTGCATAGACTGTTACCTCTTCAGCAGTAGGTCTATCCTTCGGTTCAAAAGCTAACATTCTTTCTAATAAACGCAACGCAAGTGGGTCTGCATTTGGGAATTTCTGAGAAAAAGGAATCTGCCTCTTCTTTCTCATACTGCTCAAGTATCTGCGAGCCTTCTCATTGCGTACCTGTTTGAAAAAAAAATTCAACTCAGACAACAGCATCGCATGCAAAGAAATAAGCCAGAAATGGGTAAACACACACATTCATATACATAAACATGCATTCATATATTAGATAGATTATTGGAACCAATTATAAAAAACTAACCCTGGCAATTGCTTCAGCAGATGGTGTTCCCAACAAATCAGTCATGAGGTCCAGCTGATGGACAACATTTTTGCCAGGAAAAAGAGGCTTTCCAGTTAAAAGCTCTGCAAAGATGCACCCAATGCTCCATGTATCTATGGCGGGTGTATACTGAAAACATAAAGAAACACATCAATAGACTGAAACACTTGATGTAAAAAGGATAAAAACATAAACAACAAAGAACATAGAGTAATTCATTGCAGTAGAGCAAAATGGCTTTTACTACCCAGTACCACAGTCTGACTTCGTAAATTTGTGGAAATTAATGCCCAGTATCATTATAGGATGTATAGGTATATCTTATCAGATCACAGTTGGTAAGGTCATTCCCAATGAAAATGCATTTACACAAGGCAGAGTAAGTTCTTTGACAGAAAAGGAAGGTACAGCTTATTCTACTACCTCTTGTATAAATGCACAAACTGTTTAATAACAATTAACAAATGAATAGATACAAATGTAGAAGCACTTTCACACATGTCAAAGTACAAATCTGAAATCACTAACAGAAATTTGGTACGATCTCAGTTCATCATAGGCTACATGCATGGAAATGGATCTAGTATTAGAGTGAGTAAAATAAAAAAGCTTGGAACTCACTTGTAATTAGTAAGTAGAAGAGAGATGAAAAATGTGTTCTTCAATCATAAATTTCACCACAGAATTGTTTACAGAGAATTTTGGAGAGAAGAGAGAGGAAGAAGAAACATTACAATGTGATAATTCAGTATATTGCAAAACCAAGCAAGAAAAATATAAAGGTAATGGAAAAGTACAGAAGCAGATACATCATCTGCATGTAAGAAAGTGAAAGTGATAATATTCTTGCACCTTTGAGAAAAATGATCCACACAACTCGGGAGCCCTGTACCATCTCGTGGCAACATAGTCCTGCAATCATAAGTTAAAGAGAAGTGAAATTAAATTTTCCATTAGTTAAGATAAATGTAATAATATATTGGATAAAACTCATTTGCTGCTCAAGAAGAAACTTACTGTCCAGAATATAGCAGTGGGTGTATCATTGAAAGCTACTCTAGCAAGACCAAAGTCACAGATCTTGAGTTTGCAGTCGGCATTTGCCAAGATGTTTTTGGGTTTCAGATCTCTATGAAAGACATTTGCTAGAGGACCAATAAATGACAAAAATTCAGAACCAACATATTGTCATTGTAGTTTAAGTATAAGAAAACTGAGCAGAAACTAATGGTAATAAATGCACTCAAAAGTGGAAACCAAGTTATAGTAAGACTAAGACAATACCTGTATGTATGTACTTCATGCCTCGGAGAAGCTGATAAAGAAAGAACTGATAATGTTCTGGTGTCAAATCATCATTTGCTTTAATAACCTGATGTAAATCAGACTCCATAAGTTCAAAAACAACATATATGTCTTTAAACTCCCTTCTGGATGGAGGTAATAGAATGTGCTTGATCTCCACAATGTCTGGATGACGCAGGAGCCTAAGAAGTTTAATCTCGCGAAGGATGCGGGTGGCATCCGAGACATGTTCAAAAATATCATTTATTTTCTTGATAGCTACCTTTTCTCCGGTATGCGTATCAAATGCAGAACAAACAACTCCATAACTTCCTTTCCCAATTACTTCCTCTATTTTATACCTACTCCCCTCACCATATTCAGTGAAGAAGTCCACATCCACAGACTGCATGACCGGAAAAAAGAAATAAAAAAAGAAAAAAAACAAACAAACACACCATCAGTCTGAAGTCATTATGAAACATTTTGTCGCTCTGCCACTATTACTCTCATGTTTCCATTATCATTATGTTACTTTCAGGCACTTAAATAACTAATGTTATGAACTTTGCAAAAGTAAGCAGAGGAAAATTAAACAACAAGGCCCAAAGCCAATAAGAGCATCTCAAAAAATAAAAAATAAACAACCCACCAAGACACAAATTATATTTCAGGATGACTTTCCTAATTCTGACTGAAGAGTACCAAAGCAACAACAAGATCTTATTATGATCGAGGTAACCAGGCAGGATATGGTAAAATAGTAGCATAACAGGAGATCTCTATAGTTTCGAACATATCTATTATACATGGTTATGCTATTTGAAGTATTGAAGTAATATATGCATTGTCATATATTTCACTTCAGGTAGAGAGTTTTGATCCATGAATTAAGCTATAGAGCCAAACACTAACAGCCTTACATGAAAAGGTATAAAGTGGGCCCTTGCCACAGCAATATACCCAAAGTCCAAAGCATATGGCATAAAACTGAGACATGAACAAGACCCACTGTTCAATCCCATCCAATAGAAATAATACCAACGGTACCACTACTAATTATGCACCACACAATGAATCAGAGAACTGCAATAAACTGTAAACATAATAATATACACCAAACAGGAACATATTTGATTCCAGTTATCATAGAACAATACAAGTTACACATACAAAACATATCATCCAATAACACAGAAAAGGAGTCACTAAGAGAGACCATGTACAAGCATCGAAAGAGATCAGAATCGATTGACTTTACCTTTTTTCTTTGATCAGGCTGCATCTCAGTAACAAAGCATCCAAAAACTTTCAAAGCAACAATCCAATTGGCGCATCTAACACCCTGAGTTCAGTCAGACCCAGATCACAAAAAGCACCAAAAAAATCAAACTTTGACACAAACTCAAGTACCCAGATGCTCAATATCACCAAGCAATGATCCAAACCCAGAATTCCAATTCCAATTCCAACTTTTGAAACAAGGCAAGCAACTTCACACAGGTAACGGAGTCTTTGAGTTCTTGGGACAACAAAATGGCTGTAGTCCTTGTATTGGAATGGAATCTAATTCAGCTGGAAACAAAGAGTGTACAGATCACAGAGAGATTTCTATAACTTCTTCAAAGTAATCGAAATCGAAAAGAACAAAGCTTTGGGGGATCTAAGAAGGCGGTAATCACAAACCTTTTCCTAGGAAATATATATAGATATAAAATAATGGGGAAAAGATAAAATCTTTGAGAGAAGAAAGTAATGAGTTTTGGGAGTTGAGTTGAAGTGGATGTGGTTTTGAAGATTTTTGAGATTGGAACAGAGTGGTTTTGGATCTCAGAGAGAGAATCCCAGAACAGCTTTGCACTTCAAGTTTGAGCCTTTGAAGCGAAGACAGAGACAGAGAAAGACAGAGAGAAGTAAAATAACAGAGAAAGTAGTAAGGGGAAAGAGATGTGGGCACTTTTGTACTATGCTCTTCAAATAAAAATTATTTATTTTATATCTGCAATTATTTACAAACTGGAATTTTCATGTTTAAGTAGGAATTTATCCGACAATAATTGTGTATGTTTTGAAATGACCCATTTGTCATTCACTTTAAGCTTTTGATTCATTTATTTTTTTACTTGATCAGTAGGGCTCTTCAACGGCCGGCCGGGTCGAGTCTTAGTAAATTTAGATAAGTAACGAGTCGGGTCAGACTGAGTATTTTCAAAAATATAAATATCCAAACCCGCTCACTTAAAGCGGTTTGCGGGATTTCACGGGCCGGGCCTTGCGAGTTTATATTAAAAAAATATTATACTCTAATTTAAATTTTTGAAATAATAAAAGAATTATTAAAAAAACATTCTAAAAAAAGTTACAAATAAATTCTAATTTCGAAATATTGTCGATCAACACCAATAGATGTGATCCATATATATATTTAAGGACCCTGTAAAAATTTCATCCATTTTGAACATGGTTTAACCGTCTGTATCTAAGGTCAATTAAAAAATAATCGTTTTGATATAATAAAACCTCATTGACCGGGACTTTGCTAAATGAGTTTCCTTATTACGACCACGTAATATTGGTGACAAAAATTAGGTGATTTCAAATATGTAAACAGCTTTCACATTTGCATCTTGGTAATGGGTCCACCCTTATGCATATCAGTGTTGTTTTTAGTTTACCGGAAATTTCGACAGTCAAACGAAGTCCAAATTAGATGAAATTTTAAAATGGCCACTAAATATATATACCGATCACATCGGATGGTGTCAATCGATTCTGAAAAGTTGCATTCATATTGTCGCTTCATAATACGATAGTTTTATTCTAATCCTGATATAAAGATTATGATACATTCGGAGTATTATGTCACCCACACACAAACTGTTACCGACTTTAGCCTCAAAATTTTGGAGAAATGATCGTGCACGAATCATAGCCTTCAGTACACGGATGAATTTATTGGTTTGTCCACCATTAATAGATGTTGATGGTATTGTAACTTCTGCAGTGAGGTAAACATTAATGCAGTGACATTAAAATGTAAAGGATTCACTTCAATCAACCAGTACTTAAAAAAAAAGTATCAGGTATTGTTGTGTACCAACTACCAAGTGATCGATGTGAAGCTTATCTACTTTGGCAACTAGAACTGGAACTGAAACTGAGAGAAGCAACGATTGTAAACATGGGATCTCCGAAACCCAGAACTTACCACTGCGGGTAATAATAAGAATACAGTAGAGCACTGTAATTAATGTTTACGAAGCTTGGAAAGTTTGGAAAAGTTTGGCTCGGAAGATCATGGAGGTAATGATTGCTTTCGATTATTCCACGCGCTTCAACTTTTGCGGTGACAGTGTCGGTGTGGGGTCCACATCAGGGCGGGCGACCAAAGAGTGTTTCGCACGTGCTTCAAGGGGAGCGTCAATTGGTTTCTCGTTGCTCCAGCATGATGATTGATGAGCATACACGGCTTTGCCTCCAGCTGTGCATTTCCTCCGGCAGAATAAAACACACACCACCTCCACATATATAGTTCTTTTTTCAAATCAATAATTACTTGAAGTCGACAATAATTATTTATTTTTAATTTCCACTATTATAATTGGAAATGTGATTTTTGTGTCAACAGCTTCATCAAAGTTTTAACGTCTCTAAAATGACCATGTTATTTAAAAAAGTGAAAATTAAAATAAAATTAATATGGAAATTTATAAAAATTAAAGTAAAATTAAGAAAAAAAAGTGAAAATTTAAAAAGTATGAGATGACTTAAAATCAGGTGAAGATTGTGGGTGATATGAAGTATATAAACCAAAACTAATTTTTTTGAAGTGACTGTAATCCGTGGAAATTTATGCGGGTACATGCTAGTGACTATTAAATACCGAGTTGCAACTAAATCTCTAATAATCAAATATATTAACATTCTCGAATTAATTTATAACACTTCTATTTTAGACTTAAACCCATACAAGAGGTTCTGGTTAAGTAGAAATCAGAGTTCCAATTCTCGAATATGTCCCTCTCTCTCTTAACCCTAGTGCTCTTTCTCTGTTTTGGGGGCGGGTGGTGCGAGGAGAGTGGCGGCGGTACATGGAATGATGACAGATTCGACAGGATTCAGGCACAAGGGTGGTTGTGGTCACCCTTATTTTTTTTTTCTCCTCTTCCTCCCCATCCTTTGGCTATGGAGTAGTGTGGAAATTTTTTGGGATCAGGATTTCAGATTCCTTCTGCTATGGCTATATGGCTATGAATTCTCAACTGATATCGGCACTTGGATGAGGTTGGTTGGTGGGAGGTGTACGGTGGTTGCATCAAAAGTTGAGGGTAACAGTGCCGGCACTACTGGCTTTGCCGATTATGGTCGGGTGAACAGGGTTGGATTTTTCTCATGTCAAAGTTTTATTCGAGTTGGTGCTTGGTCGTAGGTGGATGACGTAGGACCTTGCACAGTTTCAGTTGTTCTTCAATCTAGTGGTGATCATGATTTTCGTCCGAGAGAAAATCCGGTCCTTTGCGA
The DNA here is from genome assembly GCF_933775445.1 of Argentina anserina. Classification (NCBI taxonomy): domain Eukaryota; kingdom Viridiplantae; phylum Streptophyta; class Magnoliopsida; order Rosales; family Rosaceae; genus Argentina; species Argentina anserina. The sequence goes on along the minus strand of NC_065875.1, from coordinate 14,764,071 downwards.
TGGTGAAGCACTTATGGAGTCTGACGGTGGTAGTAAAGGCCCATCTGTTGGTGGAGCAAGAGTTCGGCGGCTATGTTGTGTTGCTCTATGAGGTTGATAAGGCGGCAGCGGCGAGAGGCTGTGTTGGCGGCGGCGGCAAGTATAGGGTGAAGGCCTTTAGGGTTTCACTCTTGTTGATCATTTTGGTTTTGGGCTAGTGTGGGCCTGGGTACGTTATGCTAGTGTTTCCCTCCTTTGGGCCTTAGCATTTGGACCTTCCTTTTAGGGTCTATGGTCTTTTTCAGAATAAGTGAGCGTAGTGTCACGGACTTAGCTATTCGGTTGTCACACTTGGTCCATGCGACGCTCCATCCCCATTGAGCCAACCTTATCTAACTGGGCAATGCACTGGTTTCGCCCTGTCTTGGGCTCATCGTGGGATCGGCTCCAGACCTCGACCAGTGTGTAGAGCGGCCTACTCCCTTCTTCGATGTTAAGTCCCTGACTAGCGACAAACTCCTCAAACTTAACCGGGTCGGCCTGCCTGAACCCCTAGGAAGGAGCAGCCATATATCCAGCGACGCCCACGATAGACACTTCTGAAAATGGGACGTGACATCCTCCCCCACCAAACAAGGTGTACATCCTCGTATACGGCATCTCCACGGTGGCACACGTAACTCTTGTACGCCCACGATGCCTGAGAGACGAAAGGAGTTCCCAAAGATCGCCCAACAAAGCTTCGTGCCGGATCTCTCGTTCTAGACTTGCCACGGACCCTCGTCTAGTCCTCCCCTTAGAGGCACCCTGCCTACTCGACTCCCCCATAGAGCCCCCCGTATCTTGGGGAACACGGCGATATGTGTGAGCGCTTGGTAACACAACAACAGCGATGTCGGGACGGCTCCGATACCACTTGTCACGGACCTAGCCATTCGGCTGCCACACTTGGTCCATGCGGCACTCCATCCCAATGGAGCCAACCTTATCCAACAGGGCAATGCACTGGTTTCGCCCTACCTTGGGCTCATCATGGGATCGGCTCCAGACCCCGACCAGTGTGTAGGGCGGCCTACTCCCTTCTTCGACGTTAAGTCCCCGAATAGCGACAAACTCCCCAAACTTAACCGGGTCGGCCTGCCTGAACCCCTAAGAAGGAGCAACCATATATTTCCCACACTTCTAATCTTGGAGCAATCCCACATATATATGAGTACTACAAATATGCCCTTTAATGACACTAATTTTATGACATTTGCTTTAAAACGTCATAAAAAGGACCTTACAATGACATTTTTTTTATGAAACGTCATTGATCTTAATCTGGGTTTAGTTTTATGACAGTTTGGAAAACGTCATTGTTGTTCTCAGTCCTACTATGACGTTTTCTCAATGTCATGATTGTAATGACGGTTTCTGGTTGACATGATAAATATTTTCATGACGTTTCTGAAATACCATGATAAAGATATATTACCACGTTTTCTAGCCGCCATGAAAAATCATTCCATGACATTTTTTAATCGTCACATAGTAGTGCAGTGGGCTATGATATTTCCTTTCGTTAGACTTATTTTGACCCAAAATTAAAACACCCGCGAGTTTTTTTTCACTTTGGCGCCTTAGCCCAATTTGCATATCCCAATACAATTAACACTCCTTCCTTTTTCCCTAAACTCATTCATTTTCTCTCAACTGTGTTCTTTGTTTCCTTTCCCAAAATTCATCAATCTCCTCCGGTGACTCCAACATCATCCCACACGACAGCTCACTCCGGCGAACACATCTCCGTCACCAGAATCCTCACCTCTTCCTCCACCGGAAAACCCATTTCCGTCACCAAAATCACACCCCTTCCTCCACCAGAAAACTCATCTCCATCACCTATCGTTCGGTAATCTTCGAGACCCATCTTCTTATATTTCTTGACTTTGTCTTATAATGGTTTTGTAGTTGATATCATATTGCAGAAGAGTTCTTTGATATGTAGTATTTAGTTTTTGTGATTTGATGAATGAATTAGAGTTTTTGGGTTTGTAGTTGTTGGATTGGAAAATCGATAGGGTTTAGGTCAGGAGGTGGTGATTTTGATTGACCTAATAAGAATTGAGTTGGAATTGAAATGTTTGATCTTATATGATAGTTTTGATTGGGGTAATATTAAGAGAAAGTAGCACTCAACATCAATTGTAGTATTTAGCCTGTGAGGCACCACCAGACTTGAACTAAGAGTTATTCTGCAATTATAACCAATGTTGTAGAGGTCACAGTTTTGACTCTGCCCTCCATAACTCATGTACCTATAAATATTCTTGTCTTGCAAAATTTGAAAAATGCTTAAAGTTGTGTTCTAGGTTTCTTGATTTAATTTTCTGTTGGAGTTTGAAAGTGAGAGGTTGTTGAATATATGTCAGCCAAATTTGTTGAAGTACAAAGTAATTATGATAAAAGCTTGAAAGGACTGATTGTCTTAAACTGGGTATATGGTTCCTTTACTTAAGATATGGGCATATGGGGATACAAGCTTGAAAAGGACTGATTGTCTTGAATGACCCTAACTTCAGTAATTTTTAGCTGATTCATGGTTTAGTGTTATTGCTTTGTTGTTTTTAAGTTCAGTTTTTGTCATTGACGTAATGAATAGTGATCTGTAATATTACAAGTATTGCATCCTTGTAGAAGCTTTGAATTTTTTAATTTCCAAAAATTGATATTACTTTAGCTCTGGAATGATACTTGATATCGTCTATTGATAGGAGCACAAAGTGTGACGTTTTTAATGTATATTCGCCATATTCTTATGCTTTGTTACTTCTTATTTAGGTGTTTAAGGTTCATATTTGTTATTTGTTAGTTTTAGTAGGGTTATGTTGATTTTAAGTGATTTGATGATGAAATTGTGCTAAGTGTTAAACTCCTTATTGAGCTAGAATTCCTTACTCGACTAAGACTCTACTTTCCTATTTTCATTCTTTCATATTCCTTAATCGTCAAATTATTTTCAGGAAAGACAAATCTTATTTGGACAAAAAGTAGTGATGTCGTGATGCATTCCTAGTGAGACAAGGAAATCATGTCAAGTTGAAGAAGGAGAAGAAGAGGCTGGCATAGCTACTCCTAGTTGAAGAATGAGAGATGTCGTGCAACCCATATATATTTTCCTATTGGATTTGGTTTCTTACATCAAGTTGGATTTGGAGTACATGAATCAAAGTCCATATGAAAGAAGATTTCAGCTTCCCAATCGGATTCCATCTCCTAATTGGGACGACATGAAGGGTTTATTTTCTCCTATATATAGAGGCACGGTCTCACAATTCAATCATCATCAACCTTGTGCAATTACTAGCCAAAGCTCTACCGAATTCCATACTCACAAATTCAGAAAATCATAAAACCGATTTCATCATACCTTCACCATTCTTTGTCTTCAAGTGCGGATTCGGCTTGAAGATCCATCTACCTAGAAGATTTGTTTCTCCTTTGTGACACCGAGTATGACATCATAAAGTGTAACCATGATCCTTCTAGCTTTGATTTCGTGTTTTAGTTTATGTTCTTAGATGATTATGTATTTGGTTTTGTTAATTTATTTCGACTTTGTCTATGAAGTTAATTATTGATTTCAAGTTATATGAAGATACCGATTTTGGTTTTTGATTCTATGAATTTTGGTTTTCTGCCATGACATGCTTTGAATGATTTCGATACCTACATGTTATGTATGCGAGTAGTAGCATGATATTTAGGTTGTTGGATTAAAGTCTTATGCTATGAACATGTTTATTCTTTTATATATGATTTTCGAAATTGCATGATTGAGGGTTAAGTAGGTGACATGCTTAATGAATTTGATATGCATGGCTTTGGAGTTGTATGGTAAGATGAATATGTTAGACTTCAATGAATGGCGAGTAGCAATAGTTGAATGTGTTAAGTGTCTATGCATATAGGATGTCGAGTAGGAGCCTAGATTGCATGATCCAACCTTAGTTGCTCTTGGTTTGTTTCGGCATGAACCTTAGGGAGAATGAAATTTCAATTTCGGTGGCTTTGTGTGCCTTGTTTTGGTGATGTATTGTGTGTTGGTTGGTTGATCACATGTATATATTAGTTTATGTTTTATTTTCTGTTTTTATCTTTCAATCCGATCCTATATATCAAACTCTTTATATCTTTTATGAATTCGTGTAATTGTTTGTGATTCTATGCCCTGGCTGGATCCCCGGTTTGTGAACGATACCCTCTTGCTTTATACTACTAATGATGCTTACATGGTTAAATATTGATGTCGAGTAATCGAGCTTTATCATCTATTGGTAGCAATTTCATTTCTAAGAGAGAGTTGAGTTTTATATTTGAGTATTCCTAGGCATTAGATAATTGATTCTGAAATGGTTTCATTGTTGCAATATGTATGGATTTCAACTTGCACCAGGGTAATGTCCAGAGACCTATATTCAATATTACATATCAATAACTTTTTTTTCCTTTTCTCCCTCTCTTCAAGGAACAAGAGCATTTAGTTTGAATTGGAGACTGAAGAGGTGACATCACTAGTTAGTATTGTAGGAGAATCCTGGTAAGTTCTATCATTTCCTTTCTAAAAATTCTTGTATTTTGATTTGGGTTTTGGTTGGTTTTGTTTGTTATGTCTGGCTTTCTACATTTACATTGTCACTGTATTATATTGGATGGTGTTTTGATTGCGATGTGCTTGTTTTTTTATTTGTCTTCTTTGCTTTTTTGCTTTCCATTTGAATTACAGTTGGGTATGTGTGCTTTGATCTCAGCAAGAAATAGATGACTATGACAGTTTGTGATGGTGGTCTATATATTTTACTAATGTTTAGTTATTTACTAATGTTCTGTATATTACATATTATAAGTTTGCATGATTGTTTGTTAGTTAGTTAATTATCTAGGATGTGAGTTGTTGGGTAGGCTATGCTACTAATAAAGCATTGTGAAGTGCTTGCATGAGATGACTAGCCTACTACCTAGAGATTATTTTATTCTGATGGGTCTATTCATAATTTTCTAGGTGTAATGTTTTTTTAGTCTAGAATGGATAAAAGCCGGATATCATGGGATACAAATAGTTTAGAATACCAAGAAAAGGCCAAAGAATTTATCTTCAACTCTAAGAAATATGCAAGAAATCTTGATTTGGTCAAATGTCCTTGTGTTGTTTGTTAAAATTGTAGTACACAAAATCATGAAGTATTGTTGTTGCATTTGGTCAAATACGACTTTGACCATATGCATAAGGAATGGGTTGGTCATGGTGAGCCAACCAGACCAGCAAGGTCCATAAGGACCAATAACTTTGCATAAGTACTTCATATTGATGAGGATTCTTAAATGCATGATTCACATAAGATGTATGAAGATGCATATTTTCAGTTGCTTAGGCCTGATGGAGGTGAAACCTCTAATTTTACAAATTTGGATGATTTTTACCGAAATTGTTTTTTAGAAGCTGAGGTTCCTTTATACCATGGTTGCCCTAAATACACAAAATTATCAGTCACCTTAAACTTGTACAAGTTGAAGGCTGATTTTGGTCTTTCCAATGTTGAGTTTGACAATTTCTTAAAAGAATTTAAGAATATGTTGCCTAAAGGGAATACATGTCCTGATTCATTGTACACAGTAAAAAAGAAACTTAAGGATTTTGATTTGGGCTATGAGAAGATACATGCGTGCATCAATGATTGCTATTTGTTCAAGGGAGACAACTTGGACCTGCAAAAATGTCCCGAATGTAAAGGTTCTAGGTGGAAAGTAAACCCACGTACTAAAAATACAGAAGAAGGAACTCCTGCAAAAGTTTTGCGATACTTTCCCTTAATTCCTAGACTTTAAAGAATGTTTTTTTCGTCAACCATAAGAGAACAATTAACATGGCACTCGTTTCATCACAGTCAAGATGGCATGATGCGTCATCCCGTTGACTCGGTTCAATGGAGTTTTGTAGATAAAAAATGGCCAACATTTGGTTCTGATCCCATAAATTTGAGATTTGGACTTGCAACCGATGAGTTCAATCCATTCAGTGAAAAAAGCACCAAACATAGTACCTAGCCAGTGATTCTAGTCATATATAATCTTCCCTCAAATGTTTGTATGTCATCTAAAAACTTGATGCTTATCTTACTCATTCCAGGTCCTAGGCAACCACGGAACGACAATCATATATATTTACAGCCTCTTCTACATGATTTAGTTAAGTTGTGGAATGGTGTTGAAATGTATGATGCATATAGTAAAGCCATGTTCAACCTTAGAGCTATCTTATTATGGACCATTAATGATTTTCTGGCTTATGGAAACTTATCTGGGTTGGCTGTAAAAGGAGAATTTGGTCGTCCCGTATGTGGTCATGATATAACCTCTCAGTGGTTATCTCTTAATTGCGAAAAAAAAAACGGTTTATATGGACCATAGGCGATTTCTTCCAAGAACCATCAATTCCGCAGAAAGCACAAATGGTTCAATAGTAATGTAGAGAAAAGGATGAGGCCTAAAATTTTTACCGGGATAGCTATACTTGCAGCTTTAGCTGGATTTAAAAATAAGTGGGGAAAAAAGGGGAAAGTGAAGAAAAAAAACAGGTTATCCGTCTAAGATACTTAAGAAGAAGTATGTGTTATATGACCTGCCATATTGGGAGGTTCTGATCTTGACCTTGCTATTAACTATCATTAGATACTATGATATTGATTTATGTGTTTGATGTGTTTTCTGTTTTGCTGTTTTATATTTGGGAACTGCCTTTGTGTTATAATACAGATGTCATGCATTGTGAAAAGAATGTGTCTGTGGCTATTTTACGAGTCATCTTTGATGAGAAGGGGAATTCTAAAATTGGAGGTTTATCACGTAGAGATTTAGAGTTAATGGAACTTGTGGACGATGATGTTCCTAAAGAAGAAAGAAAAGATGAGATTGATAGTTCACAACCTTATACCTTTACAAAAGTTGAGCTTCAGAAGTTTTGTTGGAGGCTATACATGCAAAGATTTCCTGATGGATACTGCTCCAATATAGCGAACTATGTCAAGATGAAAGATTGCAAACTTCAGGGACTGAAGTCCCATGATCATCATGTCTTAATGCAACAACTTTTGTCAGTTGCTGTGAAAGGGCTTTTGCCGGTAGGATTTAGAAAAACAATATATCGTATGTCATCCTTTTTCCGTGAGTTGTGTCAAAGAGTACTTAATAAGAGAAGATTGGAAGAGCTAGAAGATGAGAATATTGAAACTTTGTGTTTGTTTGAGAGGTACTTCCCTCCATCGTTTTTCGACGTAATGATTCATCTTACAATTCACATAGGAAGAGAAGAAAAACTATGTGGTCTTGTGCATTATAGATGGATGTACCCTTTTGAGAGGTATATATTTTTGAATTATAGTTCTTTTTAGTTTTCTTGTGATGTTTATGTGTTTTTGTTAACTTTGAGCTGAATTCTGTAAATTTTTAGATACATGAAGGTGCTTAAAGATTATGTTAAGAATCGTGCATGTCCATAAAGAAATATTGTAGAAAATTACCTAGCTTATGAGTGTATTCGGTTTTGTGGTCGATATAGTAAATATCTTATGTTTAGTAGTAAGCGAAAACAAAATGATGTCGATGAAAATGAGTTTATTAATGAAGAACAACAATTCTAAAGGGTCGATCTATTCAACTTACTGATGAAATGCACAAGGCTGTGTATCTCTGTGTTCTTAACAACAGTGAACAAATTGTGCCTTATATTGAGTAAGTAAATAAATATTCCTCTGTTTAGAAAATTTTCTAAGCTTTAGGAAATTAAATTTCTTAAAGTTTTGTCTTCGATTTATGCTTCAATAGGGCTCATAAGGAAGAGTTAAAGTGTGATGATCAATGTTTGATAAACGACTCCAAAATGCTAGAAAAAGTGCATTTGGAAATATTTATTGAGTGGTTAAAAGCTCAGGTTTGATCTATTAATCTATGGATCGCCTATAGTAGGCTATTGTTTCTGTTAATTTTATGCCTAGCCTAAAAGTACATTTCTTTTCAATAATTGTTTCCAAATTAGGTCTGAAGGGAAAAGTACTAGTGTTGATCTTGATGATACATTGTTTTACCTTGTAAAAGGGCCAAGGCATTGTGCAATGTCGCACTCTGGTTTTATTATCAATGGGAAACGCTTCCATACCATGGAAACTAATGTGTCTACGCAAGATTATGGTGTGCATATAGTAGCAGATAACTTATGCACTTATTATGGCCTTATTAGAGATATTTTGGTTTTGGACTTCCACAAGTACGCCTAGCTGTTTTTCAGTGTGATTGGGCCAACATGGGTTCTGGTGTGAAAAAGTAGATAGATTCACCTTAGTTAACCTTCATGAAGATTTAACTAAAAAAGATCCATTTATTTTAGCATCGCATGCCTAACAAGTGTTTTATTCTAAAGAATATGAACAATCAAGTTGGTATGTGGTGTTGAAGGCACCACCAAGAGGATTTTATGATATGGAACTATTTGATGAGAGTGTGTTTACATCTTTTGTTGCTCAAGAGTCCTATGCACTTCATGTAGACAATGATGATGGTGTTGAACCTTAACTATAGGTTTTATGCAGGATACATCTGTGATTGTTGTATATTGTATCTATTTGTGTATTAATTAAGACACAAAGCCACAGCTTGTGTATTTTGTAATCCATCTATGTTAATGATGTCTTTTGAACTGATATATATATATATATATATATATATATATATATATATATATATATATCTGTGGTCTGTTAATGTTTTTAGATTACATGTTTCATTACTGTCTTTTGTAATCTATGCATTTTATAATCCATGTTTCTTGTTAATGATGGCTTCCATATATTTGTACTGTTGATTTATGCATTTTTATCAGTTTTTATGATTTCCAATACCCTTAATTGTTGAAGATTTAATAGTTTAATTTTTTTTTTGATATAGCAACAATTTCAAGTGAAACTTATGCATAAGACATTCATCTTACAACAGATGGGAAGGCTATGGAGAGCGTACAAGAATATACTTTCGACATCGATCAAGGTAGTTATAGATGCAAGATACACTAAGGCAAAACGTACACGGCTCATTGCCTTACTTAGACCCGCTGATGTGCCACAAACAGAGTGGGATGCCTTTGTGGCAGAATGGTGCTCACCTGCATGGTTGGTAACTCAATCTGGTCAAGTATTTGTGATATTTTATAGGCAAAAAAATAAAAGAATAATGATGGTGTTTTTATATGTAGGAAAAGAGTGAGAAAATGAAGATTAGGGCTAAGCAGATAGTGCATCACACAATAAGTCGACAAGGTTATACAAGAATGGTACATGAACATGTAAGTAATAACACAATAAGTAAAGCTCACTTGTATTTTACTCTTGACTATTTGGACTGATTTGTGAAGTAGTAAAGTATAAACTAACATATCACTTTGTTCTCATCAAAGAACAAAAAAAATACTTGAAAGAAGTTGAACCGGACAGAAATATATTGTTTAGGCCACCCGCCAAAGAAGGCCAAAAATCCTATTGTGATGCAAAAAATTGTAAGCACCAAATATATGACCACATTAAGTTTCATATTATTATGATTGACTTTATTGTTTTAAAAATTTCTCTATATTCATTTATTTAAGCTGAGATAGAAGCGAAACTTAAGGAACAACTGCATACTGAAGAGATTATTCTTGTGAAGCATGATGTATTGAGTCAAGTTCTTAGCAAGGACAAACCTGGTCGTGTTAGAGGTCTGGGAGCAAGTGTTACACCTTCAAAAGTTGATGCTCAACTACAAAACATGTCTTGGAAAGAAGCAGTAGAAGCTAAATTTGAGGAGAATAATCAGCGTTTCAAGATACTTCAGGATTTCATTCTCAGTCTGGTTAGTGTTTTCCTCTCACATTTTTTTTAGATCAAATAATGCATGTATATGCATTATGAAATGGTTGGGGATTATTTTTTAAAGAAGCAGTCTTCTATTGGTAATGGTAATGTGCATAGTGGTGGTTGTGATGGTGGAAGTTTCATGCGGCCAAGTACTTCTCTTCATGCTCAACCAGTAAGTTATTTGTGGATTTTATAACTTGCTTTTAAATGAGTTTATGATTAATACTAACTTAGCTAAACATTAACCATCTAGGATGGACATGTGAATGGTGAAGGAAATATGAACCCTAACCCTGACACTGCTGGTTCTAAGGTAATCTTACTGTATATTATGTATTAGCACAAACTAACTTAAGTTCGATATATTGATGTTGTATCCTAATTTGAGAAACATGTGCATAGCCAATTAGGACATTGTTTAGTGATTTCAACAACAATTTCTTGTATCGATAGTTAGGTCATTTATGTATATTCTTCTATTATTGTTGCACTTTGGTTACTTGTAGATCTTTGTTATTGAAAATGTGGAAGTATAATGTTCATATTTCTCTTTATGGAGCATGCCTTCAATGTTTTTCTAATTCAGGTTAAAAAAAACTGACAGTAGAGCATATGCTAATGTACTATACAGATTAACCAGTTTCCTCCAATTGATTTTATGTTTGATATTGTCACTAAATGACTGAATGTATGAAGGTTTGATCATGTTGTTTATAGGCCTTGGTCTGAGTGTGATTTTCTGATTTCTTGTGTAGTCAGTACAAGGAAGCACCTTCAGTGTTGATGATAAATGTGACTTGCTCACTTGGGAGGGCATTGGTGAAATTGTTGCCAAATGACACATATCTGCAACAGACCCGGCAACAAAGGTACATGGTTATAAGCTTGGACCCGATTGCTATAGAGTTGCCATAAATAAAGTTATCATTTCCAATGCTGAATTCTACTGATTTTTACTCAGGAATTCTCTACCATGGAAGATGCATTAGGAAGTAGCATTAGGAAGTACCATTGCTTGGCCAATCAAGTATATTATCCCTTGCACCAAATGATAAACTTTGTATTACTATTGCTATACTTGTAGGAGAATTTACTTTTGGTTATGCTAGCATAATGCATGCTAACTTTGAACTATTTTGTTGTTGATTGGTTATTAAGCTAGGTTGCACGGACATGCCAATGCATTTTGAACTATTACATTGGTAGCTAGCACAACGTTAGTGCCTACTTATTTTGAATTATATAATTGTATCTGATAATCAAATCAATATTAGTTTTTAATTATTATTTATTAGAATTTTTTTACAAAATTTAATTCCTTTTATGACATTTTCTCATTGTAATTGAATGTGAGAGAATGACAATTTAAAAACATCATGAAAGCATAACATGACGTTGCTTAAATTTCATGGAAAGCATCCTTACGCCAATTTGTGAACGTCATAAAATAATCTATGACTGCTAATAAGCATCATCAAAAACATTAGATGACTTTCGTTAAACGTCACAGAAAATCTTTCTATGGCATTTTGAAAACGTCATGGAAATGTTGTTTAAGACATTGGGAAAACGTCATGGTAAACTCATTTCATGGCGTTTTGTAACTGTCATTAAAAGTTTTTATGACGTTTTTCTACAGTCATCGAAGGATACCCCTACGATGGCACCCATATAGATGTCGTTTGGGATGACGTTTGAAAAACGTCATAAAGCCTTTTCATGGCATTTTCCAAACGTCATAGAAATATTTTATGTAGTAGTGCATGAAACTCATATAACCAGCGACGCCCACGATAGACACTCCCGAAAACAGGACGTGACAGTAGTCTTGCATTCAGAGCATTTGGTTACATGGTTACTTTTGAGGTGCACACCATGGTTATTGACATTGAGTCAATTAGGCTTAATTTGTTTCGCATGGTTCTCTATTCCGTGCCCAGAAGGTGAGTGTTCCATGTTTATGTTGGCCTCCTACATTTCAATATATTGACGACTCGGTCATTCTATTTAAAAAAAAAACAGTTCCAATTCTTGAATAATTGAGTTATGTTTGTATCGGATTAGGATTGTGTTGAGTATATACATAACTAAACTACTAAACTAGGCACATTCTGAATTCAACCAGCAATATGTCTAACCATCTTTGTCTGTGCTACGTGTCAGCGTTTTCTCCATAAAAAAAAAAGGTCACACATACGGACAAAAATCTGTTAGGTTAAATTCTTTTTTTGTTTTTGTTTGGCTGATATGGTAATTACAATTCTAACTGTTGGGGTGAATTGAAATTTGAGAAGGGTAAAATTTCAAATTCTTTTTTCACAGTTTGTTTCTCCCTAACGCCTTAGGTATTGGATTAGGACAAAAGAAGGGGACTATAATTTTGTGTGATAACAGCTCCACTATCAAGTTGTCAAAGAATCCAGTCATGCACGGAAGGAGTAAGCATATTGATGTGCGTTTTCACTTTCTGAGAGAGGTTGTCAAAGATGAGATCATTGAATTACAACATTGTGGAACTAAGGAGCAGATTGCTGATTTAATGACAAATCCATTAAAGGTGGAGACTTTCCTAGAGCTTAGAAGTCAGATGGGAATTTGCAAAGCAGCTGAACTAAACTAATTGTATACCACAATTAGGTTAGGGGAGGGATTGAAAGGTTGTTACTTGTTTTTAGGAGTTTACTAAGTTGTATTTACTTAGTCATGTTCTGTTTCAATAATTCATAGTCTTTAGGACTGATAGAGGAGAGTATAGGTTTTTTCTGTGTTAGCTTATCCTAAGTTAAACATCAGCTTTATTTCAGCTTTTCTGTTAAATGTGTAAGGCTATTTAAAGAGCCAGGTTTGTTTCATAAGATTCAAGTCATTCAATCTAGTTTTGTTGGGATATTGTTTATCTTCAAAGTTCTCAACAATCATATCCCAAAATCTTCTCTTTGTCTCGACCTCATCTTTCGGATCTTGGGTAAAGACGTGTGAGATCGGAAAGAAACCTTTCGCCGTTGCACTCTATTGGGCTTGGAAGAAGAGAATGAGCAGATGTTATTCGGTGTTCTCCATTAAAAACCAAAATCTGAAAATACAGCGGTAACGGCAAAATCTTTGCCGTCGTTACTGTTCATCGTTGACCGTCAGTTAGAGTCAAGGGGACAGAGGTGGTTAGAGTAAACCCTGGTTGATTCTAGCCGAACCCACTAAACCAATATTCAAAGAATTTGAACTAGAGTAAAAACCCAAAATGATACCTGAAGTATCGTGAAAGACATTTTTTGGTACCTACGAACTTTTGTTACCCAAAATGGTATATGAACTATTGCACCGTTACCCAATATAGTACATCTGTTAGTTTCTCCGTTCAATTGATGACATAGCATGTATTTAAAAGGACAAAATGGTCTATACACAATTTGTTTTTTTTATTTCCTATCTCTTTTCCTCCAAAATTCTCACAAATTCACCAAATTGATTGAAAATTGTTGGACTTGAAAATCATACCTATATTATTTGAAAATTTATTTACAATATTTTTTTTATGAAATTTGTAATCTTAAGAAGAAAATCAACTATTGTATCACAAAACATAACACAAGGTTTAGTATATATATTGTTTAGCAATAATAACAAAATTAATTTTAAAATTATTATTTTTCCTATTACTTACAGTAAAACCTCTATAAATTAATAGCCTCGGGATTAATAAAATTTATTAATTTAGCGATATATTAATAAATTAATAATCTATTAATTTATTAATTAATTTGTAACTTATTAATTTATCAACGTATAATAAATATTTTATTTCATTTTGTCGAAGAAAAAAAGTTTTTGCTTATATTGTTTAATTTATTATGTATACCTTATTAAATATACTATTTTTTATGTATTACATTGTTCAAAATATTATACTGTTTAATGATGATTATATTAACTAAATTCTTAATAAAATCCTCATAAATTTAAAATTTATTATATAAATTATGACACTAATAATTTATATATTCGATGGGGTCTAGTTATATAAATTCTCGAATTTCTATTATTTTATAAATTTAGTGAATTATAATTTAGCATGTTGGCTTCGAGTTGAGACCGAAAAAAAGTTTTATTTTAGCGAGGTTATTAATTAATCGGGTATTATTTAATGAGGTTTTACTATATTTGGTAAAAAAAAACTCTAAATACATGTCACGTTATCAATTTAACGGAGAAACTAACCGAGGTACCATATTTGGTAAAAGTGCATTGGTTGAGATATCATTTTCGGGTAATAAAAATTCGTAGATACCAAAAAATACCTTTTACGATATTTCAAATATCATTTTGAGTTTTTATTCTTTGAACTATTTGAACTGGGAAAGTACTCATTCCAAGTGTTTGGGTTTATGATCCAGCATGTCCAAGTTGAGTGCTGCTGGATCTTGATAGTGTAGCAGTTCTACAATATCGCTAAAATTGTTGGTATTGTCCAATCTTTACTTTCAAGAGGATAATTTTAGTTCCAAATGCTAATCAAATTTCTGCGTTTGTTATCAATCTTCGTTGTTCAAGGAGAAAACGACCTTATAATTGGTGTTCTTCAATATCTCCCATCTGAGTTCTAATAACAACTCCCAGACTCTAATTGTTCATGGAACCAACTGGCCTCGTATGAACAAGAAATAATTAGAACTAGATTTTTAGCCTGCACGTTGCAGTGGGATTCTTGTATAGTGGCCGAATAGAACAACTATTGAAAATAAGATATAATGTTCAAAAATTACAAAGATGATTACCGCGGAGTTTTATACAAAGGAACATTTCATTCATAGAGCATAACGATAAAAAGTGTAATACACAGAAGATTAAACACATAAAAGATTGATCTATTTCAACCATTGTTCTAAAATATGCATAAATTATAGAAATTAAGTAAATTAAAGATCCACCACTCTTAAGTTTCTTCAAGCAGCTGCCGGTTCACCTACAACTAAAAGCGAGTGGTTAAAAAGATAAAATCAATTGTTTGAAAACTTCATAAGCTTTAAGTAGCAACTATTGGAACATAAGACATTTTTTTCAATTAGTTAATTTGAGAAGAATGGTGTTGTAACTAATTTAAATTAAAATTTTCACTATTAGATTAACAAAGACACATGCAAAGATAACACTCATAATAGAAACATAAAAACTTATAATCAACTCATCAGTATCTGATATTGATCAGTATCTGATTTTCACATAAATGGTAATTCATGATAGCTTTTTTATCTCGTATGGCAAATAGTATGAGCATGAATCACAGGTAGTGGAGCACTAACGGGTAGTGGAGCACCATGATAGTGGAGCACCATGAGTAGTGGAGAAATCTCTATAGGTGTATATATAGAGATGATTGTTGTATGTGATTAAGCAAGATAGTGTAATATACAAGTCCATTTGGTATCAGAGCCTTTGCTCTGTTTTTCCTGGGTTTCTGTTTTGCGGATTTGTGGTACAAGCTCGTCGGCGACTTCAGCCAAGCTTGTAGCCACCCTCTCTGGAGCTCGTCGGCGACGTCAGCGAGCAATCCTTGCGGTTCAGCGACGTCACCAACAAGCCGATCCCGGCCCAGCGACGTCACCAGCGAGCAATCCTCCGCCTAGCTCATCCCCGAGCATCCTCGCTGCAAGCCCAGTCGGTACTTCCTCAAGGGGCGCCGCTCTCCGATCTTGTCGCCACCTCTCACGCCGGCACAATCCTGCTCCACCGCTGCAAAACTCGCGCCGGTCTCCCTTCGTTCCTCCGCCGCTACCAGCGATTCCACCGGTCTCCCTTCGTTCCTCCATCACTAGCACCGTCACGTCACACTCCCCTCCTCCTCCGCGTCAAGCTCTCCAAACAGCGCCGTTGCCTTCGCCGTTCAAAGTCGTCGCTGCCGAGCTCCGGATTTCGATCCGATCTGCCCGGCTCAGTCTCGACCCGCCCGGCCCAACATCAAATCGCCCGGCACATCACACGAACGAACGAAAATTCGGCCCGGCCAGAATCAGACCCGACCCGGATCAGACTCGACCCGGACCAGACCCGCCCCGGTTCCGACCCAGCCCAAAATTGGTTGTCTTGTGTCAGTGTAGGTTCACTGACAGTGCACGTGCACCCAAGACAGATTTATATCCTTTTTTGGTACTTCCCCTGTATAATTCCTGATTTTTTTAATTCCTTTTTTCAATGGGTTCTAGAGACGAAGCTGATGTTTCGAAATTTGAAGTATCTATCAAAAATTCTGACAGTGGGTCCTTTGGGGGTACTAAACTTAATGGAATCAATTTCCGTAACTGGAAGAGACTTATGGCGGCTCATCTTCGAGGTATGCACAAGATGGGGCATGTAACCGGAGCCACTCATGCTCCTAGCAAAGATGATATTATTGCCTACACTAAGTGGGACGATGATGATAGTCTTGTGATGTCCGTCTTGTGGAAAGCTATGAATGACGAGATAATTGATCTGGTGGAGGCATGTGACACTGCGCAGGCAATATGGCTGACACTTGAAGGCTTATATACTAATGACTCTGATTTCATACAGGTTCATGAGTTAATGTGCACCGCTTTGGCGATGCAACAGGATGGGCAACCGGTGGCGCAATATTTCACCAAACTAAGAAATATTTGGGCTGAGATTGATATGAAACGTCCTTGCTTGATCAAACATCAGGAGGATATTGTTTGGTACCAACGTGAGAAGGAGCTTGAGCGAGTTCACCATTTCCTGAAAGGTCTTGATACTAAACATAACAGTGCGAAAGGGGAATTGCTCTGCCAAACCGAACCTCCTAGCTTAATTACAGCTTTCACATATATTCGTAAGGATGAATCTCACCAGGAAAGCCTTCATCAGGCACAAGTTGAAGTTTCCAGCCTTACTATCCGTGCTAGATCTTCCACACCTCCTCTTCAGCAGGCCACTTCATCTCCACTTTACCGAGGACCACCACCAGGCTTCGGGAATCAGCCACGCCCTCCTTGTTCTTATTGTCATGATACTAACCATGCTCGCGCGACATGTTTGAAGCTGTATCCACATCTTCGGCCTAAGAGGCCCCATCATCATCACAAGGCGAAAGCAGCTATTCAACTAGTCCAGGAACCCGATATCTATGGTGTGGTTGGACACGATCATCATACCGCAGGCGGAGCAAACCCTACTGCCTCCATAGCTGGTCGTGGAAAAATTGGTATGGCTTTAAATATTTCTCACTTTGTTGGTTTTGATACTTGGATTATTGATTCGGGTGGGTCTGAACATATGACTTATGACAAATCTTATTTTACCGTATTGTCTCCTCCACCAGTACCCTATGTTACTAATGCTAATGGTGAGGCATTTGCCGTATTAGAAAAAGGGTCGGTTCGTATTACTCCCACAATAGAGCTTCAAAATGTGTTATATATTCCTGCCTTATCTCATCATTTGATCTATGTTCCCCAATTAAACGCTGACGCTAAGTGCTCTGTGACATTTTTTCCTATGTATGTGATTTTTCAGGATCTTCTCACAGGAGAGTTAATTGGTCGGGGGTATCTGAGGGGCCGGTTGTTTCATCTGGATTAGACATATGCGGGGGCGAAACCAGGGGCAGCATCTCGGACCGCTTTAATCTCCACTTCTGACAAGCTAAGTGAAGTTTGGTTATGGCATCGTCGCTTAGGGCATCCATCTTTTAGTGTTATGAAATCATCTATGCCTACTTTGTTTCTTAGTGTGGATGAGTCCCTTTTACGTTGTGAGACATGTGTTTTGGATAAGAGTCATCGATCTACTTATTCCCGTAGTACTTCTAATAAACATCTTCTTCCTTTCGAATTAATTCATTCTGATGTTTGGAGACCCTCCCAAGAATCTACTGTGTCCGGGATGCGGTATTATGTGTCATTTATTGATGATTGCACCCGTCTTTCATGGATTGTTCTCCTCAAAACAAAAAATGAAGTTTTTCCCGCTTTCCAAACTTTCTATGCCACTATTAAAACATAATATAATGCCACAGTTCGAATTCTTCGTTCTGATAATGGGGGGAATATGTGAATCATGTTTTTCGGGAGTTCCTTAACACACATGAGATTGTTCATCAAACAACGTGTTCTTATACACCTGAGCAGAATGGAGTTTCTGAAAGAAAAAATCATCATTTACTTGACATGGCTCGATGTATTCTTTTTAGTGCCCATATGCCCAAATACCTTTGGGGTGATGCTGTCCTCACTTCTGCCAACCTCATTAATCGTCTTCCCTCTCGTGTTCTTCAGGAAAAAGTTCTATATGAGGTACTTGCATCTCATATCTCCTTACCCTCTTTTCATAATCTTCATGCCCGTGTTTTCGGTTGTGTTGTTTTTGTCCATCTTCCAAAACATCAGAGATCTAAGTTAGATGCTCGGGCCGTTAAATGTGTGTTTATTGGGTATGGCGGACATCAGAAAGGGAACCGGTGCTATCATCCACCTACCAAGAAGTACTATGTCACTATGGATGTAACTTTCTTTGAGGATATGAGTTATTTTCCCTCTTCCGATACTACTCTTTAGGGGGAGAATTCATACTTCGAAGAGCTGTATCATGGAGAGGGGGAGACAAATAAGCTAGTAGATATGATGACCGGATCAATTGAGATTACCGATATGTCCGTTATACAAACACCACCGAGTGATTCCGATATAGTCACTCCAGAGATTCAAGCACCAGAAGATGACAAGACAACTGCCCTCATACTACTAACCAAAACTCTCCTGGTACGGAAGATCACTCATACGAGGTTAGTCATTCTATTGGGACTAATACTAGTGATGCTAATAGTAGACAATATGTCTTGCCAAATAGGTCTACTCGGGGTCAGCCAACAAAAAAATATGAACCTACCCTTCAGGCAAAAGCTAAGTATCATGTGGTAAACTTTATGTCTACCAAAAGATTGTCTAAGTCATATGAATCATTTGTGAATCAAATATCTACTGTATCAGTACCTAACAAAGTGCAGGATGCATTGAGAGATCCAAAATGGAGAAAAGCACTGGAGGAAGAGATGGAAGCATTACAAAAGAACAATACTTGGGAGCTTGTATCACCATCACATGGCAAGAAGACTGTGGGATGTCAGTTGGGTGTTTACAGTGAAGCATAATCCAGATGGGTCAGTGAGCCGGTATAAAGCACGCCTAGTAGCAAAAGGGTTCACCCAGACATATGGCATAGACTATGATGAGACATTTTCACCTGTTGCAAAGGTGAACACTATTCGGGTATTGCTCTCTTGTGCTGCTAACTTAAACTGGCCACTCAGACAGTTTGATGTTAAGAATGCGTTCCTTCATGGAGAACTTACAGAAGAAGTGTACATGGATCTTCCGCCGGGATATGTGGCCGCTTCTCCAAGTAACTATGTATGCAGATTGAGAAAATCTTTGTATGGTCTTAAACAGTCACCTCGTGCCTGGTTTGGAAGATTCTCACAATTCATGAGGAGAATTGGCTACATACAGAGTAATTCAGACCACACATTATTTCTCAGACATCAGCAAGGGAATGTAACAGCCCTAATTATATATGTTGATGATATGGTAGTTACTGGAAATGATACTGTTGAGGTGGATAGATTACAGAAACAGCTAGCCACAGAATTTGAGATGAAAGACTTAGGTACACTCAAGTACTTCTTGGGCATTGAGGTAGCCCGGAGAAGTGATGGTATTTATCTGTGTCAGAGGAAGTACATCCTTGATCTACTAACAGAGACCGGTATGCTGGATTGCACTCCCATTAATACTCCTATTGAGCAAAACCATCGGTTAGCAGAGTATCCAGATCAAGTACCGACTAAAAAAAACTCGATACTAGAGGCTAGTTGGACGCCTGATTTATTTATCACATACCAGACCAGATGTTACATATGCAGTAAGTGTAGTGAGTCAGTTCATGCATAATCCCAGCGTGGACCACATGGATGCTGTTGTAAGGATTTTGAGGTACTTGAAGTCAGCCCCAGGAAGAGGAGTAATGTTTTCTAATCACAAAAATATCTTTGAGGTTTGTGGCTTCACAGATGCAGACTGGGCTGTAAATATTACAGATCAGAGTACTTTACCTTTGTTTGGGGTATTCTTGTTACATGGAAGAGTAAGAAACAAAAGGTGGTAGCTCGATCTAGTGCTGAAGCAGAGTACAGAGGTATGGCTCATGGAGTATGTGAATTGTTATGGCTTAGAAACTTGTTACAAGATTTGGGTATTAAGCCTAAATGTGCGATGCAGCTGTACTGTGACAACAAAGCAGCTATTGATATTTCACAGAATCATGTGCAACATGATCGTACAAAACATGTGGAGGTTGATCGTCACTTTATAAAGGAAAAACTAGATGCGAAGATTATTAGTTTTCCTTTTGTTCCTACAGAAGAACAACTTGTCGATATGCTCACAAAAGAAATATCTAAAAAAAGTTTTTATGACTCACTTGGCAAGTTGGGCATGGTTGATATATATGCGCCAACTTGAGGGGAAGTATGAGCATGAATCACGGGTAGTGGAGCACCATGATAGTGGAGCACCATGAGTAGTGGAGAAATCTTTATAGGTGTATATATAGAGATGATTGTTGTATGTGATTAAGCAAGATAGTGTAATATACAAGTCCATTAATAGGATAATGATTCACTCAAATGGTTATGAAATTAACCCTTTGTGATAGGACATGTGGCATTTAAGAAAATTACACTATCTTCAAAGTGGCACAATCATCTCGATCAAGAGTTGCTGTATTTGCATAATACAACAATGCCAGCCAACATTTTACAATCACCTCAGCGAGCTCATTATAAAATAAAATGCGAATTTCAGAACTCACCAAATATTAGATAGTAAATAGGCTGCAATAGGTGCATAGACAGAATCTTGAAGTCATTCATGTCCTGTACTATCACGATGTGCAGATTGCCGAAGCATCACCTAAAATAAAAAAATAGGCACACTTTGTCCAAGTAATTGCAATACTATCAGCTATTTGCATTATGACCTTGCAAGTGAAACACTATCAAACTTCCGATTTCTCTATGGAATCAGGCAAGAGAGAATTCAAATACACTTAATGCATATGATATATAAATGTGAAGATCAATTCTCTAAGATCATTCCTCTTTTGGGTTTGTGATGCAGTTCAAGTAGGAGCACACTGGGGCACAATTCGAGGGCACTTCAAATCGGCAAGTGGGAGAACGTTTTTGCAGAAGAAATAAGACATGGCGCTCCACATGCACATCATGTACTGAGATAGAAGACTAGACTTGAATTGAACGTTTGTGCAATTAAATGCTCTCTTGTTTTCTTAGGACATAGTGTACCGAGATAGAAGACTTGAATCTCACCAACTCGGTGACCGAGCCAATCTCATCCCCACTAGCAATGGGAATTCCCAAAGCAACCACAAGGAGTAGGTATTAAGTAACAAAAGATGAAACCAGACAACGTATTGGAAGTGAACTGAAATAACTGGTATCTAAACTAACATAAAGTAACAAAAGATAATCTTGAGATAAATAATTGGAAATTAACTGAAATAGAATCAATGAAATGCTACTACAGATGGCATTTTATTCTAATTTCCGAGCATGCAAATCACAACTTAGATGGCATTGCTCAAAGTAAAAGACACACATAGTTTACCAAACAAACATGGATCAGGCTCACAAAGTTGGCCTAGTCCAAATGCATATTACAGACCAGTGCATTAAATGTAGCTACTTGCTTGTTATGGTATCAGACAGCCATTCTACAGGGATTCAAAGTTTTCTGACCCTTACCCATTCTGACTATGAAATGAGAGTAAAAGACATAGTAAAATCAATAATACTGATACACAAGCTAGTTTTAACCAACTTGAGAACATGATAATGATCCCTATACGGTCTGAGGCATGATAATGCAGTAATTATAGCAGCAACTATCTCCTTTTACGATACACAAGACCAATGTCAACTCAACATGTCAAGGTTTTCACGATATGACTAATTGACAGCAGATTATTGGAAAGAGTATGAACATATATAGATGATAAGGATAATGAAGAAGTTAATGGGACAAACACAAACCTGCCCCTATAAGAGGGGAAGGGATACCATTGGCATTTCCAACACTGCTAGGATGGAGAATGTGTATAAAACTGACAGGAATAAAAAGTCATGCTACGTTTCACCAGATTCAATTATCCAAGAACTATTACATGTAGAAGCAGAAATATTTTAAGTATGACCTAAGTTACCCGAGTCAGCCAAAGATGTCAGATCCAGAATCGATGGTAGAAGGTTGGTCTACCTTTAAGTATTTAACACCACGGAGGATTGTGAGGAAATCTGCAATACCTTTCCCTTTTTGGATCCATGCGCAGCACGTTACTGCGAACTTTATCACGTTGATACCAGGGAAAGGATTTATGCGCACTTTATCACCATCAGCAGCAGAATCCATGTTAGTTGCACAACTATGGTATAACTCTTGCCAAATACATTTAAGGTCAGAGTAGTACACATTAATTGGTCTCCCATTCTGACACATTTGGAATAGCTACAGAATCATCATCAATAGCAATGTTCTAAAAATCCCCGCCTAGGACCGCCTAGGCGGAAGATCCTTGGCGGCCTCGATTTTGGGCCGATTAATCCCCGATTAATCCTCTGGGCGCTGGTTTTTAGCTGTCCGCCCGATTAACGCCTAGCGTTTTTTAGAACCTTGATCAATAGTACGCTGATCAACCTTCCCTGACTACTTTTCCTGAAAATGTGTGCAAGAGTTGCTAGATACATCGCCAGAGTTGGAATTTTTCTTTTATACTTCGATGGTAGTCTGACTGGATGAAAAATTTGGTTCCTTCCATCCAACAGAGTTGATTTCTCTTGCCAGCTTAAGAAACCAAAGTTGATATTTAATCTACCCTTACCAAAGAACATCACTGTGCCCTGGTGCTCTTGTTAGTTTCCGGCTCCGCATTAGTTGCCTTTCCAAAGAGGCTGCCTCCCACATCCCTGCATCTGCAAGTAGGTTGGACTTGAGAACTGTACTTGCCCCATGAGATGGATCAATCAGTTTCAAATTCTTTTCAGCCATTGCTCCTATTTCTAGATTCCCATGTGTTGTGCATGCGGCCAATAATGTGCCCCATATCACAACATCAGCCTTCATGGGCATGCTTCTTATCAGTTTTACAGCATCTACCACTCTGCCTGCTCTACCCAGTAGATCCACCATACAACCATAATGCTTGATACTTGGTTGAATGTGGTATACATCCTTCATGCTTTTAAAATACATCTCCCCGGCCTCCACCAAACCAGCATGGCAACAAGCAGTTAGGACTCCAATGAAGGTTATTGAATTGAGCTTAATATCACGCCTTTGCAACTCCAAAAATATTTCAAGAGACCTTGGCGCATGTCCGTGCATGGCCAACCCACATATAATGGCATTCCACGGTGACACAGAAGAGGTTTTGTCTTGGATTTGATAGAAAACCTCTAAGGCAGTATTGATACTCCCACATTTGGCATACATATCAATGATAGCGGCACTCAAATTGTCATTCATAGGAATGGAATTTTCATATATGTATTCATGCGCCCATATTCCTTCTTTCAATGCGCCTAAACTAGCAATTGCAGATACAATGCTTACCATTGTAATTTCATTCGGTTGTATCCCACAAGACACCATTCTTTGGAAAAGTTCCAGAGCCAGTCCAGATTTTTCGTTCTGTGCATAACCAGAAATCATGGAACTCCATGAAAAAACATCCCTTTCAGGCATTTCATCAAACAACTGACTTGCTTGGTCAATCATTTGATTTCTTATGTATCCTGCAATGAGAGCATTCCAAGATTCTACATGCTCCTTGATGCACGTTTCAAACTGAAGGCGAGCAGGGATCATTTCCCCACAACCTGCATAAAAACATATGATCGTCGCGTGCATGAAATTATAACAGTCAAAACCCTCCCTGACAATCCTCCCATGAAATTGCTGACCCTCACGAACTGCCCCCATCCGCCCACACACCGAAACCAAGTCAACAAGCATAACATCATTTGGACCCACCCCAGCACACAGCATTGCGTGATACATCATCAAAGCATCACTCAAACACTCCACTTGCACGTACCCATCAATCATCGTACCCCACGAAACCACATCCTTCACATCCATCCTCTCAAACACCTCTCTCCCCTTCTGCACCATACCAGCCTTACAGTACCCATTCAACATGACATTCCACGTCACCACATTCCTCTCGGGCATCAAATCAAACAATCTCCTCCCCTCCCCAACACTCCTACAACCACAATACACCTTCACCAAATTCGTGGCAACAAGCACCTTCACATCAATCCCCAACTTCACCACCAAACAATGCAGCATTCTAACATTCCAAATCCCACCGCTCTGCGACAGCATCGATATCACCGTCCCCATTGTGAGCTCATTCGGCGCCACACCGGCTTCCCTCATACCCCTAAACACCTCCACAGCCTCTCTCCAGAGCCCATTTCTCGACAGCCCCATGATCATAGTAGTATACGAAACACAGCCCTTCTCAGGCATTTCATCGAACACCTGGCGAGCAATGCCCAAGTCGCCGGATTTCACATACGCGGCGAGCATTATGTTAGAGGAGACCGGGTCGGGCACGGAGCGGGACCCGAAAAGGGATTGGGCTCCAGAAATGGAGCCGCATTTGGAGTACATACTGATGAGGCTGTTGTATATGAAGGTGTTGGAGAGGAGGCCGGACTTGAGGACGAGGGAGTGGAGCTGTTGGCCCTGGAAGAGTGCCGAAAGGGAAGCGCATGATTTAAGGAGGGAGACTAATTGGGGCTCGTGGTTGGTGTGGGTGTGGGGGCGGTGGAAGAAGAGACGGAGATGGTCGGCGGGGTTTTGGGTGGGGGTTGTGGAGACACATTTGAGAGGTGAAGCGGCGGAGAGGGATTTGGGTCTGAGAGATGTGAGCATGGGAGGAAGAGAGAAGGGTTTGAATTGGAGTTGAGAAAGAAAAGCTTCTCAATGAGCTTGATCGTCTGGTTTGAAGTTGTTCAAAACCAGTGAAGTTTGAGACCGCCAAAATATGTGTACACGTTTGAAAAATGCAGTATACTACGAAAAATTCTACTATACATCTCAAATCCGACGGTCGATATTATTTTGTGAGTGGGGTCAAAAAAATAATATTCGTTATTAACCATTGAACGTAAAATGTATAACATACAATTATCTTCCCGTGCGTAGTATCTTATCTGACTAACTTTTCGGACACATTTATACATCCTTACCGCTCTGAATCGCTATTGGTTCAAACTGACCGCTTTATGTGAGCTGGATTATGATATGAAAATACAAAGCCGACTGGGACCTTGCTCTCCAAATTTTGCGCAAAAAAATAAAATAAAAAAAAGGTAACCCTTCTCTAAGTAATGTATATTGCCACATGAGGATTTAGAAATACCAGTCTGAGCAGTAGTACTACATCCATTTTATTGAATCATGGTAAACAAAAGCATTTGATAAGGTCCATATTGATCCCATCCCAATTATTAGTGACAATAAACAGATATTGAGCGATGATACAATTCATTTGAGATGGTTGAAGAACCAATCCAATATGTCTTGATGAGCCTCCGCAGCACACTTCTCAGCGGCCTCATCTTTAGAGTCATACCTCACTGTCCATCCGTGTTGAACTTTTGGGAATATCTTCACATGACTTTTGATCTGTGAATTCATTAGAGCAAGAAGTGTATTAAGACTAATCATATCAAAGGAGCCAAGCATTTTCACCTGACCAAGAACAAGCTTTGGACCATAACAGCTTTAAGCTCTTACAAGTTAGTTTTTTGAAGGTTATGTCTTTTGCCTATAATCCATGACATTCAATCACAAGGACCAGGAAATTCATTGATTGAAACTTGAATGAAGTTATTGTAAGATTATTATTATTATTTTTTTTATAAAAGATGTTCCTACCTCAGGTTTTGCAGTTAGAACCACCTCAAATTGTTTTACGACGTCAGGTGGTGAAATCGGATCAATCTCAGCTCCAAGTATAGAAATGGGAACCTTCACCACTGAAATTAGTTCCGGCAACATATCAATAAGTAGAACAAGACACCAACACAAGGTGTTACTATTCAGGTTTTTTTGTTTTCAATGCAAATTAAGTGAGGCTATAATGAATTAGAGGATTACTTTACAAGGTACAAATTTCTAAGGCAGATATCTCACACATGAAATCGTCCACAGTGACGAATGATGGATGACACAAGACAGCAGCATGGAGTAAGTCATCATACTTTGCAAGTTCAACCACAGCCTTCGCTGAATACAGAACATGTAATTCAACATTAATTCAGTGATATGATATATATGTCATAGGTTCTGGAAAAAAAAAGGGGGCAAAAAAGAATGCAAGAGCTTACCTCCCCAACAGAAGCCCACAGCTCCAATTGCAGAAACACCTTTACTCTTTAAAGCTTCAAGTAATGGTTTTGAAGCTTCACATGCTTTGATCTATCAACAGACAAACGATTTTACAAGCTAATTCTTTTTCACAAATGATCAACAATTGGGTAAAAATTGTTTTAGACACCAAATATCAAAGCCTCATATAAGAAATCGTCAGAGGAAGTGAAAGCAGTATAGCAGTTGAACACAATATACACTAAACAACAGTAACAGACTGTCAAATCTGAAATCACACAGCATTTCAATTTTAAACAAGACCTAGAACTTTAAATTAGTATATCAAAAAATTTTGTGAAGCGCATGGGTTACCTGTTCATGTTCTTTAAATTTGATAAGCAATAACAGAAAAACGTAGAGTTATGCATCAAATAAAAGAACCAACCGGTATATGTGTCTTCAACCATATAGGTAGAGCAGAAGAGTTTCCAACTGGTCCAGCGTCACCAGGAAAAGCATCTCCATAAAAGAAGTCTGGTACCACAACGAAGAACCCAGCAGCTGCAACTTTATCAGCAAGCTTCCTTTAGACAGAAGGCAGGCAAGTATCATTAGTTTGAGGTTATATATGACTCTGGCCACATGCAAACCACATAGTCATACAGTTGAATAAGAAATGACGCAATGTTTCTTTAAAGAAGAAAATACAAATTTCTGATGTTTGGGCTAGAAGGATGTATGTTAAAGTTTAGGGGAAACACAGTTGACTAGATTCTCTGATGATATAAGATAGAAGCATGAACTATTCTAGTCATTTTTCACTGAGGTTTCAGAGCTAAAAGCAGGTGGTGCTTTTCATCAGTATAGCTCACTATACAAGTAGAGAACTAAATTGACGGTTGCTGCATCAAATAGACCATCTGAAACTAATGAAGTAATTGTTGTAATATTCAAGTCAATCTAGTGTAACTATTTCAGTATTTAGTGATCGAGCGGGAGCTCAAATTTAATGAGCAAGTGTTCACCATCAGCAAGGTTCAAATAAAAGAAAAACCAATTCAGAGACATTTCTCTATCACACCAAACAAACCAAAGGAAGTCTCTGTAGAAAATACAGATCGATATGGGAATGAATCAAACCTCAAGAGTGGAGCTTCATAACCTGAATGGCAAAGCAAAGGCTAAATGTCAAAAGCCGATTTCATCAAAGTCAATCAAAAGAAGAAATAGCACCCACCAATTCTTAAACCCAAAAGTACTGACAGTAAAACAAAAGGAAAGGAAGAGAATTGATATGTTGGGGAAGTACCAAAAATGTCAGCAATGAGAAGAATGGCAAGCTTGGATTCGGGAGAACCAGTGACATAGGAGTCCAGACCAGCAAGCTTTTCGACATGGCCGTAACCACTCGCTGGGTTAAGGACTGGAGGGTTTGAGCAGCACTCGGGGCCTGACATTCTTTCTATTTGTCTGAATTAGAGGTGAGCCAACACAGAACTCTCTTCTCTATTTATAGGGGAAACTAAAAGTTTGACCTGCAGGCTGCAGCAATGATGGGAAAGTACACACCTTCCAGCGACATTTTGGAATTCTATTTTGGTCAGACAACAGTTAAGTCCATATGTATGTGCGTCACCTCATACGTCATGGTAGACTTTTGCTACTAAGTACCATTTCTATATTCTTTTCGCTCTAAAGGAGTTTAAGATTAATGTTAAAAAGAAAAAAGAGTTTAAGATGTTCATTCTGCGATTTTGTATTGCCTGGTTGACATGTTCAAGAACCAATATCATATGAGAAAGATGTAACTTAAAAAAAAAATTCATTATCAAAGTCTGAGGTCATAAGTTGGAGCCTGCAAGGAAAACAAATTCTATAATCCACCATAAAAGTGGAGCTAATTAGCTCCATTCCATATATATACTGAAATTTCTGAACTTAAAAGACAGAAAAGATACTCAATTCAAACATCGCATTAAACTGAAGGAACAAATTTACGAACAAACATTGCTAGATAAATTAGTGTAGCCCTTATTTAACCATAAGATCCACACTGTTATCATCTGACATTATATTTTAACATTACAATGATGATACCATTCACTTGACATAGTTCGCAAACCACTCCAACATGTCTTTATGAGCCTCCTCAGCGGGCTTCACAGCTTCTTCGTTTGAAGCATCATACCTCACAGTCCATCCATGCGACACTTTTGGGAATATCTTCACATGACTTTTGATCTGTGATTCCATACACCATACACCATACACCATACACCATACACACCATACACCATACACCAACAGTCATATCAATCTCAAGAATTGAGATAACTACCATATGCCAAAGCCTATTTCCTATCGGGTATTGGTGTTATAATTGAGATAACTACTTGTAGATATATGAAATTTAATGAAGTAAATCATATTTATTAAATGATTAAATCGATCAAGAACCCGATAAAATTGTACAAGTGGCCCAAAAATCAACAAAGTTAGTACGGATCCGAATAAAACTCGTGTCAGCACATAAATGGATGATCGTAATCGAAGCTACGTGATTCCGACTTAAATCGGAAATTGAATGTCATTGACGATTCTAAATGGTAATCGGACATTTGATTAAATTAATAAATTCTTTAATGGTTATAATTAAATCAATTATTTTCTGCTTAATTTAGTTATGAGAATAACTAATTTTTAAATTAATCAGAAAATACATATTGATTTAATTATACAATTAAAGAAATATTATTATTTTAGTGTCATTAAAATATCCTATAAAATATAAGCCTTGACACTATAAATACCCATTCTAACATGAAGAGAAAGTGACTTGAGAAAAAGAGATAAAATCACTCGAGCAAGAGAAGAGCTACTAGAGCTCAAGAGAATGACCCCTACTTCAACTTCAACACAAGAGAGAACGAGATCACTCTCGAGAAATCCCGAAGTCTCCCAAGTCCACGAAGAATCATCAAGCTACCAAATCGCTCGTTCTTCATTAAATCCAAATCCAAATTCAAGTCCACGAAGAATCATCAAGCTATTAAATTGCTCGTTCTTCATCAAATCTAAATCCAAACTCAAAATTCTCAAGATCAAGTGCACGTCACCCTTGAGCCAAATTACATACGGAGATAGAATCAGAGGAGTTCACAAAAATTGTAACCTCACGCTTAATTATCAATAAATTACATTTTATTTGTACACGTGTCTACATTTTTATTTGTTTCCAGATTCTCGTTCTATAAATTGGCACACCCGGTGTGACCTTTTTTGGCCTCTCATCTCATTGTCCGAAGAAATCTTCAAATTCGTTGTTCGATGGCTTCCATGAACAACCAAGCTGTTCCATCAACGAAATCCAAATCCACAACTGCGAGGTTAAGTAGAGAGGCCGAACCGGTCAAGAAATCCAAACAAACATTCTCCAATTCAAAGAGTGAACCGATTACCCCTGTCACCCGGAGCGTGGCTAGAGCTCAACCCACGACATTTATGGCACTTACTAGCAAGCCTCGTCAACCAGTCATCACCTTGGAGAGCTTGGGAGCAATAGAACATGCCTCTCATAGTGGGAAGAAGCAAGTGTCAAAAGAAAATGAGCCAAAGGAGCAATCTCCTCTATCCGTTCATGGTGATGGCCATATCTTGGAAGACGTTTTCTCTGATCATGAATCAAGCACGGCATCATACCATGGAAGTCCCAAAGAAGATGGCGATAACTTCCATTTTATGGCGCATGAGTCCTCTTGTGACAATGCACAGGCCTTGGTGACGGGGACATCCACAATCGAGGAGCAACTCTTCAATCTGTCGGAGATGGTTGAAAAGCTCACCCGAACGGTTGAAGAAAATGACGTGCAAATCGCTGAACTTTATAGCAAGTTGGAAGATCACGTTGATGAGAACTCCACCAAAGGGTCGCCTGGCAGGAGCAAAGTAAATGAAAAGGGAAAAACGTCTAAGAAGAATGACGACTCGCTTGGTTCCTTATCACTCCAGCAATTGCAGGACATCATCACCAACTCAATTCGGACTTAATATAGAGGTATTTCTCGTGACTCCCTCACTTACTCCAAACATTACACTACGAGGATTGACAGCTTAAGGATGCCGCTGGGGTATCAGCCACCAAAGTTCCAATAATTTGAAGGTAAAGAAAACCCAAAGTAACACGTCGCCCACTTTGTGGAGACTTGCAGTAACGCCGGAATAGAAGACGATCACCTTGTCAAGCAATTTGTTCACTCGTTGAAGGGAAACGACTTTGAGTGGTAGACAGACTTAGACCCGAAGCATGTTGATAGTTGGGACCAAATGGAGTGCGAGTTCCTCAATCGATTCTATAGTACAAGGCAAACGATGAACATGATGGAGCTAACAAGCACGAAGCAACGGAAGAATGAACCCGCGGTCGACTACATCAATCGATGGCGTTTACTTAGCCTTGATTGCAAGGACCGACTATCAGAGGTGTCAGCCGTTGAAATGTGCATCCAAGGTATTTACTTTGATTTGCTATACATCTTGCAAGGAATCAAGCCTCATTCTTTTGAAGAGTTTTCTACTTGAGCCCACGACATAGAGCTAAGCTTGGCAAGTCATAGGGGAAGAATTAGTCCCTGGTTGACCAACGAAAAGACAAAGTCTTCAGAAGAAGATTTGACAAGGTTGTGAAGAAACCTTCTAAAGAATCAATAGTCATCAATACTTCATCGGTTAAGATCTCTACGCGGGATAAGGAGTTCAATAAGGTGGAATCTCCTCAAACCTACGATAGGAGTAAACGCACGTTGAAGGATATGGTGCGAAAGGCGTACCTGTTTCCAGACTCTGATGTGGCGGGCATGTTAGAGAATCTGCTCGAAAACAAGATAATAGATCTTCCGGAGTGCAAGCGTCCAGAAGAAATGCATCATGTCAACGATCCGAAGTATTGCAAATATCATCACCTCGTTAGTCGCCTTATAGAGAAGTGTTTTGTTCTCAATGATTTGATAATGAATCTCGCCAAGTAAGGGAAGATTGAGCTTAACGTTGACGACGTTGCTGAAGTCAATTGCACTACCGTAACATTTGGATCTTTCGAGCCAGTTCCATTCCCTTTTTACCCAATGAAAGCACTGTTCCATTTCACAAAGGAGGCGTGCAAACATAAAAAGACCAAAGAAATCAAAGAATGTCCTGCTTTCACGCCTATCCTCCAAGTTACCTCTAATGTCGATGATGAAGGATGGATATTGGTCACCCGGTGAAGAACTCGCAAAGTTATGATGTCAAATTCATCAATTTCCCGACCAAGTCATAAGAAATCACCTCCACGACGGGAGGAGAATGGACGAGGACATTTTGAGACAAAAGTCGTTCCATATTTATGGAAGCCTCTTCGCCGGAACTTGTCAATAGAGCACTTGCCTTCAAAACAACCGAAGGTCACTTCAATGGCCACAAGTTGTGAAGTCAGCTCCAAAGAAGACGAAAAGTCTGAAGCAAGAGAAATAGGTGCAAGTGAAGTGTTAAAGAGAAATGAGGTGTTAAAAGAATTGGAGAGTCTACCTTTCCAACTTAGCCTCTCTGACTGGATGCAATTGCCAAAATCAACGAGATGCGCACTTGTGGAGTTTCTCATTAACGTAGGAAAGCACTCCACAAGCATGAAGGAATGTGGCGCGTGTGATGCATATTGTGATGTCATTCACTTCACAGATGATGACCTTCAATTGAGCTCTAAGCCACATAATCTGCATGTTTTTGTGATAGGGTACATGCGAGAGCGGAAGTTGAATCGCATGCTCATAGATGGAGGGTTAGAAGTAAATATAATGCCCAAGTCAACCATGTCTCAACTCGGCATCAACGTTGATGAGTTATCAAGGAGTCGTCTCATGATCTAAGGTTTCAACTAAGGAGGACAAAGAGCGATATGGATGATCAGACTAGACATGGACATCAGAGAGCTAAAATCAAACACCTTGTTCAATGTCATCGATGCGAATACCTCGTATAACTTGTTGTTTGGACGACCATGGGTAGATGAAAATGGCATCGTGCCATCCACTTTTCACCAATACTTCAAGTTCTATCGCGGAGGTGTGAAAACCATGGTAGGAGATACCAAATCAATCACATAAGTTGAATTATACTTTGTGGATTCTAAATTCTACACAGATGAGGAGTCAATGAAAGAAGTTCTTCCAGTCGGAGTACCCTCTATGGGGAAAGCCGCTAAAGTTATGGAGAATGATGTCAAATCAAAAGACATTGAGCTTCATCGTGAAGTGTCTCAAAAAGTCTCATCTGAAGCGGCAACATCGTCTGCGGAAAGAAAAACCAGTCATGCATTTCTGGTCTTTCTCTATGTTCCGGACGAGGAAGTCTTACTTGCAGAGGTCCTTCTTACTTGGAAAATGTTTTTCGATGGCTCATCTAGGGCAGACAGAGCATGGGCTGATGTTATATTTGTCTCTCCACAAAAACAGATATTGCCTTATTCTTTCACTCTTGGGGAACTGTGCTCCAACAATGTCTCAGAGTACCAAGCGTTGATCATGGGATTGCAAACATCGTTAGAAATTGAAATCCAAAGTCTCGAAGTGTTTGGAGACTCGAAGTTGGTGATTAATCAACTGCTCACTAATTACGAGGTCAAGAAGGAAGATTTAGTACCTTATTTCCAACTCGCCACACAACTCTTGAAGGGCTTTGATAATGTTACACTCATACATGTGCCACGGAAAGAAAATCAAATGGCAGACGCATTGGCAAACTTGGCGGCGACTTTGCCATTGTTTGGAGATGAAATTTTGGACATCCTAATTTGCCAAAGGTGGGTCGTGACAACAAAGCCTTCACTCCAGTGTGCCAGTTCTCATGTAGTGTCAGTTTACACCATTCATGTTGAAGATTGGAGGCATACTTGTATCGAGTATCTTGAGCACAACAAGCTTCCTGAAGATTCGAAGCAAAAGTGGAGCATTAAGCGGTGAGCACCGCGCTTCCTCTACTACAAAGAAACTTTATATCATAGGTCATTTGACGGAGTACTCCTACGATGCTTGGGAAAAGATGAAGCGATCAAAGCCATGGAAGAGTTTCATTCTGGAGTGTGTGGAGCACATCGGTCAGGACCAAAGTTACATTTTCAAGTAAGATGACTGGGGTATTATTGGCCCACCATGGTCAAGGATTGTATGGAGTATGCGCATAATTGCCAAGCTTGTCAGTTTCATGCCAACTTCATTCATCAGCCACCTGAGCCGTTGCATCCGACAATTGCTTCGCACCCATTCGATGTCTGGGGAGTGGATGCAATCGGAACCATCACTTTGAAATCATCGGCTGGTCATATGTACATTTTGGCAGGCACGGATTCCTTCTCAAAGTGGGCAGAGGAGATACCGCTCAAAGAAATCAAGAAACAAAATGTTGTGGACTTCATTACGGGAAACATTATACAACGCTATGGTATACCACGATGCATCATCACAGACAACGCCAAGTATTTCTCGAATACTGCAATAGAAAAGTTGAGCAACGTTCCGGCAAATGGTTTAGCAGAAGCATTCAATAAAACGATTTATAACATTCTGAAGAAAACTGTCAGCAAGAAGTAGAGGGATTGACATGAGAAATTGGGCAAAGCTCTCTGGGCTTATAGAACGACGTATCAGATAGCCACAAATACTACACCTTATTCTCTCGTCTATGGTGCCGAAGCTGTGTTACCAATAGAGAAAGAAATTCTGTCATTGAGAATCGCTTTGCAAGAAGGTCTCACAAATGAGGAAAATGTCAAGTTGCGCCTTTAAGAGTTAGAAGCTTTGGACGAGAAAAGGCTTGATGCACAACAACACCTGGAATGCTATCAAGCTCAGTTGTCACACGCCTTCAACAAAGGTGTTCGACCATGGTCATTTCAAGTTGATAATTTAGTTTTTGTTGTTCAAAGACCCATCATTATGACGCACAAGACCAATCCTAAATTCAAGTCAAAGTGGGATAGTCCTTACGTCGTTAGAGAAGTATACACCAATGGAGCTTACAAAATTGTAGCGGAAGACGGTTTGAGGATCGGTCCCATTAACGACAAATTCTTGAAGAAGTACAATGCTTGAAAACGTCAAAGTATGATCCACGCTTGCATGAGTATAAACTACACAAGGCACCAAAAAGAAAAAAAAACAAAGAAACCTTTGAACTACGTGATGACTTGATTCATTCTTTAGAAGGATACGTAGGCAGTTTGAGAATAACAATCTTAAGTTCAGTCACATCAAAATAAAATAAAATAAAATAAAATCAGGGTTTGTCCGTCAAATGATAAAGCAAATTCTTATTTCACTGATAGTAAGTTGAATTTCAAAATCGACTTATTACAAGATGACTGAAAAAAAAAACAAGTATTGATCATTCAAGCCAGCTATCACATCCAGGTTAAACCCTTAAAGCTAATACGATGTTCTTCAAAAATAGCTATCCACTTCTTTGTCTCTTCAATTTCTGTCGCAGTCAGTTCTGGAATCTCTCGGATTTGACACTTCTTCTGTTCTAGATCAACGAGTCTTGCATCGTGAAGAAAAATGTCTGCATCTAGCGAGTCCAACGCCTGCTCTAGCTTCTGCTATTCTTTCTTCAAGCTCTCAAGGGACTCAACATAGACTGACGTTGATCTTTGTCGAATTTCTTGGGCTATCGTGATTTCAGACTCTATCTCGGTCAGTTTTTGGGCACTTGTGCCCATGACACATTTGTGAGTGCATGCAAGTCCTGCCGAGTCATACAGGGTAGCGCTTGTCATCAACTGCTCCAATTTATTTTTTATTGTTGATGGGTCGACTTCGTATTTGCTAAGCTCATTCGTCAACATATCAAGCTCATTCTTCCCGGCAAGAATCATCTTCAGAGAATACGTCGCTATCAAGCCTTCTATCTTTGCACAAACTTTCGCAGCTACTCGCATATGGATATCGCGGATCCATTTACTTGTATCCACTATCTCAATATCGCACACAGAAGCTACAAGAAATATTGTTCTTTCTGAAGGCTTTGTACTTCTCGTCGCCATGTACAAACCTGCATATATGAGCATAAATTATTGAAGAAATACAGGAAAATAATATATAAATATGTTCGCGTGTACCTCTATGGTCAACTGATTGTGGTTCACTCTCCTATTGACGTACTTCTTTTTTCTGGGAGAGTGTTAGCTGCGAACTCCTCAAAATGAAATTGAATGTCGTCACCTGAGCAGATTTCATCGAAATAATCAATATCTTCAAGCTATGAGGAACAAAATTGGATCAGGTCGGCAATTAGTGAACTGTTGGATATGATACATTCAACATAACAAAATGGAACAAGTACAAAAGAAAAATAATAAATACAAAAACAAAAAAAATTTAAGTGAATACCTCAACATGCGCGGGCACGAGTGTTGAAGGACCAGGAACATCCCCAAGAAAATTGCCGTCAAGATCGAAATTGGTATTGAGATTGTAGTAAATAGAGCCAAGATCAGCATCATCCCTCTTTTGACGTTTGAAGTGCACGTCACTATGGGTATTACTGCTGCTTCCGCTATGCCTTCTGGATGTAGCAACCTTCTCCTTCGATTTGGGGCGAAAATCGGATGAATCTCTGATTTCTTCCAAAACTGGAGGAGGTGGAACCTGATAGTTATCAACCGGGGGCAAAGCTTTAGCGGAAACCAAAATTTGAAGCAGAGTTGTCGCACGGTCATCTCCTTTAGCTTTTGCAGGCTCTTGTTGTGGCAAATTCACAATGGTTATCTTCATAGGCTTCTTCAACGCATGGTGATGAACTTTGAACCACCATAAACTTCATGATGTCGCTTTTCATAGGCAGGATTGCCTCACCCTTTGTGCCAAGCTTCGTCAAACTATCCCAAAACGAGTATGTTCGAGCCAAAGTTACAGTTCGACGATCTCCTTGGGAACCTCCGGGAACACCTTGAACATATCCTAATTGTCGGCTGAATCGTTGATGGCTATAGGATTCGACTACTCCCCAACTATGTTGCCGTAAGGACACAAATCCGGAGCGAAGACTAATGAGATAGGCAGAATCCGAGGGAGGGGCTCCGTTGGTGTCAACGATCAGTTTGCACACACTTGGAACTTTGGAAATCGTTCCATCTGCACATCATCACAAGCAGTAAACAAGGCACGAGTCTGCCCATCCTCGAAATGTTTTGCTGAAAATTCCCCTGAAATATGGACCATCGAGGGCCTGAAGCTTTCTGGATGTCGAGAGAAGAAATGGATGTCGAAATACTCACCCAACCACCCATACAAGTAATGAAAATGAAGCGCATTTGGACGACTTCCTAGATCATTAGAGACAAATATGGCATTCAAACCCTGATATATATTCGCCAATACGGGAACCGCCAGATAGTAGTTTCGACCTCGGGACATTATGTGAACGATCTTAAAAACTTCCAGACGAATAAAACCTGCATTATTCTTCGAGAATACAAAGAAACAAAGCCAACACGCATAAAAGGCAAAGAGGTAAACAGATTTCATGCTTGCTTCTTCTACGCCTAGATCTTCGAATGGTGAGTGGTCTTCTGGAGTTTGCTGGCGAATCCCTGGAATGGCGCCAGATGGATTGTGAGTACTAGCGAACGCGTCCCTCTTGTTTCGTGTACTCTTGGTGGGAGGTCTCTTGTATCTCATCTGGTCTTTATACCAATATTGTATCCATGTAGTTATCTTCACGTTGCTACGCTCTCTCTTGCACACTCTATGGTAAGCAAGAAACAAATAACTACAGTTTTTTGGGATGAGAAGTTCCATTTCTTTACTCTTTGCATAAAACTCATCAATGGGTGGAACGACTTCGTCATAAAACTTTCCAAGGATAGGCAAACCCCAATATGCTCAAGGTTCAAAAGAGATATAGACATCTCCCCTTGCGATGTGTGCATAGTATTTGTAGCAGGGCACCAATATTCACAAAAAGTTCGCACAACGGGAACAACACGATCATAGCTGAATAATGACACAAACACTGCTCGATAGAGGCCCGTCTTCTTGATGTGGTCTTTCTTTCAGCTTAAAACATCTTCTACACACTATGTATAGGTAATGCCGCCGGTAGTTCGAAACGCACCCAATCACACAGAGTTGTTGGATATAGAGTCGTTGAGAAACTTGAATGACACTTTAGGAGTGTCTTTGTCACGATATACAGACTTCAGCATCAAAACATCTGAACTTAACTCCTCATTGCCTGACTTGGGCGGTTGGAAGCGGGCTACTTGGCGATTCACTACGTAAGTCCATTGCGAGACGGGAGTTGAGCTGCCATAGAATGGAGCTTTAAAAGCGAATAGCCCAGTAAGATAGGGATATACAGTTAAGGTGGTGCCATCATGTTGCTCATCTTCAACATCGTCGAGGATAGTTATCGTCCCGTCCTTGAAACGTCTGAAAGCCGTCATGTTAAATGTGATGCGAAAAGCCTAAAACACTTTTATTGAGTGCTGTGAAGTCTATAAATTGAGAGCAATCAAGCGATTAGGTCGTTTACGTTCTTGAAACTCTTGAAAGCCAACATGGTGAATGTGATGCGTAAAGGGAAAGAAAGAAGGAATGCATGTAAGCACACACCACTGCACAGTCAAGTTTATCGAATAATAGAGTTTGATTGTAACTCATATGTGGGGATTCTCCTGATAAGAACAACAATTCTTGTTCCGTGTCTCAAGCCATATCAAATACCCCAAGGTTTCTATGAAACTCAATGACGTAGCATGCTCACTATATAAAGAGGTAGGCCCTTGCCTCCAAGAAATAACGGAGAGAAAAAGAAGGATAAGGAGAAAGACACATAAAAAGTTAAAGATAAACTTGGTATTTCAGATGGAACTAGAATGCCAGAGATATCCGAGAATCATGTTGCAGAGAGACTCATTCATCAAAATGAAAGAGACAGAGAGAGATGTTGGGCAGCTGAGCCATATGAGAGACTAAATTTCACTGAGATTGCAAACCAATTACGTGCTATGGCTGCAAAAATTCCTCCTAAAGTGCAAGGCCAAGCACAGCAGCAAGCCCCCTCGGTGCAGCCTCAGGTTCAAAAGTGATATACAGGAAATTGCCTGATCATCCCAGCTGTGTCTCACCCTTGTATCAAGCCATTGGAAGATGCTTGGTGTCTTTGTTTTGATGTGATGGGAAAAGTTTGTGTCATCGTTTCACATAATCTTATAATGTTGTCGACTATGTTGGGTATGACGGTTTACCTTTGAATCAAGTGTTTGCTATCACGTTTCGGAAGCGTTCTGGAATGGTCCCAGACCACTCTGGTCCAACCCTGTCGAGGACAGGTGTCACCAATTTATTCGTTCAGACAGATCCAATTAACGGTTTAGATCGTTAGTTACTGTTGAATTTTTGTTTCGTTGAATCAGTAATTAAGGTTAAATATATGGAGGGGTAAACTATCAGAGGAAGGTAAGTTTTCTAAGTTGGTATGTTTACGGGCAATCAAAAGTCGAAACTGATTGCTCATTGACAAAAATGAAAATGTGTTCGTCGGTGTCGTGATCCACCGCCTTCTCCTTCGTCAACGCCATCAAGATGTCGTTCGCTCCCTCCGTCGCGCAGCTCCAGACAGTAGTATGTCCTCTCCTTCAGTCCTTCAGTTCTTGCGCGACACCAATTCCTCCTTCTTCATCAACGTCTACCCCTACAACGTCTACCGCCTCCGGAGCGAGATTCTGATCGGGTTTCCTCTTTTCCAGGACCACCCCTTCATCTCCCACGACAACATGGCTACCCGCGTCCGCTACTGGAACCTTTTCAACATGATGATTGACGTCGTCATCTCCGCCATGGCCGTCACCGAATAGGAGGACATTCCGGTCTTCGTTACTGAGACCCGAATTATGCGGAGCTCTACCTCAAGGGGCTATTGGGGCACCTCCATATTGAAGGGCTGCCTTAGGTCTTCATCTATAAGCTGATTGGTATGCAAGCGAGGCAGTGACGCCAATGGGGGATTCTGTTCCGAATACGACCAAGAAGTACAAGAACATTGACTACAGCTCTGACTCCAATGACCTTCCTGGAGGTTTCAGCTTCTTAAAGATGGTGCTTGGTCAATTCTTGGTCAATTCTTGGTCTTTGCTTTTCTCTTGCGTCAGCGATAACGCTACTATCTCGATGCTCTATTATTTTTGGTGACCTGTAGAATTGACGCTTTATTATGATTTGCTTTGTGGAGAACTGAAATTTGGGGCTTTGATTTAGTGAGTTGCTGGATTTTACTGTGATTTCTGTAGATAATTTGGTACTTGTTTGTTGTCTATAAGTAGGGAATTGTTGATGTATGTTTTTGGTGATGTAGCTAATGGATCTACTTGTACTTAATGTATTGCAAGAACATCATATTTTAGTAGAATTTTAATGTAATAATACATTGTTTTTGGCTTGCTTTTATATTTGGGTGTCTTCAATTCTCGAATTTGATCTGAAATAACTTGGTTTCTGGTGTTAAGATTCAACTTCATCCCTCAATCATGGGCTTGTTTTCTACTTTATCCTATTTTTGATCTTTATTTTGGAAGAGCACTTCAAATTAACCTTTCAATTGTAGCTGGGAAAGGGAAACCATGAATATGTGTGCTTGATTATCTATGGGATTGAGTTCTCTGTTTACCATATACCCATTCATGCAGCAAATTAAGCATAGGCGTTTACATCAACTTTGATTGAATTAACTTATCATTTAAAATTTTGGAGATGACATTAACTTGCATGGATTGGTTTGACTGTTTAACGAGCAAATCGACCTCCCCCATCTTTTACTGTAAAAATGATTCTTCATCGGGCTACAATTGATAGTGCATATTGTATTGTATGATGATTGATTGACTACTACAATCCTTGTGTGGCAAAGATTTAGGCCGAAGTGTTCTAAATAATTGTAGTGTGGTATTTTCTTTTTCATTTATAATTTCAAACACCATTCAAGAACCAACTTCAACATGTCAAGATACTAGCTCTTGCGTTTGGAACGCTTTCCTTGACCCTTCTTGGGTGGTCATTTTCCTCGACGCTTTAATATTTCTTGCTTGTTGGTGTGCCTGTGGAGAAGCAAGTGGAGAATCAGGACTATAAGCAAATGAGCAATTCAATTCAAATTAGAGGGGAAAAAAAGAGAGGAAAACGATTTCTTAATATAAAGTTAGTTGCAGAATCAAAAGGCTGACTCTTCTTTATAGAGCAAACCCATGAAAGTGATAAGACATTAAACTATAACCTAACTATTATTGTGCTTCCTCTTATTCTGTAACTCGAATGTAGTGATGATGTATTATTCTCATCCTTCTACAATGCATTGCCATTAATAATGAAATTTTACAATGTTCCTTTGTAATTTTATACGAGGATGAAACATAAGCAAATAGATAGATAATAGAGCATATGAAATGAGCAAGAGAGCATACTCTTTTTCCTCAACTTCCATGACTAGGGGTCATCTTTATGGATGTCATGTGAGTACCACTGGTCCAAGCTCAATCA
The DNA here is from genome assembly GCF_933775445.1 of Argentina anserina. Classification (NCBI taxonomy): domain Eukaryota; kingdom Viridiplantae; phylum Streptophyta; class Magnoliopsida; order Rosales; family Rosaceae; genus Argentina; species Argentina anserina. The sequence continues at coordinate 14,723,160 of NC_065875.1, read as the reverse complement.
GCTTCTTACGCAGAATCTTATGCGCAGACTTCAAATATGTGGGGTTGAGCATATGCCCGAATAACCTTGCCCCGCCTCAGTTACCCCAGTATTAACTACCGCACTCAAAATGCTCTTTAGACTTGCCATCTCACTTTGCCTCTATAATTCAAAGAAAAAAAACTTTCAGCTTTCAATGCAGAGCTAATTCTTTCATAATTTCAATCCATTCAGAAAAAAGAAGGAAATAACCCAAATAAAATCATTGTTAAGTTACAGTTATTATCTCAGATAAAAAAAGAATCAGAACCCAACAGACCTTCATCAAATTAAATCCAAAACAAAATCAACATCTACCAAAACTCCAACTTGAGAAATTCCAGAAAATTACCCCACCCCAAATTCCCAAAATCCCCATATATCTTCCTAACACAAAATGAATTATGTGTCTTATTGCATAACAAACATAACCAACCCCAATAAAAATTTTGTGAATCAAACTGAAAACAATAGAGTTATAAAACAAGAAAAAACTTCCTTCACCAAAAAAATAGATAAAGTAACATTAACTATAAATTGAATCACCAAAACTAAAAGATATAATCAAACTCAACAGGCAATCTAAACTCTCAATAAGTGTAAGGAGAGAATAAAACAAAGTTCACTAAGCAGATGCTTCCTCATATACTAGTCAAAGATTTCAAATGTGAAACTCATATATGAAAATCAACAAGAAATGAAAACATCAAAATTTTATTTCACAACACATTGATAGACATCAAACATTCACAAGACCAATTTCAAATGAATAAAACAAAACCCCATAAAAAAACAAGAGGACAATATCTTCGAAACATAACACAACTTCAAATATCAAAGTCACTCACAAATCCCAAACCATTCCAAACTTTTGCAAACTGCTAAAGGAAAACCAAAAACTAAAACGAACAACAACAACGCGAATCAAACTAACGACAAAACTCCTCCTTCACCCAATCCAAATCCTACGACAAAACCCATCATCACAACACGAAAATCTCAGTCCTCCCCTCAAAACTCTCTTTACTACCTCTTTGCTTAGCTTCAACCGCTGAAAGAACCATGTAGGAAATGACACTACCATATCATCTAAAGCCGAACAATTTAATACCGAAATGAAACTTGAGGGTCTAGAATTGTGTTGAGGCATTGACTGTGGCATTTCATCGAACACTTGGTGTGCAACCCAAAAACCCATTGATTTCTATCGATAAAGTCATGTCTTTTAATCAAACTGATACTTAATACTCATTCCTCGCTACTTTTCCAACTAAAAAAAGCCAGAGAATCACACCTATTGTGAGATTGACAGAAACAAAATTGAGAAACAAAGAGTGAGATACTTGATACTAATGTAAGAGATCACTAGTGAGACAAAGGCATACGATGATTGCAATGAAACGAGGTGAAGCAATATCAGAACAATATAGAGAATACATTTATGGAGAGACATACATACCTATGTCCAAATCTGGGAATCCAATTGAGAGAATTTGACCTTGAAAGCGGGAACTCCTAGTATTATCTACAAATTGTTTCTCCGTCGAACATATCGAAAGAAGAAAGGCGACTCTTTCATTCAGAAAGACCACAAAAAAATCAAGACAAGTTTGAGAGATGAAGCAGCTAATGAGCCTGAAGAACTCGGCGAATACGATCAATCATAGAATTTCTAGTGGATGACATGCCTCTCATTATGCAGATCCCCTTCTGATTTTGATCCATCTTAATAGTAATAACTTCAAACCGGGCACGCGCAAACCGACCTCCCCCATTTACGGTAAAAAAGAATCTTCACCGCACCACTGTAGCACTACAGTGGTAACGGGGACAAACGCTCTACACCGTCGGACCACAATGGGGTTGAACCAGAGCAGATTGCTCCCACTAAATATACAAAAAAAAAAAAAAGATTCATTAGATGATGGTTGTGATGACTATGAGATCGATGATAGTGATCTTGACATGTATCAGCCTTCACGTGCTACCAAAAGTAGAGTTATGATTGAGGAGATAGTGGAGGTGAACTTAAAATATTGGAATGGAAACCCAACCTACTGAACCATACCAGATGCCCCGTTTGGGTGTCTGCCATGAAGGTAAAAAAAACATAAAGGTACCAGAGTCTCTGCCATGAGCATCTTGTCACGGTCACCTTCTTATAAAAGCTTGCAAGAGAAAGCATCAGTTAAACAAGATCGTAATGCAGACAATGACGAGAAAGAAAACAAAAATATGATTCACAACAACAAAAAATAAAGACAAAATAAACGAGAAAAACATTCAAAACCAGACAAATCTAGAGAGACCAATAAAAATGTTTCTAGTGATTCCCAGTCACCAAAAAAGAAAAGAAAAGAAGAAAACCAATTGAATTGTAGAGGGGTTGGAAACATTTTTTTTTTTACAAATAAAATAAATTGATGGAGATGTCAATAATTTTCCTTTGTATCGAACTAAATCTCAGAAATCATAGAGAAAGATTACTACAAAATTTGCGGAGCCTCGGAAGCTAGCTCTACAAATTCTCTAATTCAAAGTGCATATTTCAAGCTGCGCTTTCGGCACGTGACGACAACATGTCTACAACATGCTTGAAGTATGGGCATTTGTAGACACATGAAATTTAATGAAGTAAATCATATTCATTAAATGATTAAATCAACCAAGAACCCGATAAAATTGCATACGTGGCCCAAAAGTCAACAAAGTTACTACGAATCTGAATAAAACTCGTGTCAGCATATAAATAGATGATCATAATCGAAGCTACGTGATTCCGACTTAAATCGGAAATTGAATATCATTGACGATTCGAAATGGTAATCGGATATTTGATTAAATTAATAAATTTCTTAACGGATATAATTAAATCAATTATTTTATACTTAATTTAGTTATGAGAATAACTAATTTTTAAATTAATCAGAAAATACATATTGATTTAATTATAGAATTAAATAAATATTATTATTTTAGTGTCATTAAAATATTTTATAAAATAGAAGCCTTAATACTATAAATACCCCTTCTAACATGAAGATAATGAGACTTGAGAAAAAGAGAGAAAATCACTCGAGTAAGAGAAGAGGTACTGGAGCTCAAGAGAATGACCCATATTTCGACTTCAACACAAGAGAGAGTGAGATCACTCTCGAGAAATCTCAAAATCTCTTAAGTCCACGAAGAATCATCAAGCTACTAAATTGTTCGTTCTTCATTAAATCTAAATTCAAATTCAAGTCCACGAAGAATCATCAAGCTATCAAATTGCTCGTTCTTCATCAAATCCAAATCCAAAACTCAAAATTCTCAAGATCAAGTGTACGTCACCCTTGAGTCAAATTATATACGAAGATAGAATCAGAGGAGTTCACAAAGATTGTAACCTCACGCTTGATTATCAATAAATTACATTTTATTCGTACACGTATCTGTATTTTTATTTGTTTCTAGATTCTCGTTCTACCCTACCATATGCCAAAGCCTCTTCAAATTGAATCACGACTTCAGGCGGGGACATCCGATCAATCTCAGCTCAAAGTATAGAAATTGGAACCTTGACAGCTAAAAGTTCCAGGAATAAATCAAGAAACAGAGATTTAGTAATCTTTAATTATTTCACTTCGGGAATTGGAACATACATTCTTCTTTTCCAATATGAAGAAAATAATATTACTGATTAGGCAGATATTTCAATAAATTACATTTTATTCGTACACGTATCTGTATTTTTATTTGTTTCTAGATTCTCGTTCTACCCTACATATGCCAAAGCCTCTTCAAATTGATTCACGACTTCAGGCGAGGACATCCGATCAATCTCAGCTCCAAGTATAGAAATTGGAACCTTGACAGCTAAAAGTTCCAGGAATAAAATCAAGAAACAGAGATTTAGTAATCTTTAATTATTTCACTTCGGGAATTGGAACATACATTCTTCTTTTCCAATATGAAGAGAATAATATTACTGATTAGGCAGATATTTCATGTTTATTGAATAGAGCCCTTACCCTTGATATCATCCACAGTGACAAATGAGGGATGAGCCAGAACAGCAGCTTGTACAGAGTCACCCTTTGAAAGTTCAACTACAACCTTAGCTGAAAACAGGACAAAACAATTCAACGAAACAGAAACAATATTTGCCATATTGGTCGAACTTTTGTAGTGAGATTGTGAAAGTAATACTGTCTAGATTTGAACACCCCCCCCCCCCCCTCTCCAAAATCCCATCCAAAATATGAGCCTTGTACGATCCCGTTTTTTAGGGAAGGAAACATTAACTCACCTCCCCAACAGAAGCCCACAGCACCGACTGCAGAAACGCCTTTATTTTGTAGAGCTTCAATAACAACTTTGACATCTTCGAATCCCTTCTCCTATAAATATAGAACACCAGCTTAAAGTAAATCAATTGACAACTGCAACAATGCCTCAACTTCTATATACCAATGTGTCCTCAAATTTAACCATTTTCACAATCGGCCCAAACAACCCAGCAGGTAATATACTAGGGGTGGGCACGGGATAGGACGAGACGAGGCTCATCCCACGTCCCGTCTCACTCTTTTAAATCGGGACGAGATGAAAGTTTTTAAGAAAACATCTCACTCGGGATTAATCCCGGTTGGGACGGGATCGGGACGGGACAAATTCAACTTTCTTATAAAGTTAAATAAAAACCTATATTTTTACTTTTGCATTAACAAAATAACATTTAATAATGAAATTTTAACAAAAAAATGCATATTATGTTCAAAATATTATAATTTACCATTATTATTTGAGTTGATATAATTTTGGAGTTATTAAGAACATAAATTAATTTCATTTTGATACAAATATATAAGAATTTTTAAGTTTTCATTAAAAGTGGGACGAGACGGGACGAAGTGGGATAAAAATTATTCGTCTCACGTCTCATCCCACTATTATAAAACGGGACGGGATCGGGACGGGACGAACGTTTTTAGACCTCCGTCTTGTCCCGCTCCTTTAAATTTCGGAACGGGATCGGGATTTCCGTTTCTTATACTCACCCCCACACTAAACATACAAAGTTTAAAACAAATGAATGGGACTACCAAGCTACCAAACAAACATCAACTTCAACAGCCCAGCATGAGAGTCCCGAAAAGTATAAAAAAAAATTATGTCGATTCAATATGCCCACAGAAACACTTGTGATCTCATTAAAAAAAATTAATAAACAAACTTATACATCCATAATTCCATATCATAATAAAAGAAAATACTATACCGTTCCATGAACTTTCAGCCAAGCAGGTAGAGAGTCGAACGATCCATCAGCTGCAGGTACATAAGGATCTGCATAAAAAAAGTCAGGGACGACAGCAAAAAAGCCAGCAGCTGCAATTTTATCTGCAAGCTTCCTACAAAAAAGAACAGGTGTGATTAATTAAGGGCACATGATACAACATGCATCTTTCCTACAAAAATGATGTGAGCACAATTGAAAACTGTACAGTAGTTCAGCTAAATAATACAACTGTTCTAGAAGATATATTAATTGTTGGAATGGAAACAAAGGATGAACTACCCTGTCATAAATCATAATATAAAGAGCGTGTAAACACAAGATAGTGGGGATTTTCCAAGGAAGGAGGAAAAGCCATAAAACAAACCAACCTGAAAGAGAATAGACAATCCCGAGCTATTGGCCGGAACTAAGTTTCAGCTTATATATAACTATTTTATAACCTATTCTTTTTCCTGAAAGATAGTAGCTTTGAGTAATTTATTCAAAGAATCTATCAAGTCATTAAATTTCAGCAGTGAGTGTTTGAGCCCAGACTTGATATTAGAAATATACAACATAAAATTGTTTGATCTTAAGACAATTAGATTACTTATCTATCACACCATGGCCAAAAATAAATTAAAAGCTACTGGAGTGAAGTTAAGAGGATAAATAATACCTCAAGATTGGAGCTTCATACCCTGCAAGGCAAATGAACATGCAATATTAAAAAGTGGTATATATAAGAGGATTAAGAGCAAAACAATTACAAAGTACCCACCGAAAGTTCAAACAATCGAATTATTAATTGTTATGAATTCATACCACTACATGCTCCTTTCCTAATTTCAAATTTCCTAGTGGAATCAAACTAGGATCACGAAAACATGCAACAAGAAAGAAGAAAGAACAGGGGACACAGGGCTATATATTGCAGACTAGAGTTTACGTCACAGAGCAGTTGCAAATACTCATTTCACGGCCAAAACACTACAAGGCTAAACCCTAAACACTACAAGGCTATATCAATTGATTTTCACACCAAAAGAAAACAAGCAAAAGAAAAACGTAATTGTTTAGTATCGATTCTTTTCATACATAACGACATAAGCAACCCACCAAACCAAATAGGCAAAGGCACACAAAAGCCATCAATTCACTGTAAGAGCATCTCCCACGTAGGCTATCGTCATAAATTTTTAGCCTACAAAAAACAGCATAATCCCTTTAAGATACTATTTTAGCCTATCACTAAAAATCAGCATTCCCACCGTAAGCCAAATTTTATAGGCTAAAAGTTTTAATTTTGGTACCAACGGCTAGTTTAACGTTTTAACTATGTATGCATATACAATATATATATGACACACACATTATAATGGCTGAAAACGGCTAATTTTATTTTGAAAATAAAAAGTAATAATAGCTAGTTTAAATAATATAATTATGATAAAAGAGTTGTTTGAGAAAAACATGTTTGAAGAATCAAACTTTGCCGCCAAAATTTGGAACAAATAGTGGTGAATCTGTCCATGAGGTCAATCAGAGTGGCCGATTCAAGAAAAATAATGGTTACGATAGAACTAATGCTAATATACTAGAATATTAGTTTATGTTTATGTTAATTTTATGTTGTTGTTTATGTTCTTGTATTTCATTTCCTAGTACTCTTTTTCTCAGTTTGGAATTTATTTTCAAGTATGATTTTGGCGAGATTATCAATAAATTAGTTTATTTACTTGACCAATAACACATGAGTATACATCATTAAAAAAAAGTATTTAAGTACAAAATTATAAACATATCAAATATTAGACTAATATGAAACGTCACAATGAGCTCATTGTTGTATAATAATTTTTATAATTAAAGATATTATAAATAATACATTTATATAACAAAATAACTATTTGCCACATGCTAAAATATAATACAAAATCAAAATCAAAATCATAATTACAATGGGGCCAACTATATACCCTAAGAAATTGAGTAGCCAAATTTTACCTCCCTTTGACGGAAGACCATTTTTATTTGTTGGAATCAGCGTATATGGCCTATGGGGGGTGCAGGTTACAAGCTAATTATGGCTTTTATACCCTATCGTGGGAGATGCTCTAAGGAATAGTTGAATAGAACCCAAATCACATAGTCAACTAAAAAGGCAAAAAACTAGACCAAATGAAAAAAGATTGAAAATTTAAGTGGTGGGTGAGTACCAAAAATGTCACAGACAAGAACAACGGCAAGCTTGGAGTTAGGAGAGCCAGTGAGGTACGAATTGAGACCACCGAACTTCTCAACACGGCCGAATCCACTGGTTGGGTTCAGGGTCGGTGGGTTCGAGCAGCATTGAGGCCTGACATGTCTTATGTCTTTCTCTCATCACAAACAACAATACTGAAGTACTAAACGATGAACACAAGTTTAAGAAGAGGACTAATATATATCTGCGCTTCAAACGAGGACGAGAAGTCGTTTAGGCCTCATCATTTAGCCCGCAGATCTGAAAATCCCGCGAAGGCCCGCAAACCCGATGGGCTTTTACTCGACCCGGCGCGCGAGAAAGCCCTCTTCTGTAGGTAGAGGGCCGAGCTTAGATTAGAGAGGTGAAACCCAGCCCAGCCCGTGGGCCCGGTCTGCCAAAAGCCAGCAAGGACCGGCCCGTAAAAGCCCACCAAATAATAAAATATTATACATACATATTTTATTAGACTTAAAATAAAACTATCGCATTATGAAGCAAGTATATCAATGAAAAATCTCGGGATCGATCAACACCAGCCGATAGGATTGGTATATGTATTTAGTGACCCTGTTAAAATTTCATCCAATTCGGACCTCGTCTGACCGTCGAAATTTACAATAAACCGAAAACAACACTAATATATCATAAAGGAAGACCCATTACCAAAATGCGAACACCGAAAACCGTTTGCATATCTGAAATTACCTAATTTTTGTCACCGATTGTGTACGGTCACACCATGGAAACACATTTGACAAAGCCCCGGTCAATGAGGATTTTAGTATGTCAAAACGCCTCTTTTTTAGTTGACTGTAGGTACGGACGGTCAAACAATGTCCAAAATGGACGAAATTTTTACGGGTTCCTTAAATATATATACTGATCACATTTGCTAGTGTCGATCGACCATATTTTGAACTGGAGTTATCAATTGCCGAAGTGTCCACTAATGTATCATAACCTTTATATTAGGTTTTATAATAAAATTATCGCATTATGAAGCAACTATATGAAAGAAACTACTCGGGATCGATCGACACCAGATGATGTGATCGTTATATAAATTTAGTGTCCCTGTAAAAAAATTCATCCAATTCAGACCTAATTTGACCGTCAGAATATCCGGTAAACCGAAAACACCACTAATATGCTCTAAGGGAGGACCCATTACAAAGATGCGAATGCCGAAAGCCGTTTGCATAACTGAAATCACCTCATTTTTGTTACTTATCGTGTGCGGTCGCACTGAGGAAACTCATTTTAAAAAGCCCCGGTAAATGGAGTTTCAATATGTTAAAACGCCTCTTTTTTAATTGACCGAGGTACGGAAGGTCAAACCATGTCCAAAACGGACGAAATTTTTACGGGGTCCCTAAATATATATACCGATCACATCTTCTAGTGTCGATCGACCGTATTTCGAATTGGAGTTATCAATCGCCGAAGTGTCTACTAATGTATCATAACCTTTATATTAGGTTTATAATAAAACTATCGCATTATGAAGCGACTATATGAAAGAAACTTCTCAGGATCGATCAACACCAGCCAATGTGATCGGTATATATATTTAGTGACCCTTTAAAAATGGCATCCAATTCGGACCTCGTTTGACCGTCAGAATTTTCGGTAAACCGAAAACACCACCAATATGCTCTAAGGGTGGACCCATTACAAAGATGTGAACGCCGAAAGCCATTTGCATATCTGAAATCACTTAATTTTTATTACCTATCGTGGGCAGTCGCACTGAGGAAACTTATTTAGCAAAGCCCCGGTTAATGGGGTTTCAATATGTCAAAACGCTTCTTTTTTGGTTGACCGTAGGTACGAACGGTCAAACCATGTCCAAAACGAACGAAATTTTTACGGGGTCCTTAAATATATATACCAATCACATATACTGGTGTCGATCGACCATATTTCGAACTGGAGTTGGCGATCGCCTAAGTGTCCACTAATGTATCATAACCTTTATATTAGGTTTAGAATAAAACTATCACATTATGAAGAGACTATATGAAGGAAACTTCTCGGAATCGATCGACACCATTCAATGTGATTGGTATATATATTTAGTGACCATTTTTAAAATTTCATCCAAGTCGGACCTCGTTTGACCGTCGGAATTTCCGGTAAACCAAAAATAACACTAATATGCCCTAAGGGGGATCCATTACCAAGAGGCGAATGCGGAAAGCTGTTTACATATTTGAAATCGCTTAATTTTTGTCACCGATCGTGCGTGGTCGCAACGAGGAAACCCATTTAGCAAAGCCCCGATCAATGAGGTTTTATTATGTCAAAACACCTCTTTTTTGGTTGACCGTAGGTACGGAAGATCAAACCATGTTCAAAACAGATGAAATTTTTACAGGGTCCCTAAATATATTTATCGATGACATCTACTGGTGTTGATCGACAATATTTTGAAACTAGAATTTATTTGTGACTTTTTTTTAAGAATGTTTTCTAATCATTCTTTTATTGTTTCAAACTCTTAAATTAGAGTATTATGTTTTTTTTTGTAATACAAACCCGCAAGGCCCGGCCCGTAAAAGCCCATAAGGTCCGGTCCGCAAAAGCCCGCAAGGTGGGCGGGCTTGGATCTTCATATTTGTGAAAATATCCAATCCGTCACTTATTTAAATTTACTAAGGCCCGGGCCGAACTCGCCACTATGGGCTGGGCCGGACCGAACTCAGCTCGTTGACGAGCCCTAAAGTCGTTGACGTCTTCGTCTCTATGTCGCAATATGTATTTGCATCATCTCTAACGTCACATCTTCATATTGATCATGATATAATCATATTATTATGGTGATAGGGTCCCCGATTATTACAGATTTTGCTCCATAATTGATGGAAATTCATTCAAGATTTCAAGCTTGATGCTTTCATATTATATTCTTGTGGTAATGTACTTGTCCAGTTGGACTATACTATCGTTGCACCAAATCAGTATGTCTGTATGTGTTTGTGGTATATATCACTCTCATTCCTATTAAAGCATAGTTCTACAAGGCAAGAGGCTAAGCTAAGCCAAGCTTCCTGACTTCACTAGAACTTCTTTCTTACACTACCATTCTTGATCAGACACTACCATCCTTGATGGCTTGGTGTTGGATACTAACTACAAGTGAAGGTATAATTTGCTCGCATGGAGATATAAATAAGGTCATCTCCAATAAGGAAGGGTCAAATTGGGGCAGAGCTAAAATTTAGTCATTGAAATATTATTTTTTATTTAGCATAAGGTGAACCATCTCTAATAATAAAGAGAAAAAATTTAGCCCTTTTCCAATATATACCTGACATTTGACACAATATGTTTTTTTATTAGTTAACCCCATGCCACATTGGTGTCCCCATTTATTTGGCCCGAGCTAGCCGTAGTGCTAAATATGACCATTTTCATAGTCCTTTGGTCCTTTTATGACTCTTTTTATTTTTCTTGTTGGAATTCATTATAGAGCTAAAATTTAGGAAGCGACTCTTTAGCCATTTTTATTGGAGATGGCCTAACAACCTAGGAGGTCATTTGAAGTGTTAGGCTGTCATTAGGGGGTTGCTAGGCGTGCGTTAGGCGGTCTCTAGGTGGGTCCTAGGTGGTCATGAGAAGTTTTAGGCAAACATTAGGCGGTTTAGGGGTTTGGCATATCGATTTTCATTCAAAATTATTTTATTCTGTTAAACTCATTTCGATTAAAAGTAAAATAAGTCATTCTCAATGGTGACACTAGTTAGAGAAACTCAAAATGGATTCTAATTATTATAGAAATGTGACCGAAAAATATTTGGCCAAACTCTGCTCTTTAATTCTAGAGCGGAGCTTCGCTCTGGAGGGACACTAATATATATAATATGAAGTTTCACTTTGAAATTATAGAGTGAAGTTTCTTATTTAAGTCAATTTTTGATCGGGTTGGGCATTGGTCGGGACGAGCTGGGATAAGGTGAATCTCAGTCCCGTCCCGTAATTTTAAAATAAGGGACAAGACGGGTCAAGATTAGGTGTTTCTAAAAGTTATCTCACTGGACTTGTATCCCGTTCGGGATCGGGACAGGATCATGACCAAAACGGGACTTGTCAAATAATGCAATAATTATCTCATGATGAAAATAAATTAATTAATCAATTTCCATATACTCTGTTACAAGTTCAATTCTACATGCTAATTAAATTTAAATGCATATCTCGAGCTTTAATTCATTACTAGATCACCTACAAGACTATATATCTTAATTAACAACGGCTTACATAATACATAGAGAAGAAAAATAAACTCTAATGGGGGTTGTGGTTGTTGTTAATCTAATATTTCTTAATCAATTTAACAATTGAGTTGAAATTACTAGTTATTTTAGTTTCATATTAATTCGGGATGAGACAGGATTGAATGAGTCTTACTAAGCTAATCCTGATTTCATCCCGTTATTTCAAAACGGATCGGGACAGGACGAGATATGCATTTTTGAAACACATATCCCACCTCATCCTGATGAATTTAAGAACGAGATCGTGATTACGGGACAAAATGCACATTCCTACTTTTTGACCACATTTCTACATCTTCACCATATAAATTTTAGAATATAAGGTGTAGATCACTTTGTAACTTCTAAAGTGAATCTTTGCTCTGTGTATATATATAAATACAAGAAGATGAGAAAAGCGTACCAATTGGTCCCCCGTTGATGAAAATGTTGGAATTCTAGTTTTCAAGGTAGAAGTGTTGGAATCATAGTAATTTTACATCATTTTGTATCTCATATCTCTACTTATATACACAAGGAAAGATCAAGAGTGCACATCTATATCCTTATTTTAAGAATTTTTTCTACACTAGCTAGTACATGACCTAATTTGATGAATCTTCTTTCGTCAGAATTAAACCCTAAATTCCCATGCAAGAATGATGCCTATAAAAGATCAATTAATTTTATAATCATTTTTTACTAATCAAAATAAGCAATGTGCAAACGAATGTAGACCATTCGATAATATATAAACCAAGATTGTGCTAATCAAATGGTTAAATGTTTTCTATTTTGGCTAATTTTTTGTACAATTCATATATGAATGCTTGGTCTAAATGTAATTCAATGCTAGAACTAAAAACATTCTCACGTTTAGAGTTTGAGGATGTTATTTCTTTATATATATACATATACAGTTTATATTCAGAGTGAAGCTTCATTTTAAAATTACAGAGTGAAATTCATTATTTGACTCACTTTTCGGTCATAATTCAACATAAATAATGTATAAATCACTTATGTAAAGTTTCTTCCAATATATATACATATATATATATATAGTCAATATCCAGAGTGAAGCTTCACTCTGAAATTACATAGTGAAGTTCCAATTTTGGCGCACTTTTCGGTCAAACTTTTTCACCATAAATGATTCAATATATATGTATGCTATTCAAGATAATCTCTACAAAATTTCATTTAATTCGGACATCGTTAAGGTATTGAAATTAAATTAAATCAATGAATGAATTAAAATTGTTTAATGTGAACCGTTCGTGTAAATCTCAATTTTGAAAGCTCAAACCATTGTCAAATTGGATGAAATTTTGTAGAGATGATCTTAAATAACATACCTAAATATTGAATCACTTATGGTGAAAAAATTTGACAGAAAAATGTGCCAAAATTGGAACTTCACTCTGTAATTTCAGAGTGAAGCTTCACTCTGGATAGAGACTGATATATATATATAAAGTTTTATCTATATAATTATCTTTATATATATAAACTGTATATACTCAATATACTTATATATAGAGCCCTTCCACTAAGAGATCCTATTTTTTGGGTCTTTTAAAGAGATAGCTCATTCATCAACTTTTCAATGACATTTTCACATCTCCACCGTTCAATTTTTAGGGTCTAATGTGTAGATCACATCTGTAAAAATTTCAGCCAAAATGGTGAGTTAAGGTATCAAACTTAGTAAAAGCAATGGACGCTTCAAATTTATCAAACCTAAACCGTTCATGCTTATAGGTTTAAATCCCAATTTTGAATGCCTTAAACACCTCCATTTTGGCTGAAATTTTACTTAGTTGATCTACACATTAGAATCTAAATGTTAAACGGTGGAGATGTTAAAATGTGATTAAGAAGTTTGTCAAGTGATCTATCCCTTTAAAAGACCCAAAACATATATCCCTGATTGGAAGGGCCTTGTGTAGGTGTGTGTGTGTGTGTGTGTGTGTGTGTGTGTATTTACGTGGAGCCGTTCAGAAAACGAACATTCATAAAACAAAAAAAGTGCGGATAATGAAGATTACAACCACATCAAGCATCGATGGTGTTGCTGTTCTTGTCGGATTGGGACCACATCTATCCCATGCGGCGTCAACATGAAGAAGGAGGTCAATGTGATCAAGGTTGAAAGTATTCCCGGCAAACCATGAAACACCATCTTGCTCAACTGCAAACTCATAACAGAAGAGTCCAATTGCAAAACGAAGCTCCAGGTTGAAGCTTAGTATCCTTCTAGCAAGAGCGTTATCGGTGCCCAATTCAAGTTAAAAGATGGACAACTGGGAAGCTTCCGCACTTTTTCTATTTTGCGGACATTTGTTCTCGAACGGGTATATATATGTGTGTGTATGTGTGTCGAGTATTGATTTTGCAAGTTTTGCAACCTCAGTCCCTCCCTGATCCCCACTTCTTGTTAGTTTGATTTTCTATCGAGTATTGATAACTAGTTTGTCCCAAGTCGTAAAGGGTATGTAAACCTCCCTAGCAAAATCCTAAAGCTCCTATTGCAGAAACACCTCGACTTTTTAGAGCAGAAAACACTTGTATGACATCTTTATATCCCTTTTGCTATAGAATTTTATACTTTATTTATTTATATATTTTAAGAATGATTAGACCTATAATACTGTGCAATTGTTCAAAACATTTTCTCTAGCATTCATTTTCTCCAGCTCTCTCCCCCTCCTAATTCATCTTGATTCTAGTCCCTCATCACCAATTCCAAAGCTTGTACACATATACTCTTTTCAAGTAAGTCATTAACCTTGCCATGAGCTTTAAACCAAGACTCTAGCAAAAAAATCGAGTGAAGGAACACTAGCAAAAATTTTCAATTACGTAAAGCCTGCTTGTTTATATTTACCATTTAACTTGCTAAATTTTAAACATTTCCAAAAACAATACGTAACATAATTTAATTTACAAAATTATGGCCCTACAAGTTCATTCTGAAAACACTACTACAATAACTCAACCACACATCAGATAACAAAATGAAGTTGACCGCTTGTCTCATGACTTGATTCTCTTTATACAACTAAACTTATCACTATGTGTTGTGTTATCAATGACTTTTCATTTTCAAATTTCATCACACAACACATTTGAAGTTTGTGTGTTGTATAGAAATCCTCCATCAAACTTTCGCAAAATGCAAAACTGTAGAGACAACAAAATCAAACTACTAGTTGCATGATTGATACTTCTACAACACACAATATATGTTTTGTTGTTTGAGGGAAACTCATTTTACGTATCATGTTCCAATATGTGTTGGGGGATGCTAATTGAACTTGCTAAAAAGTTTGTACAACAGAAAATAAATATTGTCTTGTAGGAATAATCATTTATACAACTAATAAAATTTTGTGTTGTGTGCTTAGGTTTCAAAACTTTCAGAGATGCCAAGTGTATTTGACTCTACAACAGAAAATGAATCTTGTCTTGTAAGAATAATCATTTATACAACTAATACAACTTTTATATTGTCTGCTTATGTTCCCAAACTTTCAACATGTTCTAAGGAATGTCAAGTGCATTTAATTATACAATAGATTATGAATATTGTCTTGTAAGAATAATCATCTATACAACTAATACAACTTTTGTGTTGCGTGCTTATGTTACAAAACTTTCAACATGGTTTTAAGGGATGTCAAAGGCATTTGCTTGTACAACATAAATGAATAGTCTTGTATGAATATCATTTATACAACTTTCCCTGCTGTAAGATTATGGTTCGATATGAGCTGGGGAATACCACTTGCAATGGTTGAATGACACTAGAACAAATATAGCTTTTTAGTTGTAGGATTTTAGTTTAGTGTTTAGAGTTTAGGGTTTAGTGTTTAGAGTTTAGGGACTAGGGTTTAGGGTTTCAAATGAAATTTAATTTTATATTTGATAAAAATGATATTCTAATATTATGAAAAATAATTTTTAAAATAAAAATAATTGAATACAAGGTCAATATTATGCCACGTAGGCCATGTTTGACTATTAAATAATATTCAAATAACGAAAATTATGCGAAAAATCATAGAAAATATCTTAGGTGTTCGAAAATGTCGTAAAAAAACGTTACGCTCTACGCACATGTGTAAACATTTTCGTAGATTTATTTTCGCGTAACGCAGCTACCCTTAGGGAGGTATAAAGAAATCTATGATAAGTAATTTATATATAAGGGTTGACCAGATCGATCGAGAACTAATCGTTGTCGAAAATAAATGAAATTTGAATCTTAACTATATTTAACTATGACGATCACACTACGGTTAATTTTTGAAAATATGGTCTACTCAATATAGTTGATTTAAAATGACATACGTTCATATATAACATAGTAAGAATGTTATGCCCCATTAGTACAGCCGTCGTGCTTCAAATGATCAATAATCACAAATTGATGAAATTCAATCAATCATTAGATAGTATGTGTATGTCATCAACAAAATACTTGTATGGTACCAAATTGACATGTTTTCGGCAATATTTAGATCTTGATTCGCAAGTTTAACCTTAAACACGCCGATGCATACTTATTACACTAAATTGTTATTACTACCCATCTTCGATTTTCTCGATCTTCAAAGAAATTGGACCGTACATAAGATGTGATCACTATAATGAAATATACCTTTACATATTACATGATTCGCTCACCTATTTGCGACAAGATGCGCGATTCATCTTAAACGTATACTATAAAAAAATAAAAAAAATAATATTCACACAACAAAAAATACTTGTTTTGTTGTGTGATGGGATGTTACAATCACTTTTACTCAAACTAGACGGGAATATTGCCGCTTCATTTTGGCATTTCAAGTTCATTTTGACATGTTAATATAGGAACTCATACAACAATAGAGTTTAAACTCTTGTGTGAATGAGAAGCTCAACTTATCAATTCCCCTTGGAGGGAAATAATTTGCCTCTAAACTTAAGACACATTGGGGAAAAGTCTTTATATCTCATTTAGCCGTGCCTCTTCTCTCTTTTTTTTCTTCTTATTTCCTCTTCTTTCATTTCTCTTCTTCTTCCTCGACACTTCGACAGAACAGAGAGCGCAGCTCTCGTCAGCGCGGCCTCACCAAGACGCAGCGCCGCCATCCCTAGCCTTCTGGTCGGCGCACCACCACCTATATATCTCCCTCTCTTTCCTATATTGAACCCAACTCGTCCATCCAACATAGATCCAGAAATTGGTGAGTTCGAAGGAAGAACTCGACAAACCCAAAATCTATAATTCCGATCAATTATTTGATCTTTGGCGACACCTCGACCTACGTTTGGTAAATCCTTGTTTCTCTTGATTCTCTACATCCCAGAACCCTTAAATTTTCATTTTTGATCCGATTCTAACAAATCCCTCTTTTCTGGGTTTGAGTTCATTGATAGACATCACTGTGTTCTTTTAATTTTTGGCGACGTTTACGACTACTCATGGTAAGTCAAGCCTCTGTACATTTATTTCTCATTCCAAATTACTCTATGCTTCCAATTTTTGATTTGGAACTAATTTGGAGTTTTCCCCAATTTTCTGCAAATCTCTTTCTTTCTGGATGCCGCCATGTTTTCTAGCAAAGCCAGAGCTTCCAATGCTTGACTTCGACCTTTACAGGTGAGATTTTCATCTCTTGACAACTCTAGTTACTCTATTATCTCAGTTTCGTGAATTTGAGCTAAATTGGATTTGAGAAATTAGGGTTTCAAATTTTCCAGTAGTTTGATAGTTGTGTTAGATTGTCTACATTAGCTGCTTTCTGCCACTGAATTGTTTGTCGAATGCTATAATGAGTTTCAGAAATTTGGAATCTTTGGGGCTTTTGCAAGTTGAGAATAGACCTAATGCCAAGTATGTGTGTGATGATTGTGAGAAAACAAGTAAAATATGATGCGGGCTTGTGATGGTTTCTCTTTTTTAGTTTTTACTTTTCATCTTCTGACTTTTTGGTAGTACAAAAAGTTTACTACTCTAGGCAATTCTGATTGAAGAGAGACATTTGTAGGTCATAGCTATAATGTAGGAAACAGTATAATATTACTTAAGTATTGGGAAAATAATAGAATTGCCCATATCACTATAATGTAGGAAACAGATCAACAGAGAAAGGATGTTTGCGCTCGTTGCAGCAGGTGCTGCTGCTGGAATTTCTTTAGGTAACCAAAATTTCTTTTCACGAGTTGTTTCCACTTATTTCATTATTTGGTTTTTTTCCCATTGTTTCTTTCTAGTCAAACTACACAGAATATACAGGGATTCAAATGTGCAACTGATCTTTGCTCACTCTTATGGCCTCATTGGGCTTGTCCAAATAAATTTGAAGGTAATATATTTCTATAATATTTTAAAAGATAATGTGCAATGTGAAGGATGAGATGATAAACTGTATTAATGGACATATTCCTGAATGATTATTTCACAGTATGTTTAATTTGGCTGAAGATAAAGTACTTACATAATGCAGTGATAGTCATAACTCGTAAGTCTTTTTTCTTAATCTAAATAGTGGTATCACTAATGTGATATGTTCTCCATTTTCTCTATGGTTTCTTGGAACAGGAACATACTATGATTGAGTCCAAGCATGAACATTTCATTTTCTGGATAACCTTCGGTTGAATAATCCATGGCTTGATCTAAGAGGGTACAAAGTTTTATTTTCATATTCTTATCTAAGGCATTTTCAATGTCAGACGGCTCTTTTAGATTTTGATAAATTGCATCTTGTCTGCCTTAATTGATTTCTGAATTATTGTTGTTCTTAATGGAGCTCTTTAATAGCCGTATTTATTACAGGTAAAACAACACTTTATCTTTGCAGTAGTTATAAGCAGTACATTTGTCTTTCTTAGAGTTTGTTTTGGCCCTTCTCCATTTCTTGGTTTACATTTTAATTTGTTGTGCATACTTTCCTTCTAAAATTATATGAATTCTATTTAGTAAACATTGATTTTGATATAGAATAACCTCAACATCCATAGTAACCAGTTTTCTAAAGGAGGTGTGGCCAGGTAGATTGTAGGCTATAGTTATGTGTATGATATCTTGAAACACGAGTGAGTTGGTTAAATACTAATTACACTAGTTTTATGTAGGTAAAGTAGTTGACGATTATATCTTGTCATATGTGTAGAGAACATTGGGTACTCACTTTTGTCTTTGAAATGCTTCGTCTAAGTTTTTATGTCCAAGTGAATTCATACTTACACTATCTTGAATGATTTTTTAGTGGGAGAGCAGGGACCGACATGCTTACACCAAAGCTGATATCAATGAGATTAGGGAGTGTGGGCTGATCATATCCTCACCAAGTGCATGTAGGAGCATTATGTGGTATGTTTTTTTGCAAGAGTAAAATGGTAGAACTATTTTATTCAATAACTAAGAATCTGCACAACATTGCTCTTAGCTATATGAATGATTTTTCTATTTATATTTCAAGTACATTATCTAAGTAGGGATGTTGGAGTACCTAAATGGTACTGTGACCTTTGTGATCTTTTGTCGTGAAGTTATTTGAAGCTATTACATTTGCTTTTGTCATGATGTTACCATATGAACAGTGAAAATGAATTGGTTCACATAACTAGGTCATGTTGTTTTAAACTTGATTTGTTGTATGATGTAAATTCAAACAACTACTTGAAGTATGTTTAAACTTGATTGGTTATGTGATGTAAACTCACACAACTAGTTGAAGTATGTTCAAACTTTGTTTAGTTGTGTAATGAAATGATCACACAACTAGTTGAAGTCATATCAAAATTAATTGGTTGTGTAATGAAATCCCACAACTAAATAACAATGGTTCAGACTAAGATTGGTTGTGCAATGTCAAGTAAATTATAAACAGTATTTGTTGTATGAATTCACTAAAAACAACTAATTGTAAAAATCACCTAAACTAATTAGTTGTCTGATAAGGAACACAACAAATATTGTGATTTCTATTTGTTGTCTGAAAACCACATGTCGAGGGTGCTGTCAAGGGTGTCGTCAAGGGTGCTGTCGAGAGTGTTGTCGAGGGTGCTGCCAAGCAGCTATCGAAGATTATGCCGAGAGTTACACAACTAAAGTTAATTTCTTGTTTGAATGTTTCAATTAGACAACACTGTCATACACGACAATTTTCTCCAACTTCACACAAATGTGATTCACTCTTGTATGCTGAAGTTATTGTAGTAGGGAAACTATGCTCTCTTCAAAATGTGTGTAAATTTGTTCACTATATAAAAACAGTGAGCAAATGTGTTTGTTCCTAAACTTGAAACCACCCAAAGGAGCATGCTACATGATCAAGTAGAGGGTGACTCAAAGCTAGTTATAGATGCAGTCAATGAGAAGATCAAACCACCTTGGAGAGTACAACAAATTGTTTAGGATATCAAGAAGATAAGTGAAAGCTTCAAGACAATCTCCATCAAGCATATCTACTAAGAAGCAAACTTTGTTGGGGATGCAGTGGCAAATACAGGACATTTGACCACAAAAAGTCTCACATGGATAAGTAGTTATCCAAGAAGAGCAGTGCAATTTGTTTACTCTAATAGATTTAGTTTAGAATGCCCGAGGGTAGGGGTGGGCGCAAGTCGGGTCGGATCAGGTTTGCCCCAAATCCATTTTCGACCCGGGTTATACGGTGTAGGCAAAAACACAACGGACAATTGATTTATTAATGTGATGGGCCGATAAATTCATGTCACCGATTTTTCAGTTCGGCCCTCTTTGGTTTTCGGGTCAATATGAGTTTTTTTTTCTCTTACTTATATTTCTTATTATCCTTATCTAATTTTTTTTCTAAGTTTTATGTCGATGAGAGGAAAGAAAAGTTTGGGAATTCTAATCTAGAACAAATAAACTATATGTCAAAGTGCAAATTTCACAATTGTTATAATATCTCGTTTTCCAATCGGATCCAAATTCAACTCTAGAACTCCACATGAATAGATCTATGCTCTTAACCATCAAATCTAGATCTAAAATCCACAAATCAAAAACAATACGTTTTGAAATGAGAGATAAGAATGAGCAAATATGAAAGGGATGAGATTTCAATGTTGGAGATATGTGAGAGAGTGAATGGAGAGGTGAAATTGAAAAAGAGTGACTTATATTTGATAGAGAAGGGAGAGAGTTTGTGGAACATGGGAGGGGAGAGAAGAGCAGATGAGGGTGAGGAGAGAGAATGGAGTGCGGATGGAAAGAAAGAAAGAAAGAAAGAATGGGTAGAAATCTAGGGTTTTGATTCATATATATAGCATTAAATATTTAATTATAATTATAATTTAAATATTCGGTCGGTTCCGTTAAATGTGGTCGGTTTAGCTTCCGAACCTATTTTCGCACCGGTTTAATCTAATTCGGGTAGGAAAAATGGATTTTTTACACCGTATTTAATTCAGTTTGATCGCTGAGCCTTTTATCGGTCTGGTTCGGCGGATTTTGAGATGCGGATCGGTTTCTACCCAGCCCTAACCGAGGTGCACCGGCATGTAATGTGCTGATTTTTGTTTTTTCCGTATAAAAAAAAACCGCTGGTTAAACGTCGTCGTTGCCACTTCCAAACCCGAATGAATCATTACAACCAAAACTCAAGCGAATAAATAAAAAGAAAATCGAAACCTAAAAAACTACGAAAGCGACCGGCCTTGTGTGATACGCTATCCATCCAAATCCCACCCATCCTTTCAGTTCTTGTCATTTTGTGGAGGCTTTTGTAGGGTTTATCTGTCTCTACCCAACACAACCCAACACAACTGATAAACCCAACTAAGGGAAAAATGGGTTCTCTGAGAACTGAAGATGACAAGGAAGAAGTAGAAGTATATGAACCCATTTTGGCAGAGCAAACCCAGAGATTCTGTATGTTCCCCATTAGGTACCAGCAACTCTGGGAGATGTACAAGAAGGCTGAGGCTAGTTTCTGGACTGGTACTTGTTTTTTTCTACTGTGTAGTGATGCAAAGATTCAAACTTTTATGTCAATTTTGGTGCTTTATCTTGTTCTCATGTGTGGGTTTTGAAGTGGATATCTGTTTATTGGTTTGAATTTGATTGGTATTTGACTGGTTTGAAGTGGGGGTGTGGTTTGCTTGGAAGTTGGAATTGAGAGGGTTTTTTGTACAATGGTGGGGTGTTTCACTTGAGTTTGTTGGAATTCAGAAGAAATTTAAGTAGGAATTTACTGATGCATGTGGTGATTTACTTAATTAATCTTTGGATTGGCTCTGTATGATTTTGTTTATAAATTGGTCATGAAAGCAGTTTCTTCCTTAATTCAGTGAGGCCCAAAACATTACTGTAGGTCATACCATCTGGTAATTTGTCTCTCAGTAGACTTATAGATGTTAGGATTTGGGAATTGAATCCTTGAATCATTTTCCTTTGTTTTAATTCGGTGGTCAGTTTACAAAAGGATATAAGAGGAGGAAATGACTTCAACCAAAGGGAATATCATGGTTTGAGCACAGAGCCATTTGGGGTTGCCATTTGACTGCAATATAATGATGTTTTTGTTGTCGGTGAATGATGCATACATTCGTTTTTTTTTTTTTGCTTAATTAAATCCTCTCATGATTTTAGGTATAAAGAGACTCATTATTGGTAATCAGTTTTGAAAGACCGGTTTGTCTTTGGCAAAGAGAAGTAGGCAAGTAGCTTTAGCGGCTTGCTCAGAAACCCCCGGACTAAATCAAATAAACATCACATATGTGTTCTTTGCCTTGGGATAGGCAGATCTGGCCAACAGGGAGTGTGGATGAATTTTTGGGGTTGTGGCGTTTATTTCAGTCATGTCTTTAGTTCCTTTTCTTCGAGAAACCTGCATGTCACTGTACATCGTGTGCTGTGTCCACAGTCATTATAATAACATGTGAATTGGTTTGCAGCTGAGGAAGTTGACCTCTCCCAGGATGTACAGCAGTGGGAAGCTCTGACTGACTCTGAGAGACACTTTATAAGCCATGTCCTGTCATTTTTTGCCGCATCAGATGGGATTGTTTTGGAGAATTTGGCTGCAAGATTTCTAAATGATGTTCAGATTCCAGAGGTGTATTTTTGTTATGCTTTTGTATTTTGGTTGTGTGATTGTCTTTCTCCATCTCCCTATTTTTCCGCTTACTTTTGTAACTATTTAAAACTTTGTTAGAAATTTATCCAGTTTTTCTGTCCTCGTGGTGGACCAACTAACATAAAGGCTTCTTGCTCTTCACAGGCTCGGGCATTTTATGGTTTTCAACTTGCAATGGAGAATATTCATTCTGGTAAAGCTTCAAATCTATGTTATCCTTCATTTATAATACTTGGACCAACTGGCTAAGTGTCCGATTCTGTTCTTGTTGAATTTTATCTACAATCAGAGATGTACAGCTTGCTCTTAGAGACATACATCAAGGATCCTAAAGAGAAGCACAGATTATTTAATGCAGTTGAAAACATTCCTTGCGTCTCTAGAAAGGCCAAGTGGGCTTTAGATTGGATAAACAGGTACTTATGTACATACTCTTCTGTTATCTCGTTGTAAGCATGCAAACTTTAAAATGACTCATTTGTGCATGATATGAATAATCATTTAGCAGATTAACTTAAATTTGTAAAATTCATTTTTTGACATGTTAGCATAAAATCCTTTTATACTCTTAAAACATTCATAGAGACGA
The DNA here is from genome assembly GCF_933775445.1 of Argentina anserina. Lineage (NCBI taxonomy): Eukaryota > Viridiplantae > Streptophyta > Magnoliopsida > Rosales > Rosaceae > Argentina > Argentina anserina. The sequence continues at coordinate 14,699,681 of NC_065875.1, read as the reverse complement.
TTATCTTTCCTTGAGTTGTGCAGGAGAGTTGTTATATATCAAACTCTTTTGAGTATGAAATGTTAATAGCTTGATCCTCTTTCCAGTTCGTAAAGGGATATTATGTGGGACATTCAAAATGTAATTATTTGTCGAAAATGTCTTGTTCAAGCAGAAATTTTGTTTGCTACCATACATGTCTAATTGAATGCAAACATCTATTGTTTAGTAGCAAACAAAGTAAGAGCTCCTTCTGCATTTATTGAAACACATGTTCTTATCACATTTATGCTATGTTGCTTGCTGTAATTTTAGACGTTGTCTTAACACTGTAATTGTTGTTATCAAGCTTTTTTGTGTGTGTTCATACTCCTGTGGTTAGAACAAGTTCAATTGTTGCTTCAAAAGACTTAAGTATTCTGCATTATGTGCAGTTCAAATTCGTTTGCAGAGAGACTAGTTGCTTTTGCATGTGTTGAAGGAATCTTCTTTTCAGGAAGGTAGTTTCTCTTATTAATTAAATAAATGGCTCATGTTTTCTGTTGTTTCTAGGAAGACTTATTGATGTGCTTGTATATGTATGTTCAGCCTGTCTGTTATGAGTGTCTTATGACCTTTCTTCTCCTGTTGTTTATGTTTATTTGTTGTTCTCAGCTTCTGTGCCATATTCTGGCTTAAAAAGAGAGCACTAATGCCAGGTTTAACATTCTCAAATGAGCTAATTTCTAGAGATGAGGGGCTCCACTGTGATTTTGCTTGCCTTTTGTACAGGTAATTAGTTTTTTACAGTTCTCGAGTTATGTGTTCCCCATGTGAGGCCAGAAAAACGTAGTAGTTATAAGGGGCAGTATAAAATATTGGATAGGATCGTAGGAATAGGTTTGAAATCTTTAATATAAACAAATAGTAAAATATTTCTGTTGTTATTGCTTACAGTTTGTTACAGAAGCAACTTAACGCGGGAAAGGTACATGGAATTATACGTGAAGCTGTCGAAATTGAGACGGAGTTTGTGTGTGACGCTCTCCCATGTGCATTGATTGGCATGAACTCGGATCTTATGAGCCAGTATATAAAATTTGTTGCTGATCGACTCTTGGTCTCTCTCTCTCTCTCTCTCTCTCAGTTGCTGTGTACTCTTTATTCTATATATTGTTATTGTTAGATATCACTACTAACATAATAGCTCTCTTATCCAGGTTGCGTTGGGTTATGAGAAGAAGTACAATGTGGAAAATCCGTTTGATTGGATGGAGTTCATTTCTTTACAGTAAGCCATTGTGCCTCGGGTGATTGCTTCAATTTTATATTTATTTAATTTATTATATGAACTTGTTCATTGATTATTTGCAAGAGAGCTCGAGTATTACTGAATTTGTAAGGGGTTTTCTATATATATGCTGCTAATGACTGAATTTGGGATAACTAGTGTACTAAAAGGCAGTGTTCACCTTTACTTATAGTCAGAACCACAAATGGCTTGAAACGATATTAAATATGTTTGTCTGGTTATGCAGAGGGAAGACAAATTTCTTTGAGAAAAGGGTGGGGGACTATCAAAAAGCATCAGTTATGTCGAGCCTTCAAGACGGTGGAAATAATTTCGTCTTCAACATGGATGAGGACTTCTAGTCTCCAGTTTTTGCTGCAGCATCGCCTAGAAATGTATCTATTAGTCGTGTCCAAATCGGAAGTTTGTTACTAGTCTTTTAGTAAGTTAGTAAAAGACTATATGTGTATATTGTGTTGGGCCATCAGCTTGGTAAATGTGCAAGAGCTTTCAACATACTGCTATTCATTTCCTTATTACCTTAGTGACTGTCATCATCAACAAAGAATTGCACATATATAATTTATGCTTCATTGTCGTATAAGGTGGCAATGTGGAAAATATCTATATAGCATCTTTGTGTTTGAAAGTGGTGCTTTTTTTTTTGGATAGAAAAGTGGTGCTTTTTGTGTGCTGCTATATTAGCATTATGAGTATAGATGCGGAGTTCTAATCCATGCGGATAGTAGCTTGTCTGCTCATGCCTGCCGCCGTTGCCGAGTGCAATATTTACACTTGAGAGTATTGCAGATACTTTTTTGTAAGGGACAAATTGTTGCCTGTTCAAAAGCATATCACCTCATTTATTCTGCATTGTTGGCCTGAATTTTGGTGATCTGAAGTGTTAATTAGCTTATGAGTGAGAATAATAAATGTTTAAGTTCATATTATACTGGACCAGATGGAAGATGGGAACTTTTCACCATCAGGAAGTTGTACCATTCCTCATTGGAAATTTAGATTGATCAACTAGTGTCTGTCAGTCTGTCAGAATGTACTACCTCTTCTATATAATAAAAGGCTTTCACTATGAAGCACATTGAACACTTAAAACAAGTGGATCGCTCTCTTGGGCAGGGCAGCCCTTATAATAGAAAGCTTTTCTGTCTGTGTTTAGTGTTTGCTTCCTGCTGAGGTGCCAGGGGCCTTGGGGGCACTAGATCAGTAGATCAGGTGCCAAAAGCTACTGGGATATCCTGGACTCCACCCCTGCCTCCCAAAAAAAAAAAAGTTAACAAGTTTCTCATCTGTAGTTTCATTGGGAGTACTACTGGCACCTTACTACTATCCATAATTCCTTGGATTATTTGTCATTTAGGTAAGCCATCAGCATTCATGCACCAAAAAAAGATTAGAAGATAAAGTTTTCTTCATTTCTAAAAATGGTTTCTTTTGTAGCAATGTAGCTCAGTTGATCTGCTTCAATTATGTTTGCTTGGCTTGGAAGCCTTGATTTGTTCTTGGGTGGTTGAGCAAACCTCTTTTGGGAGTCACACCTGGAACAATATTTTGAGGTGTCGAGGAAAACTATAATAGCTTTCTCTGTTAGATTCCAAAACAAAGGTGATTATGATTGGGAATCAGTATCATGATGTTTAATTACAACTTAAAAAAATATCCATGGAATTGTTAATTGTTAATCCTATATTCCTATCCCACTCTACCAACTTCAAATCAGATCATAACAACTTTGGACCTCCCATGATGCAGTTACACAGATGAATATACCATTTCACCAAACTTACCTGTCTAAATATCTCTATTCTAATGCAGTGGCATCAATTGGTTCATTATATCTTGGTACTCATAGCTCAACACCTGACTTTTTGTCACTAATATGAGTAAAAACTGATAAATATCATTATTATTCTCAAATTTGTGACTCTGTTGCCAACTTTGTACAAGATTCTCATTTAGAATGGTATTCTTCATCATAATCTTGCACTCAAGTCGGTAACTTAAGGTAAATCATTTCGACGATTTTTCTTTGAGGAGTATTGAGTCACCATATTTAAGTCTTCACATAAATTGTCTAATTTTGCTGTTGTTTTTTCTTCTGCTTGCTTAAATTGGCTGTTGATGACAACTAATCCAATTATTGAAACGTAACAGTAACGTTTGTGTATGAACGTGTATGAAGATAAAGGCCGCAATACCTTAAGTCAATGTTAAGGGAGTCAGTTGAGACTAGTCCCCTAATTAGATAGGATGTTCCTAATCACCTCATTTAACTATAGTGGCTGAAAGGCCTTAACTGATAGAGCCACTAGTGCGCTTACCTACCCATATATCCATCCTCTACTGTCTACCATATCCAAGAATGTGACAAAAAAGCCAGAGCTTCCCAATCTTTTCATCAGTGGAAAAGTGGGAAGGACCAACTTAACCTGCTCATGCCTACAGGCTAAGCACAATCCCTATGTGACAATGCTAATTATGTGCTATTGTCACTTTTAGAGTTTGAGTGGACGAACTCTAGTGGGGGAATGTTATCACTCACTTCTGGCTCTTTCTTTCTTTCTTTCACCTACCCTACCCACTAAGGTTGTTCTCCTACTCTATCCATGAAATGAGCTAAGAAGCACCTCTCAAAAGTCCCGTGTCCGACAATACAGGGCAATACGGCTAAATATAATAGAATACGTGTATCCTGTTTTAATAAGTTACGGATACGATGACCAGCTCAAAGCGGCACAATCACGTCCTTCACCTCCCTCTTCTGGGTTCTTCACTTGTGTTATTTTGAAGGTTTATCGAATGGGTTATACTTCTTAAAAAATGAGTTTCCAGATATATAAAAGGATCTCCCGGTGCAAGACATTATGATTGGTGATCATTAGTGGACCAGCCTGGGCCCTATGACACAGAGATTACATCTTTACCCTTGCCCAATTCCAACTGAAAATGTTGAGTGATTTCTCTAGTTGGATCCATTGAGCTCTGTTGATACCAAAGTACCAATTAATCTAGAAGAAAATTTTTCAATGACAATTTCTAGCATCCTTTGATAATGAAATGAACTAACCCATGGCCAAAATGCTACATGGTGATGCTAATGAGAATTTGATGATCGACGCGCGAGCGTCACATAATTAACTCTTTAAAATGTCATTATTATTATAAAATAAGTAAGAATTGTTCAGTCCGGGGAATTGAAAAGAACTCTAAACTTTTAGTGTTAATAAATAATGGGGAGTTTGAGATTGATTATTAATTACTAAAATAAAACCTAAATTACTATTTATATGATCGACTTCTCTTTAACAAATTTAAACCAAATTTACCATTACACCACATAATTACAAGTTCGAACCTATCATGCATTCTAATTCGACCAATTACATACTTTTTAGACACCAATACAATTAGAGCCTTAGGAGATCATCTAATCATGTAAGATTTCAATTAACATTTAGATTGACTTATGTCATAATCTAAATTTGCATGCAATCGAATTCAATAACACTTAGAGTATAAATCAAACAAGAATACATTTAAACACCAAATCTTTGTTAGAGATATGTTTCATGTGTGGCGCCACCCACCATTGTTTCACATGCAAATTTCTAGAATTTTTACCACTTTTAATCAACACAAACCGAACCTACTTAGGGCATGATTCGATTTGTGTCAATATGGTTGATGAATCTAGTACTCAAATACAATCTTAGGGACTGCATCCAAGCACTAAATTCATATGCACATATCTGAAAATTATCTAAAAGTATGAGAAAGATGATTAAAACACAACAATAGAAATACAAACTCAATAATTATAGGAAACCATCAATTCGGCAAAGATCCAAAAATCCAATAAAATAATCTGAAAATTTCGATTCTTAATACAAAACAATAATTCCACACAAATATCATACTACGATCTTCATAGACAAAGTATTGTAGAAAATCAAAAACGAACAAACCCATGGAGATGAGTTGCGAGAATCACACGTTGTAGGAACCTTGGAGGTGTGTCTTCAATGATGATTTCGGTGGAGATGAAATTGGTATATGGGGGAGAACGGTTTGCTGTTTTGGTGAATGATGTTTGAGGTAGTATTTTGATAGAGTTTTGGCTATTGAATGCAAATGAGAAGTGATATTATTTGAGAGGTGAAGCCATGTATATATAGAGGAAATAATGAGGGTTTGAACTTGACTATTTCTTCCTATAATAATGTCATGTTTTATCTCCCTAAATCATGCAATGTTTTATCTCCCTAAATCATGAAATGTTTTATCTCCCTAAATCATACCATGTTTTATTCCCTAAATTATGTCATGTTTTATTCTCTAAATCATGTCATGTTTTATTCTCTAAATCATGTCATGTTTTATTCATTTAATGATTATCTTCTATTTAATTGTTGCATGACTTGTTGATGTTATGACTCCATGTGCATGGCTTCTCCTTGTTTTCCTCTAGTATTATCTCTTAAATCCAATCTGAAAATAAAATCATAAGTAAGAGATAATTAGTTTCGAAACCTAACAAGGATTCTTAGTGCAATAAGAACTCTCAAAATATCGCTAATGCGACCAAAACGTAGAAAGATGAAGACTCATAATCAACTAGGTTTTCTAGTCCTACAAGGATTCATACTCAAACTAGGACTCTAGACCAATTATGCGTTTTTAACTCATGTAAGCACAAAAATGCATCAAATACCGCCAAAGACTCTTACTATGACTCAATGACCAAATAGTACGACAATAAGGGCTATACAAAGTACAAACTGAGGTAAAAATATATTAAGAACGGGGCAGTGGTAAACCAGAATTGTTCATTGATTCCCACACATGGGCCATATGCATAAAAAACATTGAAACTATGAAAGTTCTACCCCCAAACGAGTTTGACCCTTTCTTTACTGACCATTTATATATAAACAAACTACTCAAAAGTACCAGACAACAATTTAGTTTACAAATAACTCACTACATAATTTAATAAAACAAATAAGGACAAAAAATTACAAATAAAGTCTAAATTATGGCAAGTTTCCACATGCTATAAAATATTTTACTTTTTTACCCCTCTTTGACCCATAGTGTGTGCTACTATCAATGAAGATGTTATCTGCTACTGTCGACTATAAAAACTAACTGCTAATGTCGAGTTAAAAACTAGCTGCTACTGTCGACTTGGAAGGTAAGTGCTACTGTCGACTATGAATCTAACTACTACTGTCGACTTGGAAGATACCTGCTATTGTCGACTATAAGTTTAGCTGCTATTGTCGACTGAGAAACTAACTGTTACTATGGTTTTTGATGAGAAAAATTCAAAATTTCAAAATATCTCAAAACATATGCAATATGATACTTAAATGAAAGCCCATGACATAAGGAACAACTTTATATATTGGCTCACCTCCAAATTGCTGATGATTTGGCCGGAAAACTTAAATTTGCCGGAAAAAACTAAAAAAGGAGGAGAAACAAATTTGTTAGATATATGAGTGACATTTGATAAATTTCACGAAAATAAGGGTATTTTGAATATTTTTACATTAATTAATTAATTTTGTTTTATTTATTATTTGAGTTTAAATTTATGTTTTAATATGAAAAATAAGTTTTTAATTAATTTAAATGTGTTTTAAAACTACTAACTAATTTTATATTTATATATTGCCAAATTTTCAGAACTAAAAAAAAAAACAAAGAATCAAAACAGAACCCCCACTCTTCTCGTCCTTAGAGTCACCACCACCTTTGTGTTGATTGATCTCTCTTTCTCTCTCATCACCAACACCAACCTTAGAAACTGGCTCAAAAATGGAGGTGTCTAGTATCTGGGATAGTGTGGTGGAGTTAACCAAAGTGGCCCAACAAAAGGGTAGTGATCCTCTGTGTTGGGTTCTACAGTTGTCTTCTAACTTGAGTTCAAGGGGAGTCTCTATGCCCTCAGTGGAGCTAGCCAATGTTTTGGTTTCCCACATTTGCTGGGATAACAATGTTCCCATTATGTGGAAGTTTCTGGAGAAAGCCTTGATGTTAAAGATTGTGCCTCCAATGCTTGTTCTTGCTCTTCTTTCACAAAGGTTTGTGCTTTTAGTTTAAATAAGAGTTGGTGCAAGATTCTGGCTTTTCTGGGTTTTATGTTATTTTTGGTGAGCTAGGTTGTTATGATTTGAAGTGGGTTTAGATGAAGGGTGTGAATTTGTTTAAAAATTTGATCTTTTATCACTTCCCACTCGAACTGTTTGATTGATTTGGCCTTTTGTTTTGATAGGTGTTCAATGTTTGTATTTGATGACTCTTGTGGTTTCTAGGATTATTAGAAAATAAAAGTGAGAGCAAAATTTTTCATGCTGAATTGTTCTTTGGGACGAGGTAGAAATTTTGACCAAACTGGGCCATATTGTTTTGTTAAGCTCAGTTGACCCGTGGAGTGAAAGTCCTGCAGTCTACCGATGCTGATTCTAATTTATATCAACTATAAGTTTCAGTCTGTTCTTACCTATCCTGCACATTTTCAAAAAAACGGCGGGTTGGGTTGGCAACTTGACATGTTTGTCATTGTAGTATTGTACTTAAGTTTATATCTCTGTCCAGATGAGGACCAATTCAGAATGATTGATGTCTTCATCCAACTCCTTTTAGTATATACAAAACTCTCCTCGATTGTTTGAGTGACAGTTCATAGTGTATTTTATATCTGATTTTAGGCTTTCACTTGTGGGACATTGCTTGTTCCAAAATTCCTTTGTATTGTAGAAAATAAGAAAACTGATCGGCCATATTATCAACATGTATAGAGTCCTCGCATACCATAGTGGTAACTGGTTTTATTTTTTATGGTGAATGGTTATATATAAATTGTTCGCCATTCTATCTACAGGGTCATTCCAAGTCGATGTTCCCAGAAAGTTGCTTATAGACTTTACATGGAGCTCCTTAAGAGACACATGTTTACCCTTAAGTCTCAGATACATGGGGCAAATTATCAAATGTAAGATGTTAGTAAAGAAATGAGTTAGCTGACATTACTGACAGTAGCAATAACTATTATCTCATATCTCGAATTTGAAACCTTTATTTTTCATGCAGGATCATGAAATCAATAGATTCTGTTCTTCATCTTTCTGGAATGTTTGGTCTTTCAGTGAGTGAACCTGGTGTTCTAGTGGTTGAGTTTTTATTTGCAATTGTGTGGCAATTGCTTGATGCATCATTAGACGATGAAGGACTGTTGAACCAAACCCTGGAAAAGAAGTCCAAATGGGATATTGAACGTCAAGAAATGGAGATAGACTGTCATGGTAGCTACTATGGGAAGAGGAGGAAATACAATGAGATAATGAGGGATGCAAATACTGTCATGGCTATTGAGATAGTTGGGCAATTCCTTCAAAATAAAGTAACATCCAGAATTCTGTTCTTGGCTCGCCGACACTTGTAAGTATCTGTTCCCCCAAATGGTTACTTATCAAACATTGTCCTTTCCTGGTAGGGTGGATGATGTATACATTAGTTTGGTTTGGTCTTTCAAGCATTGATAAGCTTTCTTACTATCAATCTCATTATTTTAAATGCTATAAAACAATTCTGACATATACATAACTAATTAAATTTTGCTATTCACAGATTTTATTCTTGTCAGTTTGAGTGAGAGAATAGAATGTGTTTTTACATTTGATCCCTTTTTTCAGCAAGTCTTTCATACCTCAATGTCACTATCCAAGATACGCATAACATGTTGTTCCACTTTTCCAGGCCTACACATTGGACAAACTTTACTCAGCGTTTACAATTGCTCGCGTCAAATTCTTTAGCAATAAGAAGTTCAAAAACTCTTACTCCCGAGTCTCTTATGCTGTTGACTTCAAGCAGTCACTTCATATCGTCTCGAGAATACAAAACAAGTTCTCTGCAAAAGTTTCATGTAGTTATGGCTTCTAGATCTCTGGTTTCTTCTGCTAGTCTGTGCAATGGGGCCAGTCGTTCGGCTCTGTGGCTTCCTCTTGATCTTGTATTAGAAGATGCAATGGATGGTTATCAAGTTGATGCTACAAGTGCTGTTGAAAACATTACTGGTAAAGAGAGTTTTAATCCTTTCTGCTTAAATTAGTAATTCACATTACAATTGGATTTGAAAAAATAAATAAAAATAAATTATGTCTGTGAGACTAAGATGCTTCATTTTGTAGGTCTAATTAATACCCTTCAAGCAATAAATGGCACAGGCTGGCATGATACCTTTTTAGGTCTTTGGGTAGCAGCTCTTCGCCTTGTACAAAGGGTTTGTATTTGCTTTGAATGAACTTAATAATGATCCTTTTTTTAATGGTTTGGGAACAAAAATTTTAGTCATGATTTTTTATGGTTTTTAGGAAAGGGATCCAATAGAGGGCCCTGTGCCTCGCCTTGACACTCGCTTATGCATGCTGTTATGTATAACAACACTTGTGGTGGCTAATCTGATTGAAGAGGAGGAAACTTTACCAGCTAGTGATGTAGAATGTGGCACCCTCAACAGCTGGAAAGAAAAAGAGCTTCCAGAAAACCGCCGCCATGATTTAGTCTCCAGCTTACAGGTGTTGGGTGATTATCAGGGTTTGCTGACTCCTCCTCAATCTGTTGTTTCTGCTGCCAACAAGGCTGCTGCAAAAGCGATGCTGATTATTTCAGGTGTCAATATTGGGAGTGCATACTTTGAGTGCCTAGGTATGAAGGAAATGCCCATCAACTTTGGTGAGTAAAATTTCTGTCTAGTTTACACTCAAGTTTTCTGTTGTATATATTATTTGCAGTCTGTATATCTCTTTGGAGTTATTATCTTTGGTTTATGTGCTTCTTTACAGCTGGAAACATGCGCCATTTGATAGTTGAGGCCTGCATTGCTAGAAACCTACTAGACACATCTGCATATTCCTGGCCAGGTTATGTCAATGGACGTATAAACCAGCTACCACACGGTGTGCCAACTCAAGTGCCTGGTTGGTCAACATTTATGATGGGGGCTACTCTTACTCCAGTCATGGTTAATGCTTTGGTTTCAAGCCCTGCTTCAAGGTATATAAGCTCTTAACACAAATAACTTGTTGTAACTTTGATTGTTTATATCATCATAGAGAGTTCTATCCTAGTGAATCAATTCTGAAAAGTTTATGATCTTTGCTGCTACCCTATCTTACCACTTTCGAATGTAAATGCATAGGTAGATTTGTAATTTTATGGTATGCTTTGGATTTATCAAAGCATATTACGACTTTAAGGCCAATCAATGGCAATCTCTTGTCCTTTTAGCCAATTGTGGTATGATAGAAAACTTTTAACGAATTCGAACAGTGTGGCCTACAATTGGTTATATCTTTTGCCACTAGCACTATGAATCAGAATCTATGGTGGCCACGGCTAATAAGTTAAAGGGTAGCTGTGCATGTATGCGACTTTAGATTACCTTTTTACCTCCTTGTCTATGCCCTGGTCTTCAGTTACTCCTTTCTCTTTCCTGAAGCTAGGTTTATGAGATGCTCTTTTTTGTAAATTTACCCAAAGGTAAAGCTACTGAATTTAAGCTCATGGATTTGATGGAAGCTTAGCAGAACTTGAGAAAGTATTCGGGATTGCAATCAATGGATCAGATGATGAGAAGATATTTGCTGCTACCGTTTTATGTGGGACGTCACTACTTAGGGGTTGGAATATACAGGTGAAGAAAAATGATCAATTACTCGTCTTCCTTTCTTACTATTAATTCAAGGCAGTAGCTTTCTCACATTTCATGTTGTTTTGATCATAATGCATCTTGCCACACCTTTTCTGAATCAATCACCCTATTAATTTATGGTTCACACGTTATGCAGGAGCATACTGCTCATTTTATCATTCAATTATTGTCCCCTCCTGTTCCTGCTGATTATTCCGGCAGTGATAGCCATTTGATAGGCTATGCTCCAATGCTGAACGTCCTCATTGTTGGAATTGCATCTGTTGACTGCGTTCAGATCTTCTCTTTACATGGCCTGGTAAGTTTAACTTTCCATCAACTAAGAGTGAAGGATATGAATTAAGGTTGTTGGATCTTTAGTTAGTGATTGAGCACCCATGATTGTAAATGATGCACTTTACACATCAAATGCTAGTAAATTGTTTATCTCAAATATCTGTTTGATTGGATTTTCCCATTGAATGTAGATCAATAATTGCATTAAGGAAAGGGGAAAGCTAAGGACATTTGACATGCGAATTTAGTATAACAAATAATCTTGTAGATTTCAATAATGGACTTCGGTAGCAAGGAACGCTTCTAGCAGGCCTAATATAGAGTTTGTTATGTCGCTTCCAGCTATGCTTCTTAGCTTCCATAATCAGAAAAGTTGTAGCCAGGGCGGTTGGATAGAACTGGCACGACTTTTGTTTATGTATTCTTTTTTATTTGTTCTGGAAAATAAACTGTTTTTGTTGATCACTTGATCATGAAGATCGTTACTACAAAGGGCAAACGTTTGTTTATTCTCTGTACTTTTGGTCGGTCATTCATTTAGTCTCTGAAGTTTCAATGTCATCTATATAGTCCTTGAACTTGCAACTTTTAGTCTAGAATGTCCACTCTGTTAACAAGATGAGGTGGCCGTTAAATATCCTCCCAAAATTACCAAAATATTCTTATATCAATGTTTCCTTTTATTTTATGTAGTATTTCTTTTTTATTGTTTCCAATATATTTTTAAGAGATATGAATGCCTTTACTTGACAAAGTCATTTCCATTATTTCTTTGTGTCTTCATATAAATTTAACTTAAGGTGAAAATCATAAATTTATCAGATAATTGAAGAAAATATTAGAAAATATTGATCTAGGAGTATTTTTGCCATTTTACACTTTTTTGGAGGATCTTTAATTGCCACCTCATGTTAACGGTTAAATTGACGGAATTGACCTTTTAGATTAAGAATTGCAAGTTCGAGGACTATATAAAATGAAAATGTAACTTCAGGGACTAAATAGACAACCGATCAAAAGTGTAGGGACTAAACGAATGTTGGCCCTACTACAAAATTAAGACTACACATGCACAACTGGGAAGCAATAGGATAAACTGCATCAAAACTAGGTTGGCTGAAGTATAAATCACCCTGTTCAGTCCAAACCAAATTGGAAGAAAGAATGTAGTTTTGTAACCCTAACCAAAATGGATGCCCATGAAGCTAACTATACGTTACTTTATCAAAGCTTTTTGTGTGTTAGTTAATTATATTGCTGTTTTTGTTGTGTAGTGACTGTCATTTAGTTTTAAGCTAATGTGATTTGTTTGATTAATTTCTTAACAGGTTCCACAACTTGCATGTTCATTGATGCCAATTTGTGAGGTGTTTGGTTCTTGTGTTCCCAATGTCTCCTGGATTCTAACAACAGGAGAAGAAATCTCTGCCCATGCTGTATTTTCAAATGCATTTACTCTCCTTTTGAAGCTCTGGAGGTTTAATCATCCTCCTCTTGAGCATGGGGTAGGAGATGTACCCACAGTTGCATCCCGGCTAACACCTGAGTACCTCCTGTCAGTAAGAAACTCCTACCTGGTATCTTCTGCTACTGCTCACCAGGATCGTAATAAAAGGAGGTTGTCTGCTGTTGCAAGCTCATCATATCCAGAACCTGTATTTGTAGATTCTTTTCCAAAACTGAAGGTTTGGTATCGGCAGCATCAAGCATGTATAGCGTCAACACTCTCGGGTCTTGTGCATGGAACCCCTGTCCATCAAATTGTTGATGATCTTCTTAACATGATGTTCACAAAAATAAATAGAGGAAACCAGTCTGGAACTTCTGTGAATTCTCCAAGTACTAGTTCTTCTGGACCTGGGAATGAAGACAACTCTTTAAGACCTAAATTGCCTGCTTGGGATATCCTAGAAGCTGTTCCCTTTGTGGTTGATGCTGCTCTGACAGCCTGTGCTCATGGAAGACTTTCTCCTCGTGAGCTGGCTACAGGTTAGCCTTGTTCTGCTCTCATTTTCTTGTGGTTGCTGAATTGTTAATTATATTTAGTCACATCCAAGAGAATATGTGAAATAGTTTCTAAGTGGTGATTCTTTTAAGAAATTTAATCCTGAAAGTGTGATCACTTTAGTACATATTGCCACAATCTCGTGAATGAATTTCATCCAAGTGGTTATCTAAGATGTTCTAAAGTCGTCTTTATGCAATCTGTAAATATAGTCAAGCTGAAATTATATTACTAGTTGTGGCACTCAGATTGTAGAGAGAGAAGTTATCATTATGAAAGTTTACCTCTATTATTAAATAAGAATTTTCACTATTTCAGGGCTTAAAGATTTGGTTGATTTTCTTCCTGCATCTTTGGCGACCATTGTGAGTTACTTTTCTTCTGAAGTTACACGAGGAATTTGGAAACCAGTTTTTATGAATGGAACTGATTGGCCCAGTCCAGCTGTGAATCTATCCTATGTTGAGGAACAGATCAAGAAAATTTTAGCTGCTACTGGTGTTGATATACCTAGCCTTGCTGCAGGTATTATTTTTTCTGTTATATTATTTCTTTAACCATTTTCAATCGTAACGGCTATAAGAGCCATGTTCCCTCTAATAAGGCTTGATTTCTATAGGGAGAAGCTCTCCAGCTACACTTCCACTACCTCTAGCTGCCTTTGTAAGTGTTACCATCACATATAAGATAGACAGAGCATCGGAACGTTTCCTCAGTTTGGCTGGCCCCACCTTGGAGTGCCTTGCAGCTGGTTGTCCATGGCCTTGTATGCCAATTGTAGCATCTCTGTGGACTCAAAAGGCGAAGAGGTGGAGTGACTTCCTTGTCTTCTCTGCATCTCGGACCGTTTTCCTCCAGAACAGTCAGTCAGTGGTTCAACTTCTTAAAAGCTGCTTTATTGCTACACTTGGCTTGAATGCCACTCCGACCTCGAGCAATGGTGGTGTGGGAGCACTTCTTGGCCATGGATTCGGATCCCATTTCTGTGGTGAAATCTCACCTGTTGCACCAGGAATTCTTTATCTACGTGTGTACCGGTCAATAGCAGATATTGTCTTCATGACTGAAGAGATTGTAGCTATCTTGATGCAGTCTATAAGAGAGATAGCATGTAGTGTGCTTTCTAAAGAGAGACTGGACAAGTTGAAAACCAAAAAAGGAATGAGATATGGACAGGTTTCACTTGCTACAGCAATGAATCAGGTGAAACTAGCAGCTTCACTTGGGGCATCTCTGGTATGGTTAACAGGAGGCTTGTGCCTGGTTCAGTCATTGATCAAAGAAACTTTGCCTTCTTGGTTTATATCGATGCACTGGTCTGAGGAGGAACAAGGGACAGAAGGAACGGTAGCCATGCTTGGGGGCTATGCACTTGCATACTTTGCAGTGCTCTGTGGAGCCTTTGCTTGGGGAGTTGATTCATCATCACCAGCATCAAAACGACGGCCTAAAATCCTTGGTACCCACATGGAATTTCTCGCGAGCGCCCTTGATGGGAAGATATCACTTGGTTGTGATTCAGCAACATGGCGTGCATATGTGTCTGGTTTTATAACTCTAATGGTAGGCTGTACACCAAACTGGATGCTAGAAGTGGATGTAGAAGTATTGAAGAGACTGAGTAATGGTCTAAGGAAATGGAATGAGGAAGAACTTGCTATAGCCTTGTTGGAGATTGGAGTTGGTACAATGGGTGCAGCCGCCGAACTCATAGTCGAAAATGAGATGTAAATTCCCTTTCCTCTACCCAATTTTTCACTTTGTTTTTCAGGCGGCAGATGTATATCTTAGGATCTTTAATATCATGTAAATTAGTTTCATTGCCGGAAGTAACTTATTTTTGTAGTGAAAGGTTCAAAGCTGGTACTACAAAAACCACATCCCTTGTTACAAGCACCTGAACCAAAAGTGTAAAACTCTAAACATAAATCTAACCAAATTTCAGTTCTTTCCCAAAAATATGGTTGTTCATTAGTCTACAGGTGGCAACCTTAGGCCATCTTGACCTTCTCCATGTTTGACCGATCATGCCCTAAGATTTAGCATCAATCTACATACATGTACAGAACAGCAAATGCGCAGTCTTAGTTTACATTTCTCAGATTCTCAATGTCACTCTCAAGCACTGAATACCACTCAAAATAGCAGCTAATGTGTCTGAGACATGGCCGATTCAGAACAAAGCAGCCTATGGGACAATGTCATAAAGCAAACCAAGGAGGCTCAAGAACAGGGCAGTGATCCTTTGCTCTGGTCAGTACAAGTCTCGTCGATTTTGAGCTCAGCAGGGGTGTCCCTGCCCTCAATGGAGCTCTGTGATGTGATGGTCTCATACGTTGTTGGGATAACAATGTGCCCATTTTGTGGAAGTTTCTAGAAAAGGCCATGGTATACAAAATGGTGCTATCTATGCTTGTTCTTGCTCTGCTTTCATCCAGGTTTGGCGTTTCTTTTCAATTCCGCTGCATTCTGTTAGATGAATAATTGAATATGGTGTTGGCATGAATTCGGCCGGGAATCACGGAGTAATTAGTGGTAGTTAGTGGTAGAAATAGTGTTAGAATTAGTCATCGATCTACTTATTCTCCTAGTACTTCTCCTAAATTTTTTTTCCTTTTGAATTAATTCATTCTGATGTTTGGGGACCCTCTAAAGAGTCTACTGTGTCAGGCATGAGATATTTTGTGTCATTTATTGATGATTGCACACGTCTTTCATGGATTGTTCTTCTTAAAAATAAAGATGAGGTTTTTCCTGTTTTTCGTGCTTTCCATACTTCTGTCCAAACACAATATAATGCCACCATTCGAGTTCTTCGTTCTGATAATGGGGGGGGGGGAATATGTGAATCATGTCTTTCAGGAGTTCTTTAACACACAAGGAATTGTTCATCAAACAACGTGTCCTTACACTCCTGAGCAAAATGGGGTTTCTGAAAGAAAAAATCGTCATTTACTTGATATGGCTCGATGTATTCTTTTTAGTGCCCACATGCCTAAATACCTTTGGGGTGATGCTGTCATTACTTCCGCCCACCTCATTAATCGTCTTCCATCTCGTGTCCTTCAGGGGAAAGTTCCCTATGAGGTGCTTGCATCTCATGTCTCATTACCCTCTTTTCATAACATTCTTGCCCGTGTTTTCGGTTGTGTTGTTTTTGTTCATCTTCCACAACATCAGCGTTCTAAGTTGGATGCCCGGGCAGTTAAATGTGTGTTTGTTGGGTACGGCGGACATCAGAAAGGGTACCGGTGCTATCATCCCCCTACCCGGAAGTACTATGTCACTATGGATGTTACATTTTTTGAGGATATGAGTTATTCTACCTCTTCTAATATTGCTCTTCAGGGGGAGAATTCATACTTTGAAGAACTGTATCATGGAGAGGGGGAGACAAGTAAGCCAGTCGATATGGTAACAGGTTCTGTTGAGATTACCAATGTGACAGCTACACAGGCACCACCGGAGGTCGTCACTCGAGAGATTCAGGCACCAGAAGATGATAACACAACTGCCCCTCATGTCTCCCGTACAACTGTTTATACCCCTGACCAATGCTCTCCTGGTGCAGAAGATCACTTATCTGAGGTTAGTCATAGGAGACAATATGTTTTGCCAAATAGGTCTACTCGGGGGCAACCAACAAAACAATATGAACCTACCCTTCAGACTAAAGCCAAGTATCTTGTGGAAAATTTTATATCTACCAAAAGATTATCTAAGTCATATGAGTCATTTGTGAATCAAATATCTACTGTATCAGTACCTAACAAAGTGCATGATGCATTGGGAGATCCAAAATGGAGGAAAGCAATGGAGGAAGAGATGGAAGCATTACAAAAAAACAATACTTGAGAGCTTGTACCTCCACCACATGGGAAGAAGACTGTATGATGTCGTTAGGTATTTACAGTGAAGCATAATCCAGATGGGTCAGTAAGCCGGTATAAAGCACGACTAGTAGCAAAGGGGTTCACCCAAACATATGATATAGACTATGATGAGACGTTTGCACCTGTTGCAAAAATAAACAAGTGTACCGATATTGTCCCAACTTAGTCACCTCACAGGTGTTGGGTTTTAATCACAAAAGGCCTCGGTACAATTGGTTATTATCCACCCACTTATAAGCTTTATTTTCTTTGTCACTTCTTAGATGTGGGATCTCTGCTCTCCAACATGCCCCCTCACGTGCAACCTAATTTTTAGGTCTGCATGTGACAGATTAACATCCCACATACTGGGATGAAAGAAACTAAGGTCCAGTAACCAACGACACTTAGTGGCCATCGAATCAGAAATCCTCTGATGGCATGACAAAGTGGCACCCAACTCGGGCCCACGAAAGATTGGAGGCGCGACTGGAGAGGAACCCGCTCTGATACCATGTTAAACAGCGATAAGCGTTGCCCGTGGACCAACTGTACCGATATTGTCCCAACTTAGCCACCTCACAGGTGTTGGGTTTTAATCACAAAAGGCCTCGGTACAATTGGTTATTATCCACCCACTTATAAGTTTTATTTTCTTTGTCACTTCTTAGATGTGAGATCTCTCCTCTCCAACATATTGTTGCATTTTAATGGTGACACAAACATTCATGGATTGGTTTTACAGGGTTATTCCGAGTAGACGATTACAGCCTGCGGCTTATAGAGTTTACTTGGAGATCCTAATGAGACATGCCACTCAGACCTCAGATATATTGGCCTAATTATCAAATGTGAGTTCCTAGTCTGTCTAATTGTTGATATTTATTTTGCATTGTTTTATTTGTTTAACCAATCTTTTTTATACAGGGTTATGAAATCCATAGATGCTACTCTTGATTTGTCCCAGATGTTTGGACTTAAAATCAGTGATGCTGGGACTATTGTGGTTGGGTTCATCTTCTCAACTGTGTGGCAGTTGGTTGATGCATCATTAGATGATGAGGGTTTGCTGGAACATAATAACCCAGAAAAGAAGTCTAGATGGATAATTAAACCTCAAGAAATGAAGATAGACAATTGTGAGAACGGAACTGGACACTATGAGAGATTACACAATCAGAATACTGTTATGGCTATTGAGTTGATCACACTG
The DNA here is from genome assembly GCF_933775445.1 of Argentina anserina. NCBI lineage: Eukaryota > Viridiplantae > Streptophyta > Magnoliopsida > Rosales > Rosaceae > Argentina > Argentina anserina. Next base: position 14,681,327 of record NC_065875.1, on the reverse strand, counting down.
TTTTTGCAAGACAAGCTAACTTCCAAGATTCTAAATTTGGCAAAACAAAACATGTACGCATCAGTGCATTGTGTGATTATTGCGTGATATTAAGGATTCTTCTGTTGGACTATGCCACGGAACTGGTCGCTCTACCATATGGCTTCCACTTGATCTGGTACTTGAAGATGCCTTGATTCTTACAAGGGTCATTAATGCCACAAGTCTAATTGACATTCTCTCTGATAAAGCAGATATTGTATATGATTAGTCCTTTATACCATTTATAAATGAGGTATATAACTATATATACAAATACAAGTTTGTTAATTTTCCTCAGATTTGATCAAGATTCTTCAAGCCATCAATTGTGCAACTTGGCATGACACTTTTTTGAACTTATGGATTGCAGCTCTTCGTCTTGTTCAAAGAGTTAGTGTCATATTGTTTAACCGTGATTTTCTTTGCCTCAAAATTCTCTTCCTTGCCAAGATGATAGTCAGCAAGGAAATGCATGCTGGTAGAGTTCTTAGTAAAATGAGCTAAACTCAGTTAGAGTCAAAATTGTTTTCACTCTGACCTACAGAATTAATGCTCCCTCGTTTATCTGTTACCATATAATTTCAAGAACTCTAGCTGATCGCCTTTCGTATTCTATTTTCAATAATCTGTTTAGGAAAGGAACCCAATCGATTCTCCTATGCCGGATAATGATTCACGCATGAGCAAGATGAAAGCGCACTTGTGGCTGCTAATCTTATTGAAGAAGATGAAAGTGCAAAAGTAGACGAGACAGAGCATAAGTTCACCAATCAACAGGAGAAGCAAAAGTATACAAGGAAGTCTCGCCATGATTTAGTCTCAAGTTTACAAACGCTGGGAAACTTTATAGGACTGCTGGCTCCCCCTCGCTTTGCATTTACCAAAGCAAATCGTGCTGCTGCAAAAGCTATGTTCTTTATTGATGGGTCAGTCCCTTCTTAATTGGAGGTAGAAATTTATGCGGTAATTTACTACATGAGAAAAACATGTGTTGCAAGAGCCTTGATGACTCATTGGCTTACACAAAGCTAGTTTGCTATTCATATAGCATAGGAGTGCAACTTAGTTTGAAAAGAAAGAAACAAACCTATAAACATAGATGGGATGTGTCAACAATTTTTGAAGATAGAGCATACATGCATTAATAAGCATGCAAACATTGAGCATGAGGAAGACACTTGACTTTACTTCCAATTGCATTTACGTGCATGAGTTGCATGACATGGTGCATGAAGTCATTTGCCTATATAAAGGCATAGAGATTGTAGAAAATATATCCCAAGATAGAGATACAAACCTTAGAGTGTTTATGTAGTAGTGTGGTCCTCACTTAGATAGATTGAGAGCAAAAGTGTCTCAATTAGTGAGAAATGAATTCCTCTTGAGAGATAGAGGTGTGTTAACACTTTAGTTAGTCTAGAGTGAGTTGTTTCTTATAATCTCATTATTTAGTATAGTGGAAGAAAGTATTACTGCTGCCCCGAGGACGTAGGTTTATTTATTGAACCTCGTTAAATATCGTGTCATCTTTTTGTTGCTATTTCCGCTAATCACACCAAGGGTGGGAAAAGTCAGATCCTGGGATAATCATCTATATGTCGTTTTTGTATTAGGCAGCCACTATTTTCCCAACACGTGGTATCAGATCCCGACGCTCATTGTCTGTGGCATCTGGTGGTGATCAAGATGGCAGAATCATCGTCATCGCCGGCAACAATGGTTAAGTTGACATCGTCAAAATACTCCATTTGAAAGCCTAAAATGGAGGATATCCTTTACAACAAGGATATGTACGAGCCTCTTCAAAATGGTGGAGAGAAGCCAGCAGGCAAGACCGATGTGGAATTGAGCATCCTGAACAGAAAAGTTGTTGCAAGAATTCGTCAATGGGTTGATGAAAGTGTTTTTCATCATGTGGCACAAGAAACCAATGTCTACTCAAGGTGGACAAAGCTTAAGTCCATGTATGAGCGAAAGACCGCACACAACAAAACCTCGTCCATTCGGCAGTTGGTGAACACGAAGTACATGGATGGTCATAGTGTTTCGAAACACTTAAGCGAATTCAAAGACATGGTGAATCAATTGACAAATATGAAGATGGTGTTTGATGATGAGTTGCAAGCACTGTTGTTACTAAGCTCATTGCCAGACAGCTGGGACACCTTGGTGGTGTCATTAAGCAACTCGGCTCTTCAAGGCGTTCTTACACTGAGCATTGTAAAAGACAGCATGTTCAATGAAGAAGCAAGAAGGAAGAAGCAAGGAAGCATGTTCATTAGTGAGAAGAAAATTCTTCTTGAGAGATAGAGGTGTGTTAACACTTTAGTTAGTCTAGAGTGAGTTATTTCTTGTCATCCTATTATTTAGTATAGTGGAAGAAAATACTACTACTGCCCCGATGACGTAGGCTTATTTGAGGAACCTCGTTAAATATCTTGTCTTCTTTTTGTTGCTATTTCCGCTAATCACACCAAAAGTGGGAAAAGTCAGATCCTGGGATAATTATCTATCTGTCAGCCTTGTATTAGGCAGCCACTACTTTCCCAACATTTATATCAGGGACTAGTGTTGAAAGTTCATACTTGGATTGCATCAGTATGGACAACATATCTGTAGACTACTGTAAGTCAACTAGTTCTAGGTAGGTTACAAGTTAAGCTTTCAGTTACAGAAGTTGAAATTGGCACTGCGCATTGCTATGCCATGTGATTCTCGCGTAAACATTGTTCCATCTCCTTGTTTCAGCAGGAAACATGCGTCATCTGATTGTTGAGGCTTGTATCGCAAGAAACCTACTAGACACTTCCGCATATTTCTGGCCAGGCTATGTTAAAGGATGCATCAATGAATTACCTTCTAATGTAACTTCCCAAGTGCCTAGTTGGTCATCGTTAATGCAGGGGGCACCACTTGCACCAGTCATGACCATGGCAATGCTTTCAAATCCCGCATCAAGGTACACTGTAAACATATCTTATCAGTGAAGAAGCTATATCAATTAAACAATAAATTTTTCTGTTTCATTTCCTAAGAAACACTTAAAAGCTTCTATATACTTGCTCGACTTGATCACGACATGTAAGCTATTGAATGTAAGCTCATTGTTTGGGTGAAAGCTTAGAAGAGTTTGAGAAGATATTCGACTTAGCTGTCAAAGGATCAGATAATGAAAAAATATCAGCAGCTAGTATCCTTGGTGGAGCCTCCCTCAGTCAAGGTTGGAATGTACAGGTTATCCATCTTGCAGCGTTTGATGATAGTTGGCAACTTTAGAATTCTATCTTTCTAATCATTCTGATTAATTTGAGGTCTGAATCTCATGTAGGAACACACTGTTCGTTTTATTATTAGGTTGTTGTCTTCTCCATCATCTACAAATCATTCTGAAAGTGGCAGCGATCTAATGGGTCATGCTTCACTGCTAAATGCACTTCTATCTGGGATCTCTACCATTGATAATATCAAGATTTTCTCGCTACTTGGCATGGTACATGCACTTTCATCTACTCTGCTCTTGATTTCCTTTCTGCAATTCTCAAATTGCCAAGTACGAGCATCAAAATATAATTTAATAGGAATTTTAATTGGTTCGTACTGTCCAGTGTTTTCAAAGGCGACGCCGGTGCGCGCCTTCAGGCGGAGCGACGAAGAAAAGCCCCGCAAGTTCAAACCCAAGTGAGAAAATGGAAAGGCGACAACCAGAGCGACGGAGCAAAGGGAAAGCCAGAGGCGGGCAAAGAAGACAATGGAATTATTTTTCTTTTCTAAGGGCCAAAACGACGTCGTTATGGCATTTGTTTTAATTAAAACGATGCATTTTGTATTATTTAACGATACAGCCCCCTCCCCCCATCAATTATTCATTCAACCTAGCTAATCATCCTCTCTCTGCCTCCCTGCTTCTCTCTACCTCTATGCCTCTCTCTACCTCTATGCCTCTCTTTGCTTGTAATAAAGTCCATTTTGATGTGAAGAAAGAGTATCAATTAGTTATAAAGGAATTTAAGGATTTGAAATTTAAGAGAGGTGCTATGCTCCGTGAGATTGAGGAAGGAATTGGTGGTGGAAATGATAGTATAAAATCTCCATTAGAAGAATGTGGGAGTAGTGTTGCTTAACCAAAAGTCAAAGGACCACTTGATAGTTTTGTATCTTCTCAACCTAGGCAAATCGTATTGAATGCAGCTTACAAAAAAGAGTTAAGAAAAGAAGTTTGTTGAATGGTTGGCCGTTTTATATTTTCTAGGGTGCTTCATTTTAATACAATTAATGATCTATTTTGGTTAGCCATGGTAGAGGGAATTGCCAAGTATGGTGTAGGGTTCAAATCTCCTTCTATGCATGAATTAAGGACTTGGATTCTTAAGAAAGAAGTTGAAGACATTGATAAGTACTTGTTAGAGCATAAGAAAGCTTGGGAAAAGTATGGGTGTTCTATTATGTCGGACGGTTGGACCGATGAAAAGGGTAGAGTACTTCTTAATTTTCTTGTGAATAGTTTGGCGGGTACTTTCTTTTTGAAGTCATTGATGCATCCGGTAGTGTAAAGAATGGTAGTTTAATGCTAAAGTATTTGGATGAAATGGTTAGAGAAGTTGGGGAAGAGAATGTGGTTCAAATAATCACCGATAATACATCAAATTATAAAAATGCGGGCCTTAGACTTATGCAAAGGAGGTTGAAGTTGTGGTGGACTCCATGTGCGGCACATTGTATTAATCTTATGCTTGAAGATATTAGCAAGCTAACCATCTTTAAGAAGACCATTGCAAGTGCTAAGAAAGTGGTGAAATTTCTCTATGGTCACACATGGGTCCTTTCTCTCATGAGAGAATTCACAAACAACAATGAGATCATTTGTCCGGCGGTAACTCGCTTTGCAACTTACTTGCTCACCCGTCAAAGTATCTATAAACAAAAACAACATCTTCAAATGATGTTTAATAGCATGAAGTGGATTGAGGGTCCTTTTGTAAAAAGTCATGAAGGCATAGGGGCTCGTGCAATTGTTCTATTTGAAAAGAACTTTTGGAGTTATGTTGCATTTTGTGTGAAGAGTGTGATGTCATTAGTGTGTGTTTTGAGGGAGGTTGATTCGGAGGTAAGACCTGTTATGGGCTACATATATGAATTGATGGATGCCACCAAGGAGAAGATTGCATTTGAATTGATCAACCAATTTGGAACAAAATTGATGCAAGGTGGACTCCTTAACTGCATCAACCTGACGGATATTTTCTAAACCCTCAACTACATTATGAAGACAACTTCTTAACTGTTTTAGAAGTCAAGAAATGATTGCATGAATGCATGGATATGATGATGTCATTTGAGGATCGGTTAAGGGCTGATATCCAATTTGAGATGTTTGATAGATGCCTTGGAGAGTTTGGAAGTAAGATAACAATACATTCCATAAAGCTAAGAAGTCCAGGTAATGCCTCATATATTATTCTTTATAATACAATTGTTTACATTCTATTATTTACAGTTTATAGTAATTTATATTTTCAGTGAGTTGGTGGGAGCATTTTAGAGAGGAAACACCTGAGTTGACAAAGTTTGTTATCCGTGTACTTAGCCTAACATGTAGTGCTTCTGGATGCGAGAGGAATTAGAGTACATTTGAGTCGGTAAGGAATTACTTAATCATTACTAATTTATATAATCAATAGCATGTTCATGTCATCTAAAATTATTCTTATGTTTGTTTTAGATTCACATTAAGAAAAAGAACCGACTTGAGCACAAAAGATTAAATGCATTGGTTTATGTCAAGTACAACTCTTTACTAAGAGAAAGAAACATTAGAAGAAGAGTGAAGAAGCTTGATCCCATTGTAGTGGAAGAAATCGATTCTGATGATGAATGGATATCGGAGGTGGAAGATCCTATATTGCAAAATGATCTCTCTTGGCTTGAAGAAGGTGTGTTTGAGGTGGAACCTATAAGAAATGTACCGATTGAATGTTATGAACAAAATTTATCAATTAGAGTTCCTATATGTGTGGAGCCACTAGATGAGCCAACAATAGATGATGTTCCTTTATTGGATGATGACATGAGATTTAATGAGCCCTCTTACGCACCTTCTTCTAAAAGGAAGAATGTTGAAAGTTCACGTAAGTACTTTCTTACTCATCCTTATGTTATTTAGTTTGTCTAGAATATATGTATCAATTCATATTTATACTAGTACATTTTTGTTTTTAGGTAAAGAAAAATCCAAATCTAAAAAGAAAATAAAAACATTGAATGCATTACTTAGGAATGAAGATGAGATTGAAGACCTTACTTTACATCCACATATTGATGCATTGAACATTGATGATTGTAATAATATTCATGTGGGTGTGAGTGGATATGATGATGAAGATTGAACACATTTAAATGTGGCTCTTGCATTTAATTTAATATGAGTCTATATATTAATTCTATAATTTGATTAGAACCTTATTTTGGATGAATGTTATACTTATAATGACATATTCATATATTTTGAAAGATATTCATATTATTTGAAAATTATTGTATTAAATTAATGTTTGTTGGAAATGAGATCGCCTTAAATCATCTTTGCGCGCCGATTCTCTCGCCTTATGAGACTTGACCATATCGCCTTCGCTTTCGCATCTGAAAACATTGGTACTGTCTTTGCCAGGTTCCTCAATTAGCATGTTCATTGATGGCAATCTGTGAGATTTTTGGGTCATGCGTACCCTGTAGCTCAGGAAGTCAGACAACAGATAATGAAACTTCTGCTCATACTGTGTTTTCTAATGGATTTACTCTTTTCGTAAAATTATGGAGGTTTGATCGTTGCTTTGGAGCTAGACCAGCAGATATACCAACAGTTGGATCCAACCTTACTCTGGAATGCCTTCTACTACTACGGAACTCTCACCTCATGTCGCCTGGAAATGTGTCCAAGGATTGTAATAAAAGGAGGCTAGCATCTGTGGCAAGCTCATCATCTACACACCCCATCTACATTGATTCATTTCCAAACTTCAAAGCCTGGTACAATCAGCACAATGCATGCATAGCTTCCACCCTCTCTGGAGTTACCCATGGAACCCCCGTTCCTCACCATGTTAATGAGCTTTTCAACTTTATGTTCAAAGAGAAGGAGGAAGGAAGACAGTCTTTAGATTCTAATACTTCTATAGATTGTAGTCCATTTGGAGGAGATGAATCTACATTCTTGGGCAAACTGCCTGCTTGGGAGATTCTGGCTGCTGTTCACGACGTGGTTGATTCTGCTTTAATAGCCTGTGACAATGGAAGACTCTCACCGCGCAAACTGGCTATGGGTAAGTGTAGTGCCCTCATATGATTTCCCTAACTCTATGAAAAGGATTTGCTTGAAACTTGAAAGCAGTCATATATGAGAATGTACCTGGGAAGTGGAAAATATCAATGCTTTTTGTGAAATGATGTGCCAGCAAATTCTAATATGCTACTAAAGCCTATATGTTATAATCTCTTTAGGTCTCAAAGTTTTGGTTGATTTTCTTCCTGCATCTTTGGGGACTATTGTGAGCTACTTGACAGCTGAAGTAACAAGGGGTACTTGGAAACCAGCTTCAATGAATGGAATAGATTGGCCCTGCCCTGATGCAAATTTGTCATACGTCGAGGAAAAGATACAGACAATTGTAGCTGCTGTTGCTGTTGACGTCTCAAGCACTTCTTCAGGTCTCTACGAAGTCAATGTTTGTTTTCTATTTATTTTTGTCCACATTTAAGTGAATAAGCATGATGATAAGTTCCTAAATCGATCATCGATGTACACAGTTAATTATGTTCTTTCCATCAGTTTGTTCTAGAGTGATAATCTCTTAATTTCCTCAATATCATGACGAAGTGTTTGTCCTGAACTCCTGATAGGAACATGTCAAGTTACACTGCCATTGCCCTTGGCTGCCTTAGTGTACCTGACTATAGCATACAAAACTGACAGAGATTCACGACGGTATCTCGACTTGCCTTCACAGGCATTAGCCTCCGTCGCAGCAGGTTGCCCCTGGCCATGCATGCCAATTGTGTATTCATTGTGGAGCCAGAAAGCAAAACGTTGGAGTGCATTCTTAGGAGCTGCTTCACTGCCACACTTGGCCTGCATTCCAATCCTCTCTCACACAATGGAGGTATTGGAGCCCTTCTTGGCCATGGAATCGCATCACATGCTCAAGACGACAGTGTTTCTCCTGTTTCCCTGGGATATTACATGCATGTTTATCCACATTTATCTGACGTATTCTTCTTGAACAAAGAGATTGTTTCCCTCTTGATAGAATGTGTAAGAGAGATAACAAGAAAGAAGACAGCTGCCATTCTTCTTGAACAAAGAGATTGTTTCCCTCTTGATAGAATGTGTAAGAGAGATAACAAGAAAGAAGACAGCTGCCAAGAACGCAAGGATACAAGGACAGTTTGAAATGGCTTAAAATTTGACACAGTGTAAGCTGGTGGCTTCCCTTGCAGCATCGTTAGTGTGGTCATCAGGAGGCTTAGGTCTGGTGCAGTCACTGTTCGAAGAGTTCTTACCATCGTGGTTTGTATCGGATCAAAGCTCAAGTCAAGAAGGAGATTCAACTCAAGTTGCATGGCTCAAAGGATATGTTGTTTCATATTTTGCATCCTTGTGCGGAGCTTTCGTTTGGGGTGTAGGCTCATCATCATGGGGATCCAAGCGTCGCCGGAAGATTCTCGGAACACACATGGAGTTTCTGGTGGCTGTACTGAAAGGGAAGATGATGCTGCGTTGTGATGAGATCACTTGGCGTGCCTATGTGTTGGGATTCATAAGCTTGATGGTGATCTGCATGCCAACTTGGGTGTTGGAGGTGGATGTGCATGTCTTGAAGACAATCAGTAAGAAGCTGAGTGAGTGGAATGAGACTGAAAGCTCTATGGAATTGCTGTGGATTGGTGGTCTTGATTCCATGGGTGCTGCTGTTGAAATGATAATCGAATGCGAGCAATAAATTTCTTGATATTTTTTTTTTTTGCATTTAAATTCAATTGAAATGTCAAATTACTTCAGAATTGAGGAAATGATTGTGCATGAGGGTGTGATAACTGGTGAGTCATAGATTTTAAGGAGTAATATGTGGTATATATATCATCTTCATGTTTGATCTCAAAATCATCAGAATCCAATTTTCCTCTCTACAAAACCTAAATTTAATCAAAAGGAGATGTTGACTAGTTTAATGCCTCTATGAAATTGTTAGGTTCAATTAGTGTGAAAACCTTGAGATAAGTTGGAAGTTACCCTTTGTTAAACAAGTACTCAACACCTTCACCCATTTTATTTATAAAATGTCCAATTACCATGTACAATTGACAATGAAATTGAAGTCATGAAACTTAGAAGCCAGTAGATTTAACGGGAAATAAATATCCAATTTACCATTTCATATGTTTTATTCTAATCCAATTTGCTCTACCCTTACACATGAGCAATCAATATGTATGTCTAGACTCTAGACAATGTTGTGTAGACAAATCTGTGGGCCAAACATAAATATATGATCAATAAAAAGGTTGTTTTGATTGAGAATAAACAAAAAAAGTCTATAGATTATAATCAGATAGGTGAATGATAGAACATGTAATGTAAACTCCAGAAAGCATCCCAAAACAATCAACGATTGTCTCCTCCGTTGGGAATTGTACCAGCCAAAGCCCTGCAACACCAGAGATTTCAAATTATAATTGTATCGATATACCAGCTTTAAACTGCAGAAGTGCAGATGCCATGAAAGATAGCTTGCACAAATGCAGCTGCATCTAAATGTTTGTCATTGATGTTTAATGTTCAATTACAGGATAGCTTGCGCATATTTGTCAAAACAAAAGGTAGACCAGCCTACAAAGTAATAAGTTTGTCAGCCAATTATATAATCATGCAGTCCAAGCAAATACATTTGAAACATACTTTGTCAACTAAACACAAGCTGCAAGCAATGACAAGAAGAAGACATCGGAAGGACCAGAGACAATAACTAGAAGCATAAAAGCCAAATCAGCGCCCATATTCATCAAGGCAATTGATAGACTCTTTGCAGATTCAAAAATGGGAATATAACCACACATGCGACCCATATTCATAGGATGAATGACAACCACAATAAATTGAACTAGAAAGGCTGACTGGTTCGTCCTAGATTATAATGTTGCTTCTCAATATAGCATACGTAGGTACTTTTGATCACATTTGAAACTGTGTATTTTAGGCCAAGTGTTAAAGAATAAAAACAAACTACTCTCTTCCAAGACTAGAATATACTACAAGAAAGGCCTCTTACGGTACCAGCTCAATACAACCGTTGACCAGAAAGATCTAGATCTGTAGGAGCTGGAAATGGGATGCAGTAGCACGGTACGAGTATATTTTTTGGAAAAGACAACAGCCTTGAGAGAGCATCATGATAGTCTTGAACAAAGTTGGAGCATAATTATGTCACAGAAACATCATATATAGCTATGTATTATCTAAAATCACTCGTAAAGCCTAAAACTCCTTTTAACCTCATAAACAATTCTCCACACCAATCTATGATAATCTACGTTGTACTCTGAATACCACCGATGTTCAGATCTGTGTTATATTGCATAGATATCCTTAACACAAATTTCCTTTGAACAAGACCACAATAATATTGACACTCACCCAAGCTAATTTTGATTCTAATAAAAAGCTTTCCGTACCAATTTTAGGATAATCTACTGTCCTGCAGCTATTGCAAGTTTAATGTCTGTCTGAATGCATCTCAGATTCTCAGATGCCTCTAACTTACAGAATTAGTACCTAGTCCGCCATCAGATTAGGTGTTCACCCAAATTTCTGCAGATTTTGATAGAATGATTTTTCCACCAAGACTCCTAAGTAGTGACTACCAAACAAAACACAACTGCTTCCTCATAACAATGGAGTAGATGCGCACAAACTGGATCATCATTTAGGTCCAGTTCATCAAGGCTTCATCTTGTCCATGGAACCACTCAAGCATCGGGCCGAACACAAAGTATGTTGCAGGTCATGTCTAGATTTTAGAGGCATAAGTTTTTCCTCACAAAAGAAATAAAGAGATAGAAAAATAAATAAAGGGAAAAGCATGATATGCATACTACATTCCACTGTATCCCAAGACAACTCAGGCACTAGTGAGCAAAAACAGCATTGCGGAAGCCTACATTGTTAATGCCAGTTCAACTACTTAATACCTACAAGGCCACAACCAACCCAGAGAAATATAACAGTTGTGAGAATGAATTTTTTGCAGTACTTTATGTTTGAGAGGTAGGATGAATGAAGAAATTATCAAACTATAATCATAATCCACCAGAAGAGATGGGGCTCTTGTCTATCTCCTGACTGGTGCACTGTGTCAAAAGGAGCAAGCAATCTGTTTAACATGTCTCTCTTCATTGAGCCTATGGTTTGAACTATCCCCAGTGGTGAATTATGTGGACTATTCATAGGCAAGACTTTTCTCTCACAAGTAATAAGCACATGAATTTAGGGGGCAGGAAGAAGGCTAACATTTTTACGATAATGCTGGTGCTTAATGTTGGGTGGAACGTAATCAGAGAACTATTCAGGACAAAGAGGATTTATAAGACACAATTAACATTTAGGATTCCCTATGGACTTCGGTCACTTCTGATCTCAGAGATTTCTTTTCCACAGCTCTTGTATGGGATTAGAAGGCGCCAACTCACTGCTTTATAGAGACTTTCTCCTTGGAAACCGACTGCGGTTTCTTTGTCAGAATAATAAAAAAAAAAAAGAGGAAATGCTAGATTTAGATGCACTATGCCTCTGAGTTGAAGACCTCTCTGCCACGTGTTACTCGGCAGCAGAAAAAAGTATATTCTAATCTTTTTTCTTTTTTCTGGCCATGTTTGCCTTTAACGTCTTTCTTTTTCATCTTCTTCTCTTTGCCCCTGCAAAAGCAATTATTTTCCTCCACTCTCCTCCACAACCACCAAAACATCATATAAAATGAGCTTCTAATTAAACCACAATCTCTGGCATCTCTCTTCTAATTACTTCCCTTGGTTCATTGCAGATCATGTCGTGCCAAGAAGCTGTGGATTGTGATCACTCCAAAATCCTTCCAGATTTTTCACAGAAATGTCCTTAAGGCCAATGGAGTCTGGAGATAGAGTAGTCAAGACGATCCAGAAACTAAAGTACGGGGCTTTTTTCACATATAACCCAAGATCCTAATTTTACCAAAACCTCAAAGATGGTACAACATACCACAAAACATATATGAGGCTTAGATTATAGGTCCAATTTTGTCTCTATCAGATAGAATAGAATAAAATGAAACTATTTTCCCAATTGAGAAAAGGAAAATTATGCTTCTATCCATAGATATTTAATCAAACTCTAGTTCTACTGCATTGTGGAACTCAATTAGCCATCCAAATCCTACAAAAGATTTGATTTTGACAACACTAAGCAAGAGCTTCCAAGCATCCAACCTAGTAAAGTATTGATACTTAAATCACTAACTAACAATGCAATCAACTAATAGTATCTAGTAATCGGCCGAAATCAATCAATCATTTATCCAATGCAATGCACAATCAAAATTATCGAAAATAAGGCGAAAGTGGGAAAGACTCACTTCTTATGGCGGCGGCCACGCTTGGGACCCCAGCCTTGAAGCTTAGCAACAGGACAGCCACACCTGGCCCGAAACAGCAACACGGCACGGCCATTAGGCGGCGCCATCTTCCTCAGCTCGAGCCGGAGACACTCGTAGTCAGGATTAGACTCGCTGCCTCCCTTCCACGGCAGCCTATCGATCTCCTTGGACCCGGTCTTGACACACTCCTCGGTCTGCAGCTGCAAATCGAATTCCATGGCCTTCTTCAGGCCCTTGCAGGCGGTCCGGTGGCAGCGGCGCGATCGGGCGCCGCAGCAGAAGTCGACGAGGAGGAGGGCGGCGACGAAGAAGAGGAGGAAGCCGGCGAGGTAGGGGATGGGGAGGAGAGGAGGGGCGGAGTGGGAGAGGAGGAGGGAGAGGGAGTTGAAGATGTAGGAGAAGTAGGAGGTGATGAGGAAGGTGCCGGAGAAGAGGACCAGGATGAGGATGAGGAGGTCCAGAGTCGCCGACGGCGAGTGCTTGCAGAGGAGGCTGCAATTCGGGTTGCTGTGGTGGTGGTGGTGGTGGCTAGGGTTTGATGAGGATTTGGGTTTCGGGGATGATGACGTGGCGGTGAAGGACGAGGAGGAGCGCATGGTGGTGAGAAAGGGAGGAGGAGGGTGCGTGAGGCGCATGTTTTAGACAAAACTCAAAGCCCCCGTCTCTGTTTTTTAATTTATTAAATTGATTTTTTTTTAAATATTATTTATTCAATGGAGTTGAGGGCTGCCGGTGATGGAGGGCCGTCACGTCACCGGAAGACGTTAACTGTGCAAAGCAAAACAGGACGTGAATATTCATTTCCAGGAAAATTTTCCGGGTGAAATCATCGATCTAATTATATTATGCGAATCATAATTTAGATTAGTGTGTATTTAATTATTTAGTGTTATATGTAGTCTAAGGCGTGGGTTAAGATCGATCCTCTCGTATAATGGCGGAGGGCACTGGTTAGTGTACCAAACTACCAGATGTGTTTTCAACTTTTGATATGTATATGAGTGAATAATAAGCAGCCCTTGCTGTTATCTGCATTGGTCTCCCTACAACCTGCTCGTGTCTTCTCATCGACCAAGATATGAATGGCTCTACCCGAAAAAAATGCCTGTATTTGGGTAGTCAAACAACCGAATTCTCATATTGCTACACAGTTGCAATCTACATCAGCTCTAGTACACACACATCTCTAGTTGTGTCTATAGTCCTAAGAATCGTGTGCATCCTCTGAAATATCATAATCACATTGTCTAGTCCAACCTCTCTAAACTAAAGTTATCCTCAACCAAAGTGACAAACAGATGTACAGACCAATCTTAGCTATCCAGTTTACCAAGAATAGGAAACAAGTATCTGATTGCAGAGCAATTTACACGGTCCACAATTTTAAAGCAAGGCAGCATGGAATCATGGATGCTGTAGCTAGTCATTGCTCCACTCTTTCAGAAGAAGCTAGAAGAAAGGAATAGCAAACTGTTGGAAATTTTGTGATTCCACCATGAGCTAGCAATGACCAACTTCTTTGCCATGTCTTCTGTTGGTGTTAATTTGATATGTTAGCTCATCGGAGTATGGTTTGGAAGCAGAAAATGAGGAACTTGTTTGTTTACATTGTCGACTTATTTTCTGTTCGGATCAATTACGCGTTAGACAAATACATGTGCAACTAAATTAGCCCATTCCTTTTCCACCAGAAGTCAACGTCAGAAAATGACTTGATCGACTCATTGAAGATATTAAGTTGCATGATAAATGCAACAAATACAAACACATAAACTGGAAGGGTCATGTTCATTTGGTCCAGATCATCTCCATCACATTTTCTATTTATGCTATGATAGTATAGAATTTAAGGTCGACAACATAACTCAAAGTTTCACTCAGAGACCTCATTCTAGTTTTTATTGCAAGTTTTGCTCCATATATACACAAAAGCAAGACTTGCATACTTGAGACTACAAGGAGATCACATATCGGATTTCACTGAGGCGAACTTCACTTAAACTCCCCAACCATGACTATCTAGAAAGCTAGTTAGATAACTACATGATAGAATGTGTGATTCACAGGTAAATGACCAAGATTCTGACATTTCTGGGAATCTATAGAACAAAGTGAACGAGGAATCTAGAACTCACGATCTGGGAAAAGTAAAGGAGCCACAAGGGACCAAACGTACAATGCAGCAGTAACCCACTCTGTGCAGATTCGGACCCAAACTGATGTCCAGCCAACATCTATAAGGTCTGAGCTCTCAGCTGAGTTGGTCCAACCCGAAAGAAGCATGGCTGAATACATGCTAGCCAAGGCAAAAATCAGGTGGAAAAATGTGTATGAGTAACTGACAGGTATTGCTTCTTTGTCATTCTTTTGTTTCCCTTCTTCCAACTCTTTTCCCTCAAGAAGAGGTTTCTTTTCAGCTGCGCCACAAATTGGAATGAGTTTGAAAGAACTTAATATGTAACTAACAAGCATGAGAGTAGCATTGGTTATTGCATAATAAGGGCCAACATGAACTTTTGAATACCTGCCCTGGGTGAAGAAGGTGGTGACAGAAAAGTTGTTGAAGATCCAGCACGTAATGCAGAGTACAGAACTGAAAGAATGGTTGTCGCCATCCCAAGAAGAAGAGTACCAACAGAGACAGCACTGGAGTGGTGAAGACCATTGCAAGCATAGCCACGAGGCTCACTGGAAAGAGCAGTGTAGCACACATAAGCACTATAAACTGATATCACAGAAGCAGGAAGGAGGCTGCCATTTACCTGTTTACAATTCCAGGCAAAATCGTCACGGGAGTTAACATTTTTGTATACGAACTGACACTAGATCAGACCTACCAAGTCCCAGTTTTTCCAAATAACAATGACCACCCCATTTAACACTTCCCGATACAAATTTTAGCAGTACTCTTGTACTATATGGTGGAACAATGATGCACTTGTTCAGAAAATATAGGCAAGACTCTTAAGGAGCTTATGCAATACTTTTGTTTTAAGTCATGCAATGCAAGTCAGAGCCATTCACTATTGCCCAAAATCATAACTATCTGTGTGGTCATTGGCTTTTAGTAGAAAAATAAGAATCTATGGGAATGAGTCCTAATTACTTCATGGGTTATGCATGGTAGACATGAATAAGTTCATTGATAAGTTTATCAATTAAACATAAGGAGAAAAATGGGCATCTTACATTTGGCATGGGTTTCAAATTGATGACTTTTACTAAGCTTACCGTTGGGTGTAGTGCAATTACTGCAAATGCAAATGCAAGAACCATGGTCATCACAATAAAGAAGACATTAAGGCCACAGTCTTCGCCAGACGGGTTGAACCAAATGAACAAAATGCCTGAAAATGCAAATGCTGCAATGTAGCATCCAATTGATACAGCAAGCAAAGCGATATACCTGAAACATATACATTCATACATTTAGAAATCAAAGTGAACCAGTCTTACAGGAAATGATATGTATCAGGACTAAAATCACCATTTTTGTTCATCTTTCTCTACTCATCCATCATTCCAGGAGTGAGTAAAGTCTAGCAAGATAATCACTTGAACCAGTAAAAACAGGCCTGCCCCGAATTTTGATAGATCTCCTGCACGCAGTTATAATAGAGATCAAGTGCTCATTTAAGTATAAAATCACAGGGAACAGAGTAGTAATTTTTCCAGTGACAAGACAATCACCAGTGAGAATCGGAATCATGGCTGGCCAAACTGCATTGAACTAACCCAGTACCTAGTATTTAGAGTCTGAATATCATATGCATGAGGGCTGCATAACGAAGCAAAAGTGCTAAATTCCCTCCAGTAAAACTTCTTTCTAGCTACACTCGACTAACATGCTATTTTGTCAACCATAATAGTGATAGCCTTATTTTATTACAGTGAATATAAATCCATAAAATAAGTTTTCCTTTACTTCAATCAAAATTCAAAATAAATAACCCTGCGATTAATAAATGAACTCCTAAGTGACCATGGAAATGGTTCATTCAAATTTCTAGAACACCATAATCCCCATGTAGGTTCCACATCCTAAAAACAACTACATTTCCTCCTATAGAGCACAAATCTCAGGAATGAATAACAAAAGCAATTTAAATTTCTATCATCTTTCCATGCACACGAGTTGCATATCATACTGCCAAGCGACATGTTTTTTGGGAGGACACAAGCTTATGGCAGCACAGTCCACACTTACCAAAACCCTTCCATAATTCTGAAAAGCTCAAAGCAAATTGTTACATGTCCTAGTGTAAAGAATACTCTTTCTGGGGAAACTTTAGTGCTATTAGAATTTAGGATTCATTTGCCACAGCACCTAGTACATGCAAATTATTTACTACTAGTTATCCTTAGCTCCAGGTCAAATAACAGAAGCAGAAACTATTTATATCTAAGGGCATCTGCACCGGCGATCAAGAGGAAGAGAGCTGCTTGAGCAGGAGGTGGGACCGCCAGGATCTGCTCGAGCAAATCCAGTTTGGAGCTCGCACCGGTAGCAATGATGGTTGGATTCGCTCGCCCAATCAGCCTTCCGGTTTTGCTCCATCTTCGGCTCGAGCAAATTTTGCTCGATCTGTCGCTCGACCAAATGGCGGAGCCCACAACGTTCCAATTCTATTTTTCTGTCAGAAACTCCTCCAATCCTCTTCAAACGGTCACATATTGATCGTCGGGGAGGTGAAGGACACCGGTGGGGATACCGTGGTGACATAACAAGAAGAGAAGTTCAAGTCAGACTTCAATTTATTGAATTCGGTTGGAATTGAACCATAAATTAAGAAGAAAGATTGGGTTTACCTAGTGAAGGTTGACGAGATCGCCGGAGTCTCAAATCGTGGCCGGGATCCTCCAAAGCTCCAAGTCTGTATCTTCTCCGATTTGGGTGAGAAAGGACTTGTACGAATAATCAATGACCATGAACTGATAGAGGGAGGGGAGGCGAACAAGATAGAGTGGTTGCATGTGTGAATCATGGCCGGATGGCGGCGGCACGGCCTGAGGAAGGTGCGACTGTTTTTTGGGTTTGTTGGGAGAGTGGAGACGCGAGCAGAAGATGGTAAGAAGAAAGAAGAAAAAAAGATGGGTCTTGGGCCGGACTCGGGTCTTGGACTCTAAATAAAGACAAAATTGAATTGCTCAAACAAATTGTTAATAGATATGTGTAAAAATCGATTTTGCTCAACTAAATATAAAATTGATTTGATTTGCTTCTGGCTCTACCATTTGCTTGAGCAAATTCAATTTATGAGTGTGGATGCTCTAAGAACTAACATTAACCTACTAAGGAGATCAAAAACTAACCATAGATTGTGATGACAATGTCCGGAAAAACATGAGAATAACAAGCAAAAGCCAGATGACCATCTTGGCAATCCATCCACCGTGATGCCATCCATCTCGCCGGTCATTTCTATCCTTCACTCCAATCATTATGAGGGCAAGTATCGCAAAAAACAAGAAATTCCCCATGCTCACTCGCAGTACTGCTTGTGTTTGATACCATGACTTGGTGTGAGTTTCCGAAGCGCTTATCCCTATCCAAACCAAAAGGAATATGAAACAACCACATCACACGGTGACAAACAATGTTTACAGGTCAAACAAAAAACCATATACAACTGTAATAGCTCAAAATTCAGACATTGCCAAATTTATGATGGACCCAATTCTATTCATTTAGGCAATTAATCGCAGCATTCATATTAAAAGCATTCCGAAACGAATCGAAACAACTCAAACCCAGTTCCACAGAGACAAAAATCCAGACTTGATTACTAATTCCAACAATTAAACAATTCCAGCACATACCCAATTCAGATCAGCTCCTAAAACAAAAGAGGGTCGGTGAGAAATTGGACAACTCACATGGGATTTTCTCCAACAGAGGAGCTCCAACTTCTCTAAGAATCCAAGTGACGACCAAGGAGAGGCCGAAGAGGCCACAGTAGCCGAGCCTGGCGGATTTGCTGGAGATCCCGGAGGCCACGGAGGAGCAGAGGCCGCAAGTCGAGGCAGTGCAGCAGGAACACAAGCACGACATGTCTCTCGGTAACTGTGGTGATAGAATCACAGGCCAGATTGTCCGAGGAAGAAGAGCTTGTGTAAGTTTGTGTGTGGGACTGACTGGTAGCTCTGGTTAGGTGTTGAATTTCGTACGTAAATTTGAACTTGGATTGATTATGACCGTCTGATTTTTGCATGATGACAAAGAAAGCAAAGAATATTCGAGGCTTCCCCAGAGTATAGGATATTGTTTTACCCTTTTTAAAGCATTAGAGTTAGCGGTAAATTCACATGTTTCGTTTACTGATGGGTAGTTTAGCCTTGGGTGAAAAGATGGAGTTAATTTGATTTATGTGAATTCGGATTGTGAGGTTATAATTGTGAAGCAAATGAAGTAGCCAATGATGTATTGAGGAAGTTGTAGTGTATGTTACAGTTTTCGGTTTAGAGTATGATCTATTGCGAAAATTCTTTTATGCGCGGCAGTAAAGTTACACGGCAGGTTTTATAAACATGTGTCTTGATCAAAGCCTTTAATATAGAGTTGAGAAAACACTAATTTGAGCCGTAAATTCAGGCTTAATTTTTCAACAGTCAGCGTGACTACGTGAATGGGGTAAACAGGTTAAAATGGGCAAAAGATTTTCATGGTAAAATCTTCATAATACACTGTCTTCCCTGACTCGGCTACCAGTGCGCACCTCTGCGACTCTTCTTCCATTGGGACTTGGTGGCGGCAAAGGTGTGAAGATAAGAACTTTCAAGCCGGGTTGGAACATTTTCAAGGGGCAGGAGCATTTTCTATTTCCTGGTTACATATCAATTGGCAGATGCATACAAAGTAGTATTAAGAGATGATTATGAGAGATTAGCAAGGGTGGTACTTTAATTTGAGCAGGAAAGATACATAGGAACTCGAAATTCATTTCATTGAAGAACAATAACCTTCACATTTAATAAACCCATATCTTACAATGTGAATCAGTGAAACTAGCTAAAATTGAAGGGAATTGAACTAAAGATGCATAGTTGCATACATAGTGATCATATTTATCCAAGCCAGACTATATACTGATTATTACAATTGCAGCATCATCCTCCAAACATACTAAACTGGAGAAACATTTGAAGATAGATAATTAACCGTATAGATTAATTGAATGGCCACAACCAACAAAATGAATTCTTCAATCAGCTGCCAATTCGGAAACACAAGAATCATTTCTTATCTCCAATTTCTCATCAAGTCGGTTTCAATAAAGAAGTAATGTTGGGGATTTCCAGATATTGTGATTTTGGGTGTCGGGTTCAACTGCACGATTTAGAGCAAGGTTCTAAAAAACGATAGGCGTTAATCGGGCGGACAGCTAAAAACCAGCGCCCAGAGGATTAATCGGGAATTACTCAGGGATTAATCGGGGATTAATGGGCCCAAAATTGAGGCGGCCAAGGGTCTCCGGGTGCCTAAGCGCCGCCTAGGCGGTCTTAGGTGGGGATTTTTAGAACATTGATTTAGAGTCAGCAACTGGAGATTCTCCACAACCAAGCGGTCCTCATGTCAACCAAATTGCTTGAGGAAGGTAATCGGAATGGGAGAGTCGGGAGAGAGGGTCGAAGTGAACGACTAGCTAGTTTTTGGAAAACCAGATAGTTTGGTTACTGTAAAAAAAGGTAAATAGTCTTTTGGATTTAGTCTGGCTAACGCCATCCTTATATTTAACAATTAACATCTTCCCTTCGTTCACATGCACAGCGCATGGCCGTGCACATCCACGCCCGTGCACCCAAGACTCTCCGGATCTATTGTGAAGCAAATGATCTATTCAGAAAATAGTTACAATTTCCAATTTTCCATGAAGAACGGGAACGGTGCTAGTTATCTCGATCCTACTGCACAAGCACCATAGCTAAAGTAAAAACCACAAAGGCACAAATATATGGGGTCAATTTGTAAGATAACCACCTCATTCCATTTGCAAGTGATCTAATTCATTGATCATCAATAAAACCACATGCAGACTCGACTTCCCTTTCAAAATCTTCTTGAAAATGAAAAAATGGAGATTAATCTCGGGGGTTCAATGATGATCATATCCGCCGATCCGGATCCAGTACGTAGCTACGGCCAACCTCAACATTTTCACCTCAATTATCCCGGAGCTACGTACCAACCTTCAACGAAGGACATGTATATATAGCCGGAGTCAAGGTTTGCAACTCATGAAAAGCTACGCATGCAGTCTCTCACCTGCAACCAAGCACTGCATTCTCCTATTTCATTGATACCATTTCTCTGCCGACTGATATGGTAAGACGCCTTGATTTTGGCTTTGTATTAGGATTGGCCCTGATTATTTCTAGTGATGATCGATGATTTAGAAAAGTTCAGAAGCTAGATATCGAGCCATGAGTTTGCAAGATGAATATATAGTAGCTTGTGCATTGATCAAGATGATCATGCGCATGCGGTTTGTTCTTACGTTATCTAGTCCTACTCAAACCTTCATTTATAATTAAATGCATGCACGGGTCAAAATGAATATGCATTCGCAACAGTATAATCCAGATATGAGATGCGTGTTCTTAACCTAAGGCCGGAATTGAAACACTAAAGATTTAATATATAGAGTCAACTAACAAAGCCCTAGCTATTAATATCAATGTTTAAAAAAAAACTCGCCTCAAAACTCACCTGATGCTAAAAAAACTTAAGGCTACTTATATAACGCCTATGTTTTTCGGTCTAGACAATGAGGCTTAAAAACTTACGTCTTTCAAATATATAGCTACGTTTACTTAAAAAATAATCTTTATAGATATTATATATATATATATATATATAATGTATTTAAATTGATGAAAACTATCTAAAAAGTTTAGATTATGAATTTCATTATATCGAAATGTAATATATTATAAGTTTTTGTTACAAAAGAATGTAATATGCATCATAATAGGGAGAAACATCATCTTTATTCATTGATAATGGAGTATTTATATAGACATTACATTGACTATCTCGTAAATTCATGGATTATATGTCATTCCTTATCTAGACTAACCTATACTAATTAGGACAAGATACACCGAAAGATTACGGAGATAATTCTCCTACAACACTCCCCCTTGTATCGCGATCCTAATGTGTCATGGTGCAATACTGTTACCTCGGTAAAAACCTTGCCAAGCAAAATAAAAACCTCTTGAGTAAAATAAAAGCTTGGTGAAAGGGAAAAAGCACAACGCACCAACTACAATTAAAGATAACATGTGATACAGACTCTCCCTAAAGTCTCAAAACAACTCCTCCTGATCGGTAACTCAATCTAGGAGTTTAGATAAATAGCGTATACGAACACTCTTCACATTCTTCAAAAGTAGCAATGGGTCAATGACTTGAATATCAAATCTCGCCAAATATTCTTAAATCAAACATGTACACTTATCCGTACATGGATCAAAAGAGAGAGAATTGCATAACAACTCAAAACAAGAGTTTGCAATGAAAAACAGATTCACGTGTGGTATGAACTTCACGCACTTAAACAGTCATAACTTATTCGATACAATAGGTATGGATGAACTGTAAAATGTTCTGGAACGTAAACACCCGTGGCTTTCCAGTGATATGTAGTTCACAACCAAGTTCATTTGGAGCTGAACACAAAGCTCTATCGAAGTTGACTCAGCTGCAGGTTCCGAACAGATCTGTCCGATTTTACTAATACAGCTATAACTCACTCAATATAATAGATATTATCGAATTGTTGATGTTCTTGGAAAGTAGACACATAAATCTTTCCAATGATATCGAATGCATAATTTTCCAACAAGTGAACTGCCATATAGGTCCCATAGAAGTTGACCTATGAATCTGGGAAGATTCTTAAATCGCTTCATTAAAGTGTCTTCTGTGTTTGGATATAGGATTGGATGTCGTAACGTGTTGTGATCAAGCATTGACATATGTGTGGGCGCACTCGACCATCATCTTGGCCTTACGAGTTTGAACCGAATGAGATGTCGAATCAAGTATATTACAACAAGTACATGCATATACATATCGTACTTATATATGTAGAGTTTCATCTCTTAAGACTTATCATCGCTCATATGGCGGAAACATGTTTTTTCATGACTCCGACTGATTCATCGAATATTTATAGGCATTGGTTTAGCATCTTTATTACCTTTAGCCAACCAAGAAATAACGTCATCAACAACAGTCATCACTTTCAAGACCTAGTATTCTCAAAAATCATTCATTCTAAGTACAGGTGCATGCAATATTGCATATCCCCAGATATCCCCAGACAGTTATGGGTAAATTATTTATGCGTAACAAGGGCCCTAACTATAAGTTATAACCATTTAATTGTCGCTCCTGCTCATCCATTCTGCAAAATAAACATGGGGTTACAAGATGTTCAACATCTATCCCGCCATGCAATAAAAAGTCTTCGAAGTAAATTCTCTTGCATTATCCAGTAAAAAAATTTGATTAGATGATCAAGGTGGTGAGCCATGAGTTTTAAACGAGCTTCGGAATTGCAGCATTTGGCTCTTAGCTTATCAAGAGTACATCACACTTCATTTTAATATCCCTAACTTAATCGAGTTATCACGCTCCATGGTCTGGAGGCACTTGAATTAGGTTAAAACCAATCCATTCAGGATCTTCATCTACATCTCTTAACTTAGTCCCAACAGAGATGATACGTGACCACAAGCTACAAATTTAGTTGTTTTGGAAACCACCTAACTGACAAGGAATTATGAGAACAAACCGTCTCATATTTGATTCCAGGGCGTTTTTTCAGAGAGTTTGCGCCAAAAGGTGAGTCTAAACTCTTCTCTTTCTCATTACGCCTAACAAATGTATAACCGATAGGATTTACATGTGCGGTGTTGGCATTACCTGACCAATGACCTATCTCTTTGTTAAAACTGGACATACAGCTTTCCAAGAGGCTGCGGCGGTGACGTGGGTCGATCATCGCCATCAATTCTTACCGGATAGCACTTTCCATGTATTTCAATCTACAATGTTAGAATTTTGCTTCAACAACGTATGTATGGTTCAACATCAAACTCATTCAACATCGTCATTCTTTGAGATCTCTCATTTGAATTAGTATTGACATTGAGGTGTCCCCCAATGATAACCATCATCCAAGAAAACAGACGAGTGAATATCATTGATCATAGATCAAGTTGTGCCATAACTCGCATTCAGCAAGTATTATCTAACCAATGTCTCTCCACACTTACGTGAGAGTAACGGCCTAGTGACACCATCTACCACATTTGTGGAGTCACCACGTCACCAATGATGTCGTCCTAGACGAAAAGAGCATACAAGACTTCTCAATTTAGAAAACCCTATCAATGTAGTAAGAGTAAGCACAAGTTTTATCGTTCACAAATCTAGGCTTGAGCGTGCTCCAACAACTAAACAACTAATCAACTAATCATTCACTATACATAATATACAATATACAAAATAAATGGGATTTACAATTGGATTGGTGATCGACAACTACTTTCACACGACTCATAGATAAGATGAATGGATGAGAAGAATTCAAGTTCAATCTATATGCTCATGCCGATTCTACTCTATTTATAACATGTTTGGAATACATATGCAAAACATCATAGATAAGATGAATGAATGATAAGTGCATGCCCAATTAAGGGACACTCAACTCTTTAAGTCACTTCCTTGTATAAAGAAACATATCCTCTAATGACCAGAATCTTTTATCAATCATGCATAGACTAGATGAATATCAACTTCACTAACCAATACTAACTGACCCATAAAGTACTTTGAAGTTGGACCGAATAACACATAACTCAATCTCTAACTTCTGAAACAATGTCTGATATCGAAACTCACTCTCATGTTATCTTAATACTAGCTACAATATGAATCAAACAACCCTAGCACGTATTCTAGATTCATTCAAAACATAAAGATAAATCCTCCACATAAACTTTCAGTCATGCATGCATATGCCATATTATAAATCAAGAATCCTAAAAACCTAAACATATAGAGATCACAAAAACATAATTCTACTTGAACCTAACATGAAATCAAAATAACCAAAGAACAATCACTAGAAAGAAAATCCATTCAATAAACCTAAAAAGAATTCGACATAAACAAGAACAAGAGAGTACAACTTTGTAATTGATCACTAGAACAAAGAGGTGAATTCGATGATGATGATGGAAGCGGCTGCCTTGTCGAAAGCTTCTTGATGTCCAAGGGTTGAATCACACAATTAGGTAGAAGGGAAGGAAGATGGTTGATAACGTTTTTGTGATAGTTGTGATACAAAACTTGTCTCTCATACCTCCTTTATATAGGGGACGGTAAGCAACGGCTACCCTTTCTCCAACCAATCAAATGAGAGTATAATCCAAATCCTAAAGGGAAACAACATCTTTGATGCGTCATAGTCTTTATCCTTCTCCTTCTAGGACTTGGTTAATTCATTTTGCAATTAGATCTACTTGTATAACTTGGATTCAACTTCATTTTCTTCCTTTAGCTGTGCCTTCACCCAAATCCTAAAGCAATTGGGTTTTATCCACCGATTTTAGCTCTTTTGATTATCTAGAATTATCTCGTTCAATCCGTAGCAAATCCACGCAAGAAAGCATATCCTAGTCGACTTAGGATTCCTCCTTGAACTTGGAATTATCATTCCTAACCCATATTGGACTCCTTATACAAAATGACTTCATTATCTCGGCCTCATTGACTTCCCTAGTCCAACTAGGAAAATGATTCTTAGCTAAACTTGGACTATTCTCTTCTGTACAGCCTCAGCTCTCTTGTAACCTTCTTTGTTGATTCTTTCACTCAAAAAACCATAAAACACGAAAGTAAGTCAAAATGATAAAGATAAGAGAAATAACAAGCCAAAATGCAAGGATAAATGCCTTAAAAACATGGACAAATTTACGTTGATCAACCAACAAAGAGTGACTACATGTCCGTCTATTGGACATCAATCCTTACAGGTATAGTTGCAGCATGTATCTCTAATATCGTCACTTCCATTTGTAGGACAATTAGGAACATGATGAGATATAGTGGGACAAACCACGACAAAACCGAGTCGTTGAACTTGAACAAAATTTTTCTTCTCTCCCCTTAATGATGGGGAGACTGGCTCATCAAAAGTGACTAAACGAGATCGCATGTTAAGGTCTTTATAAGCGGGCATAGGTGGAAGTTCATGTTCTAATCAAAAACAAAATTCAACATCAAATAACCCATCATTATGCACAGTGGAGGCACAATTTAGCACATAAACTATATGGACGATAAACCGTTAACATAATCCGTTAACAAACATGCATATTGTTAGACTTAAAACACTAACATGCGTACCGTTACAACCGTAACGTCAATAATGGTGGTATAGATGGATAACGTAAAACAAGACGCGTTACAAGCCATAACTTATGGTTCAATTAAAAAAATTTTGGTTTATGGTGTGAAGCATGTGACCGATCAATATATATAGGTCTCAATATAGATCCCAGTTGAACCATGAACACATTATTAACCAATACCAAACCTCTGTTTTACACTTCCTTGAATGGTTCACTGACTTTTGGAACACCGATTGCTATGAAATTTTAAGAGCAAGTAAAAATGGGTGTTAGGAATCCAATGCCACCAGCCTCACTTCCGAAAATGGTTGGAAAAGCACCAAACCGGCCGGAGTACTCGCCGGAGGTCAATGACCACTTGTGTCGAGCAGTTCACTATGTTCCAGGTCTCCAAATGGGCTCAATTTTTGTGAGTAGATACCTTGAATGTTAGAAATCCGTGGTTGCAAGTAGCACCCCAATAGCCCACCGAAAATTAGGTGAACCGGTCCTCATAATGAGAAGTCTGCAATCTGGAAGTCCTGAAATTATAGGCTTTTTCAACTTTTGTCATTGTTTTGGGTGCTCCATAACATCTAAGTGTTATGGTTTGAGTTTAACCATCATATATGTATCAACATAAGATATTTTAGCCTCAAAGTGAATCATGATGAGTCAAAATTAGGCTTCCATCTTATATCTCATTCTCTTTAGCGTAGGAAGGTGTATGCCACTACTAAACTTTGCTAAAGAATAGGCTTGGAGATTGAGCATAATCAATGAAGGATAATAGAAGGGGCTTATGTACTTGTTAACGCATAGATTACATCTCTATTACATTGGAGGAATTATATTGATCCGTATAACATCTTTGCTAAAAAGAATAGCATATTTCAAATCATAGTAACATGAAAGAATACAATTCACACTATTTCGACTCTTGAGATGCACTCCGTCATTAGAAGCGATACATAAGAACTCTTTCACAATGAGTTTTTAGGTAATATATGTTGGCATAAGTATTGCCTTCAAGTAGCTTATCGTCTCACTGTTTTCATGGTTTCGTTGTTAATTCAACAATGTAGACAACTACTATATCAAGGTTCAATTTTCTCTTGATGCATAAAAACATGTGACTTGAATCATAACACCATAAGACATATAAACTTGAGAACTAAACTACTCTTTGATTCTTTTATGATGATCTAGTCATCGTAGTCACAATGGATTAAAATATTAAATCCATTAATAGCTTTCATTTAGCTATGCACTCAATTTCTCTATAACATATTAATAAACAAGAATATAGAGACAAGTAGTCTTAGGTCAAGACATAAATATACAATATAAAGCTCGGCAAGTGCAATAAAGTAGTCCCGAATGACCGTCTAACGTTACTTAAGGGTTTTAGGCCCTCAAACGTCATTCACGAGTGATTTTGACATGCAAAAATATCATGTATATACAATATAGATCCAGATAAAAGGATCTGTGTTGCCTAGGCATAGCCGAAAATGAATGTCAGCGTAAAAAAAATAGAGCCAAAAAGGCTAGGAGTTTGTGAGGAGGCCGTGCGGAGGACCTGCGTGGGGGGGGGGGGGGGGAGAGGGGTGCAGGGGACCAGCAGGGGGCCTAAATGGGGGCTGCAATGGGTTGTTAGATGCCTAGGGGCCGAGACAAGAGTTCGGCCAATTTTTGATGTCACTAGGAGTAAAACCGGGCGGCGGAATGAACATCTTGGCGATACTGCCCAGGCCGTAACTCGTGAACCTATAATAGCTTGCCACTCCCCTAATCTTGTATGAGCGTTCAATTCGAACTTTGTGAAAAACATTACCATATTTTGAACTGGTGGAATATAGAGTGCACATGGTGATACATTGCATATTATATACATTTAACGTATCAAACCATATTTGCATCAAAACATTCTTGTATGGTCGTTTATTTGAACTACATGAAAATTTTTAGCCAACAATTAGATTGAGATCTTGACCATGAATCAATTAAAAATGCATCGACTAAATAACATTAGTCACATAAACTTGGGAATGAACGGATATGTAGTCACTCAGACTATTAACCAAAGTTTTATGCTTCATTCTTTTTATTTTATAACCACAATGTATAATTGCTTTAAAAATCTGTAATTGTGACAAGATATTCTCATGTTCTTCCATATAATGAGCATCTTGTTTCAAGAACTTCTCATATCTAACTCTTATATATTTTGACCATAATGTTTCTGTCTTTCAATGAAATGATGTTGTACCAAAAGAAATTAATCTGAACTAGGTACATAAACACATTCCACATGATGATGCCAAATTTCAAGCGCATGTTGCAATCAACAAGAGAGAGTATCTATTAGTATCAATATCTAGTACAATTTCCAAGTACTGAATTGTAGATCAAGTCCCAAATATGGTAACTCAATTCAACTAACCGTGACAATTTCCGTCACAAACCAATGGTATAAGCGACAATTTCCGCCGCAAACCGATGTTTGTCCCATTTTTTTTCAAACTTGTAGCTACACACAATGGTTACGGATGGTAACAGCGGCACTACTAGCTGCTCCTAAAACTCAATACTAGGGAAATCATGTCCCTGTATACCACCAGAGAAGCGAAAAAATCGGGTTGAAAAAGAAATAGAGGTTGAAAATTCCCGATGAAATACAAAATTCAAAGGAATTTAAATTGCATGAAAGCAGCAGTGTTAATTTATAACATACTTGTTTGTTTGCCAAATAACCAGCATAACAGTTGCTCATGCTTAATTTCCACGATCATGTTTGATTCCACATTTCTACGAATATGCATCGAAGTGACTCTCACCATTACATTTTGTATCATTGTCTTTTACCAGAAGGGGTAAAACCCTATTTTCCGTGCTCCAGTCGGGTTAAACACTCAAACCCTTCAATCCGGGTCGTGGATGCACATGATCGGACCCATGCTTCTGTAACGCAGGTCGAGAGACGTGTGTCACGCCCACAAATCTGAGACCACTATTATATGGAAATATGGTTCCCGAATTAGAGGTATAACCTTAAAATCAATAAAATTTCCTCAATAAAAATGATAGAAATATATGTCTGAATAATACTTTTATTAGGAAATAGAATCAGAGTTATTTTACAATACAACGGATTTAGAAATACTAAAATTTAGCGAAGATACATGAGTCTCGCATTTATTGTCTTGAATAATAATTGAAGAAAAACCATCATTTTATTTAGTAGATTCATCTCATTCCTCAAGCGTCTACTTATTACCTGAAGATAAGATTGTGTAGCATCATGAGTAACACAGACTCAGTAAGTACATAATACATCTTTATAATAATTTGGCTAATAAGAAATTCAAATATGAACAACCAAGTAAAATGTACGAAGAACCAGGTGTATTTGGTCACACAAATTCTTACTTATGCATATAGATATACATACCAGCATCAATATATTCAATTAATTATGTGAATTTTCAAGAAAACTGGTAATTAATCACAAAGTCACATGTTAGGGTTCACGTTTACCCAAAACATGGATAAGCCTCAGCATACCGAGGCCAACACCAAAGTATGTATACTCAAGGTCAATTCTCATATGAGTATAATAGTGCACTATCTGTAGGGACTAGGGCCCAAGGCTAACTCATAAAGCACAAACCAATTTTACCAGTAATTCACTTAAGCACGGGGTAGTACTAATCACCTGGCTTCACACCTCCAACTCAATAACGTCAATAAATATCATAAATTTTAGTAATTAAGACAATATTTAAATACTAAAAAAATTAATCTTACACCAAGATATAAATACTTATTAATAACTCAATGTATGCATGAAATAAACAAGTTAATAAACTTGAAAGTAAATGTGCAAATAAAGTAAATGTGCAAATAAAGTAAATGTACTTTAGATTAAAAGTAATTAGATAATATTAGTTAGTAGTGAAATGATTAGTGATCATTTCTCTCATGATAAGGAAAGTCTTTGTCCAAAATAGCAATTGTCCTTCAAATAATAGTGTTAAAGTCTGTCAACTTTCCGTATCAATAACTCAATCAATAAACGTCCAAATTAGGCAAGTGAGGAGTCTATGTTCAATAATTTTTCATAAGGAATCTAATAGAATGAGTCATATAATCCAGTTAAACTCATTGAGTCCAAAAAAGTTCAAACACAGTAGCAGTGCAGAAACCGATCATCAAGTTATCATCTTAGGTGTTTACGTATTCTACTTGTAACACAAATTTCATCATTTCTTCTGAAATTTTCTAGATTAAATATAGAGGTCTTAAACTTTAATTTGATATAAAGTTTGTGAAAAATGGTTAAGAAATGAGTGAGATATGAGTTTTTAAAGTCGTGAGTGCTACAAGAGATTTTCAGTAAATTTATTAATTATAACTTTGATTAGCCATAACTTCTCCATTTCTAAACATTTTTGAGTGATTCAAAAACCTAAATTGAATCATTTTTCATGAGGAATTTAATGCTTTTGTTACTAAGGACAAACTTAAATGTTATAAAATACGAAAATATAACTCTTACCAAAACATGGTCTTTTCCATTTTATCCTTAGCTATGCACTTTGATAAATCTTAAAAGACAAAAGATTATAAGGATGATAAATGTATTTACCTTGAAGTTTCAGGGGTGAAATGAAGGTTTTGATGTGGATCCAAAGTTGGATTATTTTAGTAAAGAATGAACTTGTTTAAGAGAGAAAGAGTAAATGCTAGAATTTTAGCTTAAGAAACATTGGATGATTGAGTTTTCTATCAACTAAAGGAACTCTAGACTTGCATGATTTCTGATTTTGAAGTGTGAAGAAACCTTAAGGTAGGTCACAACTATAAATAGGCCAAGAAGGAATACAAAAATTCAATTTTCACCTACTCTTCTCAATAATTAATATTGAGTAATGGCCTAGCTAGTTAGTGTGGTTGTTGACAAAGAAAAAAACAAATAGTGTGATGGAACACAAAAATTCAATTCTCGCATACCATTCTCAATAATTAATATTGAGTGATGGTCTAACTAGTTAATGTGGTTGTTGACAAAGAAAAAAAAACAAATAGTGTGATGGGGTAAAATTCGGCTAGGTTTAAAACGTATTGGCAAAAGGCTTATATATATATATATATATATAACAAACAAATTTATATGTGTTATTCTTAAAAAGTAAAAGAATTTAGTATATTCTTTTCATAAGGTTTTCAATATATTTGCATTATCTAAAACTAATATAATACATAAAAGATAATATTATTAGTATTAGTCTTAAACTCGATTACAAAATATCGAGTATACGCAAGAATATGAGCTAACGTACTCAAATCTTGGGCTAATACTTACAAAAAGAAATTTTCTATCTTTGAAAGCATGAACCTTAGCATCATAGGTTTCTAAAGAGAAAAATTGAAATAATTTTACGGTGACGGAGCCAGAAATTTAAGTCAACTAGTGCAGTGAAAAAAATATATATATTATATATATACACACACACACAATATTAGCTATTCCTCAATGAGATTATTTGTAATTGTGGCATTTAAAATTTGAACAATCCAAACTAAAATACTTTCTTAACTACTAATAATTCACTATGAAGATCTAAGCTCCATAGTAAAAAAAAAGTAGATATTTTGTTAAAAATTCACTTGAAAACATAAGAAAATAAAGCAAAAACTAGTAAATAATTAGAAGAACACGTTTGCTGCTTGGAGGAATCGAACTCAGGACCTACATGATTGAGTAAACAGAGCATACCACTACACCAAACAACTTAAATGGTCATATGAGAACTATAAAACAATATAAAACTTACTAGTGCACTGGCACAGTAGGCACCAATGTGGCTCCACCTCTGTAATTTTAAGTTAATATAACCTTAGAGTACTGAATAGTAAATACTAAATTTCGGAGTATTATACGCTGTATTTGCAGTGCTGGGTCGACGGACGGAGACGCCGGAAGGGAAAACATGGACATGGCGGCGCTGCAAGGATAGCCATGAAGGCTTGGTCCTATGCTGGTCGGCGGCGTCTGACTTTCGTCGGGTCAAATCCGAGTTTTGAGATCAAGGGACGCTAGGCTGGAGAGACGCCGCAGCTCTGGGATTTGGGAGCGGCCTCAAAAAGCAAAAGGCAACGTCGAGTTTGAAGTAGGAAGCCAGAGTTCTCAGATGTCGGCGTCGGGTCGACCTAGGGCAGGTTGGAGAAGAAAATTAGGGTGCCCAGAATAGAAGTCTGGGTGCCTAAAGGACAGACCGATTTTGGTTTTCTTTTCTCTCTTTTTTTTTCGTCCTCTTCTGCAATTTTTTCAGCAAAAGGACTTTCTTGTTCTTCTGTCGAATTTTTCATGGCAGAAGGAATTTTACGTCTTCTTTTGTCGAATTATTTTCATGATAAGATGATTTTTTTTTCAGAAATTAGGGTTCTAGACCTAGGAACTCAAGGTTAGAACTTCGTGTTGATACCGTATTACATATGAATCTAATACGCATCATAATTGAGAGAATCATCATCTTTATTCATTGATAAGTGAGCCTTTATATAGGCATTACATTGAGTATCCCGTAGATTCAGGGATTATTATCCTTCTTTCTCTAGATTAACCTTTACTAATTAGGACAAGATACACTGGAAGATTACGGAGATAATTCTCCTACAACAGTTTTCAACTTTTCATGTATATTTGTTCTTTTTATATGTGTATAATTATATATTTGTTCCGGGAGAATTACTATTCTACCCTTATGTGTGTCTTAGCCTAATAGGTTTCCTGTTAGGAGATAGATTAGCATCTCCGTAATAGATTAGGACTCCGAATCCTACGGGATTGTGGTTTTGTAATGCCTATATATAGGCCCCCATATCATTCAATAATACACAATTATTTCATCTGAAACACGTTATCAGCACGTTGCTCTAAAAACCCTGAACTTTTAGAGCCCTATTTTTTTTTCTCTCTCTCTCTCCTCCGCCGGCCGCCGTCGATTCCAAGCTCCGGCATCTCCTCGCCGGCGCACCTCCTGCAGCCGCCGCATCGCTGCCGCCGCACCGCAGCCCCCCCCCCCCCCCCCCGCAGCCCCGCGCGCAGCCCCTGCGTGCTGCCCCCGCAGCCCCTGCACGCTGCCCCCGCAGCCCCGCACGCTGCCCTGCCCTACAGCCCCTGCGACCCCCCCCCCTGCAGACCCTGCGACCCCCCTGCTGCCCCTGCACGCAGCTTCCGCAGCCCCGCAGGGTATCCTCCGCATTCGCTCCGCAAAAACATCTTTTTGCCCCGACAAACCCCGCATCAGAGGATTCAAAATTGCTCCTCCCGCATATATACGCAATGAACGCGAACTGCACAAGCAAACTCTTCGCTCAAGAGAAGCTACTCCCGTCTTCTCTACCATTTTCGGCCTTTAAACTATTTCTCTTTTTTCCTTTTTCTTTTCCTATTGCTTATTAAATCATTTATTTGCACGTTTTCGTTTTCTAACTCTGTTTCGCGTGCTTGCATAGGAAAAGTGATTACTCGTCGTACTATGGTGATGACATTCATGCCGAGATGGACGATACTTTTGCCATCTACATACGATTCCGATCGTATCCTCCCAAGATTTTTATGTCATCGGACGAAGATCGAAAAGGAATTCAACAAGCAACTTCATGCATGACGATCGATTTGCAGAGCAATTTACTTATATGCGGTCTATTTGGCAGACCAACAAGTATGTTTTTCTTAAAGTTGCTGCTTTTGAAGATATATATATAAATTATCGGGCGCTATTAGCCTTTTTTCATGTCTTCTTTTCCGGCCTTTCTTATAACGCCGATGAGACCAAAGAGGGATATGATTCCCCTCTTGGTCGACGTTTTTTTGTGTGACGGTCCTGGGGGAGTCACGTTATTATTTAAAAAGGAAGATATCGATTTCGTGTGGTCGCCTGAGTGCACCGCTGTTTTGGGTGCGATCATGAGAATCGTCGATATGCATCGATTATTTTGTGACCATATACATCACAACCCTTCTAATTCCGGTTACATACTTGAATAGTTTCGATTATTCGAAACCTATACAACCCTCGTTTCTTATGGATGCGTCGCCATCGCGACTGTTATTTGAATGTTTGAGTTTCTTAAATTCATGTCTATAAACGATAATCCCAAGGTCTACGTACTCATTTATTTGAGTTGATTCATTACTCTGATGCAGCACTATTTGCTGACAAAAGATCCCAAAAATAAAGAATTCTATGGGACACACTTAAAAGTGATTTAATGAACGTCTATGACGTTGTATTATCAGAGTTGACCTTGATGTATACTCCACATCAAAGAAACACATGCCATTTTTGGCACCTGTATCTATTTCTTGAGGGAATTTTGGAGATGGAAACGTAACATTCTTCCATTCTCAAGTAAGCACATTTTTGAGCCTCAGGCTAAGGCTCCGCCCAATCCGATATGCAAGATTTTGTTGCTACGGACTTTTGATTAGTCAATCTATTTTGACTATGTTTTCTGCTTACTATTTTTCAAGTATGACGTTGGCATTGCCATGATTATTGCTCGACTTTAGCTTAAGTCGTCTATTGGAATTGGAAGCTTGTTTGTGTTGTATTAAATATTGGCATATTCTATAAAATCTCTCGTATTTCTTGTTTACAAGATTGACTCGTGAGAATTTTATTTGCCTTGGCTTAGCATGCATGGTCAACGTTGCAACTCACGTGGTTTTTAAATTGGCCGCTTTTGGGTTACATGGGACCCCAATAGCACTACATTGTGATTTTGGACTTTGAAATTTGGAAAACGGACCTCGGAACGTCAAATTTGACGTCGTTTTTTCCGGTTACTGTTCCGGCGTTTCCGGAACGTTTTACCGGCGTATTCTCTGCCTTCCGGCCATTTGCCGGCGTTTCCGGCATCGCCATCCGGTTCCGGACGGCGTTCCCTGTCGGACCTGAAGTTACGGCCTCCGTACCGGCTAGGTCCGGCCACCGCCGGCCGGATTTCCGGCAATCGGTGCCGCCGGCTTCCGACGAGTTTTTCCGACGTTTTTTTTTCGTCGTTTCTCGTCATTTTCCGGCATATCTCAGCAGTTCTTGCTGCCATGTTTTCCTAGTCCAAAATTCACCCGGTTTTGAGTTAATTTGACATGGTTTTCCGGTCAATTTTCCGGTTTTCTCCAAGTCGTTTCATAGCTCAAATGATTTTATTATTATTGGTGACCACCCGCACCAATTGGATGGTTTTTACCACCCAAATTGTTTGGTATTCAACTGCTCCAATACCATGTTTTTCCAACTCTTGAGTTGAAGAATGTAGTTCTATTGCCATGTGATACATTCGATGGGATTGCCATTTGTTTCAATCCCCTCTCTTACAATATCCTACGGCGTATTGTGTAGAGAAGTTCACCGCGTCGTTGACTCTCTTAATCTTCATTTTGAGAATGTCCCGCCGTGAAATCGAGTGTCTTGCTAATTGCGTAACCACCCACACTGTCCTACGGCGCAGGTAGTTGTTTTACGGATCTCGTGCGGAGATTGTGTTCTATATCTTCGTGCCTTGCTAAGTTTTAAAGGCCATACATGCCAATGATGGATTTTCATCTTGATATTTGTGTTAAGAATGGAGAGGAATAAATCTGTCAGATTTCATTGACAGTATCTTTTTCAAGCTTCGACAGTAGCTTTGTTAGCCTGTAGACATCGTTTTGCTTGCCTGCAGCAGTAGCTTTATGTAACTCAAGATTCTTTGAATCATGGGTTCGGTTTTACTGTCTTCTCGGTTTTGACATGATCGTTTTTTTGGTCATTTTGAACAAGATATGATGATTCGAGTTCTTTGAAATTCACATTATCATCTATTTTTCATGTTCACGAAGCGATTGGAGGACCACCTCACCCATGCTCCACACGGTGAGGCCGAGCCTATCCGTGCCATGCACGGTGAGGCCGAGCCTATCCGTGCCATGCACGGTGAGGCCGAGCCTGCCTATTTCGGCGGCTCCATGGCATTAAGGCCGTTGGTGGCGGCATCCCCTCCTTCACAGGAGCTTGTGATGCCTCCCGTGTCTTCTAATGCCTCCATGACAATCTCTGATGCCAATCGCTCATTTTGCAAAGCTTGTTCTTTTGCTAGATTTCAAGGAAGTCCTTACTTGCTAAGGCTCCAACCGAGAACATTCCATTCTTACAAAGTATTTATGGTGACATTAGTGGACCCTATCCAACCGAATACGGACATTTTTCGGTATTTTTATGGTATAGGTTAAGAGCATCGACGCGTTGGTCATACGTCGCTTTGCTTTCCACAAGAAACGCTGCATTCGCTAAAGTTTTTAGCTATGATCATCATACTAAGGGCTCACCACCCTTCCTATCCTCTCAAATCTATTTGAATGGATACCATTGGAGAGTTCACCTCCACGACTTTGATGATTTCGTTTTGCATATCTACGGGGATCGTCGTTGAACATATTATTCCTCATGTTCATTCACTGCACGATCTAGCAGAGCTCGGACTTGGTTATGGGTACTAACCTGCCGATTTTTGCATGGAGATATGTAATGATGTTGCATGCAGCGACACTTATTCGTTTCAGACCCACAACTTGCCAAGCGTTTAGTGCGTACCAGATGGTCACTGGATACGGTCTCAACGTTCTTTTCACTAACGCCTATTTGGTTAAAGTTGTTTATGTGCCTCTATTGTAGTTATCTCAATGGGTCTACTTGAAACGATTAAGTATTCTGGTTGGTTATGATTTATGAATCACCAACACTTGTCCGCTATTTCCAATCTACAACCGTTGATCTCTATCCTGCGATATTAGCAGACGGTCACTTTGATGAGACATACTTCCCGTCGTTAGGAGGAGATATGGAATGCTCCCATTCTTGTTTTAACGCCAGGAATTGACGTGGTGTGGCACTATGTCTTATTAAGATCCCGCACTACTCAAAGTGAGTAAATGTGCAACGCATTATCGACATCCAGAAAGTCAAAGATTCGATGCTCAATGACTTTACCGATATTACGAAAGTGATGAGATCGCACATAAATGCTGTGATGTGCCGGTAAGGTTGGGACTCTCAAAATATGAGAGAATTTCATATGACCTGGTCCTAGCACCGTTGGCACCATCTCTGACAGTGGGAAGGAAGCCGGCGATGGCACCATCGTACGCTGTGGTGTTGTCGGCGCCCGTGGCATTGCACCACAAAACAAGGGCGGCAAACGCAAAGATGGACTAGTAAGGGTCATAGCTTCGGTCTTGGCTCCTGCCTAGATGAGGGGGAGACCATTATTCTCTAGAATCAAAACTAGAAAGAAGCGAAGTGCGTAGGCACAAGTATTTCGCCCATCATCAAGAGATATGCTCTAAACATGTGTATCAACTAAGTTTCTGTGGGACGCTACAGACTCATTTTGTTGATATTAGAGAAGAATAGAACTCTCACGAATTGATCGTATACAACGCGCGCGTGTGTTTAATGTATTGATCTCCCATGATTGATGATGTATTCGCTTATGCTCTTATTCCGTTGTAAAGCATCAACGATGAGCAACTTGACCGAAGTGGAAAGAATCAATACAGGCTGAACTAGACTTGTTATGTTGGTCGTTGTTCGTAAGTGTAATGAGAAAGATGAAGTCATGCGATATATGCAGGACTTATGGCGCAAAGATTGTCTCATTATCCTAGTATTGACTACGATGAGTTATATTCTCTCGTTATGGACATAATTTCTTTCCGCTACTTGATCAGTAGTAGTGTCCATGAAAACTGATTTGCAGCATATGATAGTAGTCATAGAATATCTGTAAAGGGATCTTGACGCAGATATGAGAGTGCCTGAGGGACTTTAAATGCCTCTAGACCACGGAGAGCTTATGTAATCAGATTGCGACGTTCGAGAGAACGTAGTACAATCGGTTGCAGGAACTCATACCCATATGTGTTCATATGAAGCTAATTCTTGATTCTCTATTCCGTCTAAGTATAGATGATGAAGAGATTCAATGAGCTATACATTCCTACATGTTAGTGTTGTTGGGACACTATTGCTTTCATTATGACGTGATTAACTATGCGCCTATGCATTGTCATTGGACTTGCATTGCTTCTTTGACACGGGTTTAGTTCTACACTTAGTGAACCAACACAAATCCTATCCACACCAACGCCGCCAGCAGCTCCAGCAACATCAACGTACGCCTTGGTGTAGCAGTCGACACTGGTAGCGTAGAGGATGCGTACGGTTCTGTCTTGGACCAAAATCAGTCCTTCATTGGTCCATTCCCCCATTCTTTTCGAGAAAGACACATTAAATGTGACAAATCAGAATCTGTCCAGTTTCGTAGGTCAACTTCAACGAGACCTACAAGATAGCTCGCTCAATGAAATATGGTGAAATTAGTACCGTTGGAAAGGCCTATATGTCTACTTTCAAGGGACATCAACCTTTCGTTCATAGCTATCATATTGAGTGAGTTATGGCCGTTTTAGCAAAGTAGGACAGTTCTGTCCGGAAATTTGCAAGTCAGTCAACTTCGACAGAGCATTGTGAACTGCTCCGATTGGATGAGGTTGTGAACCTTATGTCACTGGAAAGCCACGGGTGTCTACTTTTCAGAACATTTTACGGTTCGCTGATACCTATTTTGACGAAGAAGTTATGGCCGTTTAAGTGAGTGAAGGTCATTCTACCCGAGAATCTGATTTTCATTGCAAACTCTTGTTTTGAGTTGTTATGCAATCTTGTTTCTTAAGATCTAAGTTTGGCTAAGTATAGCATGGATGATCTAAGGATGTGTGGCTAGATTAATGATTAATCATTAGCCCAAGACTACGTTTGAGAAGCATGTAATGAACGTTGTATACGTTGTTCTTTGTACTCCATGATTATGGCACTAATCAGGGGGAGTTGTTTCGTAGACTTCAGGGGGAGTCTAGCTCACATGATGCTATCAAATGTAGACGGTGCATTGTGCTCTTTTTCCCTTCGATCAAGCTTTTGTTTTACCCAAGAGGTTTTTGTTTTGCTTGACAAGGTTTTTACCGAGGCAACGATGTGTGCACCATGCAACCTAGGCATGCGACACAAGGGGGAGTGTTCCGGGAGAATTACTATTCTACCCTTATGTGTGTCTTAGCCTAATAGGTTTCCTGTTAGGAGATAGATTAGCATCTCCGTAATAGATTAGGACTCCGAATCCTACGGGATTGTGGTTTTGTAATGCCTATATATAGGCCCCCATATCATTCAATAATACACAATTATTTCATCTGAAACAATATTTATATATTTAACTACTAATTTTTTTTATAACATAAGACTTATATCTTATGCACCTCAGATTTCAAAGCTCAATGATCTCAAAAAAGGTCTTGCATTGGGGTAAGTCTTTGATTTTTAAAACATTGATCAATATGCATGGTTCTACTACGATGATGCCTAGTGAGAAAGAGATCCAAATCAAGGAACAGTGATATGTACAGTGCATACGTTGCTACTCACTAATGAACTTGGATGACCACTGACCATTATATGCATGGTGGATAACTGATATGGCCAAAATAGCCTCATAATTAATTTGTAAAATATTGTCAATCATAATATATAATAAACAAGGATTGTTCGATAACAGAGAGACTGAGGGTATTTAATTTCACACATAAAAGAAAACAAAAAAACTAACTAATTAACTAAACTAAAATAAACAAAGAACTAGAATGGTGGGATGGATTATCTAAGGGACAAAAGGTGAGAATGGAATAAGTTGAAGAGAAAACAAGTAAAGGATGGGGGGTTTGGATTCACGAAAGAAACTGAAAAACAAAAGTAAAAGAATAAAAACAAAAGATAATCGAATTGAAATTGAAAAGAGATAATATGGAGAAGATGTTAGAGACTCAGTTGTCCACCACCAAATACGTTCAAAACATGTGTACAATCCTGAGTTTCAATTATTAAGTTGAGAAAAATTGGTTTCAATCAAGAACAAACCGTGAAAGTACTTCGTAAAGTTTTTTATTTAAGAATAATCAATCCAGGTATAGACACTAATATTTCAGTGAATTACTCTAAGCAATAAACACAATGGAAGTTTGATTAAAACAAGTATGCAAAACTAGTGTGGAACGCCTATCTAGCATGCAATCCTCTTTATTTTGTTTCACCTATTGTCCTATAGGTTTCACTACTCTGAAACAAGCCTTTTAACCATTTTAGGAGAT
Organism: Argentina anserina; assembly: GCF_933775445.1. NCBI lineage: Eukaryota > Viridiplantae > Streptophyta > Magnoliopsida > Rosales > Rosaceae > Argentina > Argentina anserina. The sequence continues at coordinate 14,640,968 of NC_065875.1, read as the reverse complement.
TAATCAACCTATTTCTAATCCCACTCATAAGTTCATAATGTTCTATGCATGCATTCATGAACATAAACAAGCATGAGTTTTTTGTAAAACAAAACCAAATAAACATCTTCAAAAACTTAATAATGTCGAAACCAAGAATCAAACCATGTTTATCACATATTCAGGGTTTCTAACCTCGTCCCTAACTAAGGAAAATTAGACACACATAGTCGCGAAATTCACACAAATAAAATTAAAACTAAGATTACAAAAGAAGAGCAACGGCGGTGAAAGATGGAGAGGTTGATGGTGATGATGGTGGGTTCCTTTGCAATTGTGTGATGCAACTTGTAGAGCCTTGATGGAATTTGAGGTAGCTTGAGGGGATTCGGTTGTAGCTTGAAGAGATGAAATGTGAGTCCGAGGAGTTATGGTGAATGATGAATGTTGAATGTGGACTCGATGTCTCCCCCCTCTTCCTGCTTAGTTAACCATATATATAAGTCCAGTTCACATATGATTTTAACTCCTATTTTCTCTCTAGTTCTCTGTCGTCATCCTTTTCTTTTCAATCTCTAGGTCTCCCGTTCATTATGCCTCTATTTCTCCTTCTTTATTTGGTAAGAAGTAAAGAGCAAAATTTTCAAAGATACTCTAATAACATCTGCCGAGATCTCCACTTTGTATCGAAAGGTTAAGTGATGCAATTGAAGCGCCCATAAGCATTATGTTGCCTCACAAACTACCTTAAAACAATAAATAAGTTAATACGACATTTTAAAGGAAATTAACAAGTATAAATGTAAGGATTTACACTATAATATCATCGCATAAATGCTACTATTAATAACCCATAATACTCCGAGTTCCGAGTAGAGGTGGCAAACGGGCCGGGCCGTCCATTTTAAACGAGCTAAAACCGTGCTCATGCTGTGCTCATGCCGGCCTATTTATTTATCGTGTCGGGTTCGGGCATGCCCATTTACTTAAATATTAAGCTCAACCTTGCCCACAGCCCAACCTCATGTCAAGCCGGGCCCGGACCCGTGCTGGGCCAAGAAGCGGGCCGGCCCGGCCCATTAGTATTATATGGCACAATTAAAATAAAAAATAGTATTACTTTGAATATTTGTTTTATATAACTATTTAGAATAGTAAAATAAATAAAATACTACAACACATTTCATAATCTTATTTTTAAAACGTTGTGTATGTCAAAACAATGACGTTTTCTTCACTATTTTGATTATATTTGTGAAATATTGGATTAAAGTAATGAAATAATCGAGAGATTTTAATTTAAAAAGTATAATATTCAAGTTTAATAATGATAATTATTTAAATATTGATATAAATAATATAAAATTATGTGTTTAACGGGCCGGCCCATGAATTTATCGTGTTCGGGCCGTGCCGGCCTAAAAACGAGCTCGGGCCGTCCCAGGCCTATGAGCCAAAATATCTCGGCCCGGCCCCGTACATTACAATAACGGGCTCGGGAAGTGCCGGGTCGATTTTTAACGTGCTGGGTCCGGGTCAGGCTCGGACTTCATGCCCATTTGTCACCTCTAGTTCCGAGTTCCGACCATATCATTGTCTAATCTCATTATTATCTCAGATTAGGCTATTTCAAAGTTAAAACACAGATAGCGGGCATTAGAAAAACTTCGAATCTTCAACTTATATAACAGTTATCAGTCTAAGTCCAAGATATTCTTTTCCCTTCAATATGATTTTGATCATCTTTATCGATGATTTTAGTTAGAATATCACATTCATAAATCGATTGACGAAACAACAACAAGAATGAAAAATCCATCTCAGGACTATCAGAAAACCCGACCCTATCATCCATGTGCTTGTCAGTAGGGCTCGCCCCAACCCGGCCAGCCAATGAGAGGCGGTCCCGGGCCGGATATTTTCACAAATATGAAAGATTGAAGCCAGCTCATCTAAAACGGGCTTTGCGGGTTTTTGCAGGCCGGGCCTTGCGAGCTTATATTAAAAAAACACAATACTCTTATTTAAAGGTTTGAAACAATAAAAGAATTCTAGAAAAACATTCCAAAAAAAAGTCACAAATAAATTCTAGTTTCGAAATATTGTTGATCTACACAACAGATGTGATCGATATATATATTTAGAGACCCTGTCAAAATTTCAACCATTTTGGACATGGTTTGACCGTCTGTACCTATGGTCAACAAAAAAAGCGTTTTGACATATTAAAACCCCATTAACCGGGGCTTTCCCAAATGGATTTCCTCGGTGCGACCGCACATGATCAGTAACAAAAATTAGGTGATTTCAAATGTTCAAGTGGCTTTCGACATTCGCAGCTTGATAATAGGTCCTCCCTTATGACATATTACTGGTGTTTTTGGTTTACCGAAAATTCCGACAATCAAACGAGGTTCGAATTAGATGAAATTTTTACAGGGTCACTAAATATATATACTGATCACATCGGTTGATGTCGATCGATTCCGAAAAGTTTTCTTCATATAGTCGCATCATAATGTGATAGTTTTATTCTAAACCTAATATAAAGGTTATGATACATTAGTAGACACTTTGGTGATTGACAACTCCAGGTCGAAATATGGTCGATCGACACCAGTAGATGTGATCGGTATATATATTAGGAACCCCGTAAAAATTTCGTGCGTTTTGGACATGGATTGACCGTCCGTACCTACGGTTAACCAAAAAAGAGGCGTTTTACCATATTAAAACCTCATTGAACAGGGCTTTGACAAATGGGTTTCCTCGGTGCGACCACGCACGATCGGTGACAAAAATTAGGTGATTTCAAATATGCAAACGGTTTTCAGTATTCACATCTTGGTAATGGGTCTTCCCTTATGGCATATTAGTAGTATTCTTGGTTTACCGAAAATTTTGACAGTCAAACGAGGTCCGAATTAGATGAAATTTTTACAGAGTCACTAAATATATATATCAATTACATCGGCTGGTGTTGATCGATCCCAAGAAGTTTCCTTCATATAGTCGCTTCATAATACAGTTTTATTCTAAACCTAATATAAAGGTTATGATACATTATTCGACACTTCGGCGATCGACAACTCCAATGCGAAATATGGTCACTAGCAGTTGTGATCGGTATATATATTTAGGGATCCCGTAAAAATTTCATCCGTTTTCGACATAGTTTGACCGTTAGTACCTACGGTCAACCAAAAAAGAGTCATTTTGACATATCAAAACTCCATTGATCGGGGCTTCGAGAACCTAAGAATATCACCGGCCTCGAAATAATCATTACTATAAAGCATAAATGCCGATTTGCACCCTAAACTTGGCTGAAATTGTAAATATACATCCCGAACTTGCATTTGAGTCAATTTACCTCCTAAACTTGGTAAAAATTGCTGATTTACACCCCGAACTTGTATTTGAGTCAATTTACCTCCTAAACTTGGTAAAAATTGCCGATTTGCACCACATCCGTTAAAGTTAACTGTTTCTATCCAATTTTGCGTCACATGTCATGCACATGAGGAGTAATGTTGTCATTTTCTATTTATATTTTTCTTTAAAAAATAAAAATATTCTTTAAAATGAGGATTATTTTATTAATCAAATTATTTATTTACATCTTTTTTTCTACCTATTTAACCCTACTTTGAATTATATATTCAATATACCCACTCATTCAAATATAGTGTGTTGTGTATAAATATATTTTTATATGTACACATTATTGGAGGATGAACAAAACGAGAATAATAACGACGTAATAGAACAGAACGATACCGTTTATTGATTGATAATGATGTCAATATATATGCATTACATAACCACAATCCCATAGGATTCGAAGTCCTAATCTATTACAGAGATGCAAAATCTATCTCTAACAGGAAACCTAATAAGGCTAAGATACACGCAATGGTAGAATAGAAATTCTCTCGGAACACACATTTATTTTTAATTTTCAATGTATTTATTTATTTATATTTTTTCTAATATCTTTGAACATACCATATCACATAAAATAATAAATATATAAATCAATAACATGTTTCGAAAAAACAAACATTGTAGCAAATGTTCCTCTTAAGTAATTTTATTAATTTATTTCATTATTCAATATGAATAAATATATAATGACAATACTACCCCTTAAATGCATGACATGTGACTTAAAATTGGATTGAAAACATTAAATTTAACGGATAGGGTGCAAATTGGCAATTTTTACAAAGTTTAGGAGGTAAATTGACTCAAATGCAAGTTCGGGGTGTAAATCAGCAATTTTTACCAAGTTTAAGAGGTAAATTGACTCAAATGCAAATTCGGGGTGTAAATTGACAATTTCAGCCAAATTTGGGGTGCAAATCCGCATTTATGCCTTACTATAAGCAACAATAGCAGTTGTGGCCAGCTTGGGATCAGAAATGGTCAGAATCCCAATAGGCTGCAACTCTAAGCTAGGATAAGTCAAATTAGGAGTATTGCTAGTAACAAAGGAGTTCAACCCTTGATTCCAATACACAATAGTATCATTCCACAACAGAGTCAGATTCTCATTCTTTATGAGCTTGAAGGAATATATACATGATCGCAAAACCTTACTCACAGTGAAGTTCTGCGACGGTACAATTGTATCCGTTGGGTAGGCGACGGTGGCGGAGAAGGAATGGGGAGAGGTGGGTGGGTCAAAGACTTGTACTTTTAATCCTAATGTATGAGATTTCAACACAAATGAATTCAGATACGATTTTTCAGATTCTAAATTTCCAATAATTTCAAATCGATAGTTTAACTAACAAACTCATATACCCAGTTTGTATAACCTCTAATTCTCTAACATACCCACCAAATTTCAGATTTCAATCATTCCATAATCTATAATTTGATTTAATTTTAAAGAAAAAAATTAGAGCTAAACCTATATATGGGAGCTTCGGCAGCGTGGCGGAGTGGGGGAGTTGCAAACTGGCGATGACTAGTGATCGGAGTGGTGACGGCCGACGAGCTTGAACTGAAGAAGACGAGAAGAAGATGAGAAGAAAGAGTGAAAGACAGAAGTGAGAAACTAAGAAAGGGTTCAGTTGGGCTAGATCCGCCCCTGATATTAGATATATACACACACGAAGGTTCGCCGAAGAAGTAGAATAGTATTTAGCCATGCAATACAAATTTAAGCTACAGTAATCGTCTTCCCCACACTGAAATAATGCATCTAGTCTATCTTCATAGTTGCTTGGTGGATCGACCATTCTGGAAAGGGAATGTTGTGATCGTAGTGTTTCAGTTAGTCACATTGATCCTGCACTAACTCAACATCATGGAACCCACTTTCAATATCCGATATCCCCAGTAGTAGTTCTCTTCACCCTACCATTATTGTATATAAATTCTGAAAGCCATATATACCCAACAAGAAAATATGCAGCAAACTTTAAAGAAACTAATTAATAATCTCTACCATGGCACTGGAGCTATCCTTTGTCCCCAAGCCCCTAACAAAGCACTCTTGCCTTTTTTTTTTGTTAATGAGTAATTCATAAAAGGGATTAAACCCAACGTACAAGACCGCAATACGCTAGGCCAAAAAAAAAACAGTACAAAGAGTACGGTTCGCCAGCTCAATCAATCTAGAATGAGTGAAAGGAAACTGACGACTCACTAAACTATGGGTCAAAGACCATACAACTGAAAGCAAAAAGGCACATATGCCAACAATTCCACCACAACCATATGGAAACCCACAAACAAGACATCATATAAACCACCATCGAAACTCAACACATGAATGAGATGTGCCTGACGAAAAGGAACAAAGAACAGTAACCATAACAAAAAGCCAGTACCGAGGAAAATGGAGGGTGATGAACCCATGCGTGAGCGTAAAAGCGTGCACCTATAATCCAATTGGTAAGTGTCAAAATGCACTTCAAGCGTGCAGACACACAAGCACTCATGGAAGAATACAATGGTAGATGATGAATTATTTTGTGCAGAATAGCTAATAATCTGGAAACAATTGGAATTGATTGGCACCGATTTAAGGAACCGAGTCCTCTCAAACTGGACCAAGCCAATAGTATAATCCACAAAGGGATAAGGCACCACATAACGGGTGAAAAATGTACCACATAATGGGTAATACGATTAGAGACAGTAATAAGCAGAAAAATAAAGATAGTTACCTCATATGGGTCAAAAACCCAAACCCAGGCCAAGGCCTAAGCTCCATACCCATGAAACGAAAAGCCAAATGCTTAGAGGAATATACCAGGCCCAAAGAACCTGAGCAGCATGCATAGTAGCCGTCATTCTTATCGTTGGTTGCCGCACGAGAGATGATGCGCCACCACCATATTCGATGCATAATCGGGATGCGGAACCCATACCTTGCCAATCCCTCCAAACCAGCAGCACACCCACCAACCATCATGTAATTCCAATATACAATTCAGCGTCGGGATCACCGCACCAACACCGAAATCCTCATATCGTTGTCGGGATCGGTTACCATCCACCAGATTATGCTCACATAACCACCCACGCATCAAGCAGTCATCAACAAAGCTAAAAAAAGAAACAAATCTAGATCGGGAGATAACCCAGAGTACCAGATTTTCCACTCACCGACACCACCGACAACGACCGGCCTGACGATCTCCTACTTGTAGCACCACCAACCACCGCCACTGACCTGACCTTCGAGCTCACCGATTGCACAGATGCCGCACCACCAGATTGGAGTTCAACCACCAAGAAAGAAACAAAAGACTACCATGAGAGATCTGCAAATCCATCCATCGAGCTATAGTGACAAGGTCTCGTCTGGCTACACACCGCGAGCACCAGCTTAGCCATTGGCCGTAACCAAAGCTGCATCGCAGCCTGACGAGAGGAAGAGAGGAAAATATTTTTCTGTTTTTGAAATGGAGAGCGTGAGGCGCGTTCTAGAAAGGAGTCCACCCACTCCTTTTATACTCTTGCCTATTCTCTTATGCAGAGTCTAAGCTACCTCGTGTGTATGACCCCTCTTTGGTCTGATCTAAACAATAAATGTGGGCTTAGAGCGTGCTTATTCATAGGGCCAACCAAGGAACAAAATATCCTCGATATTTCCGATATATCCTCCGATATCTCCCTTAAAAAAAGATATATCTTAGGGGTAAATATCTTATTTTTTCTCGTATCTGCGATATTTCTCCGATAACATTAAATATCTCCAATATTTCTCCGATATTTACGATATATCCGATATATCTTCGATATTTTAGAAAAATATTTGAAAATTTTCACTTAAAAAAATTGAACTCAATTTGAGGATGTCTCAGACTCAACTTGACCTGGATTTTTTGATTAATTAATCACCTCGAGTCTCGAGGGATATAAAAAATAAGACTAGAAGAGTAGTCCTTCAATCGGCTAATTTTCAATTTTTCATAAAAGATATCGAGAAGATGAGTGAAAATTCAAGTCTTAACTCTTAAAAGTCAAGCCATATCAGTGACCAGTGCTCTCATTGACCTTGAGAGAATCCAAAATAAAGGGTCACAACATAGTCTCACACTCTCATGACGATCATAAGAGAATATCCAAAATTTTAGTAACAAATGTTCTCCTCGAGAAATATAGAAATAGTAGTAATTTTTATCTCATTGACGTCCTCTCAAAGGATATCTAGATTAGAAGTGTTCGCCTTGAGCACTATTGGGGAAAGTAAGAAAACATGAGTCACATTGTAGTCTTTGTCTCCTAAAAGTTCTCTCATACCTTCATAGATTACTAGCAACATGTGAACCCATCATGGAAGGATGATAATACTGAAATTTGACATGCGTATTTTAGCACAAACGACTTCCTCTTCTGCTTGTGAAAAAAATGGAGTACTTTTTCTCTTATTCATACAAAGAAAAGGAACCGTCGTGCATATCAGAAGTTGAAAAAACTCTTATACTACTACTATAACACGAAGTTACGACTACGTGATAAACGAACAAAGGATAATGTGATCAATGAAAACAACTATATCGATCTACTTCATGTTGCTCAACCACTTCAGAATGACATTGATCCTCTTCATGATTGGATTATGCATGCACACCTCGATGATGAAAATGATAACCCTCCTTCACATGTCGTAGAAAAGGCAACTGATTTTGGAATTGATGTAAACAAGGTATTATCTGATGAAGTTGGAGACCCGGGAGATGATTCTGATAATGCTAGTGTGTGGGCGGTGTAGCAACTCCAGATAGTTCAGATAGTGATGATGATGATGGTGGTGGTGGTGGTGGTGGTAATGGTGATGGTAGTGGTGGAAGTCGACAAGGTGGTGGAGATACAAGGTTTGAATATGGACAATTTTATGTAGGTGGATAATTTGAGCAGTTTACTTGTGAAAGTAATTTTGATCATGCTACCCAAGATGAGAATCATGGATCTAGAGCAGGCGGTCATGGTGTGCAACAGAAAAATAGGTGCAGGAGGAGGACAAGAGGAGCCATTGATTATCAAAATATTTCATCTGATGTTAGTTCAGTTGCCTTAAGTTTTGATTCTATCAGGCACATAGCACAGTGGGATGTCAAACGAATCACATGAAGTCAACTATGAATCTGATCATCATATTTACAATTATGGTCAGTTTGGAGACGTTTATGATCAATTATCGAGTTTGGTTCATCCTTACTATCACATTCTCGGATAAACTATTAGTAGCTCAAAAGAGATATATGACTATCATGTTAACCATTACAATTCGTATTATATGACTCGTATGTCTTGTGCAAAGTATTGTAGTTTTGTTGACCAACGTGCATCTTTTTAAGCACCTAGAGCTTCTTTCTAGTACTAGATAAAATTAATAATTGTATTTGTTTGTATGTAATTCAATAATAAATAAATAAATAATTTCGGAAGAAGAACGATATTTTTTTTCCAATATCCCCGATATATCTGATATCTCCTTTTTTCAGAAAAACGATATATCCCCCGATATCGATATTTTGAACCTTGGAGCCAACATTAGCTGGAAGTTAACAAATGATTATTTCTATGCATGCTAGTCCGGTCCACACGGATCCAAATGGTTTGATTAAAGATCTTATCGTTGATGCCCTGATGTGATTATAGATAAGGTCTTCGGGAAACAATCCTCATTGTCATGGCAGTGATGAGACATGAGTTGACACGTGGATTTGAAATCCGACTGTGATATTATTTTGCAAATTAAGCACAAGTCTGTCACAATCTCTGCCTTTTATTCAGGAGCCTACTTGGCCACAGTGAGAGCAAGAAAAACTAATCAATCTTGAACTTAGAGGATTACGCGCTGATAGTTCATAAAAGCTTAACTTCTAGCTCAAAGGATAAGGTTTTCATTGATTTTTTTTTGTTGTATTAGCTGTAGATTAGTGATCTGGACCTCTCTTTAGGTCATAAACTGAACGAATTCTGTGGTATACATTTTTTGACGGTATGATATTTGAAGTTTTGAACTGTGACTTCTGATTTCATGAACTGTTTGTACAATCGGAATTCGGTTCAAGTATACAACATGTAGATATGCTATGTCTTATTAGCTAGGCAAATAAAAAACCTAGCAGGTGATGTTTCGTTGATATATAATATATAAACCAAAGATATCATAGATGATTTCGAATACTCGTTTCTCATTTTATATATTCTTTCATTCTTGTTTGTTCCTTTTTTTTGGCCTGATAAATTGTTCCTGTTATGTGCTTGAAACTACTTTAGCTAACAGGATGTTCAGCTGTACGGGGACTTGAAGAAACAATTATCAATGGCAGGCAAAGCTGTGTGACGAAGACGTTTTTAAGTTGCATTTAAGACATGGAAAGGTAGACTATTGCACGTGAGATCTAATTGTTCTAAAGGTACAAATGGACCCCAAGGACTAAGCATTGGAAGTGCATATGCTCTTAGCTAGCTTGCAAAATGCCAAGGATTTCATGTCAATAAATTAGGGTTTGGATGTTGAAGAAGGCATGCAGCAAGTTAGGGAAAATAGTAGCTAGCTAGCCTGAGGTAGAATATTAGAGAGTGAGAGTAGTAGTCATCAGATATGGGAAACATGGGTAGGAGATTTGCCAAGTGGAAAAGATGGGTGAAACAACAGAGAGGGAAGCTCTATATTGCTAGGGTTTGCATCTCTATGCTTCTTGGTTGGCACAAGTACTCCTCCTAGACACTACTTTTAGGCTTTTAGCTAGCTAGTGTAGTTTTGATTAGAAGTAGTAATGGTAAGTCCTTTGGTGGCCTCATTTCTCCAGGACTAGCTTGCTTAATTTTCTGTGCTTTGTAGTTGTACAATTAAGTGAATCAACCCCAAGAAGTGCTGGAATTATTGTTCATGATTCCTAAAAAGTTTAAGTTGCTAGCTAGGTGACTTCATCCATTTTGAGGCATTGTGGCTGTTATTATCCAGTCTATATATGCACTCCATCTGTCACTTGAGATCTTTGTCCCTCGCCTCTTGAGGCTTCTCTCCACCTACTGTAAATGGACTTGCGGGATTTCCGAGTAGCTGTCAAAATTATTGCTCATGTTGCTGCCTAATTGTGGCAGCACCACCTGCACGATCAGGCCGGGTTCTTCAGAAGATAGCTAGGTCAAGGCAGAGGAGAGCTTCGAACCATGCATGCAGAAACTGTTTACGAGGACAAACTGATATGAGATTAATTAGTTAGCTGCTTGTTGTGAGAAGAAGCATATATGATTTTGGGTAGTAACTGGTGAGATGCCTAGCTAATGCATGCAGTGAGCCAGTGACTGTATAAAAGGGTTAAGTTCTGGTAAGGTTCTTATTTGAAGTTTAGAATCTGGAGGTTTTGTAAAGTTTATTTTTGCTACATTTTGTAAAAGGGTTCTTTTTCAAGTTAATCTCTCTAACTCCATATTGTTGTTTAAGTTTTGCTCACGCGTACGTACAGTTCAGAACATAAACAATATCCCCAAATTAAGCATATTTTTTGGTGCTCAACAGCTAGGCATAAAAAATCCAAGTATGAACCTTACCAGAATTATAAAACCTACTCAAACCTAAATCTTCTCTGAATCTTGTAAATTCATTCTTTTCACATTTCAAATGATATGGTCCAAGACCTCCTGAAATCCTGGCTAGGTTGGTTTTAATTTTGCCCAAGCTTCAAACAGTGAGACAAATTACAGCTCTATAATAATGGGAGACAAGCCTGGCCATGAGATTAGGATAAGAGCTCTGGCACCAGTGATGAGTCTTTTTCCAGGGTTGGTTGAACAAGGAGACAAGCTGATGTGTCTGCCTTGTCATCTTGTGAGTCCATGTAAACCAGTCAGCGGCCAACACTTGTCAACCCACCTTGTACTGCCTCCTTGGATCTTTTATCAATGTTTTGGTGTCAGGCACTGTAGCCAGCCTCTATAAAAAGCTACGCTGATAAGCAAACCTCAACTCAGTTATAGCTTCATAGCAAGGCATTACTTACCAACATCTCAGCCAAAGTAGAAATACTAGCTACCTCTCACTTTCTGGACTTGACGTTTTAGTCTTGTAACATGAAAGGAGTATTATCCTCAGTTAAAGCCCGAAGAAGGCTCCCATCGTGGAACAAATGCTCGAGGCTGGTGAGGGAGCAGCGGACTCGGCTTTATATCATGTGGAGGTGCACAGTCATACTTCTTTGCTGGGATGATCAGTAACACAGATAGAAGACACTCTTCTAGATGTAGAAAATTAGGGATATGATGCATGGCGCGCATCAGAAGCACCGCACGCAAGTATATGAAATAATGTGCTTGGCTGCTGAGTGTTAGCGTGAGTTAAGAGCTAGAACAGGTGTGTTGGAAGAGCTGGAAAGGCATGAGCATGTTACTCATGGTGGTGTTAACAGCTAGATTTAATCATTAGGATTGGTGCTAACAGCAGTGTAATATTCTCCAATCTTTCCTATAAATAGATAGTTTAGCATTGTATCAATTCAATCAATATCAATAACAATCAATATAGCAACTTATTCTACTTGGCATCAGAGCCAATCTTTTCTATTTTCTGGTTTTTGGGTTTGTGTTCTTACCTTTTTAGAGAACCGGCAGTGTTCTTGCAGCAGGAGCTCGGCGCCGCCTTCCTCTATCCTTGTCGGAATCATCCGACGACGTCCTCGTCACTCTCTGCCTCCAGCGCCGCTTCGTCCTCTGCCTCCGCCTCCAAACGCCATCTCACCGGCCCGCATCGAGCTCTCCACTGCACCGATTTCCGGCTCCACCGCGCCGCCCGAGCTCTCCAGCATTTTTTCGGATCAAATCGGGTAAAGGCAGAAGCAAGAGGGGTTTGGGAATTTTTCGAAAGGGTTTGGGAATTTTGTCGAAGATTCAACCCTAAATACCACCCGAGTTAATTTCAACCCGACCCGGCCCAGAAACATTTCGACCCGGCTCGACCATATCCGACCCGACCCGGCCAGATAGGTTCATATCAGTTTTTGGTGTTTTTCCGCTGTATAATTTATGATTTTTTTAATCTGCCTTATTCAATGGTTTTTGGAGACGAAGTTGAGAGTTATTAGAACGACGATGTTCCAAAATTTAAAGTATCTGTTAAGAGTTCTGACAGTGGTTCCTTTGGAGGAACCAAACTCAATGGGACTACTTTTCGTAAATAGAAGAAAATTATGGCAGCTCATCTTCGAGGAATGCACAAGATGGGGCATGTCACCGGAGTAACTAAAGCTCCTAGTGCAGATGATATTGTTGCCTACACTAAATGGGACGACGATGATGGTCTTGTATGTCAGTTTTGTGGAAAGCTATGAATGAAGAAATAGTTGATCTGGTGGAAGCATGTGACACTGCGCAGGACATATGGAAGACACTGGAAGGCATATATACTAATGACTCTGATTTCATACAGGTTCATGAGTTAATGTGCACAGCTTTGACGATGCAACAAGATGGGCAACCAGTGGCGCAATATTTCACCAAACTAAAGAATATTTGGACTGAGACTGATGTGAAGCGTCCTTACCTGATCAAGAATTAGGAGGATATTGTTTGGTACCAAAAAGAAAAGGAGCTTGAGCGGGTTCACCATTTCCTAAAAGGTCTTGATGCAAAGCATAACAGTGCAAAATGGGAATTGCTCAGAAAGACTGAACCCCCTAGCCTAATTACAGGTTTCACATATATCCGAAAGGATGAATCTCAACAGGAGAGTCGACTTCAGACACAAGTTGAAGTTTCCAGCCTTACTATTCGTGCTAGCTCTTCGGCACCACCCCTTCAACAGGCAACTCCAGTTCCACTTCATCAGCGAGGACCGCCTCTAGGCTTCCGGAAACAGCCCCGCCCTCCTTGCTCTTATTGTCATGATACTAACCATGCTCGGGACACCTGTTGGAAGCTCTATCCACACCTTAGGCCTAAGCGGCCTAATTATCGTCCCAAGTCGAAAGCAGCCATTCAATTCCTTTGGATCATGGGCCACAGCTACTTGGTACAAATAAATATACCATATACGGGAATCTCTAGACGAGACGTCTCGCAGAGCGACTCTCGTCCATGAACCAGATATCTATGATGTGGTTGGACATGATCATCACACAGCAGGAGGAGCAATACCTACCGCATCCATAGTTGTTCGTGGTAAAATTGGTATGGCTTTAAATATTTCTAACTTTGTTGGTTTTGATACATGGATTATTGATTCTGGTGTGTCTGATCATATGACTTATGACAGATCTTATTTTACCATATTGTCTCCTCCACCAGTACCCTATGTTACTAATGCTAATGGTGAGGCCTTCCCCATATTAGGGAAATGGTCCGTTCGTATTACTCCCACAATAGAGCTTCACAATGTGCTCTATGTACCTGATTTATCTCATCATTTGATATTTGTTCCCCAATTGAACATTGACGCTAAGTGTTCTGTGACATTTTTTCCTATGTATGTGATATTTCAGAATCTTCTCACCGGGGAGTTAATTGGTCGGGGGTATCTGAGGGACCGGTTGTTTCATCTAGATCAGACATATGCGGGGGAGAAACCAGGGGCACAGTCTCAGACCGCTTTAATCTCCACTTCTGACAAACTAACTGAGGTTTGGTTATGGCATCGTTGCTTAGGGCATCTATCTTTTAGTGTTATGAAAAAATATATGCCTACTTTGTTTATTAGTGTGGATGAGTCACTTTTACGTTGTGAGACATGTGTTTTGGGCAAAAGTCATTGATCTACCTATTCCCCTAGTAATTCTAATAAACATCTACTTCCTTTTGAATTAATTCATTTTGATGTTTGGGGACCCTCCAAAGAGTCTACTGTGTCGGGAATGCGATATTATGTGTCCTTTATTGATGATTGCATACGTCTTTCATGGATTGTTCTTTTGAAAACCAAATATGAGGTTTTTCCAGCATTTCAAGCCTTCTATACCACTGTCCAAACACAATATAATGCCACAATTAAAATTCTTTGTTCTGACAATGGGGGGGAATATGTGAATCGTGTCTTTCAGGAGTTCTTTAACGCACACGGCATTGTTCATCAAATAACGTGTCCTTACACACCTGAGCAGAATGGAGTTTCCGAAAGAAAAAATCGTCATTTACTTGATATGGCTCGGTGTATTCTCTTTAGTTCCCATATGCCTAAATACATTTGGGGTGATGCTGTCATAACTTCTGCTCACCTCATTAATCGTCTTTCATCTTGTGTTCTTGAGGGAAAAGTTCCATATGAGGTTCTTGAATCCCATGTCTCCTTACCCTCTTTTCATAATCTCTCCGCCCGTGTTTTTAGTTGTGTTGCTTTTTTGCATCTTCAAAACCATCAGAGGTCTAAGTTGGATGCTCGAGCAGTTAAATGTGTGTTTGTTGGATATGGAGGACATCAGAAAGAGTATCGGTGCTATCATCCACTACCAAGAAGTATTATGTCACTATGGATGTTACTTTCTTTGAGGACATGAGCTATTTTACCTCTTCAGATACTGCTCGTTAGGGGGAGAATTCATATTTTGAAGAGCTGTATCATGGAGAGGGGGAGACAAGTGAGCCAGTAGATATGGTGACAGGTTCAGTTAAGATTACCAATGTGTCAGCTACACAGGCACCACTGGATGATTCCGGTATAGTCACTCCAGAGATTCAGGTACCGGAAGCTGACAACACAACCGCCCCTCATGCCTCCCCTACTATTGTTTATACCCCTGACCAACGTTCCCCTGGTACAGAAGATCACTCACCTAAGGTTAGTCATTCTATTGGGGCTAATACTAGTGAAGCTAATAATAGACAATATGTCTTGCCAAATAGGTCTACTCGGGGTCAGCCAACAAAAAAATATGAACTTACCCTTCAGGCTAAAGCTAAGTATCCTGTAGCAAATTTTATCTCTACCAAAAGATTGTCTAAGTCATATGAATCATTTGTGAATCAAATTTCTGATGTATCAATACCTAACAAAGTGCATGATGCATTGGGTGATACAAAATGGATGAAAACGATAGAGGAAGAGATGGAAGCATTACAGAAGAACAACACTTGGGAGCTTGTACCTCCACCACATGGCAAGAAGGTCGTGGGATGTCGTTGGGTGTTTACAGTGAAGCATAATCCAGATGGATCAGTCAACCGATATAAAGCACACCTAGTAGCAAAAGGGTTCACCCAAACATATGGCATAGACTATGATGAGACATTTGCACCGGTTGCAAAGATGAATATTATTCGGGTATTGCTCTCTTTTGCTGCTACCTTAAACTGGCCACTTAGACAGTTTGATGTTAAAAATGCATTCCTTCATGGAGAACTTACAGAGGAAGTGTATATTGATCTTCCTCCTGGATATGTGGCAGCTTGTCTAGATAACTTTGTATGCAGATTTGGAAAGTCTTTGTATGGTCTTAAATAGTCTCCTCGTGCTTGGTTTGAAAGATTTTCACAATTCATGAGGAAAATTGGCTACATACAGAGTAATTCAAACCACACATTATTTCTCAAACACCAACAAGGGAAGGTAACAGCCCTAATCATATATGTTGATGATATGGTAGTTACTGGTAATGATACTATTGAGGTGGACAGATTACAAAAGCAGCTAGCCACAGAGTTTGAGATGAAGGACCTAGGTACACTCAAGTACTTCTTGGGCATTGAGGTAGCCCGGGGAAGTGATGGTATCTATCTATTTCAGAGGAAGTACATCCTTGATCTACTAACGGAGACAGGTATGTTAGATTGCACTCCAATTGATACTCTTATTGAGCAAAACCATCGGTTAGCAGAGTACCCAGATCAAGTGCCCACTGACAAAACTCGTTATCAGAGGCTAGTTGGACGCTTGATTTATTTGTCACATACCAGGCCAGATGTTGCGTATGCAGTAAGTGTAGTGAGTCAGTTCATGCATAATCCGAGTGTGGATCACATGGATGCTATTGTGAGGATTTTGAGGTACTTGAAGTCAGCTCCAGGGATAGGAGTAATGTTTTCTAATCACAACAATATCCTTGAGATTTGTGGCTTCACAGATGCAGACTGGGTTGGAAATATTACGGATCGGAAGTCAACATCAGGGTACTTTACCTTTGTTAGAAGTAATCTTGTTACGTGGAGGAGTAAGAAACAAAATGTGGTAGCTCGATCTAGTGCTGAAACAGAATACAGAGGTATGGTACAGGGAGTGTGCGAGTTGTTATGGCTTAGGAATTTGCTGCAAGATTTGGGTGTTAAGCCTAAGTGTGTTATACAGTTGTACTGTGACAACAAGGCAGCTATTAATATTTCACAGAATCTTGTGCAGCATGATTGTACAAAACATGTAGAGGTTGATCGTCACTTTATAAAGGAGAAGCTAGACGCTAAGATCATTTTTTTCCTTTTTTTCCTACAGAAGAGCAACTTGCGGATATACTCACAAAAGGAGTGTCTAAGAATGTCTTTTATGACTCACTTAGCAAGTTGGGTATGGTTGATATGTATACACCAACTTGAGGGGGAGTGTTAGCGTGAGTTAATAGCTGGGACAGCTGTGTTGGAAGAGCTGGAAAGGCATGAGCATGTTACTCATGGTGGTGTTAACAGCTAAGTTTAATCATTAGGATTGGTGTTAACAACAGTGCAATATTCTCCAATCTTTCATATAAATAGATAGCTTAGCATTGTATCAATTCAATCAATATCAATAACAATCAATATAGCAACTTATTCTACTCTGAGTTCTATTGAATTGGATGCTAGAGTTAAGAGAAATTGTGTATAATGTTTATTACTTTAGAGATTACTGCCTTCGGAAAGCGGACTGCTATCTGTACTAGTATTACATGCACGTATTGATGACAGTTCAGACCATTTTTCAGTAAAGTAGATTTAGCTAGTGCGCGTGTTAGTAATAATACTATCAATAAAATTTGATACAACTAGTTTAAGTTGCGGAAGAAAAGCTGAGATGAATCTCACAATTTAGAGAAAGGTCCTTTTGTCTTCCAACATCAGATAATAGGAGAGCCAATATCAGAAGAAAGTTTGTTTTTTCCTTCTTTTTATTTCTTTTATCTGAAGAAAGAGGTCTTTCTCATAACAGCTATCTAGTATCACTACTAGCATGGTACAAAGGGAAGATAAATCGAAGGAATGCTCAACACGATATACCATACCTGTTATATCTTGTTTTTCTAGTTACTTAAACCAGAACAAAATTTACAAGGTTGAGAACAAGAATCAAAATTGTCTTCAGTTTTTCTCTTGTTGAAAAATGATATGCGCAAACTTGTTTATCAGCATAGGTTTATATTCTCAATTTGTCCAAAAACAAGAATTGTCTCTTATTTATCACTTGATTATTAACTTGAGAAGAACAGAAATGTAATCAAATATTAATCCAACCAGTTATGCTGGCAGGTTTACTTCCAGAGAAAATAAAAGCAACTACAGACCCCATAAAATAGCATATCTTGATTAATGTTTGTTATTGATTATGGATCTTAAATCGATTTCCCTAGTAGAAGACAGTTCTAGAAAAGCACAGGCAAGCTAGTATTCCCAACTATGAAGTTTGTACAAAAGCGCTCCATATCAGTATTTTTCTGTTCTGTTATATCAAATGCTACGTAAACCTTAAGAAAAAACTGAAGTATAGTAAACCTCGGCTTCTGAGTAAATATGCATAAAGTTTAGGCTTCTGTTTTAAGGTTTATTTCCATGAAGTGTTAACATCCA
The DNA here is from genome assembly GCF_933775445.1 of Argentina anserina. NCBI lineage: Eukaryota > Viridiplantae > Streptophyta > Magnoliopsida > Rosales > Rosaceae > Argentina > Argentina anserina. Next base: position 14,622,779 of record NC_065875.1, on the reverse strand, counting down.
AGTACCATATAGCGCTAGCTTTCCAGTGGGGGATAATAACAGCATTAGTCAGCAAGACTAGCATCATAAATTTCAACAAACACACTTCAGCGCACAGAGGTCATGCTTAATTCTCTGATTTTTAATTTTTTGAACATAAGCATATTGAAAACACACAAGAAAGTACGAAAATGATTGAGGGTAACTTAAACCTGCTACTGTCTTGTTCTTGGAACTACTTTTAGTAGCAGGATGTGTGAATATGAATATGATGAAGACTACTCTCTAGAATGGCCAGACACATTTGATCAAGTCTATTTAACTTTAGGATGAGATACATTGATTTCCTCCCAATTAAACGAAGGCAGCTAGCAAAAGAAATTATCATCTGAACTAGACTGCTCGCTGCATACTATTCTATGATCGACTATAGCCTATAGGCAGATCATTATTCATTTTTGTTGAGGAAAAAAAGGCTATTGACACATGTTTATTGTCAATTTTTCATGCATTTCAGAGATGGAAATTGAGTTAAAGTACTCCTGAGCGTGACATTCTGGGGTTTTGAAGATACAAGTGGACCTTACGACTAAGCAATGAAAGGTGGAAGTAAACTACTCTATATGTGGCTATCATCTACCTAGCAAAATCCCAATAGAAAAGGTACTAATAGTGTAGTCCACAAATGAGAAACATGGTTAGGAGAGTTGTCAAGTGGAAAAGAGGAGATAAAAGTTATGTATCTCTTGGTCTACAAATTCTGCTACTAAACCAAGTACTAAGTGCATATGTAACAGCAGTTAGACTTGGAGAAGTAGAAACAGATATGCCTGAATCATAATCAGTAACAACTAACAAGTGATCATGGCTTCTAGGCATGGTTTGTGAGTAAACTTAAACTCAATGAGACTACTACATATAAACACTTTGAAGGTAGAATCCAAAACATCGAAAATAGATTGGAGTGGTGGAATTGAACGAATTTAAGGTCATATATGGTCAAGATAACTAACACTAGCTGCATCATGATTTCTAATTTTCTACCAAACACTAAGAAGCAAACACTAGCTGCAGATATAATGAATAAAAGCTGAAGGAGCTAGCCAATGTGCATCATTAGGGTGCATGGGTGTTTTCCGAATGTTGTTCAAACCGCAGAAGAGCATGACAACCCACTATAGCCCAACAATTCTACAAGCTCAAGCACCTTCCACAATGTTTGGTATCAAAAGATGAATTATTTAAACATGTACTGAAAAGGCGCAACTTATAACTAAGGAACCAGTTTTTAAATCTCGTAATTAGATTCAGCAGCATGAGAATAAGTATGTTAAACTAACCTTCATACCAGTGAGACAAATAATGCAGACATGCCTGGCCCTTGGATTAGGATAAAATCTAGTACCAGTGATGAGTCGTCCTTTTCCAGGTGAACACACCTCGTGTTGTCTGCTTTGTCTATCACTTGACTCCATGTAAAGCCTAGGTCAATGACCGACAGTGTCACTCCCCTTGCACTTGTTCCTCAAAATCTTTTTCAGGGCTGCCAATAAATTGAGCTTACTAGTTCAAGTATCCTGCATGAAGGGAAGATTGTCTTCTGTTAAAACCCTGAGGCTCTGATCGGAGGGATAACCCTTGCACTAAAAGGGCGCAGGCGCAGCGGACAAGCTTTATATTATGTGCAAGTGCTTCTTCATACTTCTGTGCTGGGATGAGTGACAGAGAACTGAGAGAAGAGATCCTGTGCTGCAGATATTTGATGGATTCTGAAATCACTGTGTTGAAGTAATTGAAAGATCAGGTTGAATGCCAATAGAGCTCGTGTAACATCAACACAAGGACTATTTGAAGTGTAGAGCTTGTTTTAGCATTAAGGGCAATGCGACAATTTCGTACTTAGATTGGAGATGGACTTGTTTGAGTAGATATTATGTAAGCTGTCTTTAACAACAGCAACGGTTACACTTGGTAAAAATAAGAAAATTATGTACAGGCACATTGTATAGTATGCTGGAAAAAGAGTAACCGAGTAACTTGTAATGAGCCCTAGCTTAAACAGTTCTAACTTCTAAGACTAGGATATACACAAAAAGGTCCTTGACTTGGGACCTTGTATATTATGAACTCTTGGATAACAGAACTTATTGACTAATCTCCAGATACAATCTTTCAACAACAAAAAGATAGTGCCAGCTTAAGAGGCACCTCAGACCTAACATGTAAGTAAACCAAAACGAGTTTGAAATAACAAATAAGCGCAACTGCTGAGCAAGTTACCGAATGATTGATCATACTCTAACTGCTGAGCATCTCTATCTGAATCCCAGATATCTCTAACTTCCAGTGCCAGAGATAACAGAAAAGGACCCATTTTCTCTGGATGCAGGCAAAGCCGCTACTTGGGATCAGAATACAAGAAATGAATTAGATTAATCATCTCTTATTTCCATCCGCGAGAGTTCCATGCTCTGTAGATTTCTTCGGGGTTACTTGCTTAGCTTGGGCTCCCTAGGTCATCACAAAAAGAAGAGCAAACATTGTCAATGCTTCAACAACTAGATAGTAACTTGAACATTAAAAATGCTACAAGTTTACAACATGGCAATAGCCGCCACATTGCTCATACCATCATCTAAGAGTCATATTCCAGAGTAAGCAAACAAACTTTCAAATAAGATAAAAGTCAGATACGAAGTGGTAACACTACTAGTAGATTGAGCTGTTATATATGCCTTTACCTGTATCAACTACTGAGTTCCCTAAAAACTAAATGTCATTCCAACTGAGCATGCATTACTACAAGGTTCAAACTAGGCATTGCATGGCATGAGTGAAATGGCTAAAAAAATCACACATCGTGCAAATTTTTCATTCTCAAACAGCCTGCATGGAAGCATAAATATACACAGATGTTGCTTGCATGACTTCTCTCTCTCTCCACCCCTCAATTAAAGCTACTATGCAGATAAATTGATATCATACACTGGATATGGCTGGTTTGTGATGTTCAATCCCTGGTCCCTTGTTGACATTTAACCTCCGCAGTGATGGAGCTCGAGCAACTGATGAAGCAGCTGCAGCTGCAGCAACGTGTATTCTGCAAAGAAGAAGCCGATTAATCCACTTTAACCCATAAACAATATTAGTCAACCAACAAGCCATCTCACTCTACGATACCTTTTATGTACATCAACATACTCATCTGTTTCATCAACAATCTCCTCCTGTATTTATCAAGAAATTCATCTTGTAAAATCCGATGCAAATTGAATAATATTCATAAATCTGAAATGAAGAATCAACATCTGCATCCATTTTACCTGCAGGAGTTCTTCGAATACATCTTCCAGCGTGATGATACCAATGACTTCACCATCTTCAATATCCTCTGACAAATGGGGTCCATTTGTTTCTCCAACATTATGGTGTAAAAGAACTTCCTTTTTCATATTAGTGGGCTTTGGTATCTTGGGTATGTCAACAACAACATGATCTGACTTTCCATCCTGCTTGGATAGCAATGGAGTAGTCAGTTCGGTATCCATGCCACCAATTTTTCTACCTTCATCTTTTTCTCCCTCAATTGCTGGTGGATGAGCCTTAATTTTCCCTCTGGCTTTTACCACAGCAGCCATATGACTGCTGCCCTTTTGAAACTCATTCAATATATCATACAGTGGCATATCGGCAGGAACTCTGGAATATGACACAAATGAACACCGGATATTCCATAATTGGTATAAGAATGGAAGAAAATTTTTAAAGATGTTGAAGCATACCTTGGGATTCTACGGATGGAAACAGCACTGACTGGGGTCTCAGTTTCAGGCCGTACAGTAAGGAGACTTTTCACCTGATCCACAAGATAAAGTGAAGAATCACAAATACCAATTACATACTTTACAGTTTAGCGTGTTCAGTATACAGAAAAAATAACATCTAGAACGGATACTTATTACATATCTCCTAAAGATCTAAGTTCTGACACTCACCAAGAGAAGTCCAATAATATTCCTTGGATTCCCAGAATAGACAGGAACTCGACTATGGCCCCGAGCAAGAACTTTCCCCATTGCCTCCCTGTAATGATTGGAGATCAATAAAGATGTATTCAGATAACACACAATCTGTTCAACAACTTATGCTAAAACCAATCTACTAAAACTAAAATGCTGCATGTAAAAAGAGACTTCTTGAATCATTTTCTTATATAAATTGACAGATTGAATGTAATATGAAAGCGAATATGGCAACTAATCAGAGTATTATGTTTCAAAGTCAATAAGATGGGTGATTGTGAAGCGGAACTTACCAGTCCAACTTTGAATTGACATCTAAGGAAAAGGTTGATTCAATAGGCGTCATAGCCTCCTCAGCAGTCTGTTGAATGAAAGCACAATCAAAAATAGGATGCATTTGACTAACATATTAGAATTTAGTACTTAAGGGCCGAATAGCATAAAAATTCATCTAATAGAGTAAGCCATTAATTCGATTATATTCATGCAGTGTGAACAATCAATTAAATGCCCAAACAAAATAATAAAGAAGTATCTAGGTGCATTTAGAATGTATACTATATAACAAAACAAGAAAACTACGACAGTTAAACATCAAAACATACATGCCAATTTCATATATATAGTACCTTTTCGGTCAAGTCCAGTGCTCCACTAATTATTGTTGTTTCATCATGTGTAAGTTCACCACCTTTGCCCTCCTATATAAGGAAAGTAACAAATGAAATTTTCTAGACTGCATAGAGAATTTACTTGAAAAAAAAATAATATTATTATTATAGATAGTTCCTCAATCCTCATCAAGTGATACCATATTGGTTTGGAATTCACTTTACCTCCTTGCTGTGGATGGAAACAAGGGCTTTTAGCTGAGCTCGCCTAAATAATGCTTCATTATGTCCCAGAACACAATCCAAGACCTGGAAACATAAAAGTTCTTAGTATCAGTAATGACATGTCACATCTCAAATGAACCAGCCTCAGCAATATACATTCATTTGAAATCTATAGACATGGTGCAAGATAAGGAGAGAAACATTTTCAATTATTCATCAAAGAATTTACCTTTCCTATAGGATAAGCAATTGGGAAGCAAATAAACATCAAACCACGGACAAGCCAAACCAAGTTGGAACCTACAGCCAGTCCGTATCTAGTGCATATTGCTTGTGGAATAACCTGACAGAATAAAAACAACCACCAAATCAGAATGTGATAGACCCCGAATCATAAACCAGCACCACCAGTCTAACATTAAAACCACACTGCCAAATCACGGAAAATAAAAACTCACCTCTCCGAAAAACAGCACAAATGTGACAGACAGAATAATAGCAACATACTCATTGAATATCTTGTCCAAATATATAGGAAGCGCCTGCACACATTGAAAAATGAATCACTCCAAGTATTCAAAAAATCAAATCTTTCGAAACATTTCACAACCAATTGAGTCATTGCGCAATCAAATTAACAATGAAAAATGATCAAAGTACTCACTTCCATAGCTCCAGCATTACACAGAAGCAAAGTGACAAGCAGCTGATGCTGCTTCTGAACCACCGGAAGTATAGCCGCTGCAACAGAATTAACCGAAAAACCCAACCACCAAAAGAACACAACTTTATTCATTTCAACACAAAAAGAACCAAACACAAACAATTCGACAAGACAAGGGACAAGAACACGAACCCGCTTGTTTCTTCTCAGTGGGAGTACCACTCCGCTGGAGAATCTCGAGGTCGACGAGGCCGAGGGACATGAGTCCCAACGTTAAACCGGACATAATTCCGGCGAAGAGGACGAGGAAGCAGGAGAGTCCGGCGTAGATGAACCACCAGAGATCGCCGAAGGGTATGGCCTCGCTTTCGAGACCCGAATTCCGGACCAGCAGCATCCGGGCTATCATGACTCCATTTAGGGTGTGCATTTTCTCGTGTGAATTGAGAAGCTTCGAATTCAAATGATCGATCTGTCTGAGAGTTTGAGAGAGGTTCAGTTCCCAGAATGATAGGATCTGAGTCCGTGCGACAGGGACTACTTGGTTTAGACTTCAGAGTGTGGTGTTCTCTTGGGAGTTTGGTTACACGTGGCGGGATCAGAGACGAGGATCTTGATTTGGGTACGATCGTACAATTGGTGCTAAACTTGGTACAGTACCAACAAGAGGTCTTGCTTTTATGGTTGGTCTTGAATCTTGAGAACAATAGTATAGGGTGTATGCCAGGGATTTTCTTCCTTTAGAGCAGTCTCCAAACAAGGATGGTCTCCAATCCTTTGTCTTCTTGATGAGGGTTCTGATTAAAACTTTATAGCCATGGTTTGTAAATTGGTATATAACTTTATTAAGAATCTGTTTGAGTTTTTAAGGAAATTGTGAAAGATTTACGTTGATGTGTCATGTTAAGCTTTGATACTTGGAAGAGATTTTAAAATGCGTGCTGTCAAAATTGAGGAGCGTTAATGTTATAAGTTGCATTTAGCATGAGTATGCTACTATCAATTAGCGGTATGAGTGTTACATTTTGTTATGAGCCAGATTCGGGCGATGAGCCGGATGTCTGGTCACATTGTTTTCTTTCGTCTGCATCCTCATTCCACCTGGGGCCTACAAGACAAAACCGGGTCAGAGGTCAAGACCAATAGGATGCCGGCCTACGCATGTGGGGAAAGGCAAGGGGAATGTGGCGGCTACACATGTCCGGGTTCCTACGCATACTCTCCCGCAACCACAAGCATCTGGAGATCGTGCTCCTGTGTCATCTAGGCCAACTCTACCACTACCACAAGTGCATCCCCCATCACAACCTCTGGGGCGGATGGTGACTCCTCTGGGTTGCTCGTTGATTCAACCTAGTATGGTGGGGCAAAGCTATCTAGTGGTGAAGAAAGGGGTGTCCTTGAAGCTTGCACCAAGTAGTTCAAATGTACCAAAGAAGGGTGGAGCCGGAGGCTCGACCCAAAGTGATGTGGCCAAGTGATAGAAGAGTGCAAAGTGATGTGGCCAAGTGATAGAAGAGTGATGCGTTGCATCTTTATGTTTTTGCTTGTACATGTAACTTAGTGCTACTTATTTTTGTTATCAATTTGATTGAAACAAGTTTACTAATTTATGGAGTTTCTTTCCGGATTATATTTATAGTGTTTATGGCCCGTTGGGTCTTTTGTTTATATTTAGAGTAACATTAGGGACAAAATTGGAATAATCATTGCACGTTCTCTTGAATTTAATGGTTAAGTACAGTAGATGACTACTTGAGCCGGAGGGAATAACTAATTGAAGTGTGTAAACACTTATCAAAATAAGGCATAAAATGCAAAACTTTTGGGCTATGTTTGTTACCCCGGATTAGCTGGGATTGGGTTATGGAGTGAAACATGTTGGTCCGAAACTTATGTTTGGAAACACACGGGATTAGCTTTAATGAAATTAGCTAATCCGCGCATCTCTTATTTTCCGGATTACAGAGAGGCCCCGATTTTGGGCGGACTCTCTAGCACACGTTTCGCCCTCCACCCCGCCTCCTCAGTCACTCTCACCTCACCTCCTTATTCTCTCCTCGTCTACTCACTGCCTCATCGCCTCCTCACTCTAGATCGCCCTCACCTCGCCTCGCCTCTTCACTCTGGATCACTCTCACGTCGCCTAGATTACTTTGCTCACCAGGTTTTTTTTTTCTCTCTCTCTCTTTGTATCATCTGGACCATCATAGAGATTGATTCATCTATTTCTTAGCAGATCCCCGAGCTCTTGTGGTCCTTCATCCCGTGCATCGTCGTCCGATCCAGTTGCTCGGTACCATCGTTGACTCATCTCCGGTTAGTTCTTAATCCTTATCTTCCATTGGAAATGTTTGATCTGGTTATGATTTGGGTTATAATTTGATTTCTGATTTGGGTTATCATTTGCTAAACTAACTGCTGGAGCATCCTAGACTGTAGAGGTTAATTGTTAACCAACTCTTAAATAAGCCAGAACTTTAAGAAAGTCAGTTTTGCTCTGTTTAATTTAGAAGAAGAAGAAGAGAAAGCATCAGAAGTTTGGTACCACAGTGAGATGATCGTCCTTGCCTTTGGCTTGATAGCTCACCCTTCTGGGTTGCCTATAAGTATTAACTAAAACCTTAGGATCTATGAAGATTTCCATGGTGCTATCAAATTCATATTAGGTACTGTAGACAGAGAAATTGTTGTCAGAGGTAACAACCGTGTTCATTGCTTTATGAAGGTCATTGGTTCTGTAGATTATTGGTAGTTAACGTATAAGATTGCTGATCTTAATTTTACTGCATCCAAATGTTGTGATGCTAATTCAAGATATATCACCCTATAAGGTGTTTTCAGATGGGGAAAGAGAGTCTGAAATTCAATTAAAACTCAGCATTATACAATTCTACCCCTTTCATTTTTGAGTTTGGTTTATTGGCCCATGAACTCATATGAGGTGCAAGAAACATTGGAAATTGGAGCTGTAGATTTACATCTTCACTCCCCAAAAACAAGAGGTGTCATTCCATCCAAGTGGGAACTCCCTACTTTACAGTAAAATTTTCATCCAAAACCAGAATATCCCAAAGCTTTTGCTAGCTCTTATGCTTGCATTCTCTTGTTCTGCCTAAAGGTTAGATTTCAACCTATATATATGTGTTTTTGTATTGTTGATGCAGATGAACTGATTTGGGTACATATTTGGTTTTTAAATGGGATTACTGATCCATTATAGGCTAAGTGATTGTGTGCCAATTAGGAATGGTTCTTCTTTATTTCTATGTACATTGAATGATTTTTTTCCATGGACATGAGTTTTCCACAATGAAATTTGCAATTGAAGATTATACGCTTCTGGTATTTAGAGAATGCAATTGACAGGTGAAAGATTGTTAAATCTGTGTTGACTATTCCTGATTTTGTTACATAATTTAGATGTGGTCTGCTTGATTCTTGTTTTGTACGTTCTATTTTATTCTTTAAAATAATTTTGTTTGTAAAAGAGAAGAAATTAAGGAAATAACTATTTTGGACAGAATTGTACTTCACTTCACAGGCTGCTAATTCTGATAAGTCAGCTGCAGTTTCTGTAATTTTATGAAAGGATTATAAGATAAATCTCTGGTTTTCAATAGCTTTGCATCTAAAGTGAAATGAATGGATTAACCTTTTCCCTCAGTGATGAACAATTAAACTAGGAAATTTGAGGTCATAATGTTTTTTTTTGTGTCATTTTCTGTGGTCTGGATTTAGTTTACTTAACTTCCTTACGTTTTATTGCATGGAATGATGTTAAAAAGTATGTGGAAGTTGATAGTATTGAAGTGTGGGAGACTTATGTGAAGGTAATGATGTTTATGCATGATTGGCCATTGAATGATGTTACTTGTTTCATTTGGTTTCTTACTGATTTTCATGGATGCTCATTTGGTTGTTTCATTTTCTTCCTATGCCATAGAACAACAAAAATGCAGCAGGCTGGAGAAACAAATCTTATCATATATTAGGAAATGTGAAGAATGTGAGAAGGTTGTTCCATTATAAGCCAATTGTTACAAGAAATATCCAAATCAAGAAGATTGTTTATATAAACATGTGTTATTAATGAAATATTTTGTTATTATTGAATAAGACTTGTTATAATTCAAAAATTCTTTCAGTAACAAAATTTATTTAGTCTGGTGGTTCGTCAAACATGAGACTGGATTATTTTGCTAGTTCTGTTAGTTAATCCGAGACTGCACCAAACATGGGTCAGGAATTAATGTATCCTAATCCGAGTCAGCACAGTCTGGGAGTAAGCAAAGACTTAGTCCGGAATTAGATAGTCCAGGGTAACAAACGTGCCCTTGGTGTCGGAGATGTCTTGTGCCAGAGGAGGTAATCATTTTGGAAATAGACGCAAGTGTTGTGTAATCCATAGGTGGGGTAAGACCCAGCCATTCTCATCCCAGAGGAAGAATGTAGCTGATCTGGAGGCACCAATTATCTCAAAAGGGTCTTCCCATTTGGCTTTGAGCCCGGTGGGTGGGGGTATGACCTCTTTCATGACTAGTCCCCAAGTGTCAAGTCCCAGGACAGTACCCACTTATTATAATGTCGGGCAATCTACTGCTTATTATTGATGCTCCGGAGGTGAGTCATATCACGGCGTTCCTCTAGGAGGTCCATGTTGAGTTGTAATACGACTGTGTTTGTATCCGGGTCATAAGATTCCACCAGTTCATTGGGGATTTCGATTTCAACTAGAATGACAGCTTATGTGCCAAATGATATGAGGAAATGAGATTTTCCGATGGCAGTAGTGGGGGTGGTCCAGATGGCCCACAGTACCTCATGAAATTTTGATGCCCATAGTCCTTTGGCTGCCTCTAATTTCTTCTTGATGGTCTATTTGATCATTTTGTTTATTGCCTATACTTAGCCATTTGTTTATGGGTGTACCGGAGAAGCATAGAAAACAATGGTGCCTTGTTCCCGGGTGAATTCTCGAAAAGCCTCATTATCAAACTGTGTGTCATTGTTTGTGACAAAGGCTTGGGGAATGCCAAACCGGCAATAAATTGCTCGCCACAAGAAGTTGATAACTTTGTCAGTTTTGATCCGGGCCATAGGCTCGGCTTCTACTCATTTGGTGTTGTAATCAATAGCGACAATGGCGTACTTGAGTTATCCCGCAGCAGTGGGGAATTTGCCGATGAAATCTAAGCCACATTGGGCAAATGTCACTAAAGAGACAATAATGGAGAATAGGGTCGGTTGGAGTGATTGGCAAACTTATGGCACTGGATGCAAATGCCTACAATGACTTTTGTATCTGCCTCTAGGGTACGTCAGTAGAATCTAGGGCTTTAAGTATGCTCAAGCCGCTCGTGTTTGGCTCAATTTTAGCCCGTTCGGCTCGAACTCGTAAAGCTAAATGAGCCAAACTTGAGCTTAATATTAAGCCCGACCTTGAAAATGAGACGACTTTGAACTTGAGCTCAATATTAAGCTCAGTATTCGGCTTGTTCGACTCATTTAGCTCGCGAGCTAACTCGAGCTCGTTAAAAGCTCGGCTCATTTATTAAGCTTGACTTAATAATTTTTATAATATATATATAGTATAATTTTTATATGAGAAATAATATTATAAATAATAATTAAATAAAACCCTAATCTTATTGTACACTAGATAAATAGTGTTTATTATGAGTCACAATTCGATCAGTTCCATAAATTTTTCACCACCCCAAATGGCCAAACCCTAAAGAAACAAACAACTCACATCGTCAATTCATCATGGAGCCACAAGTAGGTACTCTACTGTTCCCTTCTTTCTTAATTAAAAGATATTTTATATGATGATATGACATCAAATTTTAAATTTATTTTGAATTTCTTGATTTAAAAATATTAATTTCAAATTATTCAAGCGAGCCCGAGCCTAGCTCGAGCTTTTTCAAGCTGAGCCGAGCTTGAACATAAAGGAAAATAATCAAATTTTAGCCCGGCTCGAACTTGATCGAATGAAAATGAGCCAAACATGAACAACCCACTACTCGGCCCGGCTCAGCCCATTTACACATGTAGTAGAATCCTGTCTGGATGACTTTAAACATTAGGTTTCTAGCACTGGAGTGGTTCTCACAGCTGCCACTATGGAGAGATTGCAAAATTAGTGTCCTTGTTCTGGGGTAACACATTTCAGCTAGGGAAAGGACTGGCCCCAGCGGTACAACTTGCCTTCTTGAACCAAGTACATAGCAGCTTTGTGCCTTAGTCATTGAGTCTTCTTCTTGTCAGCCGGGAGGGTGCCATTGGTGAGGTATTGGATAATTACATCCATCTAAGAGGGTGGTGGAGTTGGGTCCGTGGAAAATATTTCATAGTATGGTTTGGAGATACTGGGCCGGTCCAAAATTTCAATGACTATATTCGGACAATCTGTTTGTGGCGAAGATGTAGCTAGTCAGGCTAAAGCATCTGCCTTGGCATTTTTAGATCGAGGGATCTGCCAAATTTGGTAACTATTGAATCCCTGGAGTAAAGCGTCAACCATACTTTGGTAGGAGGTTTGGTGTGAATGTTTTGACTGAAAGTCCCCACTACCTTGGTTTACAACAACTAAGAATCACTAAAAATGTGCACATTTGTGGCGCTAAGTTCTTAGCAAACCTTAATACCTGCTATGAGTGCTTCACACTCGGTTGTGTTATTGGAGGCCTTAAACTCGAAATGGAAAGCGTATTCGTATGTGTGTCCCTCTCGGCTAGTGACAATGATTCTAGCCCCACTAAGCTTCTTGCTTGAGGAGCCATTGACATGGAGCTCCCACACTTGGTCCGAGCGGAGGGTTTCTGGAGCGTGTTTGTCGTTCCTTGGAGGGGAATAAACTCAGATATGAAATTTGTCGCTGCCTGTCATTTGATGGCAGTTCGGGCCTTGAAATGAATATCGAATTCTCCTAACTCTATTGCCCATTTAACAAGTTGTACGGCGGTTTCAAGTTTGTGGAGGATCTGTTGAAGGAGATGGTTTGTAAGAACGTGGATTGTGTGGTCTTGAAAATACTGCCAGAGGGTCAGCCCACCGTGACCAAGGCAAGGCTAGGGCGAGTTTTTCAATGTCCGGATACTTGTATTATGCGTCATTGAAGCCTTTCTAGAATAATAAATAGGGAGTTCATTTTCATGTTCTATCCAAACCAAGGCAGAGCTAACCGCGGTGGAAGAGACAATGAGATATATATAAAGAATTTCCCCAAGCACTTGTGTATGGAGGGCTGAATTAACGCTAGGTAGGCCTTTATGTAATAACCCGAATTTTCAATACCATTTCTTTTAATTTTTCAAAAATTAAGGGAATTGTAATTTGATTAAATTCACATTTTTTACGCCTTTTATTTTGTCGTTGTTTGAAATAGAATTCGGTTTCAAGAGCCAAATGTGGATTATTTGATTAAGTTCATTTGACCCATGAGTTGACTTTTAATCAGTCACTCTTTTCAAAAAAAACTTCCTTCATAGAAGTCGTAGAGTTCGTTAATACGAATGCGTAGACGCATGACACTCTTTAATCGGATGTCGTATGTGGAAGTTGTTAGCAACGGAAGTTTGGTTCCCGATTTTGGAAAGAGTATAAAAGGAAGGAGAGGAGATTAGAAATGAGAAAATCAGTATTTTTGTTTTCCAAAACTAGCTCGGTTATTGTTCACCCGACCCAAAAATCTTCTTCGGCCAATTTCTCCACCATCCGACGCCGCCTCGCGTTGTGCCACCTATCAAACTGACAGGCTCGACGATCTCCATCTTTTTGCTACACTTTGCACTCCGGCGACAACCACACACGGCACAACAACTGCCGAAAGTTACTGTTGTGTCAGCGCTGCCTTCTCCGGCCGCCATAACTCAAGATTCTGGGGGGGTTTGTTTGTGTCAGTCCCTGCAACATTCCCACAAAAGAAATCGAGCCAAATCGAAGTGTAAGTACCCGAATCAAGAATTTCAATTTCTTTTGTCTGTGAATAGTGCCGATTTTATGTTCTTCGTCAATTGGACTGTTTAGGCTTAGATTTAGACTTTGGTGTCAACTAGAAAGTTGGGTTGGAAATATTATTTAGGTTGTGGTGGTGAAATTTGGTGATCATTGGTGATCACCAGAATTAGTGGCGGTGCTGCCACTGTCGGCGGCATGTGGTGGTGTGTTGGGGCATATTTTGGAGTAATGGTTTGCTCCATTGTGATGTACTCATCGATACGAGTGTCTACATAGGTCATTTGCTTATGTTAGATGAATTCGTTGATTGTTATTTGTTGTTGAAAATTCGATTCTTATTGTGTTTTGTGTTGTTGTTGAGAGATTGGAGGAAGTGGTGGCCGGTAGTAGTTGCCACTATGTTTGGCAGTAAGTTTGGCGAATTTTTGTTAAGTTTTGGTGGCAGACCGAGAGGTTGGTTTTTATGTGAACTTTGGGTGGTTGGAGGGGTGTTGAGCGTTTTGGTAAACCAAGTAAGCTTGGAAAGAATTGAGTGGTTTCCTTTAGTTTTTTACTAACATAAATTCTTGTAAAATTGAGTTTATTAGTCAAAATATTATGGTTTAGTTTTTGTTACTAAGTGATGTTTATGTCGCATAGGTTTGTGGAAGCAAGTGAGTGATCCCACTTAAAGATTGCAAAAGTCGCAAAGCGGATTTAAAGTGAGTAAACCTCACGTCTATGCTAGTTACCCTTAGCGGTAACTAGACACATTTCGTTGAATTGCTTGCTTTTAATTTATAATGAGTGTGTATATATTCGGTGATATATATGCGGATATCTAATTAGTAAAAGGATGGGCATATATATTGTGGATTATATAGTGTTATATTCATTTAATGCTTTAAGATATTGTACGCATTTCGTTGGTTTATATTGATTGTAGAGGATTTGACCGAGAGGAAATAAAATGTACCTCTCGGTAAATTAGATGTTTGTGGATGGAATAACTATATATTTGAAGTGTTTGTTTGTGTTGTTTGACCGGAATGGAATAAAATGTACCTTTTGGTAATGTTGTGGTGCGTTTGTGAGTTTTTATTGATTTCTTGAGTTGTGTTGGTGGAAAATGGACCGGGAGGGTAAGCGAGGTACCTCCCGGTAAAATGGATTTGTTTGTGGGTGTGTTGATATTGTTGATGTGTTTGTGGTTGTGTGATTTTGTGGTGTGGCCTTAATGGCATGTTGTGATGTTGTTATGTTTGTTGTTTTTCTTTGTTTGTGTCAACGTAGTTATTGGATCATTAACCAATATAATTGTTTTAAAATATATTTTGTTTTAAAAATATGAACTTGATTGACTACAGTTCATAAGTAAGTAAATGAGATTTTATAAAATGGTTTCAAAATGTTTATGGTCAAGCACTATGTTAAATGTTGAGTATCATTGTGTTGATGTTGTGGGTTGTAGTATTGGTTTCTCATTTCTTTGTTCTTATTATATGTTTAGTGATTTCCTGAACTACGCTAATATGCAGGAATCATTAATTATTTATTTTTGTTTGTCTTATATGTGTTTAATGATTTCCTTAATTATGTTTTTATGTAAGAATCATTAATCAATATTATGTGCTTCTTTTTAGGTGTAATTTCCTGAACTAAAATTTATGCATGGATTATACTTTTTATATTTATTTGTTTAAGTGATATCTTGAATTATGCTTTCATGCAGAATCACTATTTGTTTCTTGCATTTCTTTCTTGTGTGAGTGTGTGTTGTAGTGTGATGTGTGTTTGTGGTCAGTGTGATGTGGTATGTGAGTTAGATGTGTGATTTGGTGAGGACGTTGGTTTGGCAACCAACGTTGTAATTATAGGTTAAAGTCTCTCCTGCGTGGCGAAGGAGACATATGTTGTGTAATAATTTCGGTCTCTCTTGTGTGGGGTATGAGATCGTTGATCCCTCCTATGTGGCGAAGGGGATCATTAGGCACTAAATCTCTCATATGTGGCGAAGGAGATCATTAGGCGTAAGTGTGTTGAGAGTAATGACGTTGTGCATTACGCCTGTTTGTGTGATTAGGGAGTGAGGTAATAAATTGCCTTTTACTTGTTTTAGGTTGTTGAGGGTGTTGATGTTGTTGTGGTTAGTATTGTGGTTGTTGATAGAGTCTGAGTGGTTGATGTTTTTGTGTTGTGGAGTTTGAGTGTAGTGAGATATTGATGTTGTATGTGTTGTTTTCGTGGTGACGATGTGATGATGTTGTTTGTTTATGGAGTAAATGTTGTTGTGAATTAATGGTGTTGTTTACATATTGTTGAATATGTTGTGATCAAGGTTCAAAATATCAGTATCGAATGATATATCATTTTTTTAGGGAGATATCGGATATATCGGATATATATCAAAGATATTGGGAAAAAATATCGTTCCTCTTTCGAAATTATTTGTTTATTTATTATTGAATTACATACAAATAAATACAATTATTAATTTTATCTAGTACTAGAAATAGACTCTAGGTGTTTGAAAAGATGCACGTTGGTCAACAAAACTACAATACTCTGCCCAAAACATACGAACCATATAATACGAATTGTAATGGTTAACATGATAGTTACATATCTCTTTTCAGCTACCAACAATTTCTCCGAGAATTGGATAGTAAGGATGAACCCAACTCGATAATTGATCATAAACGTCTCCAAACTCACCATAATTGTAAATATGATGACCAGATTGATAGTTGACTTCAATTGATAAGTTAATTATCAGATTAATACCTTGTTTACATTAATTCCAAAATTAGTTGCCTTTTCTACAACATGTGGAGGAGGGTTGCCATTTTCATCATCAAGGTGTGCAAGCATAATTCAATCATGAAGAGGATCAATGTCATTCTGAAGTGGTTCACTAGCAACATGAACTAGATCGATATAGTTGTTTTCATTGATCACATTATCATTTGCTCGTTTATCACGTAGTCGTAAGTCGTGACTTCATGTTGTAGTAGCAGTATACGAGTTTTTTCAACTTCATGAGACTACGTTGTCAACCTTTGTTTTGGATTCCCTTAAGGTCAAGGTGAGTACTGGTCACTGATATGGTTTGACTTTTAAGAGTTAAGACTTGAACTTTCACTCCTCATCTCGATATCTTTTACGAAAAATTAAAAATTAGCTGATTGAATAACTACTCTTCTAGTCTTATTTTTTATATCCCATGAGGCTCGAGGTGATTAATTAATCAAAAACTCCATGTCAATAAGAGTTTGAGACATCCTCAAGTTGAGTTAAATTTTTTTAAGTGGAATTTTTCAGATATTTTCTAAAATATCGAAAATATATCAGATATATCGTAAATATCGGAAAAATATCTGAGATATTTTATGTTATCGGAGAAATATCGCAGATACGGGAAAAAATAAGATATTTACCCCTAAGATATATCGTTTTTTTAAGGGAGATATCAGAGGATATATCAGAAATATCGGGAAGATTTTATACCTTGGTTCTGATGGAGTTGAGTAGATATATTGGTTTACTCATACCAGCTGTGAAGCTGACCGGGTTGTGTTTACAATCCCAGTGTACCAATCAATGGTGCAGTGGGTAGTGTTGCAGGTACTTCTTAGTAACTGTGACAAGACAGGTGGGCAGCATGACATCGGAGAGCAGTTTTTTATCCCAATTTTGCTTATAGTTTTGGTGAGGTCGTGAGATTTGTCAAACTGTACTTTTTACTTTCTTGTAAACAGTGAGTTTGGATTTGAGTTGTAATCGAGTTGGTTGTTTAAACTAGATGTTGGATATTCAACTACTGTAATGTAATTTCAATTATATTGAGGTTATTTTAGAGTGTTAGCGTTCTAAATTTTGAAATTTTACTGTTCAGAATGTAGGGTTACTACACTTTATATTGAGAAAAGCGGCTTCATGATTTGGACCCCACTCAATTTTTTCTTTATGCTAGGTCCGGATAATGTGAAAGAAGGGGCGCATCAGTCAGTCAGCCGGGAGATTAACCGGGTCAACACTACTAGTCGGCTGGTTAGGCATTGCCCTTGATTCCGGGTGGTAGTGGAGCTCATTTCCAAAACAACTTGAACTTTATTCGGGTTAGCCTCGATACCTCTCTCACTGACCACGAAGCCTAAGAATTTACCTCCGGCTACTGTGTGGTGGAGAAGGATTGAAAAGACTTTATCCAAACTATTAATGTGACCGATGGGGTTTTGCTCTTAATAACCATATCATCGACATTCACTTCCACTGTTTTGCCGAGCTCTTGTTCAAACATTCGGGTGACACATTGTTGATATGTGGCGCCTGCATTTTTTAGACTAAAGTGCATGACTTCATAACAATATAGGCCCTTATATGTGACAAAAGATGTGTGCTCCTGATCAGCCAGGTAAATCTTAATCTAATTGTATTCAGCATAAGCCTCAAGGAAACTAAGGAGTCCATATTCGACTGTAGCGTTAACCAATTGATTTATCTGGGGCAAGGGGAAATGTCAATGAGACAAGCTTTGTTCAAATTGATCTATCCACACACATCCGCCAAGAGTCATTAGGTTTTTTTTACCATTACAACATTGGAGATCCATGAGGGGTAGGATACCTCCCAGATGAATTTAATGTCCCTTAGCTTTTAGACCTCAGTCTGGATTGCTTGATACTTTTTTGGGGTGAAGGCACAGCGTTTCTGCTCGATGGGCTTACTTCCCTCTGTTACGTTTAGCTTATGAGAGATAAAATCTGGGGCAATGCCAATCATATTTCCGTAAGACTAGGCAAAAACATCTTCTTTTGTCTGGAGATAAGAGATTAAATGTTCTCGAAGCGCCGGATCGAGTCAAGTGTCGAGCCGGACACGATGATCTGGGTGCACACTTGATAGAGAAACCCATTCTATTTCTTCAGCCGATGCAGCTCTTACCTTTGGTGGGTGTTTCTAGAGTTTCTTGGCCCCTGTTTTGGAACGAGGGTTCTCCCGGGTCATCATGCGGGTCATCCACCTTATCTGTTACGAATGGGGTAACAACCATCATTTCATACCTTGCTTGGGCCTGTGATATAGCCCCTAGTTGCCTTTCTACAATACTCGGTTGATCTCCCAAGATGGTTAGGATGTCACCTGGGGTTGGAACTTTCATCAATAACATGTGACCAACAATAAAACTTTGAAGACCCATAGCACATTACATCCCAATATGAGGTTGTAGGAAGATGGACAGTCAACTACTAAGAATCTGGTGGTGATAGTGGTACGGCGGGGCAAGGCACAAATATTGATTGATAGCCGGTCTGATCCTAAAGGATGCACTATCTTGCTAGAGAAACTTACAAGCGGCTCATGGTTACTGTAAAATTTATCTTTGTCCCGGTGATAGAAACACTTTATACGACGTTCTTAACATGTTTTTACCTTCAGTTATACTTTCCTTAGATCATATTGTTGTAGTATTGAGTCATTTAGTCGAGTTAGGAGTCTATAGTAGCGTTAGTTGCATTTTGGTGCTAAAACAGGTTGAAAAACACATAAATTGTCGAGAGTCCTATTTAGAGTAGCATTCTTTGTGTAACTAGGAAACCTAGTTAAATTAGGAGTCTTCATTAATCGGCATTTCTATAACATTTGTGATAAATTGATAATCCTATTTGTATTAGGAGTCCTTTTTAAACTAGGAAACGTACTATTTAGGAAAGTCCTACTTGAACTAAAACGCTTATTCAGTAACTTTTCTAATATTACTCTCATATTCTAGTACTTGATGTTTTTATATGAATTATCTTGTCTTTGTTCTTGTTTTTCATTATTATTATATTTTAAAAGATGAGATTGTGTAGCTACAATGAAGAAAAAAAATAGAGGAAAAGAAGCAAAGGAGGAAAATAAAGAAAGAATGAGACACCTAAAAAGAAGGAATTTATCAAAGGAGATTGCACCGACAAAATTAAATGAAAGAAAAAGAGAGAAAGAAAAATGAAGATAAAAATAGATAATGCAAGAGAAAAAGAATGAGACACCTAAAAAGGAGAAAAAAAGGAATTTATCAAAGGAAATTGCACCCACCAATGACAAAAATAAGTGAAAGAAATTGAGGAGAAAGAAAAAGGAAGAGAATAAAAAGAACTAATGCAAGAGAGAAAGAAAGAGACACCTAAAACGGAGAAAAATAAGGAATTTATCAAAGGAGATTGCACCCACCAATGACAAAAATAAGTGAAAGAAATTGAGGAGAAAAAGTCTAAGCTATAATATTCAAGAAGCCAAAACTCTTCTATAAATAGCACATCATTCACAAAGAAAAATCATCACTTCTCCTTAGCATTCAAGAGTCAAAACTCTACTAAAACACCACCATAAAATTTCCTCACAAATCAGCCAAGCCGTCTACCCCAAAACCATCATCATCTCCACCGAGTTTCACTTATTGCAGCCGTACCTCTAAGGTTCCTACAACGTGTGATTCTCGCAACTCATCTCCATGGCTTCGTTTATTTGTGTTAATCTACAATTTTTTGTCTATGAAGATTGTAAGTTGTTGTTTATGTGGAAGTATTGGTTTTGTATTTGTTTTAGAATTTTCAGATTGTATTTGATATGTTTTTGAGACTATGCCGAATCTATGTTATAATTATTGAAGTTTGTATTTCTATTTTTGTGTTCTACTCTTTTTTTACTTGCTCTTAGATACTTTTCAGATATGTGCTATCTTCATACGAATTTAGTGCTTGAATGCAGTCCCTAAGATTATATTTGAGTGCTATCTTCATCATCCATATTGACACAAATCAAATCATGTCCTAAGTATGTTCGGTTTGTGTTAATTAAATTGGGAAATTCTGGAAATTTACATGTACCCTATGGTGAGTGACGTCACCGTGAAGCATGTCTCCAACAAAAATTTGGTGCTTAAATGTAATCTTGTTTGATTTCTACCCTAAGTGTTGTTAAACTTGATTGCATGCAATTTAGGTGAGGCCCTAAGTCAACCTAAATGTCAATAGAAATCTTGCATGATTAGATGTTTCCATAAGGCTCTAATTGTATTGGTGTCTAAAAGTATGTAATCAGATGAATTAGAATGCATGATAGAACCAAACTTGTAATTATGTGGTGCATTGGTGAATTTGGTTTAATTTGGTAAAGAAAAGTCGATCATGTAAATAGTAATTTTGGTTTTATTTTAATAGTTAATAATCAATCTCAAACCCCCCCCCCTTATTTGTTAACACTAAAAGTTTAGAGTTCCTTTCAATTCCCTAGACTGAACGATCCCTGCTTATTATATACTAACGATGATATTTTTCAGGGTTAATTGTGTGATGTTTGCGCGTCCCATTAGCGTGACAAGCCATGGAGTCTGTGTACTGTGTGCAAGCTAGAGCATATTGAAATTTTTCTAAATGGCCCCACGGGTTCGTGTTACTCGTATACTTAACTATTTTGAAAGGTTTGTCTTCGAGTGGTCGTTTGGGGGTAAACGGTCCAGGTCGACCTTCATATCTAGAGAAGAGGGATCGAGACGTGCTCCGAGTTTCAATGTCTTTGACCCGAGAGGCAAGCGTATTGATTATTTGGCTAGGCTGAAGCAAGAGCTGGGTTGAGAGATCAGTCGGCTGGGTCTGTGTGTTCTCTTGGGGGGTGGGGAGGGATGTTTGCACTGTTTCCCTATTCAGCAATAGGTTATGAGGTTGAAATGTGGGGTGCACCTATAAATTGAGGGGTCGGAGGCGGGGTAGGGATGGTATTAATTATCAAATGGTGGGAAAAATATACCAACTATTGGGGGTTTAAAGTTCTGGGGGCAAACTGGGAAGATGTTGGGCCGGATGTTGGCTGGGGAATTGGGACAGGGTTTTCTGAAGTGTGGATTCGTTGATAAGCTACGGCCAAGGCTGCGTCAGTGCCCAACCTATTCTCGAGAGTTACCGGAAGGAGCTGCTGTTCTTTTTCTAACGTCGTTATCCTGGTTCGGGTGGCCTGTGTTTCAGCACTCTCTGCCTCTCGTAGCACCTAAACGGGCCCTCCTTTTAGCGCCAATTGTTATGAGCATGATCCAAGCAATGAGCCGGATGTATGGTCACATTGTTTTCTTCCGTCTACATCCTCGTTCCACCTGGGGCCTACAAAACAAAACCAGGTCAAAGGTCAAGACCATTGGGGTGCCGGCCTATGACTATGATGCTTAAGTTAGCAAATATTAGGCTCTTAAGCAAGAGGTTAAGGACTTATGTAGAAGTTCATTACCTATTTTGGATGGTTCTTATCCCTTTTATAGGCTTGGGAAGTGTGCATGTTTTCCCACATATCGATGGGGGAGATTAATTGTGTGTAGTGGTTTAGTCGTCGTGGGCAGCCATTTTGCGGCGTCGTTGCCGGCGAGGGTGGTGGACCTGAGGGTCGCAGATCACCACTTCTTGGAGATGGCAGCGGTAGGAGTATATTCCACCTTTGGTTCCTCATGGGAGGTGGCCGAAAGTTGAAGAAACTCGCCAGAAAAGTCTCCTTGACTAGGTGGAGTTAACACATTCAACCATCACACAAATGCAAAATTTGTGGTCTAATTTTTTTTTTCACTTTGAAGTTTTTTTTACCTCTTCAATGTATCCAATTGTATATGTAAGATGTTAAAACCGCAATAAACAGTTCTTCACATAAATTACTATCTCCCATCAGTATGTTAAACATAATGCTGCCAAATTCTAATATCCACCACTCCTTGTATAACGATCGTATTAGCACATTGGGCAACCAAAACGAGGCCCAAACCGGTGACATGACACTCAATCCCATCAATATATGTAACAAAAAGACCTAAGCTTTTCAATTTTTTAACTAGGAGAGACGATTTGATAATATTCTACTGATCACCATCGAGTTACATTGAGTCATGTGATTTTATCAATTTTCTTCCTATGCTTGTCTTGGCGTATAAAAACGGATAAGTTTTTTCAAAAACACACAGATTTGATCCTTGATCAGTAAGAGTTGTTAAAATTAGAATCTCATAATTGTAAGTTTGTAACATTGGGGAGAAACTCATTGAAATGGCTAATGGGTGGGCAATAATGTTGTGGAAGAAGTTCTTGGCTGATGGGGTATCCAATTTAGTTCTCGGCTACAATTGTGTTGAGATGCGACAACTAGCAATACTATTAATTTTTTTAGGGGAAATAAAACGAATTCATTAAATAAGAATGATTACATTCGAAAATTAAAAGCTCCTCCAAAGGCAGAGGATCGGTACAACTGAGAACTCAGTTGAAAGTTCATTAATTGTTGATGGCTAGCTGAGCTACGTTGTGTGCCAATTTGTTAGAGAAGCGACGTACGAAAACCACTCGAGCATTTGCAGCTAGTTGTAAACTCCATCGAATGTCAAAGCTAGAGCAAATAACCAATGTTAGTCCCATCATAATTCTTGAAACTAATAGGCTAATAGCATTCACTAACACTTAACAATTAGTTTCCATTATAACCATTATCCGCTGTCTCGGCCTTGTATTCTTATTGATTTCCCAACAGCTACAAATCTGGAAAAAAATGCCCACCTTCATGGTCACTGAAAAAGAGAGGAAAGTAGACTAACAAAGAAATGAGAGACAGAAATAGTTGTTTCCGGATCGGATACACCAACTGAACCCCTATAAGACCTGATTCAAATCAAACTAACCACACCAGTCGACTTGGTTCGTTTTGGTCAATCAGTAATTTTTTACCTTTCTATCTCCCTCTGAATATATGTTATTGCACAAATTAAGGAGTAAGATTAAATACTTCAGATGCATTAATTATTTTTTGTAATTATTCGAATAACTTTTTGTACTGGGAAGTCCATCGACATCGAATGAATTACAAAGCTAAAGTGCGTCAAGAATTTTCGTATGTTTCGATAAGATAAAATTCGTTAAAACCCTAAATTATATGATCGAGGGATCAAGTTCAAGTGTATGGGCTGCATGTTAGAATTTAGTTATTGGGTGTCAAGCGTGTTATCTTTGTGTGTGATTCTCTAACTTTCCGTGTTAAGATTATGATGATTCTAGCTTAGATACTTGATCAACTCAAACCCCATAAATATTAGCAGGCCAGATCTTTTTAAGATTCATTTGTACTCCTCATAGTATTATGATATGAAATCTAGTCTGAAATGTATATGATACTCGACTTTGTGAAATCAAATCCCTGTAAACACGGCCAATATCTATGAGAGATTTTCAACCTAATAATCTAGTTCCAGAAATTAACACGTACGCTAGCATATCTAGCTAGTACTCGAAAATTTATATGATTTCGAATGTTTATGCTCAAACCAAATCTTCTTCGTGTGCACAATTACGTACTAACGACTATTAGATTGTGTCTTCCCCGGCCTGGATCACCCCCACCCACCGTATCAAATTACAAACCTGCAGCAAATTTTTGACTTCCCAGCGTGCGATTTGAATCTACCCTAATTTGATTCTTTCTTCATAATGATCTCAAATTATGAAATCTATGCCAGCGATAGCAACTCCTTTTTAACTTAAAAACAGCATGATAGATTCATGGTATACGTATACGGTACAGACTGGAAGCAAAATACGCATGCAACACATTATATATTTTGGCATAGATCATATATATAAATATCTACCTAGCATTTTTTTTAAATATCATAATTCATGTACGTACGTGTTTCAGCTCTGAAATGAAATAATTTGATACTAAATAAGTTCATGTCTGATTGATTACTAGCTATAGTTAGTAGAATAAATACATCGTTGACTTAGTGTGACCTATATACAAATTAATGATGATAGCTTAATTAGATAACACCTAGCTACTAATTATACACGTACGACGTCTCACGTACAACCAAGTTGGTTGTCCCTTTTTATTGTAATATAGTAGCTCATAACCAGTGAATTAGAGCACTGAATTAGAAATTTGATCGATTAAGATTAAGAAATAGTATAGCTAACACATAAGTTGGTCTTAAAACCGTGTTAATTAGGCAATCGATCTAATCGAGTCATCGTCATATCCAGTAGAGGCTACGCGTTTCTGAGTTGTACACATTCTCAGAATCTCAGCTAGCTTTGCAAACGACAGCAATGGCAGCAACCCTAGCCCTAACTTCTATACAATTACAAATAATGCCACCACCAGCAGACAAGATGAAGACTGAGACCCGACCACCGGAAATAAAAGATGAACTTGAAGAATCGACCAAAACAAAAGGGACCAAGTTTCCAGGAAGACGAAGTAGAAGCAACATGACGAGAGAAATAGGTTAAAAGAGTACAAGAGGGGATTTTGACATTTGTTTTGAGATTCATTCATTTGATTGGATCATGTCACAGCTAGGGTTTGATTAGTTCTAGTTGACTGTGATGGATTTGTCAGCCCTCGATTTTTTTTGCCTTAAACTACTCGACAAACGAAAATCTTTCACTCTTTCTTAGCTTCTACGTGCAATTATTTTTGTTTGCATGTGCTTGAATTGATTATAAGTCTTGACCTGGAGCGACTGTGTGGTTGGCATGCTTTATTTCTCAATCCAAAATCATTAGTCAATTTCATATCATGTGCTTTGCTAAACAGATTGCATGCATGCATTCGTGGTTCATTGTATACACAATTGTCTAAATTATATAATAGAGATATGTAAAGATGAACATACGTACATTATGGGAGCGGTTCATTTCTTAAGCCTAAAAACGTTTAGGAAACATGAGATTGTATACACTGCGTGCTTTGGAATATTGTTGAAAGTGGTTAGGAAACTTGCCATTGATCACGGCCAAGTTTGACGTTGATATTTTTGGGAGCTCTTGCCATAAAGTGGTCTTCAATCCTTTTGTACACTTGCAATCCTTTCTGTTTGAATGTGTAGGCTGCATCTTGATTTGAATCTTTGACGATTGGAGTGTACGTACTTGCATACCAACTTGCGATTAGCATGCATTCCCAATATAGAATCATAACTATATAATCTCATGTGATACACGAACTTTTAGAATTATGCGTCTACTTTAATCACAGAACAGGCGATGTTAACATTGAACCATTCCCTTTGTACTTAGCTTCAAGAGGTTTCAATTATTGCTATTTGCTGAGATATCAATCTTCTAGGAAGTCATTGATTTGAAACGTAAAACCCTCATTGTTCCGCTCCAGCACTTCGATCTTATTGGTTCTCTTGTACGAAAAGGTATACGATTTAGCTCTCAACTTTGGGACAGGATCCGAATTCAGTGCGCGAATGGCTACGGAAACCCTTAGACATGAAGCCTAAAATGCTGTCTGCCATGTAGTACTGGACATCTGGACCATCCTCTGATCTATGCGCACCCTATTAACTTAGTGACAACTTATGATTCTAATTTAAAGGTATCTGCAACCTTTGGCACTTCTGTCGTACGTGTATATTGTGTCATTCATCACATTGTTGCTACATGATAGATAGAGTGATCGATAGTGATAAGTTTGATCATTCTGTTGTCTTTGAGTAGCACGAACAATTGGCCGTGATGGGGTTGATGAATATAAATGGATATTGGACGGTGCTAGTTCAAGACAATGGATACTAAACCTCCCATTCCAAATGCACACATAACTCTCTACTTCTACAATTCAAATTAAGTCAACAAGACTGAGAAATGACAATGAATACTATAACATGCAGTTACAATCTTTCGATTCGTACGTATTGTCTTCAAGTTACCACATTTTCTAATCTATTTTTGCTCATTCAACGAAGATTATATATCGATATTACCTTACTAGTGAAAATTGAAAGAACGATAATAGTTGTTAATTAAAATTTCTTTGGTGCTATTTATACGTCATACATAGTTGATAATCAGCTCGATATTCGTGTAAAATAATGAGTACTGATTAGGTTGTTAAGAAAAAATTTCAAGACATTGTGCTTTGGTTTAGTTGGAGCACTTTAACAATTGTTCTTGTAAACACATGCATACAAACAAGTGACTACAGGTTATATTGGTAGCACCACAACAAAATTAGATTGGCCTGCAGACTAGACTCGATCGAGTGGCTTCCCATTCTCTCATGGGAATCGATAAGATTAAACCGTTTGCCACTTTGGCAATTGGCACCATCTCATACGACAATTAAGCTTTTATAAAGTGATTTCGACCATTACCGATAATGTAAACCTCTCTTAGCAACGCCATGAAACTTAAGAACAAAAGACGCTGTACGTTCTTCTAGCCAATTGTCCCACATAGGCACATAATTCTTATATTATGGGGTGGTGATGAGTGGGTTGTAA
Organism: Argentina anserina; assembly: GCF_933775445.1. Taxonomy (NCBI): domain Eukaryota; kingdom Viridiplantae; phylum Streptophyta; class Magnoliopsida; order Rosales; family Rosaceae; genus Argentina; species Argentina anserina. Next base: position 14,596,037 of record NC_065875.1, on the reverse strand, counting down.
AGATTAGAAGCTACCCTATCGTATACAAATTAAAGACCTTATTATATAATTGGAACCTAGAATCGTTTGGCATGAAAACGACAAATGATCCTTGTTAGTATGGAGTCTTAGACCCTACCAACTGCACGAGTCTTTCCTTTGGACCCTTGGATTTCCAAGATTCCAATTGTAAACAAGTAATAGGTAGTTCGAATTAATCTAAATTAAACGTACACCTCAAATTGTCAATCATAGCATATTCACTTCCATCGAATCAAGGCCCTGCCGCACGTTTTAGGTTCTTTTACCTTTGGATCTTCAATGGAGTCATGGCGATGGAGATGGTGATTGATCATGATTATATATTTTGATAGAGTGACTGATAGAGTTGGAATTAATTAATGGTTGAGGATAGAGCACAGTTCACCCACGTTCGATTGATGAATGTTTTATCTCATTTTCTCTTCATGTATTTCAGAAAAATTTGAACCAAAAACTTCTTCATAAAACCTTACATGAATCTAAATTTAATTATAAACTAGCGTTTATGCATGCGCTATGCCCATGCGAAAAAACCACGATTATAATGTAATTGACTCCTATAATTAATATGGTGATAATACAACCCTAAGAAAAAGAACACATGATAATTCTTACTAACTCGCACACTCAGTAAAGATAAAACTCATAAGATTTCCAACTTTTTACTACTCTCAAATTGAAGTCAAATATCCCAAAAAAAAAAGGAAACAGTTTCTTTCAATCATGTTGCCATATTCATATATTTTCTTTTTTCCTTTTATATAGCCACATCAATATATCAATTCACTATCTTATCCTTTGAATATTAGATGATTGATTTTCAAAGTTATATACGGAAAGGTTAATGTAGAAATTAGGTGAATGCCAGTTACATAAACATTGTTTACTTAATTAATACCGATGTGTAATATTGCATTTCATACATCATATAGTTCAGAACTATCACATGTGCATGCATGCTTAACTTATCAGTGTTGCTTTAAAAAGTTAACTTTGTTGAAGGAAAAACATCATTAGTGTGTCTTCGTTAAAGTAAATAACGGAATGAGTTAATGACGTTTATGATCAACGGACATAACAGATCAATCATCATTATGTAGCCTTAATTACCATTGTAATTACTATTTATTTCTATTGTAATCATAACTCATATATAAAGGGAATTATCAATGAGATGAGTAGACCATTCCATTTTCCCTAAAACACATTATCAGCACGATGTTTTACCTTTGAGTTTTTCGAGCAAAGAGAAAGAAAGAGATATCTAAACCCTAGAAAAAATACGCCGAAAGGAAAAATTTGCAGAAGAAGAAAAAAAATTTGTTTCTGCCTTGGACACCCTGAAATCCAGTCTTCCCACCCCTCTTCTCCTTCGATCACAAAGGACGACCAGCGCCGACAACCAGCTTAGACTTGCTTCGCGCGACGACGACGACCCCCCCCCCCCCCGCATCCATGCATTGACACCGCCACTGCCCAAGGCCACCATCACTCGACCCGGATTTGTCGACCCGCCTTTTGGAGATCGAATCCGGCAAATCTCGTAGCCCTTGTACCGCCAACTGAACCCATGACGTTGACCAGAATTTCATTCATCGACCCTGTGCCGGTGAGCCTCCGCGTCTTCGGCCCCCAAATGGCGCCCTGCTTATCCTCGCAGATTCAACAAGGAGGAAGATCACCAACAACTTCTTGGAGTGTCGCCTTCATCGGCAACCTGCTGACTAGTGCCGGTAAACATGCCCAGAACCGCAATGGCGACGTCGCGCCAGAACCGCGTAGTCGGCCGGATTTTTGGACCTGCTCTCCGACGACACTAGTGCTGCAGCACCGCAAGCTCGATCAGGATCCTTTGACCCGCGTCAGTACCAGATCCGACCCGACGTCTCTTTGATCTGGAATCAAAGTTTTCTTACCTTTAGTAAATCAGTAAAGAGGCATGGTAACTTTTCCTTAGGGTTAAAAGTGTTTTTACCCCACACATTGATTTTTAGTAATTTTATTTTATTTTATTTTTTCTGATTTTGTATATGGTGATTTTAACTAATTATATATTTTTTTGTTTTTGTGAAATAAATTACACGACGAACAAATCTTAACGGTGTGACTCTTCACTACGTGTATGTGGAATCAAGAATAACCGTGGAATTACGTAAAAGTCAAAATTTTGACGCAAATTAAAAGGTAGTTATGAAATTTAATTTACTATTGGACTAGTTACTGTTTTATAATGAATTTATTGTCTGGTGGATTAGTAAATTAAATATATGATTAAATGTGACCTAATCATATAATTTTAATTATTTTGTATGTTAACATAACACTTACCTTGCGACGATCAATGCGAGAATTACGATGTGAAAGAACAAGCACATTTACACGCAGTTTATTTGGCAAACTTACAAGTAAGATCTAAATTTGTGTTGCCGTTTTCATTAAATTGCATTCATATACATGAAATGATATATGTTACATGATGAGTAAAGTACTCTCTAAATATTGTGCATGTTATATGCTATGCTTATTATCAAAATTTGATTGCTTAGCATGTTATTAAATTGTGATGCTATGATTTCAATTTTTCAAGCCCAACATATTTATACATGCTCATTGGCTTGTATCATGAATACGATAATTGCCTAAGTTTTGTCAATTACTTAACCATGTTAAATGATATGCTCTATTTGTTGCATATGTTATGTCTATATAATTTTTATAATTCTGTTATTTAGCATATTATATGAACATTGTCATGATAACGAAATTTCATGACAATTTTATAATTCAAAAACAAAGAGAGGACACCATATTCTTGTGATAAAGTATTTTCATGAAGCATCGAAAATACAACCATTTCAATTCTTGGTCTTGCAATCCAATTTGTATTTCTTGAAAATGAATTAAATTGTATATTTTTACTGTGATAAAACAACTTCATAAAGCTTCAAAGTTGCCATAATATATCTTAATATGTTTAATTTTCGTGTAAGTGTATTTAGAATTTTAGACTGCGAAACTAATAAGTCTCGTACTCTATCTACAGTTGGTTAAACTAGCATAACATATATTGGACTTTAAAGAATTTGAATACCAATATCTCCTACAAGTCAACCAAGGCTCAACCATGATCAAATTATACAAACATGTTTCATGCACGTAACTTGGAAGCATACTTCAAATTTTGAATGACAAAGAAACTTCTCTCAAGACAAAGAAATTTTCTCAGAACGAACTATGGATAATAAAGAAGTAATGACCGTAAAGCAAAGGCAAATATTATGAACATTTAGGTTCATACAAATTGATCAATGACAATTGATAACAATATAACGTTTGAAATATGCATAGGGGATATGACATGCGCGATATGGAACGCCCTTTTACAAAATGAGTATAGAATAATGAGAGAATGGCAATTTGAAAAAGTATATTCAATATCAAACTACAATGAGAAAGCTCCTTAATTTTAAGAGCGACACAAATCTAGGTCAATTTAAAATATTTCAGACTTTGATTACAGTCTGCCACTAATTTTCTAAGATATAATTATAATGGCTATTATATATGCCCAAAATTTCATTAAACTTCGGTATTGAAGTACCTTTGGATTGGACAAGACCTTGATGCAATCGTTGACACACAATCAAGGTTATGACTTTTTCTCAATGAAATGATGAGAATATTCGAATATTAATTGGGATATACGTGATTGGATTTTTAATATTTTGACTTTGCAAAGTACCGCATAAAGTAAAGCAACTTCACAAAATATTAGTATGACATGAATAACTGAATGCAAAGAAATGCATCATGCAATCCTCACAGTAGTAGTACTGAAGAATAATAGTACTATATCCATGGATATAGATAATAATATCAATAATGATCGCTAATGTATAATCCTTCGGGATTCAAAATGTACATGCATTATGAGATTGAGATATCGTTTTACGATTCTATCAAATTACTCTAAAGAATTTGGGTTTATATTCCATTTTCATGTCTTAACTATGTACTTGATTGACACTTCATGTAACAAGAGCCAACAAGAGACAATCGAACCCTCATACGTTTGAAATATATTTATGTCAACGACTATTTCATGTGCAAAGAATTAGTTAGATTATAATTGACTTCATTTGCATTATCTCTAATGACTGCGGATGTAATCGAGAACTAGAGAAGTTTATATGTCTATTTAGCAAGTATATATGTAATTGCTAAATTGAATCCAACGACGTCAAAAGAAATTGACCTTCGGGATTTTGACATATTTGGGCTTTGACACGACTTACTGGGATACTCAGGTCATGATATTTGTGTCTATATATTAAAGGAGTTACACCATGACACTTATATTTTTTGGATAAAATAGAAGCAAGAACTAAGGAAACAAAATACTGTAAAAATCCTTAAATTTATTTTTATGGAGGAATTGAAGATGTAATTTCATCCCCAGATTTCGTCGCTCCCCTAAGACGGAACTGTAAAATGTTTGATGCAGAAGTATATGCACTAACACCATATTTTGCTTCTTATATCCATTGTGATTACGTATGTAAAGATAATCATTCAAAGCTTATCGATCTCTTAAAGAAATTTAGATTGAGATCATCATATGCAAAGGATATGTATTCTCACAATGTTCAAAGATTTTCCCAACAAAAATTATGTGGACATTCAACCAACTTGCGGACACTTTAAATAATTTATGGTGTTGGTTGATGTGTTGACACGCTGGTCATGTGTCATCACACCATTCACTACTAAAACTAATGCTACATATGATAGTTATAAATCCACTTAGTCTCACGGAAAACGACTAAAGTACTAGTCTTAATATTGGTAAATGGTAATATGCACTAATCTTTTCGTTTAAGGTAATGTAATTTTTGCATACACAACCTCTTACTCACTAGTTCTTGGCTATCACCATAATAATTGTAAAAGGAATTACAATCCATAACATCGAAGGATCGAAATACTTGAGCTCGCTAGGATTGACACAGATCTACAATTCTTGAGCTAAACTAGATTCATCTACGTGCCAAATTGCGACGCCACATCGCATAATGCAGAAGCCAATTAATGTGAATAAGTGTTTTTATTGAAGACGAGCATCCAGATAGTCCGCTATATTTCAACATTGACAACCGATCTCTTTTACCGCTAGATATGTGGAATATCACTTTGACCCCGTCTTTAGGGGGAGATAAGAACAAAAAATGTTCAAGTGGAACGACATGAATTGTCGTGGTTTGTCCCCACTGTGTCTCATCTTGATCCCCATTATTGCACAAAGTGATGAGATCACAGATATTAGCTGCAAATATGCTTGCAATGTTCAATGTCCTAAGAAGAGGACATGACACCACCCAAGGGCAATTGGGCATTGCGTTGCCACCATAGATAGTGGCATGTTGACACCATAAAGTGGCATAAATTGTGTCATAGGTTGTGGCTCTCCAAGGAAGAGGGGAGACCACCTTATGTTCGATTACTTCGATATATACTCGATTAAAGGAAGAAAACGAGTTTGGCACAATTGGATCCATTGATCCATAATCTCAAATCCGCCTCATGAGAATTCTTATATTTTGGTTATCACTGGGGGACGACTCATAGGTTAGAACAAATCCTTGCAAATATAGAGATCTATACAAATACAAACCACATGAGGATGTAGAATATTGAGTCTTCATATCAATCTGTACTTCGTTGAGAAATAACAACGTAGTAATTTTGACCCAATGGAAAGAAGCGATCCAGCATGAACTAAGGTTCACTAACAAATAGATAGGTATTTGGGCAGTTGAAGCCGACACCGCAAGTGTAAAACCTATCATATATCTTTGTTAGGATGCGTATGAGAAATGAGAATTTAAATTCACCTTATAGCGCAAGGTCTCTCACAAATCGCAAAGACACATTATTTCACTTAACACAATATACTTGACTCGACCTATCATTCGTTGTATAGCTTTGCGCCCACACAACAACAATACCAAAATGTTTAGGTTTATAGTCCTTATAAAGAAAAGAGAAAATGATATGATGAGAATAGATACAATTTACGTCGTTCCATATTTGGCGTAAAGAAATACATACCAAATAAAATGCATTAAATATGCAAAAGTTATCAAAGCTCCCATGATTAATGTAAAGATCAGGGGGATGAGCAGACATCAGGGGGAGTCTAACACATATGTTAATCTCAAATGTAATAGGTGTGTTGTGCTCTTTTCCCCTTCGACCAAGGTTTTATTTTCTCCCATTGGATTTTGTTACTTGGCAAGGTTTTTGATGAAGCAATACCATATGCACCATTATATCTTTGAACTCGGCACAAGGGGAAGTGTTGAAGGAAAAACATCATTAGTGTGTCTTCGTTAAAGTAAATACCAAAATGAGTTAATGACGTTTATGATCAACGGACATAAATGATCAATCACCATTATGTAGCCTTAATTAACATTTATTTCTATTGTAATCATGACTCATATATAAAGGGGATTATCAATGAGATGAGTAGACCATTTTATTTTCCCTACAACAAACTTATCATTTTATCAATGTCTTATTTAGGCCGTTAAACAAGAAAATTTGGAGCAGTACGTTGAAGGATTTCTCTAGTAAATCAACATGGGCTCTATCAACATTATGTGAATAGATAGTTGATATAATTTTTCCATCGGCAAATCACGTACATCTTTCACGAAATCATATTTTAACTTCAATTATAAGTGATTTTGTATCAATATCATGACATCATTAACGAATAATATTATAATTCTTTGTCACAGATCGATGCTCTTAGAGTACAGTAAATTTTATCAACACTACGTTTCAAATTCACTGAATTGTATGTTACGCACTATATTTACTTTTGTCGCAATTTGATCAATTCAGTAAGAAAAGAGGATTCGGCATCAAAATCACTTTTAAGTTAAATGATGTCGAAGAATATAGAACCAAACAATCAAAAATAAACAAACTTTAAGCTTAAAAAAAAAAGAGGAATCCACATCCCTTGGAAATTCCTCATCTATACAAATACCATAGTAAAATAGTAAAATTAGCAATACACAATGTTAAGGAAAACTCAAAAGTTGATCAACACCCTTGTTCTACACTTCTAGTTACAAAGAAGGTAAGAAAGTCCCCTCACCCTAAACCCTAAATGTCACAAAGCACGTAGTACAAACTGTGGATCCCCAAGCCTACCACAGCCGACTTTATTCGAATCAACTAATGATTGATGATGATTGATCTGATGCAGGCGCGCACTGCATAGCAGGTGGGTACGGAAATCCACGAAGCCCTCAATCATTCCTTTTTTAACTGAAACGGTCAGTAGATCTCTGCCCCACCCTGCACGGATATCTAAAATGCTTCCAAACTGTACGGCCTCTACGGGAGTAAAAAACTACCTGCTTTTACTTAACCGTCTGATAGCAACTTCTCCCTTCATTTTTCTCATCAGAAACTCCAACGAGAAAGTTACATTCTTTTTTGATGGAGACATGTTTTGTTTTACCATTGAGTTATAATCTAGCAGATGATAGAAGGCGGCGCAGCTACATACACCGCCAATTTCCGCCGACTTCTACCGTGTTGCAGTTGCCACGGCCGGCATGGACACCGCCAGAGAACTTAAGCTGGTGGTTGTGGCGGCCGTAGCTGCTCCAGTAACAAAGGCGGTGTCATGAGGAAGAATGGTTGACGATGGGTTTACAAGGAACTTACTGACAATTCCTGTTGCGGGTCTTGAGACTTGGTTGTCCCACACTCGGTCTCCCTCCCGGCCGCGGCGGCGGTGCAAGAAAGCATCGGTGGCGTTGAGGCAGTGCATACTCCAGTTCCACTTGCGCCGCAGCCGGTGAATCTTTTGCAATTGGCGATGAGCCAACGTGCAAGTATTCTTCTTGATGTTGGAAATGGCTTCCAACAGAAGCGCCTCTTGGGTTTTTTCATCGTTGCCAATCGCTTCGCCGCGCAAGTAATGATGCATCTCTGGTACACCGATGGCTTTCCTAATCCCGGTGCTGTAGTCTTCCTCGTTGGCAGTTGGGTCGAACATTCTTCTCACCTCGTCCACCAGACCACCCACCTCCACCATCCTATCAACTCGCTCCGACACAAACGAGTTCAGCACTCGCGGGGCCACGTCAACCCATAGAAAGCAGCACTCGTATCTCCTCCGGAACTCGGCGTGCTCGTCCACCAGTGCCTCTATGTACGAGTTTGACCCACCGGCAATAATCGGTAACCGATCACGCTCCAGGATCGATTCAATGGCCAAAGAAGCATGATGCTTGAAATCATCAGCTGTGAAGTTAGACTCAGGATCCACTGTGCCCAACAAGTGATGTGGTACGCCTTTGCACTCCTCAGTGACCTTGTTGGTGAGGGTGTCCAAGCCTTTATAGACTTGCATTTTATCTGAGTTTATGATCTCGGCGGAATATTTTAACGCAAGGTCGATAGCGAGCCTGGACTTACCGGTTCCAGTGGCTCCCATTACTACCACAACCTTATCCTTGTTCCGACCGAAAAATCGATCCATGGATAGTCCGGCTGGCGGCCCTTGGAATCTTGTCATCGGCTGTATCTGAACTACTTGTTGGCAGGCAGGCATGGAGATGAGAGTTTGCATTATTGAAACCTGCCGAGACCCAAGGCCAAAACAAAAATTAAAACACAGGTATATATAAGCAATGGAAAATCATATGTCCAAAGTTAATCAAAGCTTGATCTCTTGGACCACGGTACCTTTTAACAACGAAAAACGCGGCGATTTGACGATATAAAATGGCTCTTCACAACCTACTTTCTTGCTAGCGGCCCAGACAGATTGAAGGCCGGGGAGATAGAGAAACAGAAACTACGTACGTAGTTGAGCTAGATGCTGAAAACGGGGTTTGAGAGTTTTTGGACTTTCTAGCTCGATGGGTACATGCGTAGCTCGCTTCGCTTCCTATGTTCAGAACCACATATGCAAATACAAATACTTATCGATCCTCAATTTAAAAACTTGATATTTCCACTGAGGAGATCTGTGATTACTTAACGACCAAAGCACAAGAGCAGAGCTTTGATATGTATGCAGGTGGAGTTGGGCAAACGATTGTTGGTATAGGTTTTGGCTTTGACTTCAATGAAGGCAAAGACACATGCAAAGGTGTGCAAGTTAACTTGAAGCCTTGGTGTTGAATCAATGTCTTATATATAGTAATGCGCGCGGACCTCTTGGTGGAAGTCAAAGGACTAATTTGGCGAAGTGTTCGAATCCTAATTGAAAAGGAAAGGGAAATGTGACCACATTCACAGAAGTAATTATTATGTGTACCCGCCACACCACGTAATACTACTATGTGGTGTACTCAATCAATCATATTACGTCATGGTATAATTAACATACACGCGTTGAAAATGACAAAAATTTATTTACATATAAGAACCAATCAAAACAATCACAGTAAAAAATAGACTAATAACATTAAGAGAGTACGTCACGTGTGATATGTGGCGGGTATATATAATAATTTCTCCATTGACATTATTGAATACCTATAGTTACTTAAGCTAACTAATCATGTGTACGTACACACACACATGTAATTGTAGTAACTTAAACTTTCGGTGGTATGTTATATTATGTAGGGTTAGGGTTCTTTGATAGAATATCAGAATATTTTAATTATTAGTTACGTCCTGAAAAATTTAGGGTTAACTCTCATGGTAATCACTCTCATTTCCTATTTTTCCAAGTATGGAATTGAAATCACGTCATCACTTTCCTCTCTTTCTCATTAACACCACCATGCCATTTAGTACTGTTTACTCTCTCAACTCTGAGTCCATGATTCATTTATCGTTTCAATCGATCTGTACACTTCTAACTTGATCTCTACAATCCCTAATGTCATAATTTTCAATCCTAATTGTCTATTGTGTAATTTCTTTACGATCGTTGGACAGATAATGTGAATGTAATGACTAGCAAACTCAGCACCATGTCATCCACGAAAAATGTAAGTTGTCCGTAGTACTACCGGCCCTCTATTTTGATGAGCATACGCTAGAGCTCACATCCTTCTCATTTTCATACAATATTGGGAACGAGAAGATTTCAACTTAAGGTCTTCAAGGTTTTTAAAAAGGAAAATTTGCAGAGAGATCAGAGAACAGAGAAAGTAAATCTAGTATCTCTCTCTGCTCCATCACTGACCCTCCAGAACCTCACGGTCACAACTCACAGCCATCGTGCATTCGTCCTCAGCGACCTCGATCATCTCTTCACTGTCAATAAAATTTCACTAATAAAGTGCGTTATACATCTCTTAATTAATAATCACAACTAGTGGTGACCTAACAGAAATATATATATATAACTGTGATATTATTTAACAACAAACATCATATCAAATATATAAAACTGTATTATTTGAGGACAAACATCATATAACATGTAGCCGGACGAAATCATATCTGACGGCACATCGTTTTATCACGCCGGTCGGAGCTAGCGTCCAATTAATAGCCAGCTGCCTTGCTAGGCAAGCTGCAATTAACATTAATTAATGAATACGTTTGATATTACATATTTTGACACATTCTTTACCACTGAATTCTTGTTCAAATTTCATAATTCGTGTCTTTATATATAAACCGTACTCGTTAATGTTCAAGATCTGTCTTAATTCTTAAATAAATTGGACATTTTCGTGAAAGCATGGCTGATGGCTCTGTTTCAGGATATGTATTCGTATTAGCTATAGCTAGCTAGGTATCGTAATTTAATTACATGTCTTAAGAAGGTACATATATCGATTGCTTAATAAAATTAAATTAATGTTAATGCTAGTCAACTCGAAGTAGGAAGAAGTGGGTGTTTAGTCTATGATTCCCTTAACACCATTTGTTAAGTGAGGTAGCTTTTTCTTAATTTGGAGTTTAGGTTATGTCCTTATTCACATAGAAAAATATATGAGTGGGGAATGGGACAGTCGGTTTCATGAAAGCAGTGGGCAAAGGGAATTTTCTTTTCACGGTTTTGATTCCTACATATATATATATATATATATATATATATATATATATATATATATATATGGTGAAGGGACAACCTAAGGCATATTAGGCCATATGTTTCTGAAATTCACTCGTTTTGGTTTAGTAATGGCCTTTGGTTCAAAGTAAAATTGGTTATTCGTACGTATAACCAAAAACCATTATTCATTAACCTAGTAACGTTAAGCAAAGTCGATCTTTGATTTAACTCTTTGAAAAAATAAAGAAATAAAAAGTTACTGAAAGAAGGAGCATTAACATATTAAGTTGACATATTGACAAAGTTTCAGTGAATTATGCATGTAATGTTTTTTTTTTATAGAAATATGTTTAGACAACTTGAATACCTAAAGGGCGTTCTTAATAGAGACGATGTTTCAGTTTCATAATCTTTTTTAACTTTTTAAGATAGATGAACGTACAATAAGTGTAAAGATCAATATTGTCGTCTATTACTTGTTGAAATGCATTTTGACTATATCCTTCTTTAACTTGAGTGTTAGTTGTGTAGAAAATATGCGAAGTTGCAAATTCACCTCAACATGCCTGCAATAATATATAGATCAACAGTTGTTCTAATTAAGCAGATTCCTCATTTAGTAGCTATTCTTGCTTTGCCTAAATTAAGTCAATGTTTCAAATGTTGTAAGGTATGTACGTAATTAATCTGGTAATTCTGCTCAGCATCCTCCTTCTAAACCCTAAAAACTTCTAAGGAGAAACAGTTACGTATGATCAAGCAATATTGTTAGATGAATGAAACACACACATATTATCTTGAACAGCGCGCCAAGGAGGGTATATATATATATATAATAAATTTTTGTGAAACTAAATTCTTTGATTTATGAGGAAGAAGATCAAGAATTTAAGAGATAAGATGGAATAATAAAATAGTGAGATTTTCTTGAAACAATATAAATGTGAAGGCCGAAAAAATAATTTTACTATTTAAAATATATTAAATTAAATTATTGATAAATAAATTAAAAAAAACTTTATCATGGCCCCAGTGCAAGCGCGGAAACAAATTGCTCGTTCCTAAGTATGTACTACGTACTTCCAATGAATTGCCTGAACCTTGTTAAGATATACGTCCATATTGAATTAGAAAAACATCCTCGACCACTTGTAAAATTAAAACCTTCGAGTGTTGAGATGAATAATGCAGCCATCGGGGTTTAAACTCATCCATCTGAATTTTAATTTTTGTTTCCTAGCTAGCTAGCTTTTTTTTCTTTTGAATGAACTACAGATATTTCAAAAACTAATTGATATCTTTCAAGCATTAAGCGAGGGAAATTAACCCCATCTGTTAGTAATCTCATATGGCCATTTTATACCACTGGTTTTGAACTATGCCTAAGTGAAGGATATTTTAACAAAGTCCTCACTATATTCGATCAAACCAAAGGCGGATTGATCTAAGAGTAGTACGTTGCACACTTGCATGCTGGGTATTTTTTTTCCATTCCAGGCAAAAGAAATTTCATCCGCTGGGTACAAAATCAAGTCTGGATGTTAAATTCTTAACTCAAACCATCCTAAATCATGATAAATTTTCCTCCCTTAACCTAATTTTTTCGACGCTAGATCCGCTACTGTTCAAGGCGAACCCGGAAACATTTTGATGGCATATATATGCCTATATAATTTGGCATTGTTACATATGCTCGTGTTTCAATTAAATTCATGTTTAGTAAACCCAAAAAATATTGGCACTAAACTCAAAAGGACATGATTATGACTAAAATTAACATTATCTCGAGTACCAACTTGTTATGTACTGATCATATCAAAAAGTTGGAAAACAAATTGTCAAACTAATTAAGTTTGAAAGAGAACTGATGTTTGCGAGAGCGTGAGATCGAGTTGTACATCTAATTTTCAGCCTGTTGTTTTCTCATGATTTGATTGGTAATGATGAGTTTGAAGTTCGTGGGTGCGAAGTTCTTTACAATAACCAAATTCAAATGTTGGTGCATCAATCATTGAAACATGCTCATTACATATAGCTAGGTAGACTCGCAACTTGAAAGGACAAACTCCAAGCTCATAAAAATATATACACCATATTAGTTAGGGAGCTTCTATTCATACCTCTTAAAATGATATTTAGATCTTTATTTTTTTCCTAGATAGTTTTTGACTTAATCAATGCATATGAAATTACCAAAAAAATAATTCTTAAATTATCTATTCTAAGTTACAAATGTAGAAAATTATCTTTTATATTTATTGCTAGAAAAATCCTAAAACGGAATATCAAATTGCATAAAATGATTTAATTGATTACCATCTTTTTTGGTAAACATCATAAGTCAAAAATTAAATGTAGATGATTAACATCAAATTAAATGTAGACGATTTAATATATAAACTATATGACTATCTAAAATTTTTCTCATAAACTTTGATTTGAGTCAAAAAACAAACTTTGTTCATTAGAAGTTAGAATATTTGATTGGTAATATATATATATATATATATATATATATATATATGTATGTATCTGTGAATGAAAATGAGTGGAATAGTGAATTAATTCGAGAAGATAGTGTTGTGTGATTATTATACATTTTCCTAATTGTATATAATAAATGAATTTGAAATAGAGTATGAAATAAATTAATTGATAGTAGTCGGATTTAATATACCAAATTAGATATTTAATATTTTAGGAAAACTATGGAGATCTAGATAGCATTTTATGTATCTATAAAAACAAAATTGAAATACATGAGTAACGAGTTCTAAATACCGTTTTTAGAAGTATAAATAGAAACTCCATATTAGTTATTAATGTGTAAATTTGATCCCGAGTTATGACAAACGGGGAGTTTTTAGGGGTTTATGAGAAAAAGATCGATATCGAGTGAGAGCACGGACGAAATACCTCAAATGATTACATTATCGATCATCGATGTTTTTAAGGCCATCCTTCCACATTACCTCTTAAGAAATATCACATTAGCTTTCCCGCCTAGAAACTCTTAGGTAATCATAACTATTATGGCTTTACAATATAGTAAAATTTCCACATGACTAATAATATCCATAAAGGAGCCCCCGTGCGCAAGATACCATACTATATATCATCAATTCATCATGATACGAAATCAGGACTAATATTAAAAGGGGCATGATGAATTTTCATATCCATGCGAATTTATAAATGTATTAGTTTGGGGTTGTATCTTCTTTTGAACCCACAACCCTTTGATTCAAAATGACCTTTGTGGCTTTGTTCCATTCAGAAGCACATACTAGTGATGATTCCCAAAATTCCAATTAGTACTACTATTTATATTTACTTTAATAATGGCCATTCAATCATTTTAAAGCTTTATAAAATATGACTACTTGCAGTCGTCATAATGCGTATCGACATATACGAAATCCTCTTCAAACAGGCGTCGAGCGGCCGCGGCTTCTCTGCGGGGCATGGGTAGTTTTCTGACAAAATTTTGAGGGAATGGCATTAGGCATGGTTATCTAAAAATGAGAACCATGCAAAGTGTTAAATAAATTTGCAACCTTTTCCAATATATAGACTCCGCTGAAGAAAGTGTTGAAGAAGTTTGCAACACACAGCGCCATCTCTTGAGAAAGAACTGAATATCTTGATAAACCAATTTAAATGTTGCATCCAATGAGCTTTTCACCTTCACAGCAAACTTCAATTTGTTAAACAGAGCATCCATATAATTTTTACTCGACCAAAGAAGCTATCTAGCTAGTTTCTCTTAGTAGTTCTAGAACTGTATCTAGCGCATGCTTGATATTGATTGTGGGCATTATTGACTATCAATAATTACAGTATAATTTCTCAGCAATCATTGATGGATAGAACTAGAAGTCTGAGCCTCAGACATTATAGATCCATGACATATCTATTAGTAATCAATTTGATGATTAGTCGAATGCGCGCGCTTGGACTTGCTTCCAATTAACTTGACTTGAGCTTGAAATTCTGCATCGTGAAGCAAGTCAAATGAAGTAACCACTCAAGTCTCTATCCCTAAGTTGGCCATGGTGGGTTGGGGATCGATTTCGTTCAAGGTCAATCTCCTACCCATTTTTGTGGCCAATTAATGATATGCGCCACTATCTAATCTTACAGATAATGGCCAAAATAATTTTCAGACCTGCATAATTGCGTTTGCCATGGCAGGAAGAAACTTTTTAAGCCTTCATATATATTGAAAACCGCAGGCTGCAGCAGTTATACGTACGTTATATAATATATAACCAGGTCAGGATCGCAAGGATGGTATAATATTCCTGATCATAACCTAGTCGCAAAACCTAACCGTTACTGTACAATATAATTCTGCATTACATGATCACATCATTCACACGATCGATTAATATTTCTTGTGTGCTTTTCGGCGATCTGTGTCATATATACCGGCAGCGTGCAGAATCCTGCATCATATAATGTAACTCAGCATGGTAGTTCTGAACCTACCACAGCGCGCTTCAGATCAAACTAACAAAGAAACATACCTAATCGATCAGTTAAACAAAGATGGATGTAATGTTTCTATACGATGGATGAAGTAATCTATTGGCTACGGACGGTTTATTTGATACTCTGTGAGGAGTAAGGACTAGCTTACATGTACAATTTATGTCAACTAGTACTTAACTGTTTGTGTAATGAGCCAGTGAGGGAAAATTCAATATGGTGATGAGCATGTATATCTAGGGTTTCAATTATGGAGCTAGCATGTACCATACGTATTCTTTAGAATGGATCAGAAACAGAATACAAGTTAATTCGTAACAACAGTAGGTTTTTTTCTCTGTGTTGTAGTAGCAACCGTTTTTGTTCTGGAAAAACCTTTCATTTATGATGATCCTGTAGTTCATAATAAGGATTGATTGAGAAAAGAGAAGCCCGCGCGCCACGTCAAAGATTCCAGAAAGTCGCCATGCCATAAAGAAAACGATCGCAATGCGGTTGCTTAATTGAGATAATCCGTAAGAGCCAAATTAGCTTATTTTTCATATTAGGACCAAATTACTTCTTCATCGATCTAATTAGTCAACACGTTATCCAATAGTATAGCTACAATATCAATTTTAATATCATATTGTGGACTTCCAGTTTTCCTAGGACTCTATTTACGATAATTTTGGCTAATTCTAGCTATTGGGTTTGAGACTATAAGTTCATGTAATACAAACACTGATGGCCTCATTTTGCAGAACCCTGCATTAGTCATGAGTGATTAATTGTAAAAATTCTACCCAAACGATAATATGTAGAAGCTAATCATGATCCATTAGGCTTCTTTCTATTTTGGGCCTTTGAATTGGGAGTATGGAATTAATGGGGTTAGTTTAAGAACCGAATAGCAGAAGAAGGTATAAGAGGCTTTAGACCGAGTTACAGATGGGAGATTTTGTGGTGAATAAGTCTCTTTTCTGCCAAATCTTATAATAAAGGCATTTGGGCCAATTCGTTCTTCCAATTCTTCCTGATAAGTATTAACATATCAGTGTTTGCCAAGTCATTGCTACATAGAACTGTTGACAACATTTCAATCAATCCAGAATTCCGGAAAGTCCATGCATGCTAGCTAGGTACAGTAGTACGCGTTTGCATATTTTTCTCTAAGGAAAACAAATTATTACACCAACTCACCAACCTAAGATATTAAACAAGACACAATTAATTAAGAATGGAAGAAAAATGCTAATTATATATCTTCTCCATTTATTACCTCCTCAAGTCATCGAAGAACTGCATTCCATTTACACTAGGGCTCTAAATCGTCCCACTTACCGTGGGAACCGAACCAATTTAGAGCGGTTATTTTGATTCATATAAAAAAAATAGAGTTACACAATAGAACCGAACTATTGTATATAAAACGGTTCAGTTCGGTTCTAATTTTTGAAACACTTACAAACCGTTGGATTTTAATTCATTACAATATTGACTGTTACATCACTAGCTTAGATCAGTTTCCTCTAAACCAATGGTCTAAATATCGTTTTTGGCATCGTATCGGTCGAGAGGTAAAACGATATATCGGGGGATATATCGGTTTTATCGGGGATATATCGGTTTTATCGGATTGTTTATTTTCAATAAAATTTATAAAATTATACTTCAATATGTACTAAATAAACTAAAAAAAGGTACTAAGTAAACTAAAGAAAATAAATATTTGATTTAATGACAATTAAAGTACACGAACGACATCTAATAATAAAAATATGTATTTAAGAATTATTATTTAGACTTAAAATTCATCATATATATTTAAAATTTATATAAATTAAAAATATATATGAAAAAATGAAAAAAAATATAATTTTTTTTAAAAAGAGGAAATAAATATTTAAAAATTAAACAAAAATTGAAAAAATAATAAAAAATTAAAGTTTGACCGATATTTGACCGTTGACCATTATTTTTGCGTTGACCGATAAAATTTGACCGATATGCTCTTATCGTATCGGATTCGAAATATCAACGATATATTGGGAATATATCGGCGATATCGCTGATATTTCGAACAACGCTCTAAACTTAAGCTCAGAGCCTCTCAAGTCTCAACTCTTCATTCCCAAAGGTAAAGACCCAACTTTGAGAATCGAGTCTCTCAGCCCTCCCCCCCCCCACCACACCAAAGATCCTTGTTTCTCTACTGCGCCAATATGAGCACCATCGCCTCCACCTCTACCTCCTGGTCTCCACGTCCGATTCCAACCACCACGGCACTGCCAAGTACGCACGGTGGCGTCCAATCCCACAGATCCTCCTCCTCCTCTGATTGCGTCAACCTCAGCCGCAGCAGCTCACCATCGCTTCCTGGAAGTTTGATAACGTCTCCAATTTGATTTTAAGGTTTGTGATTTTCTTCTATGAAATTTTCAGATTAGTGGCATTGGTTAGCAAATTGGATTTGTATGTGTACTTAGTGATTCAAATTGATGGAGATGAGTGAAAATTGAGGTTTGAGAGAGGGTTTCTGAACAGTTTTTGTATGACTAATGCTTTCATAGTAATGTAGGTCTTGGTTCACGCATTTGATTGCTTCATTTTGTTTTAGGTCGATAGATATTGAGACTTGGTTTTTGAATCATTTAATTGCTTCATTGTGTTTAAAAGTCTTATTATCAATGACCTTATACTTGTTAGATTGACTCATAGGATTAACATTACTAAAAGCATATACATTTGGCTTCAAGAAAATTCTTCTGCTTACAATTTTAAGCAAAATATATATAACATGGATTATACTGATAAAGCAATATATCAAATACAACATGGAATCCCTTCATTGTTTGAGTTTCTTATCATTTCTATCTCTCATTCTAAATTCGTGCAGTATTGCTTCTTTATCATTAACTTGCTCATGGATGTTTTCAAAGTCTCAACTACTGTTGATCCCATTCTTTATCGATCATGATTTTTTGTTTCTATGCAGTAAATGGAGGCTGCATTCATGGAAGTTTATGTGCAGTTGGTTTTTAGAATTTTAGTGTTGTTGCTCAGTACAGTTACTGAATTATTGACTTATTGTTGGAAGTTGCTTGGAGTTTGTTAATTACTTAATTTTGTTATGTTCAACCTTTTTGGTTTGTAATTTTAGTATTTAAAATTTTTGATTTCTTTCATGCTTCACTTTGCCACATTTATAAGTTTGACTGTTTGAATGTTTAATCAAACTGCTGCAATTTTCTTGTTTTACTATCTTCAGTTTACTGAGTTTCGAACTTCATGGAGAAAAGTTCATATTGTTGATTGTTCCATTCCATAATCATGGCATAGTAGTGATAGTACTATTGGACAGTAGCATTATTAGTTTGTTACAAGTCTTCTACATGTACATAATGCCATAATCATGAAGTAGCATTGAGATTAATATAGATTTGTAGCTGCAGGAAATCGAGAACCAAATGAAACTAATTAAAGACATCTGAGGAACCGTCAACCGAACCGGTTCTAACGGTCTGATTCTTAAACGGTTCATTCTCTCATCTCCACTATTATAATAGCGTGAGTTTAGTGTCAACAACTTCACTAATTTTTTGACTTTCTTATAATACCCATGCAGAGACTGAAATATATTTAGAAATAAAAATGTACAATGGGGTAATATGGTAAACTATTAGAAGATATATCAGAAATATCCACTCCTCTCTTCTGTGAAATCGTGAGAAAAAAAAAACTGCCGCACACGATCTCAGTATGAGAGAGGCTATAGAACGGAAGCTAGGTACAATGTCAGAGGTTATGATAGATATGGGTTGCTTTAAAAGGATGGACCGAGCCCAGAATCAATTAAATGCAAAATCAGTCTTGACTCTTGACGAATGTGAGGTTGTCGAATTGTGATTGAGTATCTTGGGTTTGACATCTAATGATTTGGTTTTTTTATGTTTGATATAATGGGTTTTCTTTCAATTTTTTAGGGCAATGAATTGCCTTTTGAAGTAGGGGAAACACAAACAAACCGCATACCTGTAAGGTATTCAGACCAAATTTGTTGTTTTTGTTTGTGTATCGTTGTTGTTTCTTTTGGTAACCCAATTATTTGACGCTGCAAGTTATAACTACAACAATGAGTCATTCTTATGGTGTGAGAAGTTAATATAGTAATCGACTAATCGTAGATGTAGAAGGCATGTGGATGTACGTAGGACTTTTTGGGAACGGTGGAAGGAGAGGAAATAACAGAAGGGGAGAGGTGAGACAGAACACGGGGGAAGAGAAGGAAAGAACTTTTTTAAGAGGAGGAAAGAAAGGGAAGAGAGAAAGAGAAAGAAGAGGACAGAATGAGAAGAAAGAAGTTGAAAAAGGGATAAGAGGAAGAGAACAAGGGAATAGAGAAAGGAGAACGAAGGTGAGAGGGAAAAAAAAGATGAAGGAAAATAATTTTATTATTGTTTGCATTTCGTACAGAGAGGATGCTAAATAAGTTCTCTGATATAGTTGTCAGGACAAAATTGTTGTTACTGTTTGTGTACTTCTGATGTCTTTCAAAGTATCCAAATTCTTTGACATTGCAAGTATAACTGTATAACTGCAATGAGTCATGCTTATGGTGTAAGGAGTCAATATTACAATTGTATACAGTTGTAAGGAGGCCAAATAAATTATGTGATATAGAGGTCGGTTTATGTCGCACACTCGCTTAAGTGCGTAGTAGTTGTTCGTCATGTCATGGTGATAAAAATGCTTTTGATCATACTTCAGAAGACCATAGTTCAATTCTTTATAGTTAAAAGGGTAGATTACTCTTCTTTCAATTCACAGTTCATGGAATTAAATTTCTATCAACTCGATTGGTAGTGCTGCAGTTTCGATTTGGTTTCTGAATTTTAAACTTTTCTTACCTTTAGGTTAGCACTTTCCTTTGTAGCACACAACCATCAATCGTCTTTGCATTTTCTTTTAAGTTCCATAAGTTTCAATATACAACTACATACTGCATCAAATTCGTATATTTTGAATTTACACATTGGGAAAATAATATTTTATACAATTGAGCAACGGAAAGTTTATCCCCACAAGTAGACTTTCATAATGGTCGATTTGTTTGTTATATGAAAGTATTAGACTTGAAATATGAGAGACTTTTGTATGCAATTTTTTTTCCCTCATGAAATGACTAAATTTTTTTAGAAGAATAAATTATAAATCAAACTTATTCACATTTAGAAAACATAACACGCCCGATGAGAACTCAAATTCGCACGCGCGAGCGCGACCTTCTGCACGTGCATAGCACAGGCATGAAGGCTAGTAAACAAAGAACTAGAACCATTTAAGGAACACAGTTCGGTTTTTAATTCCTATTTTTTAGGTGTTTTTGGAACTGTTTACGGCCATAATTTACGTATTACCTCGTCACTTTGAGATTGATAGAGTTTTGACATAGGAGATCGAAGTCATTCAATTTCTAGCGCTCAAAGGTTAAAGTAACCTCTTGCCAAGAAAATCAATAAGCTAAGCAGACTTGGACCTGTTTTGCAAAAGCACACTGACATTGTTTCTGTTCTTGTCCGCACGACCATGCACAACATTTATAGTATAACTAGCTAAGCTAGCTTCTTATAGGCAAAGCCGTATTAGCAAAATAACAATAAGAGCGAGCGAAAGGACATTGGACAAACACATTTAAACAGTTATATAATCTTTTCCGGTACAACAAAATTCTTAATCGGATTTTATAATTACGTATCCGATCTCTAAACACAACATACTACTCGGAGGATGAGCCTCCCGGTTATACTGGCTTCTACTCTTCATATCCTGAAAAGAAGAAGATTATCGATCATAGATGTTGTGCGTCAAGTAATGAGAGATAGATTTGGACTTTCTTAAACATCTCCGGGATTTCATTGTAAAGAGTGTCTTTCTCGGCCGGGTAGAACCAACCATTTACATGCTGCTAGACCTCATCATTTAGCCGGCGGAGGCCCGCAAGCCCGATGGACTTTTACCCGGCCCGGCCCGCGAAAAAGTCCGCCAAAGCCCGCTTCCGTGAGTAGAGGACCGGGCTTAGATTAGATGTGTAAAACCCGGTCCAGCCCACCAAAAGCTCATCAAATAATAAAATATTATACATACATATTTTATTAGGTTTAGAATAAAACTATTGCATTATAAAACAACTATATGAAAAAAACTTCTCGGGATCGATCGACACTAGGCGATATGATCGGTATATATATTTATTGACCTTATAAAAATTTCATCTAATTCGGACTTCGTTTAAACGTCGAAATTTCCGGTAAACCGAAAATAACACTAATATGTCATAAAACAAGACTCATTACCAAAATGTGAACACCGAAAGCTGTGTGCATATCTCAAATCACCTATTTTTTTTCACCGTTCGTGTGCGGTCGCACTAAGAAAACTCATTTGGTAAAACCCCGGTCAATGAGGATTTTAATATGTCAAAACGCCTCTTTTTTGGTTGACCGTAGGTACGGACGGTCAAACAATGTCCAAAACAGACGAAATTTTTACTGGGTCCCTAAATATATATACCGATCACATCTACTGGTGTCGATCGACCATATTTCGAATTGGAGTTGTCGATCACCTAAGTGTCTACTAATATATCTTAACCTTTATATTAGGTTTAGAATACAATTATCGCATTATGAAGCGACTATATGAAGGAAACTTCTCGGGATCGATCGACACTAGCCGATGTGATCGGTATATATATACAATGACCCTATAAAAATTTCATCCAAATTCGGACCTCGTTTGACCGTCGGAATTTCTGGTAAACCGAAAACACCACTAATATGCCCTGAGGGAAGACATATTACAAAGATGCGAATGCCGAAAGCCGTTTGCATATTTGAAATCACCTAATTTTTGTTACCTATCATGCACGGTCACACAAATGAAACCTATTTAGCAAAGCCCCGGTCAATGAGGTTTCAATATGTCAAAACGCCTCTTTTTTTGTTGACCGTAGGTACGAACGGTCAAACCATGTCCAAAACGGACGAAATTTTTACGGGGTCCCTAAATATATATACCGATTGCATCTGCTGGTGTCGATCTACCATATTTCGAACTAGAGTTGGCGATCGCCTAAGTGTTCACTAATGTATCATAACCTTTACATTAGGTTTATAATAAAATATCACATTATGAAGCGACTATATGAAGGAAATTTCTCGGAATCGATCGACACTAGCCGATGTGATCGGTATATATATTTAGTGACCTTGTAAAAATTTCATCCAATTCGGACCTCGTTTGACCGTCGGAATTTCTGGTAAATCGAAACACCACTAATATGCCATAAGGGAGGACCTATTACAAATATGCGAACGCCGAAAGCCGTTTGCATATCTGAAATCACCTAATTTTTGTTACCTATCTTGCGCGGTTGCACTGAAAAAATCTATTTGGGAAAGCCCCGGTTAATGAGGTTTAATTATGTGAAAACGCCTTTTTTTTAGTTGACCGTAGGTACGGACGGTCAAATTATGTTCAAAACAGATGAAATTTTTACAGAATCCCTAAATATATATATCTATCATATCTATTGGTGTTGATCAACAATATTTCAAAATTATAATTTATTTGTGACTTTTTAAGGATGTTTTATAATAATTCTTTTATTATTTCAAACTCTTAAATTCAAATATTATATATATTTTTCTAATAAAAGTCTGCAAAATCCGATCCGCCACTTATTTAAATTTAATAAGACCCAGCTCAGACCGGTCCGAACCCGTCACTCATGAGCCGGGCCGGGCCGGATCCAGTCCGTCGATGAGCCTTTATACCACTCGAAAACAAACTCCCAAATAGTAAAACAAAAAAACAAAGTCCTATTTGCCACGTCAGCTAAAATAAGTAGAGTAATATCAGACTCACTAGCAGTAGTAAATGACTAAATGTTGTTGGAGACCCGATCTCTCTCTGTTTTCAAATTCTTCACACTTCCGAGAGTCGCATCCAAACCAAGCCCCGAATCGGAGCCCTGAAAATAACCGATGGGATTCAATCGGACCCTCTAAAATGAACCCCTCCTCCTCTTCTTCCTCTCCGCCTTCCACTTCCGCCGGTTCCTGGTTCTCCGGCGTCGTCCGCGGCCGATCCGACAAGGCTGGCTCCGTCAAGATGGGATCGGACTCCGCTTCCGGTGGCCCCGGTGAATTTTCCGGCCCTGTTGTGCGGAAGAATCAGTTCCGAGGAGTGATGTTCAAGTACGGCCCCAAACCAATTCAGGTTAGGTTGGAATTAAAGATTGCTCATTTGTAGAGATTGGAGTTGATTTGAGTCGGAAATGGAGTTTGAAGGTTTGATCTTTTGGTTATGAATGGGTGATTGTTATCTGCAAAATGTGATCTTTATGTGATGGCTAGTGTAAACTGTGTAGTGTGGTGCTTTAAATATTTGAATTTGGTGCGTAATTCAATGTCAAGAAATTGGTTTTGCTTAGTGGAAACTGTGAGGGTACAGCAATATGTGACTGATAGGGTGTTCAGGTTTTGAGAGCGTGGAGACTTCATTTAGGTTCAGAGTGTTGGAAGGTTGAGTGTTCAGAGCTATTTATGTCATTTAATGAAGAGCATTGTTGACAATTGGGAATATCGGAAGGTTCAGTGAGATGCATGAACTAGAAGAGAAAGTGCATGATTAGTTCAGGTTTGCTTTTCGTGGAAGCTTGAGTTCGACGTATGAGTGAGTTCAAGTTTAGGTTTAAGAGGTTAATGCAAACATTCTGTTTCAGTGTTAAATGCTCAGGCTAACATTTAGTCAGAACATGCTATAGCTGTCTTTACAGTAGAACGTTTCTTGTTCTGTAATGAGAAATCATCTGAATGCTATATACTTGCTGTTTTCTGTTGTCAGCAAATCTAGCTCGGTCTCTTTAGTTATGCTCCTTTTGGCCTAGGTTTCTCTGTTTATAGGTTTTAGTTCCTATAAGGATTGTTAAATGATGATATCCTTACAATGCAGGTTGCTTTTAAAACAGGTGATTATAGACAGCAAGTCATCTTTATTGGTGGATTGACCGATGGCTTTCTGGCAACAGAGTATGTAACAATGTGTTCTAAGTCTTTATGAAGTGCCATTTTTTCTACCATTAATCATCATATAAAAAAATGTGCTTGACAAGGTTCCACTGAGATATACAATATTTATTGAAATGTGCTTGACATTATAAAAAAAAAAAACAAATATCACTGTCCTGAATTTACGGATGCTCAAAGCAAATTAATTTCTATCTCACCTTTCTTTTCTGATTTCAGATATTTGGAACCTCTTGCAATTGCTTTGGATAAGGAGAAATGGTCACTTGTTCAACTGCTCATGTCATCTTCATACAATGGCTATGGCACTTCCAGCTTGAAACAAGTAACTCATCTTAAGCTGTCATATGGTTATTCCTTGTACTTGGGTTCCTATTATTTAACATACTGTTGGAGGAGTAAGTAATGCTTGCTAGATAATTGGGTTTAGTTGTATCTTCCTTGTGAGTGTTTAGCTAGTTTGAAAGTCATGGCTGACTGGTCTTATAGAGCTTTCATTAACTTAGATCATACCTATTAGGCTTTGTGATCTGTGTTCGGCCTAAGCTGGGATTGGAAATAATGACCGCTCACTGCTCTTTTTTATTCTATCATTTCTAAATGTTGCCCTCTTCTTGGGGTTTGTGGGCATCAAAGTTACAAAACAAATCCGCTTTTGCTCATAAGATCTCATTTTCTTGTGTATCAAAGGACGCGATGGAACTTGATCAGCTGATTAGTTATTTTATAAACAAAGAAGATTCTGAGGGTGTTGTACTGATTGGCCATAGTACTGGCTGCCAGGTTTGTGTTTGGCAATGCTTCAGCGTCTAAACCTAATTATCGTTATTATTTCTTAACGAGTATAACTTGAGTTTCTTGTTTTTGGTTATGACTCTAGGATATTGTCCATTATATACGCACAAATGCTGCATGCTCTAGAGCGGTTCGTGCTGCCATTCTACAGGTAGTAGACTTTCCATCATTTGCTTTTGTTTTTCTTACTGATACTTGATGTTTTGTGATTGATGTCAATGATATTATCTTTGCTTGTGGCTCATATTCCCTTTTGTCTACCAATTTAACGTCTTCTTAACTTTGGTATTACATCTATAAAATTGTTCAGGCTCCAGTCAGTGATCGGGAATACAGAGCAACTCTTCCTGAAACAGCTGCTATGATTGACTTGGCTTCAACCATGATAACTGAAGGTCGTGGATCTGAATTAATGCCTAGTGAAGCAGATTTAGCCCCAATAACAGCATGTCGGTGGGTACACAATGTATATATCAATTTATAGATTTTGAGTTGCTTGCAATTGTAAAGGTGCCGACAACATTGTTATGGAAATACACACAAAATATGTACCATGTCATCAAGTTTGGTTGCAAAGTATGATTTTCCTTGTTTGAAGAGCAAACTTCTTTGCAGGTATCACTCGCTTTGTGCATACAATGGGGATGATGACATGTTTAGTTCTGACCTTACTGATGACCAGCTGAGATTAAGACTTGGGCACATGACCAACACACCTTGCCAGGTAGAATTCCAACTTCAAGCACCCACATGTCTGCAAGAAATTTAGTTCTATATCCCTGAAGTTCTGCACTTTGAAAGAGAAATTGATTATTTATTTAAAAAAAACTAGAAAACAACAGTGCTATATTATCTGTTAGGCAAGTTTATAACAATAATAAGTATTAAAGGTGAAAAATAATACTAATTTGGAGGAAATGGTCTTATTGATCAAGCATGCATTTTGGTTCACTAACAGGAAAACTGTTTCTTTCTCTTTTTCATGCATCATAATATCAACCGTGCAAATTAAGTCTAGTCAAAATATTCTGCAGGTTATTTATTCTATGGCTGATGAGTATGTGCCAGACTATGTTGACAAGAAAGCATTGGTTCAAAGGTAACTATTTCTCATATTATTGTGATAATATATGTTGTTAAAAATGAAATATTATTTCAGTTAATTAAGGTCTTCAAAATTAGTATGATGGGTGATGTGTTGGTATTTATTTAACTCGTGCAGGTTGTGCAAAGCAATGGGTGGTGCAGAGAAAGTTGAAATTGAACATGGGAATCACTCCCTTTCTAACAGAGTTCATGAAGCTGTTGCTGCGATAATTGATTTTATCAAGAGAGACGGACCTAAAGGGTGGGATGATCCATGGACTTAAAGGGAGTTGTGTTTATACTGTATTCTCCATTCTAAATTATTTATTTTCATTTGATTCTGATTTTTTATCTTAGTGGTTTCTTAGCCTTTTCTTTTTATACTGTCAAGTGAACTGTAATCATATCTTGCCTCTCATTGTTGAAAGAGATCATCCTTGTTTTGTCCGACTTTAGCAGTGTCGAATCAAACATCTGTGAATAGCTTAATCATTTATTCTTATAAGAAAATTTGATCATATTATTATCTTCTTATGCTAGACCATTTCACTTTTTCGATTGCTGCAGCTGTAGCCTCGTTTACACCTACATATTCCTTAGTAACATCCTTGGCCTTTTTTTTTACACTAGAGGGTCAAGTGAACTGTAATCACATATTGCTTCGTATTGTTGAAAAGTGAGATCATCCTTGTTTTGTCCGACTTTAGAAGAAAATTTGTTTGTATTATCTTCCTCTTATGCTAGACTGTATTAACGTTTTTGAGTGCTGCAGCTGTACTGCTGTAGCCTCGTTTACACCTACATATTCCTGAGTAACAACATCTAACGCAAACATTTCTTAGTATCCTCAGAGGTTTTGGGATTTGTCCAAGACTTGAATTTGGCTGTACCTTTTGAAAACCAGAAGCATAGCTGTTAGCCTTTGTCTTTTTATCCGTTGGAATTTGATGGCTCAGGCTATGAAAGAATGAGAGGTCCTTAGAATAGAATTGTTAAAGTAACGACTATGGAGGGATTAGAAGGGGGGAAGTGAACCGTTGGTAGATGGATGGTGGGGGTTAGTAGTTGGTACCTACCACTAGTTTTCGCGCAAATCTTCTCTGAACCATGTCAAAAAATTCATGATTTATGAACAACTTTCTGGAATAGAGAAGAAATCATGGGAATGTCTTCAGATCACACATTCACTCCCAGACATGCTCATTTTTCTTAGCCAAAAGCCACTTAGAGCTTCACACGCTTCAACATCACTTTACCCCATGGCCGTCTCTCCAACATCCATTACTACGCCCACTCTGGTATTTTTGTCCTCCATTAGGAAAAGAGGGGATGCAACTTCATTAACTTAATATATTACCGTGTTTCTACAATCAAGTTTGTCAAAATCGGCGACAATGAAATTAAAAATAGATATTTAGGGGTACTAACAAAAGAGCACTGAGAAAGTCTGTGCGTAAGCGTTGGTGTACAAATAGATATACACTACGCGTAGTAGAATTTTCATATAGTTATACAATTATTTTACTAAATTCTAATCATTTTCACCAATTCTATCAAATCAACGAAACTGAAATCTCATTTGGTTTGTGGAAAGACGAGCAACATATTCTACTAGCTTCTTTAATGGAATAAATAGAGTAAAACCGCTATAAATTAATAGTTTCGGGACTGACGAAATTTATTAATTTAGCGAGATATTAATATATTGATAAATTAATAATATATTAATTTATCGATTAGTTAATAACTTATTAATTTATCATGGTATGATAAATATTTTGTTTTGTTTCGGGAGAATTACTATTCTACCCTTGTGTGTGTCTTAGCCTAATAGGTTTCCTGTTAGGAGATAGATTAGCATCTCCGTAATAGATTAGGACTCCGAATCCTACGGGATTGTGGTTTTGTAATGCCTATATATAGGCCCCCATATCATTCAATAATACACAATTATTTTCATCCTGAAACACGTTATCAACACGTTGCCCTAAAACCCTGAACTTTTAGAGCCCTAGAAATTTTTTTCTCTTCTCCACCACCGGCTGACGTCATCTCCGGCCTCCGACATCTCCTCGTCGGCGCAGCCCCTGCTCGCCGTTGTTGCAGCCCCCCCCCCCCCCCCGCTGCTACCCCCGCAGCCCCGCATCCCTGCGCGCAGCCAGCCTTGCTGCCCCTGCAACTTCTGCCTTGCTGCCCTGCACGCAGGCCCTGCTCGCTGCCCCTGCACCCATGCACGCAGCCCTGCACACTGCCCCTGCATCACCCCTGCAGCCCCCGCATCGCAGCCACATGCAGCCCTGCTCGCTGCCCCTGCACGCTGCCCCTGCATCACCCCTGCATGCACCCCTGCAGCCCCCGCATCGCAGCCGCATGCAGCCCTGCACGCACGCTCGCGACACCTGCAGCCCCGCTCGCGACCCCTGCAGCCTCGCTCGCGACCCCTGTAGCCCCGCTCGCGACACCTGTAGCCCCGCTCGCGACCCCTGCACCCCCGCTCGCGGCCCCTGCAGCCTCGCTCGCGACCCCTGCACCCCCGCTCGCGACACCTGCAACCGGGCACAATAGCCATTTGGACTTCATACTATATTTTCTTTTCCTTTTTCCTATTTCATTATTTAAATGTTCATTGGCACGTTTTTATTTCTAACGATATTTCACGTGCTCGTATAGGAAAAATCATTGCTCGTCGTATTATGGTGATGACATTCATGTCGCGATGGACGATACTTTTGCCATCTACATACGATTTCGATCGTATCCTCCCAAGATTTTTATGTCATCGGACGAAGATCGAAAAAGGAATTCAACAAGCAACTTCATGCATGACGATCGATTTGCAGAGCAATTTACTTATATGCGGTCTATTTGGCAGACCAACAAGTATGTTTTTCTTAAAGTTGCTGCTTTTGAAGATATATATATATATATAAATTATCGGGCGCTATTAGCCTTTTTCATGTCTTCTTTTCCGGCCTTTCTTATAACGCTGATGAGACCAAAGAGGGATATGATTCCCCTCTTGGTCAACGTTTTTCGTGTGACGGTCCTGGGGGAGTCACGTTATTATTTAAAAAGGAAGATATCGATTTCGTGTGGTCGCCTGAGTGCACCGCTGTTTTGGGTGCGATCATGAGAATCGCTGATATGCATCGATTATTTTGTGACCATATGCATCACAACCTTCTAATTCCGGTTACATACTTGAATAGTTTCGATTATTTAAAACCTATACAACCCTCGTTTCTTATGGATGCGTCGCCATCGCGACTGTTATTTGAATGTTTGAGTTTTCTTAAACTCATGTCTATAAACGATAATCTCAAGGTCTACGTACTCATTTATTTGAGTTGATTCATTACTCTGATGCAGCACTATTTGCTGACAAAAAGATCCCAAAAATAACGAATTCTATGGGACACACTTAAAAGTGATTTAATGAACGTCTATGACGTTGTATTATCAGAGTTGACCTTGATGCATACTCCACATCAAAGAAACGCATGCCATTTTTGGCACCTGTATCTATTTCTTGAGGGATTTTTGGAGATGGAAACGTAACATTCTTCCATTCTCAAGTAAGCACATTTTTGAGCCTCATGCTAAGGCTTCGCCCAATCCGATATGCAAGATTTTGTTGCTACATACTTTTGATTAGTCAATCTATTTTGACTATGTCTTCTGCTTACTATTTTTCAAGTATGACGTTGGCATTGCCATGATTATTGCTCGACTTTAGCTTAAGTCGTCTATTGGAATTGGAAGCTTGATTGTGTTGTATTAAATATTGGCATATTCTATAAAATTTCTCGTATTTCTTGTTTACAAGATTGACTCGTGAGAATTTTATTTGCCTTGGCTTAGCATGTATGGTCAACGTTTACAACTTACGTGGTTTTTAAATTGGCCGCTTTTGAGTTACATGGGACCCCAATAGCACTAAATTGGGATTTTGGACCTTAAAATTTGGAAAACGGACCTCGGAACGTCAAAATTGACGTCGTTTTTCCCGGTTACTGTTCCGGCGTTTCCTGAACGTTTTCCGGCGTTTTACCGGCGTATTCGCCGCCTTCCGACCATTTGCCGGCGTTTCCAGCACTTCCATCCGGTTCCGGACGGCGTTCCCTGTCGGACCTGAAGTTACGGCCTCCATACCGGCCGCCGCCGGCCAGTTTTCCGGCAATCGGTGCCGCCGGCTTCCGACGATTTTTTTTTCCGTCGTTTCTCGTCATGTTTTCCGCATATTTCAGCAGTTCTTGCTGCCACGTTTTTCCAATCCAAATTTCACCCGGTTTTGAGTTATATTGACATGGTTTTCCGGTTAATTTTCCGGTTTTCTCCAAGTCGTTTCATAGCTCAAATGATTTTATTATTATTGGTGACCACCCGCACCAAATGGAAGGTTTTGCACCGTAATTGTTTGGTATTCAACTGCTCTAATACCATGTTTTTCCAACTCTTAAGTTGAAGAATGTAGTTCTATTGCCATGTGATACATTCGATGAGATTGTCATTTGTTTGAATCCCCTCTCATACAATATCCTACGACGTATTATGTAGAGAAGTTCACCGCGTCGTTGACTCTCTTAATCTTCATTTTGAGAATGTCTCGCCGTGAAATCGAGTGTCTTGCTAATTGCGTAACTACCCACACTGTCCTACGGTGCATGTAGTTGTTTTACGGATCTCGTGCAGATATTGTGTGTATATCTTCGTGCCTTGCTAAGTTTTAAAGGCCATTCATGCCAATGATGGATTTTCATCTTGATATTTGTGTTAAGAATGGAGAGGAATAAATCTGTTTGATTTCATTGACAATATCTTTTTCAAGCTTCGACAGTAGCTTTGTTAGCTTGCAGACATAGTTTTGCTTGCCTGCAACAGTAGTTTATGTAACTCAAGATTCTTTGAATCATGGGTTCGGTTTTACTGTCTTCTCAGTTTTGATATGATCATTTTTGGTCATTTTGAACAAGATATGATGATTCGAGTTCTTTGAAATTCACATTATCATCTATTTATCATGTTCACGAAGCGATTGGAAGACCACCTCACCCATGCTCCACACGGTGAGGCCGAGCCTGCCTATTTCGGCGGCTCCATGGCATTAAGGCCGTCGGTGGCGGCATCCCCTCCTTCACAGGAGCTTGTGATGCCTCCCGTGTCTTCTAATGCCTCCATGACAATCTCTGATGCCAATCGCTCATTTTGCAAAGCTTGTTCTTTTGCTAGATTTCAAGAAAGTCCTTATTTGCTAAGGCTCCAACCGAGAACATTCCATTCTTACAAAGTATTTAAGGTGACATTAGTGGACCCTATCCAACCGAATACGGACATTTTTTGGTATTTTTATGGTATAGGTTAAGAGCATCGACGCGTTGGTCACACGTCGCTTTGCTTTCCACAAGAAACGCTGCATTCGCTAAAGTTTTTAGCTATGATCATCATACTAAGGGCTCACCACCCTTCCCATCCTCTCAAATCTATTTGATTGGATACCGTTGGAGAGTTCACCTCCACGACTTTGATGATTTCATTTTGCATATCTACTGGGATCGTCGTTGAACATATTATTCCTCATGTTCATTCACTGCACGATCTAACAGAGCTCGGACTTGGTTATGGGTACTAACCTGCCGATTTTTACATGGAGATATGTAATGATATTGCATGCAGCGACACTTATTCGTTTTAGACCCACAACTTACCAAGCGTTTAGTGCGTACCAGATGGTTACTGGATACGATCCCAACGTTCTTTTCCTTAAACGCCTATTTGGTTAAAGTTGTTTATGTGCCTCTATTGTAGTTATCTCAATGGGTCTACTTGAAACGATTAAGTATTCTGGTTGGTTATGATTTATGAATCACCAACACTTGTCCGCTATTTCCAATCTACAACCGTTGATCTCTATCCTGCGATATTAGCAGACGGTCACTTTGATGAGACATACTTCCTGTCGTTAGGGGGAGATATGGAATGCTCCCATTCCGATTTTAACGCCAGGAATTGACGTGGTGTGACACTATGTCTCATTAAGATCCCGCACTACTCAAAGTGAGCAAATGTGTAACGCATTATCGACCTCCAGAAAGTCAAAGATTCGATGCTCAATGACTTTACCGATATTGCGAAAGTGACGAGATCGCACATAAATGCTGTGATGTGCCGGTAAGGTTGGAACTTTCAGAATATGAGAGAATTTCATATGACCTGGTCCTAGCACCGTTGACACCATCCCTGACAGTGGGAAGGAAGCCGGCGATGGCACCATCGTACGCTGTGGTGTTGTCGGCGCCCGTGGCATTGCACCACAAAACAAGGGCGGCAAACGCAAATATGGACTAGGAAGGGTCATAGCTTCAGTCTTGGCTCCTGCCTAGATGAGGGGGAGACCATTATTCTCTAGAATCAAAACTAGAAAGAAGCGAAGTGCGTAGGCACAAGTATTTCGCCCATCATCAAGAGATATTCTCTAAACATGTGTATCAACTAAGTTTCTGTGGGACGCTACAGACTTCTTTTGTTGATGTTAGAGAAGAATAGAAATCTCACGAATTGATCATATACAGCGCGCGCGTGTGTTTAATGTATTGATCTCCCATGATTGATGATGTATTCGCTTATGCTCTTATTCCGTTGTAAAGCATCAACGATGAGCAACTTGACCGAAGTGGAAAGAATCAATACAGGCTGAACTAGACTTGTTATGTTGGTCGTTGTTCGTAAGTGTAATGAGAAAGATGAAGTCATGCAATATATGCAGGACTTATGGCGCAAAGATTGTCTCATTATCCTAGTATTGAGTACGATGAGTTATATTCTCTCGTTATGGACATAATTGCTTTCCGCTACTTGATCAGTAGTAGTGTCCATGAAAACTGATTTGCAGCATATGATAGTGGTCATAGAATATCTGTAAAGGGATCTTGACGCAGATATGAGAGTGCCCAAGGGACTTTAAATGCCTCCAGACCACGGAGAGCTTATGTAATCAGATTGCGACGTTCGAGAGAACATAGTACAATCGGTTGCAAGAACTCATACCCATATGTGTTCATATGAAGCTAATTCTTGATTCTCTATTCCGTCTAAGTATAGATGATGAAGAGGTTCAATGAGCTATACATTCATACATACTAGTGTTGTTGGGACACTATTGCTTTCATTATGACGTGATTAACTATGCGCCTATGCATTGTCATTGGACTTGCATTGCTTCTTTGACATGGGTTTAGTTCTACACTTAGTGAACCAACACAAATCCTATCCACACCAATGCCGCCAGTAGCTCCAGCAACATCAACATACGCCTTGGTGTAGCAGTCGACACTGGTAGCGTAGAGGATGTGTACAGTTCCACCTTGGACCAAAATCAGTCCTTCATTGGTCCATTCCCCCATTCTTTTCGCGAAAGACACATTAAATGTGACAAATCAGAATCTGTCCAGTTTCGTAGGTCAACTTCAACGAGACCTACAGGACAGCTCGCTCGATGAAATATGGTGAAATTGGTACCGTTAGAAAGGTCTATGTGTCTACTTTCCACGGACATTAACCTTTCATTCATAGCTATCATATTGAGTGAGTTATGGCCGTTTTAGCAAAGTAGGACAGTCCTATCCGGAAATTTGCAAGTCGGTTAACTTCGACAGAGCATTGTGAACTGCTCCGATCGGATGAGGTTGTGAA
Organism: Argentina anserina; assembly: GCF_933775445.1. Classification (NCBI taxonomy): domain Eukaryota; kingdom Viridiplantae; phylum Streptophyta; class Magnoliopsida; order Rosales; family Rosaceae; genus Argentina; species Argentina anserina. The sequence goes on along the minus strand of NC_065875.1, from coordinate 14,561,831 downwards.
CCTTATGTCACTGGAAAGCCACGGGTGTCTACCTTTCAGAACATTTTACGGTTCGCTGATACCTATTTTGACGAAGAAGTTATGGCCGTTTAAGTGAGTGAAGGTCATTCTACCCGAGAATCTGATTTTCATTGCAAACTCTTGTTTTGAGTTGTTATGCAATCTTGTTTCCTAAGATCTAAGTTTGGCTAAATATAGAATGTATGATCTAAGGATGTGTGGCTAGATTAATGATTAATCATTAGCCCAAGACTACGTTTGAGAAGCATGTAATGAATGTTGTGTACGTTGTTCTTTGTACTCCATGATTATGGCACTAATCAGGGGGAGTTGTTTCGTAGACTTCAGGGGGAGTCTACCTCACATGATGCTATCAAATGTAGACGGTGCGTTATGCTCTTTTTCCCTTCGATCAAGCTTTTGCTTTTACTCAAGATGTTTTTATTTTGCTTGACAAGGTTTTTACCGAGGCAACGATGTGTGCACCATGTAACCTAGGCATGTGACACAAGGAGGAGTGTTCCGGGAGAATTACTATTCTACCCTTGTGTGTGTCTTAGCCTAATAGGTTTTCTGTTAGGAGATAGATTAGCATCTCCGTAATAAATTAGGACTCCGAATCCTACGGGATTGTGGTTTTGTAATGCCTATATATAGGCCCACATATCATTCAATAATACACAATTATTTTCATCCTGAAACATGTTTCACTTTTTTGAAGACAATTTTTTTTTACTTTGTTTATGCACTACATTATTTAATTTATCATGTATACCTTATTAAATATACTGTTTTTTCCGATGTATTAAATTTTTTAAAATATTATATTGTTTGATGATGATAATATTAACAAAATTCGTTAATGAAATCCTCATAAATTTAAAAGTCATTGTATAAATTATGACACTATTAGTTTATATATTCGATGGGGTCTATATGAATTATCAAATTTCTATTATCTTATAAATTTAGTAAATTATTAATTTAGTAGTTATTCCCAAGTCGGGACAGACAAAACTTATTATTTTAGTAAAATTATTAATTAATCAAACATTAATTTATCGAGCTTTTATGACGAACCTCATTAATTCCACATTATAAGAATTCCATCTAGGATACAGCAATCCAATAAAAACTCCGTAACTTAGGAATCAAGAAAGTCGAGCTCATTGATTCCTTATTGCATATAAGGTATGAGTTTTGGGGAGAATAGGCCGACCTTAATCCAAAATGCCCGTGTCCTTAAGTAAGAGTCACACATTTATAAGTTAGAGAGAGAGAGAGAGATTCTCAGATGCATCATATGTTTTTGAACATCATTTTAATGGAAAAGAAAAACAAGAAAAAAAGAGAGAGAGGATCCGTGTATCATTTGCAATTGAAACTATGTATCAAACCCAGCACGAAGACATGGACTACCTGAAAGGAGAGGTGATATATGCATGCACATGATACAGAGAGATTTATCATATCAGTAGTCCTTGTTAATTGGTTGATTATTTACTCAATGCACTTTGAGTTGGAAGGAAGTATGCTACAAAAAGTTAGACTATGTGATCCTTCATTAATTGGTATGTACCAGGAAAAAGATATATTAGGCTGACAATGTGCTTAATTATTAGTTCAATCACAAATTGCATGTTTCATAACGTAATGAACGCCTCACAAAACTTTTTGCTCTCCTAATCTTGTCCTCATGATCATGTTATTTGGTCTCATGGGGACAGCCTACCAACTAACAAATTACAACTAAACCATAGCCTACAATGTATGGAAGGCATTACTAACCTAATCTAAGAAGGGCAGAAAGACTTCAATATCAGACCTATACTACATTCAAATTTAAAAGCCTATATATTTGATAGAAAGTTAGAAACTATATGATTATCAGGCGTTCAGTACGTTAGAATCTATAAAATCTGTAAAAAAAAAAATTGCCCCAATTCAATAATCTTATTCAACCAAATTTCACAACGTTCAAATTGGAATTCTATTGAAATGACTTGCAATTTTTTTTTCTTGAAACAAAAAAAGATCCTCAATAAAAGAGAAAACGAAACACAGTTCCAACACTTACACATACGTTGTATGATATGTGCTAACCCTAATAATTTCAGACTACAAGGCTAATTGAAGTTTAAATCACATTATTGGAAAAAAATTTAGTGTTCCTGGAGAATCACGTGACAATATTTAGTGGTTCTCCTTACCTATTATAATTTGATATATGGATTTACTACACCAAAATTATAATTTTACATATTAATATTATTTGTGAAATGACATTCATGCGTATTGATAATTTTGAATTAGAATTTCAGATTTAAAGTTTAGAGTTTATAGTTTAAAATTTAGGGTTTTAGAGTATAAGGTTTAGGGTTTTAGAGTTCAGAGTATTAGAGTGTATGGTGTATGGTTTTAGAAAGAAACTTAAAATATTTTTTAATAAAATATATTAAATATGATTTTTAAATTAAAATTTAAGTGTCAAATGGTGATTGGAATGAAATACCACTAAATATTGCTACGTGATTCTGTAGGAGAACTGAAAAAATTCTTATAAGTTTTTCAAACATACCCTCAAGTCATGAGAAAATAAAGAAAAATTTCGTAATTAATTCGTGAAATATGTTGAAAATGTCGGACTACATTATCACGGACTCATGGTAACTCCGAGATATTTCGCCCACTCGAGGAAACACAATTTTCGGCAAGAATCTCGATTTTTCAGTATAATTAAAAAAAATTAAAATGTTTGTCGATCTCTTCTAGCCAATGTGGGTCGGCCTCTAGGCTTTGTCTTCTTTCTCACCATTCACAAGCTGGCACCACCTTTACCTTAACCCCAACACCAGTGAAAGCTATCAATAATTCATGAAGTCCCCCATACCCATATCATAAATTGACCTAAATACCCCTACCTCACACACACCGACGCTCCTCCCATTGGCCCCCTTGTCGGTGCCATCCTCGTCTTTCTCACTGCCTCTCCCACCACACACCGAAGGGCAAATCCGTCCCCTCACATTAATTATGCCTGCCCTCCTTCAAGGCATATCACCAGCTTTGCATTGTGATAATAATAACACCTCTTTTTCTCCTCCTAAACTTAAAGCTCTAGAAAGACTGAAAGAAAGAGAAGAGAGAAAGAGCAGGGCTTTCTCTATTAACGCTCTGTTTTTGTTGAGGCAAAGGATTCCATATACAAAAATAACAATCAAAAAGCTTGGCTGCATTGTCCAAGAACCCTAGCCTAGTTCTACTCACCAAAACAAACACCCCCGGTAAGTAAAGCTTCAATCTTTTTCTTCACACCTTACTATTATTATATATACTGCCTCGCCCAAATCGATAAAAATACATTCTTGTCGTCAAAGCTAGCAGTTTTTTCAGTAATTAGCAATCTGGTTGTTTATTCATTGTTGGTTTTTGCAGTAGTTTTGAGTACTCTCTGAGATGCCAGAGAAGCAGGGAGCTATGAGTTGGCCTTCATCGTCGAAACCAAGCCCTCCTGTGCTTCAATGGCGACTTGGGTTGGTTACGGCTCTGGTTCTTGTGGGAATGGTGTTGATTTGGAACCTGGATGCAACAACTGTCAAGGACTTGGTTGAGGCCACCAAGTCTCAGCAGGGCTATTTGACTACAAAGGTTGGTGCTTTTTCTAATAATATTGCTCAGAATCATGAGAATTTGGAAGCTAGGACTGCTCACATTGTAGTTAATCAGACCCAGAAAGGAACCAACTTGACCCAGTTGAATACCCAGACGGGCTCTCAGAACCCTGTGAATGAAACCCAGAATGGGTCAGTGTCTGATCAGAATTTAACTGGGGTTTCTGTGGTTCCTCAGAACCCTATGATTGAAACCCAGAATGGGCCAGTTTCTGATCAGAATTCAACTGTGGTTTCTGTGGTTCCTGCTAGTTTGAACTGGGTTAGTGCTTATATAGAGCCTAATGTGACTAAGAGTCTTTTAGCTAAGTGGTTAGCTCCTGGAGGAGAGCCTTGTAGAGTTACAAAGACTGTTGAGATTGCAATTCCTGGTTTGGATAGTAAGGATCTGATTGAGTTGTCTGCTGGTGAAGTCTATGAGTTTGGGTTTCAGGCTTTGGATGAGACTAAGCAGCCTAGGTGTTTAGGTGGGGATTACTTTGAGACTGATCTTTCTGGGGAGTCATGGAAATCTAGGCCTGTTGTGAAAGATTTTGGGAATGGATCGTATTCTGTTTCGCTTCAAGTTCATCCAGACTTTATGGGAGATTATAATCTTACTATAATCCTACTGTTTAGGCATTTTGAGGGTCTTAAGTTCTCTCCTAGTCGGTTTGCATTTGATAGGGAGTTGCGGAGAATTCCAATCAGGTTTTACAAGGGCTCGGCTCAAATACCAGAGCTACAAGTTTGCAAAGAGTCTGATTTTGGAAGAGATGTTTGGACTGGAAGGTGGACTAGGCACGGTAAAAATGATGAGTGTGAGATTAGTCATGATGGCCGATACAGATGCTTATCACCAAGTTTTCCTTGCCAGAGTCCTTGGTGTGATGGTTCATTGGGGGCTTTGGAGAGTAATGGTTGGGTTTACTCCACACATTGTTCGTTCAGATTATTTTCAGCTGATTCTGCTTGGAAGTGCTTGAACAACCGGTGGCTTTTCTTCTGGGGTGATTCCAATCATGTTGATTCGATACGAAACATTCTCAACTTTATCTTGGATATGCCTGACGTAAAGTCAGTTCCTAGACGGTTCGATATGGTCTTTACAAACCCAAAAGACCCTTCACAGAATATTCGAATTACAAGCCTTTTCAATGGTCATTGGAATGAAACACAGAATTACCAGGGTTTGAATTCCTTGAAAGATGAAGGATTCAGGAATTTAATCAAGAAGTACTTCTCAGAGGACAGAGTTCCAGATACTATAATCATGAATTCAGGCTTACATGATGGTATATATTGGTCCAACATAAGATCTTTTTCTGTGGGGGCGAGCTATGCAACATCATTTTGGGTGGAAATTATGGAATCAATTAGGCAGAGAGGTTTGGTGGTGCCAAAAGTCTTTTACCGGACCACAATAGCCACTGGTGGGTATGCGCGAACTATGGCATTTAATCCTAATAAGATGGAGGCATTCAATTGGATACTGGTCGAGAAGTTGAAGCAAGCTGGTATTCTGTCTGGTGTGATTGACAATTTTGACATGACCTTCCCATGGCATTTTGATAATCGTTGCAATGATGGAGTGCACTACGGCCGAGCTCCTGCGAAGGCAAAGTGGAGGGATGGCCTCATAGGACACCAGTATTTTGTGGACCTAATGCTGGATCATATACTGCTGAATGTACTATGCGCAACCAGATAGGAAGCTGCTGCAAACATGTGAAGCAATTCAAATTTCTGCTGAATTTTTTCAACAAAGTTGCGTTCCAGAGCTATCAAGATTCCAGAATATAAAAGGCAGGCTCATCCTTGAATCCCAGAATGAAGGGCATTAGTTTTAGAGAGCTGCGACTTGAACGCCTTTGACGTGTATCAGGTGGAGCACTCTTGGGTTTTCATCCATATTGTTCATTTAGATTGAGTTTGGCATATTCTTTCCTGTTTATATATAGTTTAGAGTGAATTCATTCCCACAGGTTGTACATCAGGAGAGCTTCCAGAATATCTAGAAAATAATGAAATTTTTGTAAGAGCTATCATCGCAAGGTATCATATATTCTTATTACTTTTACATACTCCTTCAGCAGAGTTACCCTTTCTCTCTTTAGTTATGCAACATGGATATGCCATTTCGGCATAGCCATTGTGCATTGTATATCTCTAACACAGTTGTTGGCTTTAAGAGCATACATCAACCACCACCGCAGTACATTCAAACCCCTCCAACTTGTAGGTTAGCCAAAGCCTTAACCACAAATTTGAAGGGAAACCAGCATAGTAGTTGGGTATTAAGTGCTAAATTGGTAGACAAGCAATCTTGCCTTAGAAGTTTCGTTGATCTTGGTCGATTTTATGCAGAATTGCTGATTAAGGTATGTTGCCTAATGCCTATATATGCTTGATTAAGGTATTGTTAATTTGGTAAACGAACATATGCCAACAGCTCGTATTCAGATGTTGAAAATAGATACGTGAAAGAAAGAAAAGGACGAAGAAAAGAGACCACATGTGGAAATATGCCATGACTAGGAATAGAATACCCTTTTGTTTTGGCACCAAGTTCGTGTTTGACTTGCAATAATCACCCCCCGAAAAGCTAAAGGTATGAAATCAGTAGTGTAATTGGATTGATAGTGTTCGAATTAGTAAAGAGTTGATAGATTCTTCTCTATGATAATCATCGTGTTCTACTTTTAGTCTTCAATAATTAGTGCACGAGGAATTTTATCTCTCATAATGAAGATTTACCTAGACAAATTTTTTTTTTTACTTAGACAATCAAACCAAAGGAAGATAGGTCTTTGAGGTTCTTGACTGGCCTTTCGATCACGTTGTCAACTTACCGATCGAGCTCCACTTTCCGTCCAACCCACAAAGAAATCTTTGTTTCTTTTTAGAAAGAAGAAAGTTAATACAAATTTTTTACTTCCTTGATTCCTTCAGACATACAACTCGAAAACTTTTTTGTCGCAATTTTCCCTGTACCCAAATGATACAGTAGTTTCCTTTCCTACAAAACAATTTTGATGCAGCAGGCAGTTTTGAACACAAACGATGAAGCATCCTAGGTTGGTCACCAAATGACAATATTGTCTGCAATCAAGCTGTGCATAGGACGTGCGTGCTGTTTGACATTCAGCAGTTTAAACACTAATGATGAAGCATCCTAGGTCGTTCACTCGTTCACCAAGTGCCTATTAAAATTGTCTGAAATCGAGCTGCATAGAAGGGCATGGTGTTTGACATTTAGTACAGTGTTCCTTATACCAATTCTCCGGCCATCCTTACGAGTCACACATATCAACTTTATTCCTCTATGGAGGAGGTAGCTTCACAACTTACACAGCTTCAGAGCACCGATCAAGTTCTATCTTTTTATAATTTCAATTTGGGCATGTTTGTAGGTTATACTGGCGATAAGCCTATAACATCACAAGAAATTAACCAAATACTCTCAGAACCAGTGGCCATCCTGGATCGTGCTGTTTCACCACATATATTAAGCATGTGAGAGCTCTCATGAATGATGATTTTAGCTATACACATGTTCTAATGTCAAAGTGGTTCAATTCACTTCTTTCATACCAAAATGTGCCAATGTGGGCTTAACCAAAGTTATGAGGTAATGTGGCCGAATTCACTCCTTACATTAACTTCTTAACAATGTCAATGTGGCCGAATAAGTGATTTCTTAATTAATACCAACTTATGGGCCGACTAAAACCGTTTTGCAACAACTCACTTCCGCTTCAAAAGTTCTAATCAACACCTTCACATTGAATTCTCCATCCCATTTGCCTTGCCGAGCTTGCGAAATCAAAGTCAAAGACCAATCACATATTATCCACTCGCCAATACATCAGAGCCATATACGAGAATCGAACAATCACAATAAAAGACACTTTTACTTAAGAGGAATAAAATGCAAAACTAAGGGAATGATTCTGGGTTTAGAGAATTCCAGCGTTTACTTACATGTGATGAAATTGTAATAGGTGTGAGTCTCACATCCTCATCAGGAATTGAATCATTAACAACCTGGATTTGAAAATCCAAGGCGAGAGATGGGTTTGGAATTGAAACATCAAGAATCAACTTTTTATGCATAAAATATCCTCACATAATTTCAATAACTCAAAATTACCCAATTATATATTAACTTTTTATGCTCAAAATATTAGATAGTTTAATTTGAATGGAATACGTCACGGTGTATATCTTTAATTATATTTTCCTCTATATAAATAGTATACTATAAGAAAATAAACATATTCTTAAATTTAAAGACATAATCCAATAATTTACTTAAAAGTATAGATCGTTATACTCAAGTTAAAATGATCAAGGCTTTTTAGTAATCGAAGTAGTTTTCTTTCTAATTCCTTATGATAAGTAAAATAAACAACATCAATCGTTACAAAAAATGTCTCAATGGAATTGAAATTTTCATATATAATTCTATTCCATTTCTCATTCATTCCATCTTCTATTCTAGCTAAATTATATTCTAAATAAGTAAACTTGTCCTAAAAGTTCACGCCAAATGTACATGAGCCCAATGAGCTGCTCGGATAACAGATGTTATGGAGATGAAGCACAAGAAAACTTGAACATTAGCTCCCAGTTTACAATATAATAAAATGGTTATAACTTACGTAAAATTCTAATAACCGCTTATGAAAACATAAAATCTATGTTTTCTCATCAAGTATATCAAATTAACGTAAGGCAATGTGAGAAACATCATACGGTCCAAATCCCTAACAAATTTGGTAACTAATAATCAAAACTATCCATCTGATTTTGTTGTTCTTCGAAAAAATGGATCTCGACTCACTAATAGACAGTTAGACCTAACCAAAAAACCAAAGAAAGTTGAGAGTTGACCCTGAAAGTACCAAGGTAAAAAAAGGAGAAGTACACGCAATGCATAATAACCTGGAAGCAACCCACCAGGTAGTCATGAGAAACATCCCACATTCCCACCAAACATAAATTTGTCCAGAAATAACCCATGAAAACCAGATAACGATTTCAACTCAATCCAATCCCCCCTCAACCCAATCGGCCAATCCCAAACTCCAAATCAATCAAAGTGGCAATCTTGACAATAGAATACAGACCAACAACAAAAGTCCAGGTTTGGATAGAAGGAAAGAGAGGAGGAAGGTCACATAGTTTTGGAGGGACACCCAAATCTGGCAAACCTTGGGGGACTGAGGCCTCGTTTGCCGCTGAAGCAACCCAACAATATATACGACGACGACGAGGAGTGTCGGCCTTGGCGTCGTAGGATCTCTATGGCTCTCTCTTGGGGCTCTGCGCTGAGGATCACACTCCTCCTCCTCCTTCTTGCCGCCGTCGCCACCGCTTGTTTTACTCTCCCTGTTGAAAAGGTCTCACCTTTCTCTGTTTTGGGTTCTTCAAATCATGTGTATGATGATTGTTGGTTCTGCATTGTTTGAGTTTTTATTGGTTTATTGTTAATTGGCCTATTGGGTTGGTAAAGTTAGCTCCTTTGATCATTTGTGAGAGTTTCGGATATGTTGTGGTCTTATGTGTTAGTTGTTGCTATTGGGGATTTTGAAAACTATTGGAATGTAGCATTAGTTCATTTGTTAAATAGCGGCGGTGGGGGGAAGAACCTGATTTTGATGGATTTGGGAAGCTTGGGGTAAATTTTTGAGCTTAATTGTAATGGTGAAGTTAATATAAGCATTACTTGTTCTGTTTAATGCAAGATTAGGGTGTTTTGGTGTATTGGCAATAGATCGGCTTGTATCGAGTGCTAGTTTTGATTTCTAATCTGGATGGAGCTCTGTTTTTTTAAGTTCATAAAACCTTTTACCTTAAAATGTCGTAATGTGATAAAGTCCTACAGTCTTTTATTTATTGATTTTATCGATTGTATCAGCTGCAACTGGAGGTTGTGTTGTGGATCACTTCTTTGGGAGTTTTGTTATTTATATAGAACCCAAGATTTTGGCAATGGAGATGATATCTCTCTATTGAAAATGGTTTTTTTCTGCTAACTGATAAAATAAATGTTTCCTGCAGCTTTTGAAGGACTTCTTATTATGGGTTGATCAAGATCTTGGCCCTTGGGGTCCACTTGTGCTGTAAGTAAATTGTAGCCCTGGACCCGTAACACTTTCAATCGTTACTTGTTAGAATCCGTTGCTTGCCTACATGTTAGATTGATTCTCAAAGATTTTTTTTCTGGTGAGAGAAGTGACCTCGTTTTTTTCTAACTCAAGCTCTTTTGGTTGCATGCAGGGCTGTTGCATACATTCCTTTAACGGTCTTGGCAGTACCCGCTTCAGTACTTACTGTACGTATATGGCCGATGGCTTATTGTAATAAGTGTAGCTTAATTTCTTTAAGAGTGTATATTGCTTAGGTTTCCTCTTCGCTTAAAATTTGTGTTTTACACTGTGTTCCCTAACAACAAGTACATAATTCAAAAGGTTTTTCCTTTTTTTTCATCTTGTCCACTCTATCAGTAGAAAATCTGGCAGTCAGGACAGAAACCTTGGACAAAGAAGTAGAGGAGAGCGATAATATAGAGAAATGTTTCAAATAAAATTTCATCCTTATGTGATTGCTCGTCTTATATATTTCAGCTTGGTGGTGGTTATCTTTTTGGCCTGCCCGTTGGCTTTGTTGCCGACTCAATTGGTGCCACTGTAGGGGCAGGGGCTGCATTCCTTCTTGGCAGAACTGTAAGTTTCTAAACGCTGCATTGACTTCTAAATGTTTGAGTTCCGAAAATAGTACTTTACCAACTGTGTAAGAAGTTAATATTTGTGTTCTCTTTCATACTTATGTAATTTGCTTTTTTGCCGCCTATAGCGCATATATGTTATATAAGTTTATCTTTCGTGTGCTGCTACATGCATCTCATTTAGAGTGCCTATACAGATTGGGAGATCATTCGTCATTTCCAGGTTGAAGGATTATCCTCAGTTTCGTGCAGTTGCGATTGCAATCCAAAAATCTGGATTTAAGGTTTGGCACGATTCATATCTGACCTTCAAAAGTGATCGTATAATTTTAATATTGTATTTTGATGTTTTCCCATGCAGAAATCATAATGTTAATTCTTTTCAAGTCAATAGTCACTCAATGAAATCGTTGTATTGTTATATTGACATTTGGAAATATGCTTGTTTAATACTATCTGCAGATTGTTTTGCTGCTTCGTCTTGTTCCCTTACTTCCATTCAACATGTTAAATTACCTCCTGTCGGTGACCCCTGTTCCAATTGGAGAATATTTGCTTGCTTCATGGCTAGGGATGATGGTATTTTCTTTACCCCTGATCATTGTTCATCTCTTATTGTATCGTTCTGTGTTACTTGTACTCTATTATGATCAGAAGTGAAGAGTATGAATTAAATAGCAGGAGGCAGAGTGGATATTAGTATATTTTATCACCAGGTTTAACTTATAAGTTGAGCAATATGCTTATCGTAATGTCTTTATAAGATTGAAAACATTATCTGCGCCATTTGCAAGCTCTATTCATTTATTATGATTTGCAGTCATTCCCTATACTTCGTGACTGAAACATGCTACCTGTTTGTTGATCCTGGTTCACTGTGCCTGGATCTTTAGTTGGCCCAAATACTTCTGATTTCACATCTCTTATACATAATAATTTAGTGCATTAATGAGAAGGTTCTAATGGCACTACCAGTCTACAACATTACTGAAACATGGGATACATATAACAGGTCGGTCACTGTTGTTTGTGTTTTAACCATTGCTAATGCGTTTAAAATTGGTTCTCTGACAGCCGATAACATTTGCGCTGGTATATGTTGGAACAACCCTCAAGGATCTTTCTGATGTGACCCATGGTTGGGGTGAATTTTCAAGGACCCGTTGGGTAAGAGAACTCATTCTTTATCTTTTATCCACTAATAAAAGCGCTCATACATTAATTTTACCAAAAATATATTTCCTTGGAATGGTTTATAAAGACTAAGGATTCCAAAGGCTGTTACATTCATATGGTTCTCAAATAGCAAAACCTTTTTTTTTTGTTTAATATGAGGCTTGGGGTCATGAATGAGTTTTTCTTTATTTTCTAATTATCTGATACTGTTTGCTCTTGTGCCGTGGACGGACATAAAATTTGGGCAAAAATGCAAATTTGCACCCCAAACTTAGACATAATTGTCAGTTTGCACACCAAACTTGCATTTGAGTCAATTTGCCTCCTAAACTTGATAAAAATTGCCGATTTGCACTACATCTGTTAAATTTAATGTTTTCCATCCAATTTTAAGTCACATGTCATGCATTTGAGGGGCAGTATTGTCATTATAAATGTTTTTTTTTTCGAAACATGTTATTGATTTATATCTCTACTACTATAAAGGCAACACCCAAAAGCTTCACTAAATTATGAACTACCAATTTTACCATTCTCTAACTTTACAGAAGGACAATTATGTAAAATACAGATGTTTTACTAATGTGTTTTACCAAAACTATCCTTCATAAGAAACCGAATTACATAAAATGATGGGCTTTTTAGAATGATGGGTTTTAAGAATCAAGAATACACTTCAAATTAAATTCATAGAAAATTAAAAATAAATGTGTACATATAAATATATATATATATATATATACACAACACACTATATTTGAATGGGTGAGTATGTTGAACATATAATTCGAAGTCGGGTTAAGTATGTAGAAAAAAGATGTAAATAAAAAATTTGATTAAAAATATAATCCTTCTTTTAAAGAACATTTTTATTTGTTTTTAAGAAAAATATTAATAGAAAATGACAACATTACCCCTCATGTGCATGTCATGTGACACAAAATTATATAGAAAACAGTTAAATTTAACGGATGAGGTGCAAATCGGCAATTTTTACCATGTTTAGGAGGTAAATTGACTCAAATACAAGTTCATGGTGCAAATTGACAATTTCAGCCAAATTTAGGGTGTATTTTGGCAATTTTGCCTATAATTTGATATGGTAAATATTTTTTTTTGAATTAGGCTTGGGCTGTGGATGATAATCATTCCATATTCTCATTTTCTGATATGTGCACACTCTTTCATGTTGTTTATGCAGGCTGTCATCATACTGGGCCTTCTTGTCTCTGGTAAGTTGCAATATTTGACATCCATGAAGCACCTTATATTACCTCTCCTTGTTCTTTCCTATTGGGTTGGGGTCAGGAACTTCTATGCCCGGACAAATAGGGTTCTGTCTATGAAGACTTAATCTTTTTTCCAGATTGATATAGCAATATATGCCACTAGCAGAAGAACAAAAGAAACAAATTAGCATAAAGATACACAGTATAGGGTTATTGTGATGCCTTAGAGAGGAAACTCTGATTTTTGGACTTCGTAAGTAGTCCCTTCTGTCTCAAACCAAAATCTGTTCAGTGTCAGCTATGAACTTGTATTCATCTCAAGTTATCCCTTTTGTTAACTCAAACCATGGAGAACTGCGGGGTGTTCATGTACGGGTGATATTTCTCTGAGAAACTGACATCTAAAAAATGAGTGACCTGCTTGCAAAGTGACTTGCATTGTCAAGATAAAGCACAAGATTTTGTTTATAGAGAGAGCAAAAAATGTAGGTGAGTAAGTGTGGTAGTTGGAGGCAAGAGGAGAAAAGGAGAGTGACCATTTTAATTTGAAGGCTAGTGTCTTTTAGCACAGTTTGCATGCACGACACTTTTTATAATCAATATTCTGGACTGAAATGCAAATTAACACGTGTTCATGAGCTTTTCATGTATAATCCATCAGTTATCTGAGATAATAGAGAAGATTATTTGAAATAAACCCAGCTTTAAAACGGTATTATCAACTTTAAGCTTAGGAGATATTAAAATTCTTTCAGGGTTCATGCGTAAGTTTTGTAATTCCCCTAAAATAATGGAATAAGCCAAAAGTTTTGTTGAATATTCACATTTGCTCTGCACATTAGTAGTAAGAGTAAAGATATTTAAATGTGTGTACCTGTATTGGAGTCTATAGTTGTCTTACTTTCCTTTTCTCTGGCTTGTTTACAGTGATCTTAATGTATCTTGTTACAAGAGTTGCCAAGGCTGCTTTGGAAAAAGCTTTGGCTGAAAATGAGGATCTTGATATTATAGCGCCACCGGAGTTACCTGTTTCTGATACACCTAGTCATCTCGACCAGCCACTTTTAATCAAGATAGATCCCGTTGACAACTGTCATGAAAAATGAAATCCATTTTCTCTGTAAATTCTTTAACCTTCTTTCACCGTGCTATTCCTAATTTATACTCCAAGATGTGATACTTTTTATTTGACTTGTACAACAGTATCCCCATCTTTCTAGATTGTAATTTTGGACAAGCACGCTAATATGACCATAAAGATTAAGTGTTCAGTGTAGTTTGTGTTTCCAAATTGAAACAAGATATAAAAAGAAAAATCATTTGAGATCAATTTTGTGTGTTCTTTGCCTTGGTTGGTTTGATATAGCAACAGATAGTAAATTAGTTGTTCTCTTGAAAGTGAAAGGTATTATCTTGCTTGTCCCAGTCGCTCGGTGTTGGCCAGACCTTTTAGGCGTTTTGCTTCATTCTATATATCCCATTATTGTTTCCCCGCAGACCCAAATCTGCAATCTCCGTTGGCCTGTATTGAAATTCACAGAGCTTATATATGGCTAGGATTTTCTTGATTAACTATGTAAATTGTTTGATCTGTTAATATATAAAAATCTTAAAATGTGAGGTTTCGAGATAATGAAGAAAGTAGACATCTAAATTGATCTGATGAAATGCTCCCTTGCCTGCTGTTGGAACCAGGGAATTCAATCAACCTTCCTGCAATATATTATTTGTTTACAAAAGATTATACTACCATATTACCATAATTAGTACTTTAGTACTGCAAACTTTTTATCAGAACATCTGGTGTGGACTTCATTGTTCTCTTGTAAAGATTGTCCAAGAACAATAGTTGCTTCTACCATTAATTTAACATAAATTTCCTTCTCTCTATCAAACTCTTTGCGAAAAAACAAGATCATGATTTGTCCTGGTGTTGAAGCAAGGTATATCATTGAATATATGTCCATGACTCCATGTGATTCTCCAGAGTGAGACTGAGCTATGATAGAAAATATTATCCTTCTGTAACACAACTACAGAGGTAGCCTCGTAGTTTTACCAGAACAAACTCAAAAATCCACATCAGAAATCCAAATCTGCTTGTGGTCCAAATTGCTTGGTTTTTTTTTTTTTTTGGAAATGAAAATTGCTTGGTTTCTTAAGTGCTTATATAAAGCAGATTTTTAGGGCGAAGGTGTTTGTTGGAAACTAGAATTAGAGTGGATGAAAAGCAAAGTGCTTGAGACACAATTGGAAACAACATCATATTTCTAACATGATACCTCATCATTAGTGTTTTTGTAGCAGTGTGTAAGCCACATTTACTTCTTTCTCCCTCCAAAACAAAGGAAAAGCCAGTCTTTATCATATTTATTTGTTATTGTTCGCTTAAATCTCATCTTTTCCACCGTCTTGTGTTGAATCCCTGGCCCTCTTAAGACCCTACCAGTTCCTTAATGGAAGGGGATAAACTATAGTCCAGTTTTGCTACAATATTCTGTATGGCACTGGCATGGTAAGTAATAGTAGCTGAAAAAGTGGAATTTGACTTGGTAGAGGGGGCTTATATCAGTGAAGTAAAATTAGTGATACTTCTGCAGCACATAAGCAATGCATGTTTTCTTCAAGTCTAAGGTCACCAAACACTTGAAGTCCCTGAAATCAAAAATGCCCAGATTGTGCATTTTCCCAATGGGGGGATGTTTTGATGGGTGCAGAGACCACACTCAGCAATCCTCAGGGTTTGGCACTAGGATTTGGAACCTGACTGACCAGCCTGTGGAGCTTCAGATAAGAGTTGGTTCCATATTGAAGAAGGTTCACACTTTGAAACCAGGGTCCTCCAAGAGACTGAAGTGCAAGAGCATATACAAAGCTTACATGCCTGGAGAGAATGGCAGGCCAGATATGAAGAGCTTGCTGTATTACTATGATGAGACCTGTCACCCTTATGTTTGGATTCATGAGACTGGTGGAGATAGCATGAGGATGGTTAAGCAGCAATATATCAGTCTTGAAGATTTGAGGGATTGTGGTGAGATCAGAATCTTTAGGGATCATCATCGAGGCTGCTTATCGGTCCGGAAAAAAACCAGGCCAGATTTTTGCTGATGAAGTTTGTATGTTATGTGTTGGTTGTTTGCTAGTTATTACTAATTGGTGTGCTAATTTTCATCTTTTTTTTCTTTGGGTTTGTTTGATGGTAGCTAGTATTTGAAGAATTTAAATGTTATGTGTTTGTGTTACAAGAGGTACAGAGAATGGAGTTACTGCAGCAGTTTGATGTGGTTGTTCTTTATGGGATATTTGATCATCAAGAATAAAAGGAATGCAAAATGACCCTTTGTAGTTTTTGCATAGAGATATTGTGTTCCTGATTGAATATAGATGACAGATGCATTGTGTAGGATCTGTCAATAGGTGACTTTTTTTCTTGTTGAATTCAAGGGCACCTGGTATGCTGCGTGTTGAACAGGTTGCTGGGATTAAAGTTGATTCTTGATGAGTTTGTTTTGTCAAATCAAATTTTTGTTTGAGGGAAGTCCACATGAGCATTTTAACAAGCCTAGTCTTCACATTAATACTACATGCATAATGTTCATTTTTTGTGATCTCCAAGTTGTTGCCTCCATGCTAAACAATTTCAAACGAACTTGGTTAATTGATTCAGGGATGTTGGACAACCTAGAGTTAAGGTGTTAGAAGGGTGAATGTAGGGTTGTAATATGTGGGGTGAAGGGGTTTTCTGGTGAGAACTGAGAAGTCTAGGACTTTAGAAATTGTTGCCATTGCACTCAGAATGAATCGAAAATCACACTGACACAACTTGTCATGAATCACTCGGGAAATATAAATTCGTCTTTGAGGTTCCTAGTGTGATTTTGCCATCTTGAATTATTATGAATTGTGTTCAAAACTCTGATTCGCTTAGCGTAATACTCGATCTTAAATACAGAGCTCATTCTTCGATTCGTTTTCCTCTCGTTGGCATATCAACATAAGCAAAACATGATTATCTTCTTCTTCGTTGCTATGTAACACCTACAAGGCATAAAATCAGAGTACGCGACCAGAAGATATCAACTCTTGGTGCACGATTGTCGAGAGCTGAGGCGAACGATTAAAATGTATGGCATTCATGAGGCTACATTATCGCTACACTAAAGCACATTAATATCTAAAACTTACGTCACCGGAGCCTTAAGGCGGACGACGGCTGCCTCAAACCAACTTACACAAAAAAAGAATTTGTGCTTGCCCTAATGGCCATGTGTCCATGGCCCTAAAGCCATACAGTTGATCTTTGTGCCTAGCTTAGATCGCCTTGTTTACGGTTGAGATGTCTATAGAGTACTTTGTCTCAAGGAAGCGTTTGAGGTAGAGAAGGTAAGCAGTTAGAAGTAAGGGGGAAGGTAGATGAGGTGAATGGAGTATGCAAGAAAGAGTAGAGCGAAGAAGAGTAGCAAATTTGTCGAACATTTTTTATTTGTTTATTTTATGTATTTTTAAACTCATGTCATGTGTTTTTTCTCAACTCAAAATTAGATAATAATTAAGCAATTAGATACATGACATGAGTTTAAAATAATTAACACAATGTGATCAAATAAAGAGTAATCGGCAAATTTATTTTCAGAAGACGCCATTTCGGACTTACCGTACCCCATATTGTTCTTCACCTCTTAAAAAATAAGAAAGAAACACATGCTCTTTCAACTCTCACTGAGGTATCAAATGTCAAGTCGGAAATAATCAAAACTCAAAAACATATGCGTGTTTGGCAAATTCATAATATTGTTAAATCCTCAACCCCAGCGCGCGTTTAATCTAAATAAAAAACACGCTCCGATTCTCGCGACCAAACTTAACTCCATCATCCTTCTTCTTCATCTCCTGTTTTTCATCACAGTGGACTTTCCTCTCTCTCTCTCTCTCTCTCTCTCTCTCTCCTCCCCAAAAATGGGGCTCTCTTTCAGCAGCAATCGAAGACGAAACAACCACACCACCAATCCCTACTACCAAAACCCTCCGCCTCCTCCTCCCCCTCCGCCTCCTCCTCAGCCCCACTACCTCTCCAACTCTCCCTTCTACTCCGACCCACCTTCCTACTCTCCTCCTCCGCCGCCGCAAGGCCCTTCTTTCTCCTCCTCCTCCTCCTCCTCCGCCGCCGCCTACCCAGACCAACCCAATTCCGCCACCCCTTACCCCGCCCCCAGGTCCGCCTACCCTCTTCCTCTTCCTCTTCCTCCGCTGCCGCAGCAGGGCCACTACTGCTACGGGCAGTACAATTCTTGCAGCCATGCCAATCCCATGATGGGGAGGTTTAGCTACGGCCAGAATTACCAGCCGTACTATGGGAATCAGGCCAGTGGGTGGCCGGCGATGCGACCTCCGGTGCAGGCGCCGGTGCCGTACGTGGAGCACCAGAATGCCAAGAAGGTGAAGAATGATGTGAATGTGCATAAGGGAACTTTGAAGGTGGAGATTGATGAGGACAATCCTGATCAGCATTTGGTTTCTTTCGTTTTCGATGCCTTGTATGATGGAAGGTGAGCTCTTTTTATTTATTGGTTTTATGTGTTTTTGTTTGAGGATTGTTGCTTTTTGATAGATTGATTGTAGTTCAGTTTGTGTGTTGAACTTTTGATTGTTGTAGATAGAAAATTTGGGTCGTTTTTTCAGTTTCGATATTAGGAGCATTTGAGACCTGAGTATGGAAAAAGCTTTGTTCATTTGAATTTGGTTTTAGCTGAGTTGAATAGTCGTTGCAAGCGAGTAGAGGGCAACTGTGCTTGTATTGAAGAATTTGCTTGCATTTGCTGTTGTAGAGATCATATAGACTATGAAAGTATGATACAAAGTGGGATGTACTATAGTTAATTAATGTTCATCTTTGACTTTGAGTCTTTGGTGATTTTGTATTGCTGATGCTAGACCTGGTAACAAATGAAGCTCCCATGTATTTTGCCTTTCAGTAATTTTCCTTTGTTGGAGGATGACATTAGCGGACATGACCAGAGTTAGCTACGAGCCTATAACTGTTAGAGGGGCCTTTTAGATATAGTGAATCTTTGGTTCACAACTAACTGTGTTCCTGTGGACTGAATTTTGTTGGCAGACACTTTAGCTCTTTACTAGAAGCACTACGGTTTTATCTATTTCAAGGCATATAAATGTGGTGCCATCTCTTTTCATTGGAAAGGTTCAAGGGTTTCATTTTCTTGCTTTTTTTTTGGTTGTTCAGCTACTCAGTAGAGATTGGAGGGGATAGGGTTTAGTAATTTACTCACTAGTGTTCAATTTAGTGTATTATTAGCTTTTCCGGAACACTTTTTTTTTTTAATTATGAGGCAACAGTGAACAATATTATGAGAGCAACACTTTTAAATTGTTTTCTATAAAGAAGTGGTCGCGCTGGGATGTGCAAACTTCCCTTTGAAAAGTGTTATTGTTATAAGAAATATAATTCTATAAGCACTTTTAACAAGCTCCATCGCTGTGTTTATGTTAAGACTTCTGTAAGATATTATGTCTACAGAGCAATATGTGTAGGTTATTAAGAAACACTAAGTAATGTAATTATATATTAGTCTTTCATCTATTTGCTTCTGTCCTTTTTTTATGTGATGTATGAAAGACTTGTTGGAGTCTGTTGTTCTTCTACAATTACTCTTCACAACTGTTCTTTTCAGGGGTTGTAGAACCAAGCATCATAAATGTTGTTCCTCCTTTTGCTGATGTCGTTTTGGTCTATAAATACAATTGCAAGTAGAGATCTAATCTGTTTCCATGTATGGTAAAAGACTGCAGTTGAAGCATCAAGCTGTGTATGACAATTTAGTCATTGGATTGTCTTGCATAATTTACGTGGTTCTCACCAAACAGGGTATTTTTAAATTTTTTGGGGGCTGATGCTTGTGTGATGTGGAAGGTCATGTGGGAAGGTGCCTAGGTTGCTTGCATTGCTGTTGAAACATTTTATGTGCACTAACATTCACATGAGTGATAAGAGCTGCAGTCCAAAGTAGCCCATGTGTTTTTTCCTAAGATGGTTTCTTAGAGTAAGGTGTTCCGGTAAGGATAGGGAATCCTTATGATGATGGTTTACCTGTAATCCTTGTTGATTACAGAGCAGGAGGAGGTTTTTACAGCCTACCACTATTAGGAATAGGATTCCTATTTGGTGAGGAAACTTGTTTGTCCTTATGGCTATATAAGGAAGGGTAATGCTCTAGGTTTAGGCATCGCATAGACAAAGAGCAAAGTGTGTTCCATTCTTGGTTAGAGGGTGAAGAGAGGGCAGTGAGGAGAGAGATAGGAAGAGAAGAGAGTCCTTGTTTTCGTAGTCTTTCTTGTGTACCCATTATTAATATAGTGGAAGTGTGTGTTTCTGTCCGGTGGATGTAGGCAAAGCTATTTGCTGAACCACCTTAAATCTGTGTTCTTGTGTTCTTTATTTTGTGGTTGTTTCTCTTGGTTTGTTGTGCTTGTTCTGGTTCTCTGACACACTTTTTGACCGATTCACAACAAGTGGGAAGGTGCCTAGGTTGCTTGCATTGCTGTTGAAACATTTTATGTGCACTAACATTCGCATGAGTCATAAGAGCTGCAGTCCAAAGTAGACCTACGTAATAGAGTTAAAAATATATGTTTACCATAATTGTGATTGTTGAGTATGCATGTGGCACTAAATTTAAGCTGATATATTGAGCACGAAGAAAGTAAGTGGGTTATGTTTTGATCGCCTGCTTATTGGCCATGGTCATGATTGTACTAGTCAACAGGACTTATACCCCAGAATAGTATGTCAACAATTTTCAGAGGCTGTTGGTGTTTTTGGTTCCCAAGTATGATCAATACGTATATATGTTTTGACTAGACCTACAATCTTCATTGCTATTTGGCACATCTGAAATTCTTATCTAATTATCTCAGTCATGTCTTCTTGTTGACAGCATTACTATTCTCTACTTTGCCAAGGAAGAGGCAGATTGTAGATTTATTCCTCTATTTCCTGAAGCATTTACATCGGTGGTAGTTCCCTTCCAGAAGGGAGTAGGCCAGAAATTTCGTCAACCCTCTGGAACAGGCATTGATTTAGGCTTCTTTGAGTTGGATGATCTTTCAAAACCCTCACCTGGAGAAGACATATTCCCACTTGTAATATCTGCTGAATCTTCGCCGCCTGACTCAGTTGATCATATTGGTGAGCCTGTCTCAGATGCACCTCCTCGTATGCAAATTACTCAAGCTGTCCTAGAAAAGAATAGTGGTGAACCTTTCCAAGTGAAAGTGATTAAGCAAATACTATGGATTGATGAAGTTCGCTATGAGCTACGTGAGATATATGGGATTGCAACCTCAGCAGTGGAAGGCTTTGATGACAATGACCCTGGGAAGGAGTGTGTAATTTGCATGACCGAACCAAAAGATACTGCTGTTTTACCTTGTCGACATATGGTGAGAATTCAACTATTACTACTTAGCTATTAGAAAATCAAAAACAAATTTAGGTAATCTGCACATGAGCCATTTACAAATGCTATAATGTTGATGGTGGAAGGCATGAGCCCTTTGAGTGCAAGCATATGTCATATATGAATTTTCTCATCATGATTTTGGGTTGTAAAGAAGTTTGCTTTTCAAAAATTTTAGTGTTCTTTCAGTAGTTGGTTATTGGTACAGTATCTTGTCATGAACAGAATTCAGAAGATGAGATGGCTCGGCCATTAACATGGTACATTAGTTTCCATAGTCATGTTCTAATTTCTTTGAACTTCCATTTTATGAGTTTCTCAATTATGAGAAACTGAATGGTGATTGAAATCTTTAGCTGCTTGGGAAAATCTAGAATGTAAGATAACTGCGCTCTTTTTATTCCTTTGATTGCACTGTTATGATGTCAGTTGTTAAACTTCTGTTCCTTTTCTTGTTTCTTCCAGTGTATGTGCAGCGACTGTGCAAAGGAATTGAGGATTCAATCCAATAA